>NC_030828.1:36911229-37658729 GCF_001704415.2 Capra hircus | reverse complement strand
GGAGGATTTCCTTAAAGTGAAGCTTCACTTAAGAAAATGCAGTGAATCTTCATTTAGCGAGCTTAGTTATAATCAAATGGTAAGAAGTAATATACATGTTGAAGAAAGCATCACAATGGAACTGTAGGAGTCCAAATTTAATACACTAGTTTTAGAAAGTCTAGAATATTCCATGTTTTATTACTTAACATAATTATCTTAACTTTTTGTCAGAAAGATTTTTGTATGCAATAAAATATTGACAGAAATATCAACAGTTTTCTAAGACATGAATTTGAAGGCAGAGTTTAGAAATAGGAACACTAACTGGGAGATTATTTCATTAATCAAAATGTAAGCGATTAAGTCCTTGGGTAAAAATCTCAACAGTAAAAATGGATAAGAAGAGACAAATGTGAAGGAGATTAAAGTGATAAGTGGAATAACTCAATAACAGATCAAAATTTACAGTGAGGAACGAAGGGAAAAAAAATGATTTCAAAATATTTAGCCTGGTAATGTAAAGATTTGTGTAACGGGTGATGTTATAGGGTAGCTAGATAACAAACAGTGATTTGGGATGGGAGAAATTACTCCAGTTAAGATCATTGTCAACCTAATGGCTGGCCACCTAGTTGACTATTGAGAGTCAGTTTCCTGTCAACATGGACTGCAATAGATGAGAAATACCAGGACTGGAGATACTGCTTTAAGTGTCATCCCTATAGAGGTGCACATTCAAATCTTAAGAGTCAATGAAATGTCCAGATGGGTAATTATAAACAGTAACAGCAAGAAAGTGAAAGAATGTTGAGAAACACTTCCATTAATGGAAGATGCAAGTTGGTATGATGAGAGAATGGAGCCTCTGGAATCAGACTGACCTGTGTTCGAATTCTTACTGCAGTACATGCTAATTATGTGACCTCAGACTTGAAACTAGTCAGCTTCATTTCAGTCATTATAAATTGGGGATAATATCATTTCCTCAGCGGATTGTGGGAGTCTTTCTGTCCACATTTGTGAGTGTGTGTGTGTGTTTAAACAGAGAGAGAGAGGGAGATGTTTTTATTTAAAATGCAGTTGGAAAAGTGATGTATGAATGGAACAAAAAATAGAGCACGAAAGCGATAGTCACTCAGTTGTGTCCGACTCTTTGTGACCCCATGGGCTGTAGCCTGCCAGACTCCTCTGTCCATAGAATTCTCCAGGCAAGAATACTGGAGTGGGTTGCCATTCCCTTCTCCAGAGGATCTTCCAAACCCAGGGTTTGAACCTAGGTCTCCTGCATTGCAGATAAACTCTTTATTGCCATGCCAAATGGTTTGCCAGTAAAGAGAAGGCTTTCTCTGACTACACATACCAGATTTCTCCTCAGCAGCAACTGCTCTTGGTTTCCTATATTAACTTCTCACATCTTTGTATACATGTACAACTGAATATGGTCATTATGTTTTTATTAATAAACAGAGAATGTGTGTGTACACATACCTCCCCTTTTCTCTCCCACCCTGTATTTCTCCACAGTTGGGGGGGATCATTCTCCCATTTTTTCTTGTTTTTTTTTTCCTCCTCTTCCTCTCCTTTCCTTCTTCAAATTGCCTAATACCATGCCAAAATGCATTTGCTTAGTTTCTTATTGATGGACACTTGGGTCCATCTGTTAAAGCTCTGTGAAATGTATTGAGTCTCATAATTAACAGAAAGCTTTCATATGGTAACTGGAACTGTAAGAGAAAATTGCATTTTCTTCCCCTCGGCTGTGCCCACAGCTGCAGGCTAAACAGAACTATCTGTGCATTTCTGGGTTTTCACTCTGGTGAACTTTAATTCAAAAAGTGAAGGGGAAGAGATGGGGAGAGGATAAATTAGGAGTTTGGGATTAAAGCATCTATACATAAAATAGATAACCAATAAGGACCTACTGTATACAGCACAGGGAACTAAACTATGCTCAATATTTTGTAATAACCTATAAGGGAAAGGAACCTGAAGAAGAATATATTTACTGAATCACTATACTGTATGCCTGAAACTAACACAACATTGTAAATCAACTATGGGCTGTGTTCTTAGTTGCTCAGGCCTGTCCCACTCTTTGTGAATCCATGGACTGTAGCCCGCCAAGCTCCTCTGTCCATGGGGACTGTCCATGCAAGAATAGTGGAGTGGGTTGCCATGTCCTCTTCCAAGGGATCTTCCCAGCCCAAGGGTCAAACCCAGGCGTCCCACATTGGAAGCAGATTCTTTAGCATCTGAGCCACCAGGGAAGCCCAAGAACACTGGAGTGGGTAGCCTATCCCTTACCCAGGGGATTCTCCCAACCCAGGAATCGAACCATTGTCTCCTGAAATGCAGGCAGATTCTTTACCAGCTGAGCTACCAGGGAATTCATAAATCAACTATACTTCAAAAAAATAATAAACATAAGCAGACATTGATTGGCAATAATTTCATCATATCATACTGTAATGTACAGATTGATAACATAAGTGAACATTGATATAATTTAGAAAAAAGAAATCCACAGAAAAAGGGAAATAGTTTTGAAGTTAGTACACATTGAAACTTCCAAATTCAGTATAACAACACAGAAGTTGCACTGGAAGACATTAGAATTTTCAGGATAGGATGAGTAGGGACTAAACCTGATATATGGAATCCCTAAGGATGAGTAAATTCCACTCGTGTCTTTGACTCAGCAAGACATTTTGATTGACCAATGCCGTGTGTTCAAGGGATATATTTATCTAGTCTCACATGAAGGCACATGTGCCGCCCAGTTTGTTAAAGCAGATGAAGAAAACTGCATGATGTAGGTGGCCTGGTCTCTCTTCTAAGTGTAGTTCCTGCTCAACAAAACATAACTTCCTTATTTCTGTTTCCAAATTTTAGGGATCTCAAATATGAGAAAAAAAATGCATAATTCTTTCTCTTTTGTGATTTGAGACCAAAGGAACATAGCATTGGCAGAGGATTATTTGGATGTGTATAATTTACATATATGGCCTCCAAAATAATGATAGCTTATCACAGTTTCATTTTCCACCTTCAGAAGAATTGGTTACTATTATTATATATTTGGAAAGGGGTGATTACAAATTAGAATTAAGCTGAAAGAACTGAAAAGAGAAATCACAGCATCAAATTCTCTGCCAGGGAAGAATTACATTTGCACAAATAGAAAGTTTTTTCCAATTCTCACTAAGCTAACTTGTATTTTGGTTGTGTCAGTAAATTTGCATCATTCTGAAAATAGTCATGTCCTAGATCCGCATTTTCCTTATAAAAACAATGTTTACTGGGAGTAAGTTTCTTCCTGAGATTCAATTTCTGAATATTCACAAGGTGAAGCTTATATTCACATTTATTCAAAGGGGATTCTCTGAACTGCAATTGTGTAGTTATTTCATACATTGAACTTCAGATAGAACATATCGCATTTAAATGGTACATTTGAAAAGGACTCAAATTGTGCATGTGTGTGTGTAAAGGCTGTGTCAGCATTGCATAGAAGCTATCTGGATGGTTAGATAAAAAATACAAAATCATATACCATATGCATAGATAATGACTTTCCAACAATTAAAAATGAGATCATTTTGAAAATAATACACCAGAACACTTTAAAATCTTTGTTTTTTAAAGTTCATATGTGATCATTTCTACTGTTATCTGTTTTCTTCACAAGAGCTTCTAAAAACTGTAAGTGAAGGAAAATACATTTAAATTTTTATTTGCATACTAATATTTGAATATTGCCTAATTTATATATTTCTCAGTAGAACTTATATTAAAACAATGATTTTGTTTTTTAACAAGGAAAATATTCTTAAAGATATCAAGGTATTAAATTATCACTATTATTTGTAATATAAACACATTTTAAACAACCTAAATGTATATTACAGAAAGAATAGTTAAATAGGGATATATCTGTGTTATGGAATGATATAATGAAATAGATCTATATATCATATAGATTTATATATGTTGACATGAAAAGGGTATTTGATATACTGATAAATTGTTTCTTGAGTGAAAATTATTCTATTTGTATAAATATAAATTACACATCTACAGGGCTGTGGCACTGTGCAACCCCAGCAGGTATGTAATTCAGTAGCACCAGTATTATATATGCATTATGGGTGTTTATGCATACAAATGCATAGTTAAAAGAAATTATTAGCACTTTAAAAATGTATTTATACTTATGTAGAAAAAGTTATAGTAGTAAACAGTGCACATTATTAACAGTAGAAACCCTTAATAGGTAGGATGGTGGAAAGGATAGAGATGAGGGTAGTTTTGCTTTTCATTTTTGCTTTACACATCTTTGCACTGCTTGAATTTTTAACTGAGTTTGCATTAACTCCACAATATATTTTATAATATAACTATTATTGGAATTTTACTTTGTGAATTGTATGTCTGTTTAATTCATGTTCTTTACCTTTAATCATCAGTTTCTACAAAGGCTTCACAAAGATGCCATACTTACACCAGTTAAAGAAACCACAAAATTAAAAAGAAGCAAAATAAAGAATTACGTAAACGAAAACCAAACTTTCTCTTAGGGACATCACCTTTTGTGTCAAGCTTTGAGATTAGATGGCAAAAGCTATCTTTTGACTTCTTTCTTTCCTGAAGTTGTCTGACTTGAATGATCAAGTCCAAACTCTTGCAGGTCCTACAAAGTTATCCTTTACTCTACATTCCTTCTAAAACAGTAGCCTGGTTCAGGCTAGTATCTTACTTACATTTAGTAGCTTCTTCAGTTGTTTCCTTGGCTTCCATTTCTTACCTTGGCAATCACCCCTATACATTGCTATAGTGTTAGTATCCTGAATCATAGATTAAATTATGTTATTACACTTATCAAAATATTCCTGGATTCTATCGTCCACAGAATAAGTTTCAAATTTCTAGGCATAACATCTAGGATATGTCCTGATGCCAAATTGCTTATTAGCATTACTTTTAAACTGCACTTATTCAATAATTTCCAAACTTCCATAAATATAACACATTCATGCTGCTAAGTTTCTTTCCTATGTAGTTAACTTCTTTTACTCTCTTCATCACCACAAATACCACTTTTTCTAGAAAGCAAATTATTTTACATGACAATGGAATTAAACACACCAATTCTCCTACAGGACTTTGCTTGATGTATATTAAAGATCTTATTTCACCGGCACTTATCTTGGTTGGTGTTTTTTATTTGTTTTGTTCTTCATTAAATAATCTGCTTCTTAGGTCCTACAATCAACTGATCTATGAATTCTCAGGATTCCTAATAAAATTATGCTCTATGAATTTGTTGCCTTGTATGTTTGCTCAGTTGCTCAGTTGTGTCTGACTCTTTGCAACCCCATGGATTGTTGCCTGCTAGGCTCCTCTGTCCATGGGATTCTCCAGGTAAGAATACTGGAGTGGTTGCCCTTTCCTTCTCCAGGGGATCTTTCAACCCAGGGATCTATCTGCAACTCCTGGATATCCTACCTTGCCAGGAAGATTGTTTACCACTGAGCCACCTGGGAAGCCACCTGGGAAGTCCCCGGGAAGCCCCTAGAATTCCTTTAGATACATACTTACTAGAAAATGCAGTTGGTGAGGTTGCTACATATGAACAAGGCTATATTAAAAATGTGTCACCTTAGTTCTATTTCAAAATAGGTTTATATCTATAAAATCTGTTCTAATAGATTTGATGTTTCCAACTATTTGGGAATTAGCATTGTTGTCCTTTTGATCCTCTGAAGGTATGCTCTCCAGTAGATACTAAATAGACACACATCTATTTACATTTATAGTTAAATTAATCAAAATCAAATAAAGAATGCACACCACAGTTTTTCTAGGTGCATTTAAAAGGTTGTTTCATTATTATATAAATTTCCATAATGACAGAATTTTCTATTTGACTGTGTTCCTCTAAAGTTTAAACTTAAATACAAATTATCCCCTCTACTCAGTTGGTGACATCCTGATGGATAAATGGCATGCTTTGCAATTGAATCTAAACATTGCTTTTACTTAAGTTGGAGATATATATATCTGTACAGCTAGCTTTCTAGGCAACTGCTATAAAAACCAATATTTCTCTAATACTTCAAAACTAACTTTTATTAACACAGTTGATGGCATATATCCCTTTACACACATATCACATACACTGGGAAGAGGGCTTGAGGAACTGACAATGCATATTTGTGAAATGTGTGTTGTTAAATGAAAGTCCCTGTTCCCTGTGCCAAGAAGATCTAACTATTGTGAATATTCTGTTGGCCAATGTAGCAGAAATGTCAAAGAAGGAACTAAGACAGAATGGATGTTTAGAACTCAGAATTAAAAAAAAAAAATCCACTTGTTTTTACCTCTTGTGTGGAAATGTCCCATCCCTACAAAAAGTCATCCACAAGGTCATGACTTCAAGCTCTTATACAATGGCATTTACTTCACTCACTCTCCTCATATTTCAAGACTCATCTTCAACTCCCCCACCCCCATTTTTCTCCTTGCTGGTTAGGAAGTCTGCAAGTATGAAATAAAATTTTAAAAAAAGAAATACATCTACTTGGGTTGAGGACTGGCCTCTCTTTGATACAATATGTTGGATCCTGTGATAACTGCATTTGTTGTGAAGACTTAATATATATTTGATCATCTAACAGAGAAGTTGAGACTTTGGCATCTGCTTGACAACCACCACTTTGCTGCCTCCATTTTTCATCTATAAAAAAAACTTGCTGCCCTTTATGTTAACCAGATGAGCTATATTTTTCATTTTGAAAAGATATACCCCTGATGCTTTGATGCTGAGAGACTGCCTCATGTCATTTTTTCTCTTCTATTAAGGTACTGCAGTTTTGATTTCATAGTTTTCAGCTGAGGTTCATTTAACAGTGGAGAGAACAAAAATATAACAAAGGAAACAAAGGATCAAATTGTTATTACTAGGGACATAATAACCTCTACCAACTGACCTTCAGTAATGGAGAGACTCCTTGGTGGGAAGAGAGTTTTCATGCTGACATTTTTCTGATAGAGAACCCTTTGCACATATAATTAGTGAAGTGTATCACTTTATATTTAATATGAAGAGTATAAAAAAATCTTAGAAAGCTATACAACTAAGTAGTACTGTTAGCTTCTTTGAAAAGCAGAAGCAAAAAAGATGTAGGGGAAGGTGATTCCCTCAAAATTTTAGTCTAACCAATTTCCATAAGAATATTTGAAATCTATTTAACCCACAAAATTAATTTTCACTAATTACATACCAGGTTCACTTCTGCAATGCTCTTTTTATGTGAATAACATTTCTTTTAGCACATTACATAAAATATCAGGTATATACAAATTACAGTTGAATTGTTTTGAGAATAAGGCACTCTTAAATATATGTATATTAACACCAACCACAGGAAAAAAAAGGAAAAAAAAAAACACCCTGTGTTTCTCTACTTAGACAACTGATCTCTTATGACTAATATTTGCTTTTATATAACTATATAAATATAGTTATATTCTGCAGAATTGCAGTACTTAATTTTAATCAGGGACCCAAATGAACAAATATTTTTCATTATTTTAAACCTCTTTATTTTCTGATCACTTTTTTTCTGCATTCAGGCTTTTGTACCTTAAACATAATATGAAACCTCAAAAGATTTCTCTGGGCAAAGTCTAAGGATAATTTTGTTAGGATTGCTAAACAAATATATTCAAATGCATTTTCATGACAGAACTTTTATTAAGCAAGTTCAGTGTTCATGTTTTCCTTGCCTACATGGAAAATGTTACAGGATTTTTCTGAAAATAACATCATCTAGATAAAAATGTTGAAAATACCCCAAAACACTTAAGGCTCATAAAGAGTGAGGGAAGCAAGCGTGCCAGCTAATCTAGTTCATGATTCTCATAAAGGGCAATGGTGGCACTTTAGAGCCAGTACATCTATTCATTTTCATGGTAATAAAACCATTCCTGAAAGTGACTTTGTCCAAAGTAAGTGGCTCTGTGTTATAACATGATGTACTTCAGAGGTGAGTTGTCACAGATCACCAAATAATGTGATCATCTTATAACTTAATAAGTTCTCCATTAATTTAAAATTTTTTTACAAACTGAGACTATATTACCATTTTTTTTTCCAAAATTTAGCTACTCTTTCAATTGAAAAGGTCTAATATAAATGCCATAATAACAACAAATGGAAAGAAATGCAGAGGAAATAAGTATTTTCTGTTTTAATAAATATTGCATTTAAATAGCAAAAGAAAGCTAACATGCTATAAAAGATAGAATACTGATATAAAGATTATTTGTTTAAAATGAAGATTATGAAAGCAATAGTTGTATGCATTCAGTGGATGTGACTTGCTCCTTTTAGGAGAAGTGTATAATTTAATAGACTTTCAAAATATATTTATATTGTAAATTACAAAACCCTCATTAAGGAGAGTCACTGAAATACAAAAAATTGGAATTAATTTTTAACATATGTTTACAAATGAATTCCTCATATGGATCACAAATGTTATATAGACAGATATTTACCCTAAATTTATCAAGTATTTGCATTTTCTGATTATAATTATATAGGATAGTTATACATTTGCATTCTTAAGGATATTTTGTTATAAATCATAATCATCCATTTTACCAAAAATAAATGAGAAATAGCATTTAACTACAAAGATATGCAGATGACATGACCCTTATGGCAGAAACTGAAGAGGAACTAAAAAGCCGCTTGATGAACGTGAAAGAGGAGAGTGAAAGAGTTGGCATAAAGCTCAATATTCAGAAAACGAAGATCATGGCATCTGGTCTCATCACTTCATGGCAAATAGATTGGGAAACAGTGGAAACAGTGTCAGACTTTATTTTGGGGGGCTCCAAAATCACTGCAGATGGTGATTGCTGCCATGAAATTAAAAGGCACTTACTCCTTGGAAGGAAAGTTATGTCCAACCTAGAGAACATATTAAAAAGCAGAGACATTATTTTGCCAACAAAAGTCCATCTAGTCAAGGCTATGGTTTTTCCTGTGGTCATATACAGATGCGAGAGTTGGACTGTGAAGAAAGCTGAGTGCGGAAGAATTGATGCTTTTGAACTGTGGTGTTAGAGAAGACTCTTGAGAGTCCCTTGGACTGCAAAGAGATCCAACCAGTCCATCCTAAAGGAGATCAGTCCTGAGTGTTCCCTGGAAGGACTGATGCTGAGGCTGAAACTCCAGTACTTTGGCCACCTCATGCGAAGAGTTCACTCATTGGAAAAGACCCTGATGCGGGGAGGGATTGTGGGCAGGAGGAGAAGGGGATGACAGAGGATGAGATGGCAAGATGGCATCACCGACTTGATGCACATGAATTTGGGTGATCTCCAGGAGTTGGTGATGGACAGGTAGGCCTGGCGTGCTGTGATTCATGGGGTCGCAAAGAGTCAGACATGACTGAGCGACTGAGCTAAACTGAACAAAGATAAAAGACGAGAGAGATATTAAAGGAAAAAGAATAAAAATATTCCTGCTGCTGCTGCTGCTGCTGCTGAGTTGCTTCAGTCGTGTCTGACTCTGTGCGATCCCATAGACGGCAGCCAACCAGGCTCTCCCATCCCTGGGATTCTCCAGGCAAGAACACTACATTTGTGTAAAACGTTAATTCTGCTCTTACTGCTGATTTAAAACAATGGAAGTCAGTACACCTGCAGTGTGAGTTCAGGGTTACTATGTGTTAACTTGGATTATAAAAAGAGGCCAGGATAGGAAAATCATAAACTGGCAACACAATGCTTCTGATTGGGTCACAGTTTTACCACACTGTTTACAAAATATAATTTTCACGGTTCATTGCAACACAATGCTAATTGAGCTCAGTCTTGATGGGTGGTTCAGAGACTACACTAGTATAGTTCAGAGAATATTAAGACCAGTCACTCCTCTTCCTCCACCAGAATGCATAGCAAAGCCTAGCAGAAGGCAGTTACTATATTCCTCCATCACAGTTTTCTTGGTGCATACATTACCTGGCACAAAGACTAGTGGCTCCTTTTGACTCACTTTGATAGTCTGTCTAAAAATGGTTTATATTTAAGAGTTAGAAATGACTTCCATGTTGATCTGGTTTAAATATGCTCTTACATTTCAAAGTTTTATAATATAAAGAATGCTTCACAAATTGACACCTTGTACCAAGTACATTCTTTAGGATGGTACTAAAGAATGTGCTAACCATAGGACAATTGCACTGATCTCCCATGTTAGTAAGGTAATGCTTAAAATCTTGCATGCTAGGCTTCAGAATTATGCAAGCCAAGAACTTTCAGATGTCCAAGCTGGGTTTAGAAAAAGAAGAGGAACCAGAGATCAAACTGCCAACATTTGCAGGATCATTGAGAAAGCTAGGTAATTCCAGATAAACATGTACCTCTGTTTCATTGACTACACCAAAGCCTTTGACTGTGTCGATCATAACAAACTGTGGAAAGCTCTTAAAGAAACAGATATACCAGACCATCTTACCTGTCTCCTAAGAAACTTGTATGTGGGTCAAGAAGCAACAGAATCCTGTATGAAATGACTGATTGGTTCAAGATGGAGAAAGGAGTATGATATGGCTATCTGCTGTCACTCTTTGTTTAACCTATAAGCTGAGCACATCATGAGAATGCCGGGCTGGATGAGTTATAAGCTGGAATCAAGATAGGTGGGAGAAGCACCAACAATCTCAGATATGCAGATTATACCCCTCTAATGGCAGAAAGCGAAGAGGAACTAACGAGCCTCTTGATGAGGGTGAAGGAGGAGAGTGAAAGAACTGGCTTAAAATTAAATATTAAAAAAAAAAACAAAACTAAGATCATGGCATCCAGTCCCATTACTTTATGGCAAATAGAAGGGGGAAAGGTAGAAATAGTGACAGATTTCCTCTTCCTGGGTTCTAAAACCACTGCAGATGGTGACTGCAGCCAGAAAATCAAAAGAAAATTGCTTCTTGACAGGAAAGCTGTGACAAGCCCAGATAGTGTGTTGAAAAGCAGAGACATTACTCTGCCAGCAAAGGTCCATATAGTCAAGGCTATGGGCTTCCCAGTGTTCATATATGGTTGTAAGAGCTGGACTATAAAGAAGGCAGAGCACTGAAGAACTGATGCCTTGGAACTGTGATGCTGGAGAAGATTTCTGAGAGTCTCCTGGACAAACTAGTCAATCTCAAGGGACATCAGTCCTGAATACTTGGAAGGACTGATGCTGAATCTGAAACTCCAGTATTTTTGGTTATCTGATGCAAACAGCTGACTCATTGAAAAGTTCCTTATGCTGGGAAAGATTGAGGGCAGAAGGAGAAGAGGGTATCAGAGGATGAGATGACTGGATGGCATCTCTGATAAAATGAACATGAACTTGGGCAAATTCAGGGAGATGATGAGGGACATGAAGCCTTGAAAAGTGCAATCCATGGGGTTGCTAGAGTCGGACACAACTGGATGACTAAACAACAGCAAGCGAGTATATTCAGTTCTGTAAAGATGCCTAATTTTTTGCTGTTGGAAAGTTCAAATGATTGTAAAATCTTAGTATATTGATCATTACAAAATTCAAACATTGTTTCATGTTTACCTTCTGAAGAACTATTGAGAATTTGCTTCTGTATTTGACAAGTCACACAATATTTCAGATTATTTGAAAACAAGTTGTGTGAATGGGCTTCCCTTGTGGCTCAGTTAGTAAAGAATCCGTCTGCAATGTGGGAGACCTGGGTTTGATCCCTGGGTTGGGAAGATCCCCTGACAAAAGGAACGTCTACCTACTCCAGTATTGTGACCTGGAGAATTCCATAGACTGTGTAGTCCATG
Source organism: Capra hircus (assembly GCF_001704415.2). Taxonomy (NCBI): domain Eukaryota; kingdom Metazoa; phylum Chordata; class Mammalia; order Artiodactyla; family Bovidae; genus Capra; species Capra hircus. The sequence goes on along the minus strand of NC_030828.1, from coordinate 37,646,882 downwards.
GGGTCACAAAGAGTCGGACACAACTGAGCAACTTTCACACATGGTAGCTAAAGTTTTGCTCCTCCACCTACTTCTTCATCTCACATTTCTTTTATCATTACCCTTGGAGATCACATTTTGATGCTAGGTAGTATAGACCAGGCTTTTTCAAGCTCAGCACTATTGACATTTCAGGCCAGAAATTACGTATTGTTGGACAATGTCCTGGGTATCACATAATGTTCGGCAGCATCCATGACCTCTAACCACTAGATTCCAGTACTCACCTCTCCCCTTTGATGACAACCAAACACTTCTCCAGATATTGCCAAATGTCCGCTGACAAGGTAATCACAGAGCATGCTTCCCCACAACCACGCAAAAAGAATTCCTTGTCATCAGGAGAATTCATGGTGAAGTCTATTTGGGTTGATAATGTCTGTGACTGTCCCCCAAATTATTGTTTTCTACTTATTAAGAGAAGCCTGATTGGTAGGAATATGTTGAAAAAAAAAATCCCAATTTCCTAAGCAGATAGGAGAAGTTGTGGCAAATGTAAAGCAAATAGGAAGAACTAGGGGATACTTCTAGGAAAGCCTTTTGAAAGGAAATTGTCCAGCATCATTTGTCCTGTTCCCTGTGTACTTTCTTCCTACCCTATAAGTACAGTGTTAAATTTTAGAAGCCATGAGGACTAAGTAAGACTCTAAAATATCGGAGAAAGAAGATTTTAAAAATCTAGGCCCTTGATCATGTCCTTGCCTTATTCTTGCATCAGCTCAGGACTAGCTATTCCAGATATCTTGCTAGCAGGACGAACAGTGGAAGGGAGTTGTTTTTTTGTTTGTTTGTTTGTTTTAATCCACTAGCTTTGTTTTGCCTTCTATAAAGAAACTTAATTTAATACCATCTAAGACTAACAGTAATAGCTTGGCTTAGGCTTTCCTGGTGGCTCAGATGGTAAAGCGTCTGCCTACAATGTGGGAGACCCAGGTTCGATCCCTGGGTTGGGAAGATCCTCTGGAGAAGGAAATGGCAACCCACTCCAGCACTCTTGCCTGGAAAAACCCATGGACGGAGGAGCCTGGTAGGCTACAATCTATGGGTTCGCAAAGAGTTGGACACAACTGAGCAACTTCACCTCATGTCACCTCAAAGAAAAAGTAAAACAGATGTCCTTATTATAACTATCCCAAGTCTCTTCTCATGTTTAAGCTGTTTTTATATATACTTATTTACAGTCAACTGGAGAAGGAAATGGCAAGCCACTTCAGTGTTCTTGCCTTGAGAACCCCATGAACAGTATGAAAAGGCAAAAAGATAGGACACTGAAAGATGAACTCCACAGGTCAGTAGGTGCCCAATATGCTACTGGAGATCAGTGGAGAAATAACTCCAGAAAGAATGAAGAGATGGAGCCAAAGCAAAATCAATACCCAGTTGTGGATAGGACTGGTAATAGAAGCAAAGTTTGATGCTGTAAAGAGCAATAGTGCATAGGAACTTGGAATGTTAGGTCCATGAATCAAGGTAAGTTGGAAGTGGTCAAACAGGAGATGGCAAGAGCGAACATTGACATTCTAGGAATCAGGTAACTAAGATGGACTGGAATGGGTGAATTTAATTCAGATAACCATTATATCTACTACTGTGGGCAGGCATCCCTTAGAAGAAATGGAGTAGCCATCATGGTCAACAAAAGAATCCAAAATGCAGTACTTGGATGCAATCTTAGAAACAACAGAATGATCTCTGTTCGTTTCCAAGGCAAACCATTCAATATCACAGTAATCCAACTCTATGCCCCAACCAGTAATGCTGAAGAAATTAAAGTTGAACAGTTCTATGAAGACCTATAAGACCTTTTAGAACTAACACCCCCAAAAGATATCCTTTTCATTATAGGGGACTGGAATACAAAAGTAGGAAGGCAAGAAACACCTGGAGTAACAGGCAAATTTGGCCTTGGAGTACAGAATGAAGCAGGGCAAAGGCTAATAGAGTTCTGCCAAGAGAATGCACTGGTCATAGCAATCACCGTCTTCCAAAAACACAAGAGAAGACTTTACACATGGACATCACCAGATGGTCAACACCAAAACCAGATTGATTATATCCTTTGTAGCCAAAGATGGAGAAGTTCTATACAGTTAGCAAAAACAAGACTGGGAGCTGACTGTGTCTCAGATCATGAACTCCTTATTGCCAAATTCAGACATAAATTGAAGAAAGTGGGGAAAATCACTAGACCATTCAGGTATGACTTAAATCAAATCCCTTATGACTATACAGTGGAAGTGAGAAAAAGATTTAAGGGACTAGATCTGATAGACAGAGTGCCTGATGAACTATGGATGGAGGTTCGTGACATTGTACAGGAGACAGGGAGCAAGGCCATACCCAAGAAAAAGAAATGCAAAATGAAAAATGGCTGTCTGAGGAGGCCTTACAAACAGCTGTGAAAAGAAGAGAAGAAGAGAGGTGTAAAGCAAAGGAGAAAGGAAAGATATACCCATTTGAATCCAGAGTTTCAAAGAATAGCAAGGAGAGACAAGAAAGCCTTTCTCAGCGATCAATGCAAAGAATTAGAGCAAAACAATAGAATGGGAAAGACTAAAGATTTCTTCAAGAAAATTAGAGATACCAAGGGACCATTTCATGTAAAGATGGGCACAAAAAGGGACAGAAATGGTATGGACCTAACAGAAGCAGAAGATATTAAGAAGAGGTGGAAGACTACACAGAAGAACTGTACAAAAAGGATGCTCACGACTCAGATAATCATGAAGGTATGATCACTCACACTTACCTAGAGCTGGACATCCTAGAATGTGAAGTCAAGTGGGCCTTAGGAACCATCCCTATGAACAAAGCTAGCGGAGGTGATAGAATTCCAGTTAGGCTATTTTAAATTCTAACAGATGATGCTGTGAAAGTGCTGCACTCAATATGCCAGAAAATTTGGAAAACTCAGCAGTGACCACATGACTGGAAAAGGTCAGTTTTCATTCCAATCCCAAAGAAAGGCAATGCCAAAGAATGCTCAAACTACCGCACAATTGTACTCATCTCACATGCTAGTAAAGTAGTACTCAAAATTCTCCAATCCAGGCTTCAGCAATATGTGAACCGTGAACTTCCAGTTGTTCAAGCTGATTTTACAAAAGGCAGAGAAACCAGAGATCAAATTGCCAACATCTGCTGGATCATTGAAAAAGCAAGAGAGTTCCAGAAAAACATCTATTTCTGTTTTATTCACTATGCCAAAGCCTTTGACTGTGTGGATCACAATACGCTGTGGAAAATTCTTCAAGAGATGAGAATACCAGATCACCTGACCTGCCTCTTGAGAAACCTGTATGCAGGTCAGGAAGCAACAGTTAGAAGTGGACATGAAACAACAGACTGGTTCCAAATAGGAAAAGGAGTACGTCAAGGCCGTATATTGTCACCCTGCTTATTTAAATTATATGCAGAGTACATCATGAGAAATGCTGGACTAGATGAAGCACAGGATGGAATCAAGATTGCTGTGAGAAGGTATCAATAACCTCAGATATGCACCACCCTTACGGCAGAAAGTGAAGAAGAAATAAGGAGCCTCTTGATGAAAGTGAAAGAGGAGAGCGAAAAAGTTGGCTTAAAGCTCAACATTCAGAAAATGAAGATCATGGCATCTGGTCCCATCACTTCATGGGAAATAGATGGGGAAACAGTGGAAACAGTGTCAGACTTTATTTTGGGGGGCTCCAAAATCACTGCAGATGGTGACTGCAGCCATGAAATTAAAAGATGCTTACTCCTTGGAAGGAAAGTTATGACCAACCTAGATGGCATATTGAAAAGCAGAGACATTACTTAGCCAACAAAGGTGCATCTAGTCAAGGCTATGGTTTTTCCTGTGGTCATGTATGCATGTGAGAGTTGGACCATGAAGAAAGCTGAGTGCAGAAGAATTGATCCTTTTGAACTGTGGTGTTGGAGAACACTCTCGAGATTTCCTTGGACACAAGGAGATCCAACCAGTCCATCATAAAGGAGATGAGCCCCTGGTGTTCATTGGAAGGACTGGTGTTGAATCTGAAACTCAAAACTTTGGCCACCTGATACGAACAGCTGGCTCATTGAAAAGACCCTGATGCTGGGAAAGATTGAAAGCAGGAGAAGGGGATGACAGAAGATGAGATGGTTGGATGTCATCACTGACACAATGGACATGAGTTTGAGTGAACTCCAGGAGTTGGTAATGGACAGGGAGGCCTGACATGCAGAGGTTCATGGGGTGGCAAAGAGTCAGACACGACTGAGCTACTGAACTGAACTGATTTTCAGTCATTCCACATTTATCCTGTGTCAGTTATAAGGAAGGTATTCTACTCAGTCTACAATAGAAAGATATAAACAAACAATATACTCCTTCAGGGAATTTCTTAGGATAAGGATAACAGTTTTATGGGACTGCTTATTGTTATTGCTCCATTGCTAAGTCACATCCAACTCTTTTGCTACCCCATGGACAGCAGCCCCCCAGGCTCCTGTGTCCATGGGATTTCCCAGACAGGAATACTGGATTGGGCTTCCATTTGCTTCTCCAGGGGATCTTCTCAACCCAGGAGTCAAACCCACGTCTCTTGCATTGGCAGAAGTATTCTTTACCATTGAGCCATGAGGAATTGCTACTGTCTGTGCCAAAGAATTGATGCTTTTGAACTGTGGTGTTGGAGAAGACTCTTGAGAGTCCCTTGGACTGCAAGGAGATCCAACCAGTCCATTCTAAAGGAGATCAGCTCTGGGTGTTCTTTGGAAGGACTGATGCTAAAGCTGAAACTCCAATACTTTGGCCACCTCTAGCAAAGAGTTGACTCATTGGAAAAGACTCTGATGCTGGGAGGGATTGGGGGCAGGAGTAGAAGGGGATGACAGAGGATGAGATGGCTGGATGGCATCACTAACTCGATGGACATGAGTTTGAGTGAACTCTGGGAGTTGGTGATGGACAGAGAGGCCTGGCGTGCTGCGATTCATGAGGTCACAAACAGTCGGACACGACTGAGTGACGGAACTGAACTGAACTGAACTGTTATAATCATGTGCAAATTATCAGGAGAAGAAAAGTATTAGACAGGATAGATGATGAACTTCAGTAAGAAAGATGAAAAACAGTAATAATAAAACAATAATAAAATGTCAATATTGAATCATTCAAAATGTATGATAAAAACAGGAGTGGCTGTTACCGGAAAATTCCTAATTTTTAATCTGTGACCTCGCTGTCATATATAAAAGGAAATAAAACAAAACCTAAGTTTAAGTGTTCCTATGTTGACTATTGGCTATACGTTTGATTGGTCTTTAACTGTACAGGCATACATGTCAAAGACCTGAGTATTTTTAAGTGCCATTAGGTTCAATTTGTTGTTGTTGTTTTATGAGAATTTATATCTTCACCCCCAAAGACCTTCGCTGAGAAACCAACAAACGCTGAGAAACCAACAGATATGCTGTTTGGAAAAAGCTTTCCACTAAAGAATCCCTGACACATGTGTGGATGCTCTCCTGACTTCCCTGTGCGTATCTTACTGATTGCATTCCACTCACTCCCATCAGCAGATTTGCTTCACGAACACTAGACTGTGTCATTAGTTATGACTCATCAGTTGTGGCATAATCATATCAATTCCTGCCCAATGTCTTCTGTCCTCATTTAAATACAAATTTTTCTTCTATTGCCAAGCTATCAAATATGTTTTATTCACTGAGTCTTGTAATAAAATGTGAAACAGCACAGTCTGCACTCAGCAGCAAGATAAAAAGAAAAAAAAAGCAACATCCAAATTACTGAATGCAGTTTTCTGACATATTTCTTGTCTGAAAACCTAACAACTATGTCATCATATATGCATATATATATATATGCACATATGTACATATGTATCTAATTACAGTTAGTAACATAAGTAAAAATTTATGAAGAAAATCAGGAAATTGTCAATCATACAATTTTTTTTTTTTTTTTGCCCAGATACTCTGGAATTGATACAGAATGTAATAGGTCCTGATGATGGTCTCAATTAGTAATGATTGAATTCCCACCTATTGAAGGAAAAGAAACTCCACTCTTTAATCTGAAAGTCCAACATACTCTTGTAAGTGGAATTTCTTTATTTGTAATGCTGACAAAGTCGATCTAGTCAAAGCTATGGTTTTTCCAGTAGTCATGTAAGGATGTGAGAGTTTGACTATAAAGAAAGCTAAACGCTGAAGAATTGATACTTTTAGTCTTCTGTGGAAATTAATCTTCTATGGAAAAAGGTAATGTAAACCAGTTTTTTTTTTTTTTTACCTTCTTATAAGAATCTTCAGCAGCAATGAGCATCATTTAAATGTACATATGTGTATGTTTATATGTCTATGCAATAAAATACTACAACCTAAAAAAAAATTATTGATGATAGGAACAAGCCCAGATCCAAATATTAGGGTTGTCAGACTTTAAATGTTTGTGATTCAATAAAGAAACTTAAGGAAACTCTAAGCATAAAATTGTAATCAAAATTAGGGAATAAATACGCCAAATAGCACTTATATGCAGTAACATACGTTTAGAGTTAACTAGAATTAACTAGTAAATAGAATTCCAGGAGGAAGTAAGAGATATAATGAGTAATAGTCACTTTTCAACAGATAAAGGCTTAGAAACTTTCTTAAGTGATGAAAAATTTTCACATATTCAGGAAATAATGCAATGAATCAAGATAAATACAGAGATAACCATATAGCTCCTAATTTAAAACTAAAGAAAACTAATGAAAAAGATTCTATAATAAATGTAAAAAAAAAAGATTCTATAATAAAAGTAGTTCTAGAAAAATACACATTACTTACAAAGGAATGACAATATGATAGAGATGACTTTTCGAAACTTTGTCACACACAGGCAGAAACTGTATGTCCCGTTTCAATAGAGAATTCTTCAAAATCTTAAGAAAGAAATAAAACCAAACTTACACATATTTCCAGAGATAAAAAGGAAATACCTCTTTTGTGTTTTATTAATCTCACATAACATTAATTTAGAAACTTGAGAAAGATGTTATAAGAAAAGACAATTAAAGACCAATCTTTGTTATGAACACAGATGCCAAAATTCTAAATTAAATATTGTACAACAAATCCAGCAATATATGAACTATTAAAATTGTTGCATTTGCTAAAAAATGAATATGTTTGCATATCAAAAATTTGACATAATTTACCACCTTAGTAGTATAAATTAGAAAAATTATATGTAATTCTCCATAATTAAAAAAAAATAAATTCTAAATGTTACTCATGATAAAAACTATCCAAAATATGAATGAGGAAACAATCCCTAATTTATTAAAGAAATCCCCAACTTATTATTTAGGGAAAGAATTTCTAATTTATTAAATGCTATTATTGCAAAATGGCCATAACAATCATCTTTTGTAAAATGACATACTGGTCATTTCCCTCTTAAAACTGGTAACAAGAAAATTATAGCCTCTATTATCAATTTTGTTCAACATTTTACCTGATTATATGGACAGCAGAAAAGGCAAGGAGGAAAAAAACATGTAAGAACTTTAAAGGAACAAATGAAACTATTTTAAATAGAAGATCTTAAATAATCACAAATAAGCTATATATATATACACGCACACATACAAAGTAGTTAGCTATAAGATAGAGCCATCAATTGTATTTCCGTTAACCAAAAAATAAAATTTGAAAAAATGACTGTTCTAATATTAGTATAAGAATCAATTATCTAGAAACTAATCTATTGAGTATACCACCTCAAAACAGAAACCTAGAAAGTATTCTGCAGAAATTTTTGTAAAGCAAAATATCAGTTACCTAGAACATCATAGGTATAAATTATCCCAGGAAGAAGTTGAGAGGGATTCTGAATTGTAGTAACATTTAATTTCCTAATATGTGTGATTATTACTTATGTTTACCATAAAATTCTAGTCTATTTTTCTTTTTATTTTGTGATAGCTATTGAAATGTTTATTATGTTCTATTCACCAAGATATATAGTTACTATTTGTGAATATTTTTATATCCATGTGAAATATCAATAGAACATTTATTTCAAGATAAATAAATTTTAAATAAATAAATATTTATTTCAAAAATAAAATAACAATAAATTTTATTAAACATTCTAGGATTTGTACATTCTATATCTTTAAACATGCCATCTATATTGATTTTCTTATTTGAATGCTTTCTTCAAAAATATTTTCTGTATGTTTTGTATACCAAGCCAGTTCAGGCTGAATGTGCCTGGGAATATATTTTTAATATTCTCAGTGTTCTATAGCATTTTACTTGGATATAAACTTCTGCATCAGAGTTGTTTTCCCTCAGTACTTTAATAATATCCCATTATCTTCTTGCAACCAGGCTGCAGGTATCAAAACTTGATAGAAAGCTAATTTTCAGTCCATTGTAGGTGATCGACTCTTGTTCTTTTGTTGTTAGAATTTTGTTTTGATTTAACTTAATTGAAATAACTATAGAAAGCACATCCTTTTAAGAACACACAGAATGCTTTACAAAATAAAATAACCATATGTTGGCTGTAAAGCAAGTCTAAATAGATTTCAAGGTGTTTAAATCACTCAGGTATGTCCTCTGGCGAAAACACCTGGAAACAACCATCATATTTTATTTCTTTGTTTCAAATTCTACAGAGTATAGATGTCTAATTTCTCTTATTTCTGACAAATGTCCCGTAGTGTTAAATCGGTTTAACTCCTTCTGGTCTCTCTGGTCATAGCCTTACAGTTTTTGTTTTTGTTTGCTTTTATTGTTATTGTTTATTCTTTTGATGAAAGCCCATTTTTCCCCCCTCAGATTTTAATGTTTACTTGTTTCTATTTCTAAAGTACTATTGACATTGATCAAACTAATTAATATATTTAATGATTATAGCCATCTCTCACGGGCTTCCCTGGTGGCTCAGAGGTTAAAGCGTCTGCCTGCAATGCGGGAGACCCAGGTCCAATCCCTGGATTGGGAAGATGCCCTGGAGAAGGAAATGGCAATCCGCTCCAGTATTCTTGCCTGGAGAATCTCATGGATGGAGGAGCCTGGTAGGCTACAGTCCACGGGGTTGCAAAGAGTCGGACACGACTGAGCAACTTCACTTCACTTCCATCTCTCATTATTCCCTCAACCTTAGGTTAAATTTTTTCACATTTGACACTGATGGTTAATTTCTTCCAGTGCTTACATTTACTATGCCTTAGAGAATACTGAGGAAAAAAAAATAAAAACAAAAACACCAAAAGTAGACCAGAATTTTGCAATTGAGAAATCAAATAATGAGGTTTGGAAAAGACAGTGGCTATATACGTGGGCTTCCCAGGGGATGCTGGTGGTAAAGAATACACCTGCCAATGCAGGAGACATAAGAGACATGGGTTTGATCCCTGATCGGAAAGTTCCCCTGGAGGAGGGCATAGCACTCCAGTATTCTTGCCCGGAGAATCCCCAAAGACAGAGGAGCCTGGCGGGCTACAATCCATGGGGTCGCAAGAGTCGGACATGAGCAACTCTTGCGACTAAACAACAAACTTTTCATTGACTTCTACCAATATCATCTAATTACTGGGAGGTATTCATATACTTTAACATAATCATTCTCCAGTTTGTGGGTCATCTGCTTGGTGGCTCTAAGTTGGGGCTAATAGAGACCTCTTCCCAGAGGATTTATGCCACAAAGAGCGGCTCCCAGGTTTGTCACAGCCAGAGCCTCTGTCCCTGCAGTGGCCACTGCTGATCCGTGCCTCCTCAGGAGACACTCAAACACTCAAAGGCAGGTCTGGCTCAGTTTCTTGTGGAGTCTGGGGCACACAGGGTTTTGTTTGAGCCCTCTGAGAGTCTTTGGAGGATATGGGGTTTGATTCTAAAAGAGATTTTGCCACTCCTATAATTTTGTTGGGGCTTCTCCTTTGCCCTTGGACATGGGATATCTTCTTTGATGAGATCCAACATTCTCCTGTCGATGGTCATTCAGCAGAGAGTTGCAATTTTGGAGTTCTCACAGGAGATGAATGCACTTTGACTCTGCCATCTTGACAATCCACTTCTGCAGAACAATTATATCAAAGAAGTTCTCCCACTGTTGCAAACATTCTAGGGCCCACAACAGATTCCCCAACCTGGGGATCTGGCAAAGGGACTGAGAACCCCAAGGGAATTTGACTTTGAAGTGAAATGAAGTCGCTCAGTCGTGTCCAACTATCTGCAACCCCATGGACTGTAGACTACCAAGTTCCTCCATCCATGCGATTCTCCAGGCAAGAGTACTGACTTTGAAGGCCACTGGAATTTGATTACAGAACTTACACAGGATTTGGGAAGGAGACTCTTGGAGAACATGAACAAAACCTTATGTGCACCAGGACTCAGGAGAAAGAAGCAGTGACCCCACAAGAGAATGAGCCAGACTTGCCTGTGAATGTCCAGGAGATTCTGGTGGAGGCATGGGTCGACATGGCCTGCCGTGAGGTCAGGGGCACAGAATATAGCAGTCCTAGGAGCCATGGGGTGTGCTGGAAAAAGTACTTTTGAAGGAGGTCACCATTACTGCCATTACCCTACTCCTCCATAGTATGGCCTCAGGCCAAACTAAAGGAAGGGAACAAAACCCCACCCATCAACAGAAAATTGAATTAAAGATTTACTGAGCATGGCCCCACCCATCAGAGCAAGACCTAGATTCCCACACAGCCAGTCCCTTCCATCAGGAATCTTCCATAAGCCTCTTATCATTATCCATCAGGGGCATGGATCGCAGCCTTGTCAAACTCAATGAAACTATGAGCCATACCCTGTAGGGCCACCCAAGATGGGTGTGTCATGGTAGAGACTTCTGACAAAACATGGCCCACTGGGAAAAGGAATGGAAAACCACTCCAGTATTCTTGGCTTGAGAACCCCATGAACAGTATGAAAAGGCAAAAAAGATAGGACACTGAAAGATGAATTCCCCAGGTCAGTAGATGCCCAATATGCTACTGGAGAAGAGTGAAGAAATAGCTCAGGAAAGAATGAAAAGGCTGAACCAAAGCAAAAGCAACACTCAGTTGTGGATGTGAATGGTGATGGAAGTAAAGTCCAATGCTGTAAAGAACAATATTGCATAGGAACCTATGTAGGGAACTAGGTTTAAAGAAGGTTGAGAAGTGCTTGCAAACGAGACTCTCAACCAGGGCTGAACATTCTTGCAAACGAGATGTTCTGCCCAGTGTAGGGAACTAGGTTTAAAGAAGGTTGAGAAGTGCTTGCAAACGAGACTCTCAACCAGGGCTGAACATTCTTGCAAACGAGATGTTCTGCCCAGTGTAGGGAACTAGGTTTAAAGAAGGTTGAGAAGTGCTTGCAAACGAGACTCTCAACCAGGGCTGAACATTCTTGCAAACGAGATGTTCTGCCCAGTGTAGGGAACTAGGTTTAAAGAAGGTTGAGAAGTGCTTGCAAACGAGACTCTCAACCAGGGCTGAACATTCTTGCAAACGAGATGTTCTGCCCAGTGTAGGGAACTAGGTTTAAGGAAGATTGAGAAGTGCTTGCAAACGAGACTCTCAACCAGGGCTGAGCATTCTTGCAAACGAGATGTTCAGCTAAAAATCTTGTTTGTTCCCATGGGAAAAGAACATTGCTTGCACACAAGGATGTTTCTCTGATTCCTCAAAAGGAACAGACCTTGGGACAAAACGGATTCTAAGTTGATAAGGAAGTTCCCCAAAACAAAGTCTTAGCTGCAGTAAATAAGCCAAGGTAAAGGTTATCTCGCCCTGCGCCTGCGCACTGTATAGTCTCTGAATCATAGTGCTTGGCAGCTTGCCCTGTAGGGGGTTGTGCAAAAGATATAAAATAAAGCAGCTGTAAGAAGCAAGGGTTAAAAAATATAAAGATTTAAACCACTCTGCAGTGTTGGTGTTTCATTCCGTCGCCGGCAAACCTGGAATGGTATATCCATGAATCAAAGTAAATTAGAAGTGGTCAAAAAGGAGATGACAAGAATGAACATTGATATTTTAGGAATCAGTTCAGTTCAGTTCAGTCACTCAGCCATGTCGACTCTTTGTGACCCTATGAACTGCAGCACGCCAGGGCTCCCTGTCCAACACCAGTTCTGGGAGTTCACTCAAACTCACGTCCATCGAGTCCGTGATGCCATCCAGCCAACTCATCCTCAGTCGCCCCCTTCTCCTCCTGCCCACAATCCCTCCCAGCATCAGGGTCTTTTCCAATGAGTCAACTTTTTGCATGAGGTGGCCAAAGTACTGGAGTTTCAGCTTTAGCATCAGTCCTTCCAATGAACACCCAGGACGGTCTCTTTTAGGATGAACTGGTTGCACCTCCTTGCAGTCCAAGGGACTCTCAAGAGTCTTCTCCAACATCACAATTCAAAAGCATCAATTCTTTGGCACCCAGCTTTCTTCACAGTCCAACTCTCACATCCATACATGACCACAGGAAAAACCATAGCCTTGACTAGATGGACGTTTGTTAGCAAAGTAATGTCTCTGCTTTTTAATATGCTATCTAGGTTGGTCATAATTTTCCTTCCAAGGAGTAAGCGTCTTTTAATTTTATGGCTGCAATCACCATCTGCAGTGATTTTGGAGTCCCTCAGTGAAGAACTAAAATGGACTGGAATGGGTGAATTTAATTCAGATGATCTTACATTTACTAATGCGAGCAAGAATCCCTTCCCTTAGAATAAACTGAGTAGCCCTCATAGTCAACAAAAGAGTCCTAAATGCAGTATTTGGGTACAATGTCAAAAATGACAGAATGATCTCTGTTCATTTACAAGGAAAACCATTCAATATCACTGAAATCCAACTCTATGCCACAACCACTAATGCCGAAGAAGCTGAAGTTGAATGATTTTATGAAGTCTGATAAAACTTTCTAGAGTTAACTGCAAAAAAGATGTCCTTTTCATCATAGGGGACTTGAATGCAAAATGAGGAAGTCAAGAGACACCTGGAGAAACAGAAAAGTTTGCTTTGGATTACAAAATGAAGCAGGGCAAAGGCTAACAGAGTTTTGCCAAGAGAATGCACTGGTCATAGCAAACAGCCTCTTCAAACAACACAAGAGAAGACTCTACACATGGATATCACCAGATGGTCAATCCCAAAATCAGACTGATTCTATTCTTTGCAACTGAAGATGGAGAAGCTCTATACTGTGAGCAAAAACAAAACCAGGAGCTGAGTGTGGCTCAGATCATGAACTCCTTATTGCCAAATTCAGACTTAAACTGAAGAAAGTAAGGGAAAACACTAGACCATTCAGGTATGACCTAAGTCAAATCCCTTATCATTATACAGTGGAAGTGAGAAATAGATTCAAGGAATTAGATCTGATAGAGTGCCTGAAGAACTATGGGCAGAGGTTCATAACATTGTACAGGAGGCTGTAATCAAAACAATCCCCAAGAAAAAGAAATGCAAAAAGGCAAAATGGTTGTCTGAGGAAGCCTTACAAATAGCTGAGACAAGAAGAGCAGCTAAAGGCAAAAGAGAAAAGGAAAGATATACCCATTTGAATGCAGAGTTCCAAAAAATAGCAAGGAGAGATCAGAAAGGCTTCTTCAGTGATCAATGCAAAGAAATAGAGGAAAAACAATAGAATGGGAAAGGCTAGAGATCTCTTCAATAAAATGAGAGATACCAAGGGGACATTTATGCAAAAATGGGCACAATAAAAGACAGAGATGGTATGGGGTTAATAGAAGCAGAAGATATTAAGAAGAGCTTGCAACAATACATTGAAGAATTATACAGAAACGATCTTCATGACGCAGATAACCATGATGATGTGATAACTCACATCAGATATCTTGAGCCAGATATCTTGGAATGTGAAGTCATGTGGGCCTTAGGAAAAATCACCACCAACAAAGCTAGTGGAGGTGATGGAATTCCAGCTGATCTATTTCAAATCCTAAAAGATGATGCTATGAAAGTGCTGCACTCAATATGTCAGCAAATTTGGAAAACTCAGCAGTGGCCACAGGACTGGAAAAAGTCAGTTTTCATTCTAGTCCCAAAGAAAGGCAATGGCAAAGAATGTTCAAACTACCACACATTTGCACTCATATCACATGCTAGAAAAGTAATGCTGAAAATTCTCCAAGCTAGGCTTCAAGAGTATGTGAACAGAGAACTTCCAGATGTTCATGCTGGGCACAGAAAAGGCAAAGGAACCAGAGATCAAATTGCCAACATCCACTGGATATTCGAAAAAGCAAGGGGATTCCAGAAAAATATCTACTTCTGCTTCACAGACTATGCTAAAGCCTTTGACTCTGTGTGTCACAACAAACTGTGGAAAATTCTTAAAAGAGATGGGACTACCAGACCACCCCACCTGCCTCCTGAGAATTCTGTATGAAGGTCAAGAAGCAACAATTAGAACTGGACATAGAACAATGCACTGGTTCCTAATTGGGAAAGGAGTTCATCAAAGCTGAATATTGTTACCCTGCTTATTTAACTTATGTGAGAAATGCCAGGCTGGCTTATCATGAGAAATGCCAGGCTGGATGAAGTATAAGCTGGAATCAAGATAGCCTGGAGAAATAACAGTAACTTCTATTATGCAGATGATACCATCCTAATGGCATAAACTGAAGAGAAATTAAGATCCTCTTGATGAAAGTGGAAGGGGAGAGTGAAAAAGTTGCCTTAAAACTCAATATTCTAAAAACAAAGATAAAGACATCTGGTCCCAGCACCTCATGGCAAATAGATGGGGAAACAATGGAAATTGCTTATTATTTTCTTAGGCTCCAAAATCACTGCAGATGGTGACTGCAGCCATGAAATTAAAAGATGTTTGCTCCTTGGAAGAGAATCTATGACCAACCAAGACAGCATATTAAAAAGCAGAGACATTACTTTGCTGACAAAGGTCTATCTAGTCAAAGTTATGGTTTTTCCAGTAGTCATGTATAGACGTGAGAGTTGGACCATAAAGAAAGCTGAGTGCCAGAGAGTTGACGCTTTTGAGCTGTGGTGTTGGAGAAGACTCTTGAGAGTGCCTTGGACTGCAAGGAGATCCTACCAGTCAAACATAAAGGAAATCAGTTCTCAACATTCATAGGAAGGACTGATGTTGAAGCTGAAGCTCCAATATTTTGGCCATCTGACTTGAAGAATTGACTCAGTGGAAAAGATCCTGATGTTGGGAAAGATTGAAGGTGGGAGAAGAAGGTGATGACAGAGGATGTGATGGTCAGATGGCATCACTGATTTGATAGACATGAGTGAGCAAGTTCCAGGAGTTGGTGATAGACAGGAGGCCTGGCATGCTGCAGTCCATGAGGTGGCAAACAGTTGGACATGACTGAGCAGCTGAACTGAACTGATTCTTATACTATTGATAACCTTATTATAGATTTCCTCTTTTGAAAGTTTATAAGAATATACTGGAAGGATTTTTTTCTTTTCATTACTGGATTACACTGCTGAAATTATATACTAAGGGGTTGATTTGTGTACTTGTAAATAACAAAGAAATAGATTAGTAATACTATTAGAAAGAAATTTAAGAGGAAATATGTGTATCTTAATCCTTCTGAAAGACTATACATGAGATTGATACATGAGTATCAACATATAAAAGATCTGATTAGGAGAAGATTGGAACGAAAATATATTTGAAAATAAAACATAAATTTGAGCTAGTTTATATGACTTTTGAGCTTATATCATTAAAATACAAATTTGAGTTAGTTTATATCACTTTGGCCACTGGATGCAAAGAACTGATTCATTGGAAAAGACCCTGATACTGGAAATGATTGAAGGCAGGAGGAGAAGGGGATGACAGAATATGAGACAGTTGGATGGCATCACTGTCCTGATGGAGATGAATTTGAGCAAGCTCTGGGAATTGGTGATGGACAGGGAGGCCTGGCATGCTGCAGTCCATGGGGTCAAAAAGAGTCAGACATGACTGAACTGATATCGTTTTTTGGAGAAGAAGGTTTATTACCAATATTAAACTAAGTGAATTTTATTAATTGACTGAAGTATCACAAGAAAAATGTCAAGAAAGAAATTAGTGGAAATATAGGTGATGAAAAATTATATGATTAAAGTTAAATAAAACTTTTATATTTATTCAATGTAAGTAGGACAGAATTATATGATTTTGAGAATAGTATACAGAAAGAGGGGCTTCCCAGGTGGGCACCAGTGATAAAGAACCCACCTGCCAATTCAGGAGACATAAGGGATGTGGGTTCAATTCCTGGGCTGGGAAGATCTCCTGGAGGAGGCCACTGCAACCCACTCCAATATTGTTGCCTGGAGAATCCCAAGGACAGAGGAGACTGATGGGCTATCGTACATTGGGTCACAAGTCAGACACGACGGAAGTGACTTAGCCCAGCACAGCACACCATACAAGAAAGAACCAATAAAATAGGCACAAATGACTAACTGCTACACTATAATGTCAAATAGAATGGATAGTGAAATGAAAGTCACTCAGTTGTGTCTGACTTTTCGTGATCCCATGTACTATACAGCCCATGGAATTCTCCAGGCCAGGATACTGGAGTGGATAGCCTTTCCCTTCTCCATGGGATCTTCCCAACCCAGGGATTGAATCCAAGTCTCCTGAATTGTGGGTGGATTCTTTACCACCTGCGCCACCATGGAAGCCCAAGAATACTGGAGTGGATGGCCTATCCCTTCTCCAATGGATCTTCCCAACTCAGAAATCAAACCATGGTCTCCTGCAGTGCAGGCAGATACTTTACCAACTGAGTTATGAGGGAAGCACAGAACGGATAGAGTAGAAGTTAAAAGACAAGAAGAAATATTCTTGTGAGACCTCTTTACAGGCCATATATGGACTAAATATGTCAGAGAAACATTTGTCATATGGTTGCTTTAATGTCCCAATCTCAACAAGAACAGTAAAAGAATATTTGCAGCAGTAATTATAATAAATCATTTAACATAAAAATTCAGTTTATAGCTACTAATAGGTTTGAGTCCAAGGTGCTAACCAGGCTTAGCCAACTTGCACTTGGCAGGGGCTGACTTCAAGTTTCTATAAAATGACTGGACCATGTGAAGCTGGAAAGATAGGCAACTAAAAGGAAAGGAAAAAAAGCAAAGCAAAGCAAAATAACTAAAGTGATTTTAATTATTAAAGACAGGCTACAAAAGCAGAAGGGTTTCAACCAGCTATTCTCCTATCAGTTGAGCTTCAAGACAAGCTCAAGAATTTCTGTTAACCATCAGCTTCTCTTAACTCTGGGAGGTGGGGGTAATGGTTTCGATAGTTATACATGGTATACAAGTTCTAGAGATCTGCTGTACATGATGTTGCCTATAATGTCAATATCATACTGTGAACTCAAAATCATGTTAAAATATTGGACCTTGTCTTAAACGTTCTTACCACATACACACACAAAATGATATAAAGGAAACTACTGAAGGTGATGGCTATGCTCATTGCATTGATTGTGATGGTGCTATCTTGGGTATATGCATGCATCCAAAATTCATTAAATTGTATTCAATAAATATGTGCTTTTTATACCAATTATACCTCAAAACTGTTTTGTTAAAAGTGAAGGTAAAATAAAGACATTTTCAGACCACACACACAAAAAAAAGACACTTGGGGGGGGTAACTGACATATATGAAAAAGAGAAAAAGAAGTTGACTAATATAACTAAGTTCAGGGGTAATCTAACTTTAAGTAAAGGTGATTTCAGGGTCCAAATGAAAAGGTTAGAAATCAACTTATTTCCATTTGTTCTCTCTCTTTTCACTGCGTTGGACCTATTTCACAGAAACCCTCCTCTCATGTACAAGACCGTACAGGATCTCACTTTGAAATTTGTGCTGAGAAAAAGCTTTCCACCTATTACAATCAAAATAAAAATTCTGCAACAGGTTCTCTTTAGCCCAAAGAGTGTTCTGACACTGGATTCTCCAACTCAGTGAGCACAGGCAAATGAGATAAACAGTAATTTGTGGCCCACTTATCAGTGATCTAGAATGCCTCACTTTGGGGGAAGCCTGGCATGCAGATTTGAAGGATTCTGATTGTGAAGTGGAAGAATTTGAGTTACATAAATAAGTATTTCTTTGAGATCACATGCTCTAGAAACTCCCTGAGCAATAACAGCTCATTACTTGTTGGATTAACTCTGACTGAGTCAAGATAATTAATAAAACATACTACTGTCTATATTATTTTAAATGCTCTACTTTCATACATTGTTTCTGCAAGTACCATGATCTAACCTGGAGTAGGAAAGAGCAACCCACTCCAGTATTCTTGCCTGGAGAATTCCATGGATAGAGGAGCCTGGCGTGCTGTCCTATATTTATTGTATAGGTTAAAGAATGCAATGGACAAAAATAAATAATTTTTCACTTCCCACTTATGAGAAACCTGACTCATCAGTTAGCCAATGTTTTATCATCCTTAATGATACTGGAAATATCCCTGTAACTCAGAACATGAGATTATATACCCAAAGTATCGTAAGCCCATCTGAACAAACACAACAAAGACACTGCATATATTCAAGTATTATTTTATTCCAGATAGCACTTAGAAATAAGTGTTTGTATTTTTGCATAAAATAAACCAATTTTTATTTACATGGATGGAAGGAATATATATTCTAGAAGAAAGGAAATAGACATTCAAAAATTTCTTCTAGCAAATTTAATTCATCTTTTGCACAGGATATATATAGTATTATATAGAGAGATGAAGATGCAATTTAAGTCAGATTGCTAATATCTGGGTAGTGCGCTTACAGCAGAAGTGCAGTTTAGAATTCTTTGTTTATTTTTGTTTTTTAAGTCAAAATATTGATTGAATTGTGCTTAATTATTTTTCTCCAAACTACATAAAACTCAAGACAGATAATGTTTTCAAATGTGGGAAATGATCTGTTTCTCTTGTACTGATAATTAAAGGTTGTTGCAATCACTGAGAAAAATGACAGATTAAAAAAAATAATTAGCTATCCTTTATAGCAATGAAAACTTTAATCTGCAACTCGAAAGCAACAGAACAGCAAAGGTCAAGATTGTACCAGTGAGGTCTTATTTAGAATACAACATTCAAAGTCACTATGTGCTTTGTTTTTGTCTGAATTCTAACTCAGTCTTTAGAAACTCTGAAGATGGTAAACACATCAAATAAGGCTTTTATTCTATCTTTGTCAAGTGATTTTAAGTATACTTAGCAAAATGTAAGATAGCACAGACTTCATAAGCAAAAATCATTTTCATATGTAAAAAGTATTTCATGAAAATGATTCTTTTGTATAAAATGACTACAAAAATGAGAAAGCTCATTTTAATATTCTCCATTGAATAATAGCCCAGTCTCTGATTTCAATTACAAGTTGAATGAAATTCTGAGAATTATATAACTAAGATTCAACAGAAGGAATGGATTTTCTTTTTCCGACACGATCAACACCTAACTCTCAGTCAGTTACGTGGGTCAATCTAAGATTTTAACCTGATTATCACTTTATATGTGATTTCTTTGGTGATATATTTGGCTTTTATCTCTGAAGAGGTTAACTAAATAAAAAGTTTTTTAAAACATACTGACAAATAATTTTAGTTTCTCATATTTTCTTTTCAATTATCTATTTTTTCTAGATGTAATAGATAATGTAACAATTTTTACAAAACTTTCCCAAAGAAAGGATAAAATAATTTTATATCCTTTTTATTTTGGGTTAATTATCTACCTAGGTACTGTATTGATATGAATGCTATGAAAGAACAATAACTTTTATAAACCATAGATTGCTCCACGTATCTGCAATGAAACCATATTTCTTTTCCAGAAAAACCTCACTTCTTAAAAGATCAGTAAAGAAACTTACATGGATTTGGCATGCAATAAAGCATGCTTTCCCTAACAAGTGGTTGCCTGGTATATAAATTCACTAACGTTCTTCATAGGAACATCAGCAAAAGTAAATCACAAACTGGGAGCTCTGAGCATAACAAACCTTAGGGCCATGTTCTGCTCAATCACCTATGAGTTTTGACTTCTTGTTAATGACACTGAGTAGTTCATTGGAGAAGGAAATGGCAACCCACTCCAGTATTCTTGCCTGGAGAATCCCAGGGACAGAGGAGCCTCGTGTGCTGCCGTCTATGGGGTCACAGAGAGTCGGACACCACTGAAGCGACAGCAGCAGCAGCAGCAGTGCATAGTCAATTTCTAGCCATTTCATCAATAGATTTGACTTGTGTTTTTGACTTGTGATTAAAGGTTCCATTTCCTATTCTTACCCCATGATATTCCATTGGCTCAATAGTAATCATTTCTAGGAGACAATGAAAATACCTTATAAAAGTGATTTAGACACATTCAAGTGCCTGCAGACTTAGGGTGTCACTTTTTTTTTAACCCATAAAGAAGAGATTCATCAGTTTATTACTTAGAAATACAAAGCAATTATGTTATTTCTATAATATTATTTATGTTACAAAAGAAATTATCATCCTGATGAAATGCACATAACGATTTAGGACAGAATAGCAAGTAGGTTTCAAAACTGCTGTATTTGCATTAACTTCTTCCATATTTTAAAACATTATCTCTCTTATTTCAACTGTCCCTCATCTTCTCTCATGTTAATTTCTCATTCTTCATTTAAGCATTTACTTAATGATAAAAAAAAAGGAGCAGAAAGGAGCCAATTGACCAGTTTTATTAGCATTATTGTCTCTCAAACCTTGCTCAATAAATAAATCTTTTCTTAAGTAAATAAATTAGGTCTCATTTGACCCAGAAACCATGGATTGACACAGAACTTTGGGAAAATGTAAAAAGAATATTCAGTTCTTGTAAAAGAAAGTACAAGCACACATTATAGAATTTCACATTTTAAACAATTAAAGTTCCCTAAAATTTATGTTATTCACTAATTTTCTCTAGAACTTCATATAAAATAGCAGACAAAAATTGGATATGTAGTAATTTGGGGGATAAACTTTATTTTTACCTTAATATTTTTACATTTTCTTCAATTGCATGTATGTCGTGGAATCTCAGTAGAGAAGTGACTTTTCAAAGTAAGCTCTGGGCAGGTAGCAACAAGGGAGACTACAGTAGCACAGATAATGAAAGTAAAAGTGTTACTCACTCAGTCATACCCAACTCTTTGTGACCCATGCACTGTAGCCCGCCAGGCTTCTCTGTCCATGGAATTCTCCAGGCAAGATACTGGAGTGGGTTGCCATTCTCTTCTCTAGGGGATCATCCTGACCCAGGGATCACACCCAGGTCTCCCACATTGCAGGTGGATTTTTTCATTGTTTGAGCCACCAAAGAAGCATAGTGCTGTGCTTCTAAATGTGGAAGATCATTTGTACGGTACTGTGGGATGCTAGATTTAAACATCATGGACTACATAAGACAACCATGTGCATCAATATGAGTTTCTATTCCAACTTTGGGAATTAGATGTGAAATGATGTTCAGGTGTATTTATTAAATAAAAGGAAAGCTATCAACTAGACATTGGGCTTCTTTAATTTTTACTCATTTTGACAGTATCTGTCTTTTAGTTGGTGTATGAAGACTCAGTTCAGTTCAGTTTAGTTCAGTTGCTCAGTCATGTCTGACTCTTTGCAATTCCATGGATTGCAGCACACAAGGCCTCCCTGTCCATGACCAACTCCTGTAGTTTACTCAAACTCATGTTCATTGATCAGTGATGCCATTCAACCATCTCATCCTCTGCCGTCCCCTTCTCCTTTTGCCTTCATCTTTCCCAGCATCAGGGTCTTTTCCAATGAGTCAGTTCTTGGCATCAGGTGGTCAAAGTATTGAAGTTTCAGCTTCAGCATCAGTCCTTCCAATGAATGTTCAGGACTTATATCCTTTAGGATGGACTTTAAAATGGACTGGAATAGGTGAATTTAAATCGGATGACCATTATGTCTATTACTGTCTGCAAGAATCCCTTAGAAGAAATGGAGTAGCCCTCAAATTCAACAAAAGGGTCCAAAGTGCAGTACTTGGATGCAATCTCAAAAATGACAGAATGATCTCTGTTCGTTTCCAAGGCAAACCACTCAATATCACAGTAATCCAAGTCTATGCCCCAATCAGTAACGCTGAAGAAGCTGAAGTTAAATGGTTCTATGAAGACCTACAAGATCTTCTATAACTAATTCCCCCAAAAGATGTCCGTTACATTATAGGGGATTGGAATGCAAAAGTAGGAAGACAAGAAATACCTGCAGTAACAGGTAAATTTGGCCTTGGAGTACAGAATGAAGCCGGGCAAAGGCTCATAGAGTTTTGCCAAGAGAATGCACTGGTCATAGCAAACACCCTCTTCCAACAAGACAAGAGAAGACTCTACACATGGACATCACCAGATGGTCAATGCTGAAATTAGAGACTGATTATATTCTTTGCAGCCAAATGAAGGTTGTTGCTGAACCATGAAAGATACTGGGATACTTGGCCTCCGGAGGAGAAGAATTCAAGGTGGGGCCAGAGATGAGGCTTGATCGCTCAGAGCTTTTGTGCTATAGAGTCTTATTAAAGTATAAAAGGGATAGAGAAAGCTTCTGACATAGACATCAGAAGGAGGCAGAAATAGTACCCCATCGCTAGTGTTACCAATGGAGCAATATATTTTTAAATTACTTATTACAGTTAATCAAAAGAATTTCTGGAAGTTGTAAAGACATTGCTAGATCCACTACAATAATTTACATTTTAAGATTATAGGATTAGCCAGAAGGTCTTCAGGAAGGAGAAACTGTCCTCAAGCAGGATACATTGTTGTTATATAATCCTAAAGAATGTAGAGGGGAAAAAAAGTTTGTCCTTTTCTCCTCCTTGGGAATTCCAGACCCCTATCTCCACTTGGAGAGCCCCAGACTCCTTTCTCCTCCTTCGGGACCCTGGACTTCTTATCAATCTGCCTAGGAATTGACTTTCTCATAAAGACGGAGAAGTTCTATACAGTCAGCAAAACAAGACCAGGAGCTGACTGTGGCATAGACAATGAAATCCTTATTGCCAAATTCAGATTTAAATTGAAGAAAGTAGGGGAAATCACTAGACCATTCAGGTATGACCTAAATCAAATCCCCTACGATTATACAGTGGAAGTCAGAAATAGATTCAAAGGATTAGATCTTTATAGACAGAGTGCCTGAAGAACTATGGATGGAGCTTCGTGACATTGTACAGGAGGCAAGGATCAAGACCATCCCCAAGTAAAAGAAATACAAAAAGGCAAAACTGTTGTCTGAGGAGGCCTTACAAATACCTGTGAATAGAAGAGAAGTGAAAAGCAAAGGAGAAAAGGAAAGATATACCAATTTGAATGCAGAGTTCCAAAGAATAGCAAGGAGAGATAGGAAAGCCTTTTTCAGTGATCAATGCAAAGAATAGAGGAAAACAATAGAATGGGAAAGTCTAGAGATCTCTTCAAGAAAATTAGAGATACTAAGGGAATATTTCATGTAAAGATGGGCACAAAAAGGGACAGAAATGGTATGGACCTAACAGAAGCAGAAGATATTAAGAAGAGGTGGAAGACTACACAGAAGAACTGTACAAAAAAGATCTTCACGACCCAGATAATCATGATGGTGTGATCACTCACCTAGAGCCAGACATCCTGGAATGTGAAGTCAAGTGGACTTTAGGAAGCATCACTATGAACAAAGCTAGTGGAGATGATGGAATTCCAGCTGAGCTATTTCAAATCCTAAAAGATGATGCTGTGAAAGTGTTGCACTCAATATGCCAGCAAATTTGGAAAACTCAGCAGTGGCCATGGGCTGGAAAATGTCAGTTTTCATTCCAATCCCACAGAAAGGCAATGCCAAAGAATGTCCCAACTAGCACACAATTGCACTCATGCAATTCATGCTAGCAATGCACTCACATGCTAATAAAGTAATGCTCAAAATTCTCCAAGCTGGGCTTGAATAGTACTTGAACCATAAATTTCCACATGTTCAAGCCGGATTTAGAAAAGGCAGAGGAAACAGAGATCAAATTGCCAACATCCATTGGATCATCAAAAAAGCAAGAGAGTTCCAGAAAAACATCTACTTCTGCTTTATTGACTATGCCAAAGCCTTTGACTGTGTGGACCATAACAAACTCTGGAAGATTCTTAAAGAGATGGGAATACCAGACCATCTGACCTGCCTCTTGAGAAATCTGTATGCAGGTCAGGAAGCAACAGTTAGAACTGGACATGGAACAACAGACTGGTTCCTAATAGGAAAAGGATCATGTCAAGGCTGTATATTGTCCCCTTGCTTATTTAAATTATATGCAGAATACATCATGAAAAATGCCAGACTGGATGAAGCACAAGCTGGAATCAAGATTGCTGGGAGAAATATCAAAAACTTCAGATATGCAGATGACACCACCCTTATGTCAGAAAGTGAAGAGGAACTAAAAAGCCTCTTGATGAAAGTGAAAGAGGAGAGTGAAAAAGTTGGCTTAAAGCTCAACATTCAGAAAACTAAGATCATGGCATCTGGTCCCATCACTTCATGGCAAATAGGTGGGGAAACAGTGGAAACTGTCAGACTTCATTTTTGAGGGCTCCAAATCACCGCAGATGGTGACCACAGCCATGAAATTAAGAGACAGTTGCTCCTTGGAATAAAAGTTATGGCCAACCTAGACAGCATATTAAAAAGCAGAGATATTACTTTGCCAACAAAGGTCCATCTAGTCAAACCTATGGTTTTTCCAGTTGTTATGTATGGATGTGAGAGTTGGACTATAAAGAAAGCTGAGCGGTGAAGAATTGATGCTTTTGAACTGTGGTATAAGGCTATGTACATTTAAAGTGATTATTGAGATAGCTAGACTGATATATACCATTTGTAACTGATGTCCATGCATGCTATTTGTTCTTTACCCCTACCATCTTTTTCTGCCTTCTGGGTTTTGACATTTTATAAGGTTTCTCTGTATCTCCTCTCTTAGAATGATAATTACACTTAAAAAAAGTTAAGTGGTGTCCTGGGGTTTGTAATATACATTTTAAACTAATCTCAATCTACATTTGAATAACACTTAAAAAATCAAATAACACAAATATTACTTCATGTTTGGTATGACTGCCTTGTAACAGATTATTTTTAATTCCTCCCTCCCTTCCATTCATGGACATGGTTGCCATTCTTGTCACTTATTTACATGCTATAATCACCCAAAGCATCATTATTATTTTAAACAAAGTGTTATTTCTTAGCTCAATTCAGAATAACAAAATAAATTAGTTTATTTTACCTTTTTTTATTCCTTGTTATATTCTTCCTTTGTTTTATGCAGATCCAGTTTTTTTTTTTAATTTTTAATTTTTTTAAATTTTAAAATCTTCAATTCTTACATGCATTCCCAAACATGAACCCCCCTCCCACCTCCCTCCCCATAACATCTCTCTGGGTCATCCCCATGCACCAGCCCTAAGCATGCTGTATCCTGCATCAGACATAGACTGGCGATTCAATTCTTACATGATAGTATACATGTTAGAATGTCATTCTCCCAAATCATCCCACCCTCTCCCTCTCCCTCTGAGTCCAAAAGTCCATTATACACATCTGTGTCTCTTTCCCTGTCTTGCATACAGGGTCGTCATTGCCATCTTCCTAAATTCCATATATATGTGTTAGTATACTGTATTGGTGTTTTTCTTTCTGGCTTACTTCACTCTGTATAATCGGCTCCAGTTTCATCCATCTCATCAGAACTGATTCAAATGAATTCTTTTTAACGGCTGAGTAATACTCCATTGTGTATATGTACCACTGCTTTCTTATCCATTCATCTGCTGATGGACATCTAGGTTGTTTCCATGTCCTAGCTATTATAAACAGTGCTGCGATGAACATTGGGGTACATGTGTCTCTTTCAATTCTGGTTTCCTCGGTGTGTATGCCCAGAAGTGGGATTGCTGGGTCATAAGGTAGTTCTATTTGCAATTTTTTAAGGAATCTCCACACTGTTCTCCATAGTGGCTGTACTAGTTTGCATTCCCACCAACAGTGTAGGAGGGTTCCCTTTTCTCCACACCCTCTCCAGCACTTATTGCTTGCAGATTTTTGGATCGCAGCCATTCTGACTGGTGTGAAGTGGTACCTCATTGTGGTTTTGATTTGCATTTCTCTAACAATGAGTGATGTTGAGCATCTTTTCATGTGTTTGTTAGCCATCCGTATGTCTTCTTTGGAGAAATGTCTATTTAGTTCTGTGGCCCATTTTTTGATTGGGTCGTTTATTTTTCTGGAATTGAGCTGCATAAGTTGCTTGTATATTTTTGAGATTAGTTGTTTGTCAGTTGCTTCATTTGCTATTATTTTCTCCCATTCAGAAGGCTGTCTTTTCACCTTGCTTATATTTTCCTTTGTTGTGCAGAAGCTTTTAATTTTAATTAGATCCCATTTGTTTATTTTTGCTTTTATTTCCAGAATTCTGGGAGGTGGATCATAGAGGATCCTGCTGTGATTTATGTCGGAGAGTGTTTTGCCTATGTTCTCCTCTAGGAGTTTTATAGTTTCTGGTCTTACATTTAGATCTTTAATCCATTTTGAGTTTATTTTTGTGTGCGGTGTTAGAAAGTGATCTAGTTTCATTCTTTTACAAGTGGTTGACCAGTTTTCCCAGCACCACTTGTTAAAGAGATTGTCTTTACTCCATTGTATATTCTTGCCTCCTTTGTCAAAGATAAGGTGTCCATATGTGTGTGGATTTATCTCTGGGCTTTCTATTTTGTTCCATTGATCTATATATCTGTCTTTGTGCCAGTACCATACTGTCTTGATGACTGTGGCTTTGTAGTAGAGCCTGAAGTCAGGCAAGTTGATTCCTCCAGTTCCATTCTTCTTTCTCAAGATTGCTTTGGCTATTTGAGGTTTTTTGTATTTCCATACAAATCTTGAAATTATTTGTTCTAGTTCTGTGAAAAATGTTGCTGGTAGTTTGATAGGGATTGCATTGAATTTTTAAATTGCTTTGGGTAGTATACTCATTTTCACTATATTGATTCTTCCGATCCATGAACATGGTATATTTCTCCATCTATTAGTGTCCTCTTTGATTTCTTTCATCAGTGTTTTATAGTTTTCTATATATAGGTCTTTAGTTTCTTTAGGTAGATATATTCCTAAGTATTTTATTCTTTTCGTTGCAATGGTGAATGGAATTGTTTCCTTAATTTCTTTTTCTACTTTCTCTTTTTGACCCATACAATCTTTCTACTCCAGTAAGAACTTCTAACACTTCTTGCAAGGCAGGTTTACTGGCCACAGATGCTCAGTTTGCATTTGTCTTAGAAGGTCTTTTTTCCTCCCTCACTATAGAAGGATAATTTCACTGAGTATAGAAATCTAGATTATGATTTTTGTATTATAAAAACTTTAAAAAAGTTTCACCCCACTGTCTTCTTGCTTGTATGGCATCTGATGAGGAGGCCATTAGAATTTTTATCCTATTGATCTACAGGTAAGTGGTCTAGTTTAACTGTGACTCCTTTAAGATATCTCTTCATCTTTGTTTTTTTGTTGTTTGAGTATATTATGCCTAAGTGCAGAATTTTATATTTATCCTACTTGCTATTCTCTTAACTTCTTGGGTGGTATGTGTTGTTTGGTATTTGGTACGTGTTGTTAATACTGGAAAATTCTCATCCAGTATTATTTCAAATATTTCTTTTGCTCTGTCTTCTCTTTTTTCACCTTCTGATATTCCACTTGGCCAACTACTATTCTATGAAAAAATAAAACAGAATATGAAATTAAGTAAAATAAAAAGCATCCTTGAAATGGTTTGAATATGATTTAATCTGTTAAAGAAAATAATCAATCTGCAAAAACATTCACATGGCTTAAGGTTAGTGTGTGATTTAGAATATTTTCAATTAACTAAAGGGTTTTTTGTTTGTTTATTGTTTTTCAGTAAAAGTAAATCAAGTTTAAATATAGAATATTCCCTAAATATTTTTAAATAATTAGCACTGCTTCATTACATTTCTTACCTTAACTTTGTTACCATATCTACGTGCATGAAAATGTTTAGGTCTATAATATTTAATCTAATTCCTGATGTGATGCGTGTATTCAGTGAACATTCGTTCTCCCTTCCCTTTTTATAATCTGGATGCTGATTCAAGGACACAGTCGCTGACTAGTTTCTCAGCCATATCAAGGAATGGAGAGTAAACTGTAGCAGTACATTAGTATATCAAGGCCAACAAAGTGTATCAGTTTACAAAACTGACAGTAAAATCTTCTATTTAAAAATTAAAAGGTTTTTTTTAAGATTTGAAACCAACATCAGCAATGCAACGTCAGCTTCTGCTTGGTTTATATAGTAGAATTTAAGAACAAAGAAAAGGCATACTGTACAAGAAAAAAAAAAATCTTGCACATGAAAGTTTCCTGCAGCTTGATTCATAACTGAAGCAACTGAGATGTCCTTCAAAAAGTGAATGGAATACAAAGAACAAACTCTGGTATATCCATACAATCGAGTATTATTCAGGGATTAAAAAGAAATAAACTATCCAGCCATGGTAAGACATGAATGAACTCTGAATAAATACTGCTGAGTGAAAGAAGCCAGTCTGAAAACTCTGCATGTTTTCTGATTCCTACTATTAATATATGAGCTCCTGGAAAGAGAAAACTTACAGGGACAGTTAAAAAAAAATCAGTAGTTCCTGGGGATTGGTGTGCAGGGGATTTTCAGGGCAGTGAAACTATTTTGTATGACACTCTTATGGTGGATATGTGACATTCAATTAATACATTTGGAAAAAACCTATAGAGCTGTATAATACAAAGAGTGAATTCTAAACTATGGGCTTCAGTTAACAATAATGGATCAATATTGGTTCATCAATTGTAATAAAAGTACAAGATCAATGCAAAATGTTAATTATAGGGAAACTAGCTACAGGGAAATGATAAGGGAGAAAGTGTATGGGAGCTCTGCGCTTTCTGCTCAGATTTTCTGTAAGATACAGCTGCTCTAATAAATCAAGTCTAGTAATTAATTTAAAAGAGCAAAAATAATGTAAGCCAAGCATATGTCATGGTAACTTGCAATTTAGTTTGTAAAGAAAATATATAAATTTCCTAAGTTTTTTCTCACATGTTATTTCTTTTTCAGGATGTATTTTTAATAACCTCTAATTTAGCTTGGTTTTTTTTCTACTGGGTAAAGCTGGCAATTAAATATGCTTTCATTATTATTTATATTATAGTAACAGGGAATTATTAATCTTTAAGCCTGTGTTATCATATTTATATAATATTAAATGAACTTTTGTTTCCAAATGAAACATAACTGACAAGATAAAAGCAAAATTACCCAATGACGAGCATCAAAATGAGCAATATGGATCTATCACAAACATTTTATCCTCTCAATAGACATACTTAGTCTAAAGAAATAAAAACAAAACTTTCTCAAGGCAACTTGAATTACTTACTATGGTTTCAACTTGTGTAAAATATTAAGTGTTAATAAATGATCTCAGCACATTTCTCTATATTAAAAGTTTTGTGGAACATTGTAATTGTAACCAAAGAATACAGAATTGTAGAGAACAGAAAAATAGTTTCTTGTGACTTATGATAACAGTGAGTTCTTTAGAAGTTACAAATTATTTTGTTATTATATTTCAAACATAGAATATACTTTATTTGAATAGTAAGGGTTACTATCACATCATTTCATTTAGAGATACTGACTCTAACAGTGTTATGGATTGAACTGTATCCTTCATAAAGAGATGTAAAAGTGTTAACCCTCAGGACTACAGAATGTGACCTTAGTTTGGATTATGATCATTACAGATGTAATAAGGATGAGTTCATACAGGAATAGAGTGCTCTCTTAGTCAAGTATGACGGATTCACATATAAGAAGATGCAACTGGAATGCCAAGGTTTGATTGTTGCCACTAGAATGTGGGAAGAAGTGAGAAAGAATTCTCCCCTGTAAGTTTCAGGGACAGCATGGTGCTGTACACAACTTGACTAACAGGTTTCAGAACTGTGATTGAAAACATTTCTGTTGTTTAAGAAAGTAAGTCTGTAGTACTTTGCATGACAGGTCTAGGAAACTAACACAAATAATTACCTACACAAAATATCACGGCTCTGTTTTTTTAATCATAATATTCCTCATCAATCAAAAACTGAGCTTATATTCTCTATTTCTAAATTATCTTTCTTATCGACTAGAATGTAAACTTCTCAATGGCAGGAACTTGGTTCTTTATTTTATTCACAAAACTTACAACAGTGCCTGACACTTCAACATTTATTACTAATGATAGGTTCGGTTATTATACAATAATAAGAAATGGCCGCCCAAATATCAGTAATTTATACAGGTTTATTTTAGCGTAAAAGCTGGTTTTGGAAAAGGCTGAGGAACCAGAGATCAAATTGCCAACATCCGCTGGATCATGGAAAAAGTAAGAGAGTTCCAGGAAAACATCTATTTCTGCTTTATTGACTATGCCAAAGCCTTTGACTGTGTGAATCACAATAAACCATGGAAAATTCTGAGAGAAATGGGAATACCAGACCACCTGACCTGCCTCTTGAGAAATCTGTAGGCAGGTCAGGAAGCAACAATTAGAACTGGACATGGAACAACAGACTGGTTCCAAATAGGGAAAGGAGTATGTCAAGGCTGTATATTGTCACCCTGCTTATTTAACTTCTATGCAGAGTACATCATGAGAAATGCTGGGCTGGAAGAAGCACAAGCTGGAATCAAGATTGCCGGGAGAAATATCAATAACCTCAGTTATGCAGATAACACCACCCTTAAGGCAGAAAGTGAAGAAGAACTAAAAAGCCTCTTGATGAAAGTGAAAGAGGAAAGCAAAAAAGTTGGCTTAAAGCTCAACATTCAGAAAACAAAGATCATGGCAACCGGTCCCATCACTTCATGGGAAATAGATGAGGAAACAGTGGAAACAGTGTCAGACTTTAGTTTTGGGGGCTCCAAAATCACTGCAGATGGTGACTGCAGCCATGAAATTAAAAGAAGCTTACTCCTTGGAAGAAAAGTTATGACCAACCTAGATAGGATATTCAAAAGCAGAGACATTACTCTGCCAACAAAGGTCTGTCTAGTCAAGGCTATGGTTTTTCCAGTAGTCATGTATGGATGTGAGAGTTGGACTGTGAAGAAGGCTGATCACCAAAGAATTGATGCTTTTGAACTGTGTTGTTGGAAAAGACTTTGAGAGTCCCTTGGACTGCAAGGAGATCCAACCAGTCCATTCTAAAGGAGATCAGCCCTGGGATTTCTTCGGAAGGAATGATGCTAAAGCTGAAACTCCAGTACTTTGGCCACCTCATGCAAAGAGTTGACTCATTGGAAAAGACTCTGATGCTGGGAGGGACTGGGGGCAGGAGGAGAAGGGGACGACAGAGGATGAGATGGCTGGATGGCATCACTGACTCGATGGACTTGAATCTGAGAGAACTCCGGGAGTTGGTGCTGGACAGGGAGGCCTGGCATGCTGCGATTCATGGGGTTGCAAAGAGTTGGACATGACTGTGCGACTGAACTGAATTGAACTGATTTTAGTGTATGCTTCCTACACTATACAGGGGCTCTTCCTCTCAGTGTAGTTAGTCAGGGATCCAGGCATCTGGAGAATCCATTTGACACCTGTCTCCATGGTCACAGAAACAGAAGAAAGTGAACATGGAAAAATGTGACCTGATTTGAAGTTTTTATATTTTGTTTTTGTTGGGTTCTGTTCCAAAGCATTGGAGTTTCAGCTTCAGCATCAGTCCCTCCATGAATATCCAGGACTGATTTCCTTTAGGATGGACTGGTTGGATCTCCTTGCAGTCCAAGGGACTCTCAAGAGTCTTCTCCAACACCACAGTTCAAAACCATCAATTCTTCAGTGCTGAGCTTTCTTTATAGTCCAACTCTCACATCCATACATGACTATTGGAAAAACAATAGCTTTGACTAAACGGATCTCTGTTGGCAAAGTAATGTCTACCCTTTTTAATGTTCTTGAAACACTAGAACACCTGAACATTCAGATATCAGTTACTCAATATATGAGAAAAATGACAGAGCATAATGATTAAGAAGCATCCTGATGAATATACTATCCTATGTTAATTAGCAAAAGAATTTTATAGGGAGTTATCGTGTCCAAGGAATTAAAGAAGGAAAACAAACAAACAAAAAATATTACCTATCTAGTTTTGATGGAAAACAATGTCCCTCTTATTATATGACTAAAACATAAGAAATATATTCTCTAATACTCAATAATTAAGAAAAGATAGCAAGCATATATTTTTCTGGAAAAAAAAATCACAACACTGTTGTGAACATATAATCCAGACAATGACCTGTTGAATCAAAATTAAGAAATTACAATAAGGTAGTTGCATCATAAAAAAACCTGATGGCACTTATTAAATTTTTTTAACCTCTTATAATTGTGTATGAAGTAAAGTGAAGTGAAGTGGTAGTTGCACAGTTATGTTCAACCCTTTGTGACTCCATGGACTGTAGCCTGCCAGGCTCCTCTGTCCATGGGATTTTCCAGGCAAGAATACTGGAGTGGGTTGCCATTTCCTTCTCCAGAGTCCTTCCAGCCCAGGGACTGAACCTGGGTTTCCTGCCTTGCAGGCAGATTCTTTACTCTTTGAGCCACCAGGGAAGTCAATTGTGTATCAGTCTGTTTATAATATGACCTGTGCGTTTTTTTCCATTGTATGTGATGAAGCTACAGTAGTCTGCAGAATTTTTCATGAGGATATGTTTTTATTAAGTTGAACCATACGAAGCTGTCATTTGTGTAGGTCAAATATGGTTGATATAAGCAATTTTATAAGATTCAATTTCACAGAAAGAATTTTTAGTTACAATGACGGTAAAATAATTTTAAGCATCATTTTCTTTGATGATTTAGGTCAAAATTTTTTTAAGTTTATGTTTGTAAGTCTATTCATATGCTATTATCTTTCTCTTAAATCCATGAATTTTTATTAGTTAGATTTCCTAGTAAGCTCCTTTTTTTCAGATTAAAAAATAAATCTTGCCAGAACAGACTAATTAGTTTAATCTTTCTTGATCAAAAGTTCACTTGTAAAAGTCACTGTGATAATGACATCAGTGTACCCTCTCAATGTTTAACAATAAATTTATTTTTCCTCATATTGTTACTTTAAAATTTAATTATTTTCATTATTCCAAGAAAAGACTTACTGTATGGAATAAATTATATCCATAGCTAATAATTCAGTCACTTGAAAGTAAACATTTTCAATGTAAATGCTTTAAAATTTTGTTTTATTTACAAATCTTTGTGAAGAGATAAAAGCCATAGCTCATTTAATCTCAATCTCCTGTTATAACAAGAGATCCTTTCTTAATAAGGCATCTGGGAATATGACAACCTGAGTATATCATCCTTACTCTCTAATCCCAACTACAATTTACTTGGGTATAGTTAACCACAATCCTGCTAAAACTGGGAAATACTTGGAGTGACAATATTTCTGTTTTATTTTCAAAGGGCTTCCTCAGCAGTCTTAGTGGGGGGTGAGGGAAATCAGTAAAAAGCAGGGGCAGAGCCCAGGCAATAGACCTTAGCTAAGAAAGAGCTTAGCTGTCAAAAGTATCAATACTAAACTCTAAAGAGAACTTCAATAAGAATGAGTATGTTGATGCCCTTGACATTGAAAAAAAACATCAGGAGAAAGTCATTTGTTTCTATGTTTCACCAAATGTGAGATTCCACCCTTACTGATATTCAAAACACAGGCCTCAAATTCAAGGAGCCATAAAAAACTAAAAAGCCACCATTGAACTTATTTGCAAAGACAGAAGGTAGAAAATAATTAAGAAATGAAATAATGAGCGAGAAAAGGACTTCAACAATATCATACCTGTCACAGGAGAAAGAAAAAAGAGATTTAAGCTATTTAAAGGTGAGAAACCTTCTTACTGAAGTATTAATATTTAAAGAAAGCTCTACCCCAAATAATAAACTGATACAGAGAACTTAATATGTGGAAAAATAAACAGCAAAGGAAAGAGTAGTAAGTGATCCTTGATATTTAGGTTTTAATGGCTAAAGATAGCCTGTTTAGGATTATGTAATACCAATACTAGAGAAAGTTTCCCAAATCAGAAGAGTCACAGAGAATTTATATTAGAAACTAATGATCTGAAAAGAAAATAAAAGAAAAAAAAAAGCTTGGAAATGAAGGTTGAGAGAGAAGAAGTTATGTACGTGTATTCTGAAAGTATAATGGAAAAATGAGGGGAAAACTCATTGGGAGTTTTCCCATAGTCATTCTCATAGTCAATGGGAGGAGAGGAAGTAAAGTTATCATAAAGATCATATCCTTCTCTTTAGAGGGAAGTAAAATGCCATGGTTTAGGAAAATACATCTCAGTTATGAAAAACAGCTATATTTTTTAAAATATTGGCCGTTCATATGTAATTAGAATAGGTACCAAAAAAGCAATTATTTAAAGATACAGGAAACTGGAGTAGACAGAAACTGTGAGGTAGTTAGAATAGAAAAAGGAGTCCAAAAGGGCGGTGATTAAAAGACAAAGAAAGGGAAAAGCCTAGGAAAATGGAGCAAAAGAAAATCTGAAGACCAGACTTCCTGGTAGCCCAATTTACATAGGGCAGGCTCAGGAGGAGGAGACAAAAACATATAAAAAGAGGAGCCAAGACTGAGCCTCTCATTTGGGGTTGGCCTGCCCTCACACCTCAAGGGTATACTATGCTTTGCTTGCCAAATAAAACTGAGCTGTAACAGAGATGTAACACTGTTCCACCTTTCAAATCTTTGCTGTGGTGAGACAGAACAGAGGAAATTACACACTCCCCTACCATACCGATAAACAAAACAAAGTCCCTGCTCTCATGGAGTTTACATTCAGTAGGAGGAGATATAATGAATTTAGTTTAGGAGGTGATATTTCTATGTAGAAAAATGAAACAGCATGAATGAGAGACAATGATGGATGATGTGTTTCTCATAGTATGGAAAAGATCAAATCTGGAAGCATATTTTGCTGATTTGGAAAATAGAATGTCCTGATATTAAAATGATAATAACAATAATAATAATGAGCAGGGGGTTCAGAAATAAGAGGTCAGAGAAATATTAAGGGCCAACACTTTATCCATAGTGAAAAATGAATTTTATTTTAAATGACATTGGAGCCACTGGAAGTTTATGCACAGAGAAATGAGATGCTTTATGAATGTTTTAAATGATTCACCTTTGTTGAAAATAAGAGTAGAAGCAAAAGGGTAAAGACAGGGTGAACATCACTATAGATTTTTTTTTTCTTAATTTGGTAAGTTTCCCATGTATAGAAAAAAGGTGATGACAAACTCTATGCCTAACAATGACCTCTGCAAGAGAATATTTGCTCTCCAATATCAGCTTATCAAATTCTTTAGAAATACAGCCCCATGCTTTTTGGTAGGATACATTCCATTTAGCGTAAAAATTGCATTTCCTCCTATATTTAGCAGCCATACATGGAAAGGTGACTATGCTCATAACAGTAGGAAGGAAACATAAATTTTATACCTCTTCATGAAATTCATGTGATGCCAGTGCAGGAACTACTACTGCGGACCATGAAATGACCCTGGAAATTAAATACATGCACAGCAAAGCACAGATAAAAGTAACTTAAATAACTACAACAGAAAACTACACCAGCCCTGGACTACTTACAGCTGGCCTTTTATTTGAGAAAGAAATACACTTCACTATCTTCTTTTAATCATAGCTATTTGGGGTTTCTGTCTGAATATAACCATAACTGATACAATTAAGTAAACAAATTAAAGCATCTTCCTGAAACCTTAGCCAGTGAAAATTTCTCCCAGTACACATGAGCTAAGTACATGGAGCTACTATTACAAATATTTTGGTCGAACATATTGTGAGCAATTATAGCAGCAAAACTGCATTAATAACTACAAATGCACATTTTGAAAAGGAGAATTTCCATTTGTTAACAATCTTTGAGTAAGTGAGATTTACTACCAAGGTTCCAATTAGGACCACAGGAAAGGATTTATAATCTTCCACCTACCAATCAATTTTGGCCACTAGCTAAATAGATTTTCTTCTCAGGGACACTAAAATAAAGGGAAATGAACTTTTTTTTATAATTAGCATATAATTGATATCCAGTAATGTTTTAAGCATCAGGTTATTGATTCCAGTTTATTTTTAAGCATTCAGATAGTGTGAAACTTTGATTTCCATCGAAACATAACAAAAAAGGAATTAGAAAGCACTAACATTTCATTTTGACTAACTGCCTAATTTTTATGACTTAGGCATAGGGTTTCTGAGTCAGTGCTTAATTTCATGGCTGTCACAAAACTTAGAGTTTTCAAAAAAAAAAAAGTGTTGTGAAAAATTACAAATAACAAAATTTTCTCAGTGACAGTCAGTCTTGTGATATTCTTGAACAGGAATTTCATATTTTCTAATTATAAATAAAATGCATACTTCATATATTTGGAAAATACAAGTTATTATAAAATTTCTCCTCAAAAAAAAAAAAAAACAAAACCTTTGGAAATATGTACAAAACACTTGTATCTTCTTAAATAAACAGTAATTTTTCATTTTGCCATTTTATGAATTTCCTTTACCCATTTGAAATAATTTACTACTAGAATAATAAGAAGATTGCTATTCTTTATTTTTGAAACATTGTAAGATATTTAGTTTTATACTTCTTTATAAATGTACATTTTGAAATTAGAAAAATGTGGAATTGAAAGTGTTTTTGATCCTAGTAAAAATGTCTAGGATGCCTACAAAACCCTGGAAAATTTGTTTATATAGCTACCATTCCTTAGGACAGTCAAATTTGAACTATAGCACAGCTCTTCTCTTGCTTAAAAAAATGTTTAAAAAGCTCATTGTTCCTACCCTGCCAAAAGAACAGCTCATTGACCTGTGAAACTTTAAAATATAAGACCACAGTAAGACTTATCCTCATAAAGTTACTAACTTTAAGGAAAAAGAAAAAGAAAGCTTACAAAGGTCTAGGAAAAAAAAAAAAAAAAAAGGCTGCCCACAAAAAACAAACCAACAAATAACTGGCATTATTTTATAGTTTTCAGTATACACTCAGCAACACCAGAAGCCAGAAGTCATTAGGTCAACTTTTACAAGTAAGTGTGTGGAAAAAGACACATGCTGATGATCCTTTACCCAATTAAGTTTATTTTTTATGCAAAAGAAATAGAAGATATGTTTAAATGATTTAATGATTCAACAATGTAATCATATACACCTACAGAAAATTGAAGATATAATTTTGCCAAATGAAAGAAAAATTAACTCACAAAGAAGGAAGCCATTTCAAGAAAACTATGATATTATCTGAAAAATGTAGAATTTATCTAAAAGTATTTTAAAACAATAGGTATTCATTAATATATGCAATTGCCAATATTATGTTTTCCCATAATGTTAAATTTAGTTCAGTTCAATCACTCAGTCATGTTTGACTCTTTGCAATCCCACAGACTGCAGCATGCCAGGCCTCCTTGTCCATCACCAACTCCCAGAACCTACTCAAACTCATGTACATGGCATTGGTGATGTGATCTAACCATCTCATCCTCTATCATCCCCTTCTCCACCTGCCTTCAATCTTTCCCAGCATCAGGGCCTTTTCCAATGAATCGGTTCTTTGCATCAGGTGGCCAAAGTATTGAAGTTTCAGCTTCAATATCAGTCCTTCCAATGAATATTCAGGACCGATTTCCTTTAGGTTGGACTGGTTGGATCTTCTTGCAGTCCAAAGGACTCTCAAGAGTCTTCTCCCAACACCGCAGTTCAAGAGCATCAAGTCTTCAACACTCAAATTTCTTTATAGTCCAACTCTAATATTCATACATAACTACTGGAAAAATCATAGCTTTGACTAGCGGACTTTTATTGGTAAAATAATGCCTCTGCTTTTTAATATGCTGTCTAAGTTGGTCATAACTTTTCTTCCATGGAGCAAGCATCTTTTAATTTCATGGCTGCAGTCACCATCTGCAGTGATTTTGGAGCCCCCCAAAATAGTCACTTTTTCCATTGTTTCCCCATCTATTTGCCATGAAGTGATGGGATCATATGCCATGACTTTAGTTTTTTGAATGTTGAGTTTTAAATCAACATTTTCACTCTCCTCTTTCACTTTCATCAAGAGGTTCTTTAGTTCTTCTTCACTTTCCGCCATAAGGGTGGTGTCATCTGTGTATCTGAAGTTATTGATATGTCTCCCAGCAATCTTGGTTCCAGCTTGTGCTTCATCCAGCCTGGCATTTCGCATGATGTACTCTGCATATAAGTTAAATAAGCAGGGTGACAATATACAGCCTTGACATACTCCTTTCCTGATTTGGAAGCAGTCTGTTGTTCCATGTCCAGTTCTAACTGGAAGGAAGGAAACAGGTCAGGTGGTCTGGTATTTCCATCTCTTTAAGAACTTTCCACAGTTTGTTGTGATCCACACATCAAAGGCTTTGAAGTGGTCAATAAAGCAATAGTAGATGTTTTTCTGGAATGCTCTTTTTGTTTTTGATGATCCAGCAGATATTGGCAATTTGATCTCTGGTTCCTCTGCCTTTTCTAAAACCAGCTTGAACATCTGGAAGTTCATGGTTCACATACTATTGATGCCTGGCTTGGACAGTTTTTAGCATTACTTTCCTAGTGTGTGAGATGAGTGCAAATGTGCAGTAGTTTGAACATTCTTTGGCATCGCTTTTCTGTGGGATTAGAATGAAAACTGACCTATTCCAGTCCTGTGGCCACTGCTGAGTTTTCCAAATTTGCTGGCATGAGTGTAGCACTTTCACAGCATAATATTTAGGATTTGAAATAGCTCAAATGGAATTCCATCACCTCCAGTAGCTTTGTTCGCAGTGATGCTTCCTAAGGCCCACTTGACTTTGGATTCCAGGATGTTTGGCTCTAAGTGAGTAATTACAGCATCGTGGTTAACTGGGTCATGAAGATCCTTTTTGTATAGTTCTTCTGTGTATTCTTGCCACCTCTTCTTCATATCTTCTGCTTCTGTTAGGTCCATACCATTTTTGTCCTTTATTGACCCCATCTTTGCATGAAAAGTTCTTTGGTATCTCTAATTTTCTTGAAGAGATCTCTGGTCTTCCCCACTCGATTGTTTTCCTCTATTTGCATTGATCACTGAGGAAGGCTTTCTTATGTCCCTTGCTATTCTTTGGAACTCTGCATTCAAATGCGTATATCATTCCTTTTCTCCTTTGCCTTTAGTTTCTCTTCTATTCATAGCTATTTGTAAGGCCTCCTCAGACAACCATTTTGCCTTTTTGCAGTTCTTTTTCTTGGGGATGGTCTTGATCTTTGCCTCCTGTACAATGTAACAAACCTCTATCCATAGTTCATCAGGCACTCTGTCTATCAGATCTAATCCCCTGAATCTATTTGTCACTTCCACTGTATAATTGTAAGGGATTTGATTTATGTCATACCTGAATGACTAGTGGTTTTCCTAAAATGTTAAATTAATAAACATAAAAATATACTGATTGATTCCCAAATAATTTAAATATATGGTAAAGTTTAAAACTCTTGCTTGGAATGTCTTATTGACTCATTCAAGTCCCACAGTCTCTGTGCTTCCAGTTTTTTTGCTCCAGTTTAATGGATATATCCTCTGTGTAAAGTTCAGGTATACGAGAGAGAATGATCTGATACACCTTGATATTGTAAAACTATCATCAAAATAAGTTTTGTTGTCCAGCACCTCACACAATCACCATAATTTTTCCTGTGGTGATACCATTTAAGATCTCTCTTAGTAACTTTTGAGCATATAACACAGTATTGTTAACTACAATGTTCAGTGTCTAATCTTGTATATCCAACCCCAGCTGCTCCTCTCCCTAGTCTGGTAACAGGCAGCAGTTGGGTTAAGATTTTGAAAATCTAGGTTAGATAATGGAACCCCTTAGATTAAAATCATCCAAGCACTTCTAATTTCACAGAGAATAAAATTCAGATTTGTAACCAGAAATTATGATTCTCTATGATCATGTATCCATTCATCTCTCCAGCATCGATTCACACTGCTCTCTCTTTTGTTCAGTGAGCTCTAGTCACATTTTGTGGACTGCATTTTCCCCCTCAAGGCTCTTAACTTAAACATCCATTGGTTCAGAAGTATCTTCTCATAGACTGATTGTTTGACTGATTTCTTCTCATCCTTTAACTCAGCTAGAGTTTCACCTGCTCAGAAAGGCCTTACCCCATCACAAAATGTTAAATATGTTCTTAGCACTTAATTCTGTGGACGTACCCTGCACACTTTAATCACAGCAGTGATATTTGTAGTCTTTTAGTTTTTTTCCACAAAATTACATTTAATGTTTTATTACTATTTAGGCTTTTAGATTAAATTGTAAACACACATATATATATATATGTCAGTCACATATATAGTTTTAAGATATATCAGATTTATCACTCCCTTCAATATAGAAAGTGATTTAGGTAGAAATAATATAAAAGACAGATTTGTATGACAAATGCTGCTCAAGATGATGAATGCTATATTAAAAGTAAGTTAATATTGCTATGGAAGCATTGAAGACTTTCATTTGAATAGTTTACTGATCTGGACGTTTAGAGTTTTTAACAATAGTATCATTTCTACATTTATCTTCCCTGCCTCATCTCACTGAAAGCTTTTACTTTGAAATAACATTTGGGATTATAAACCTTTGAATAATATTATTAAACATTGCTTTCATCTTAAATGCAAGAATCTTGCTGATCATCATACCTCTAATTGTATTTTGCATTCAAAAATCAAAGACATAAAATTGTAAGATACATTGAAACTATGAAAAACAAAAGTCATGTTGACCTTTGCATAACTAAAATGCACATTAATAAACATTTCTTCCAACTGAAAAATCCTCTAAAATAATATTGATAACAGCAAGCTATTTTTAGTATCTAGTGGTTTTGAAAAGGCAGAGGATTAGAATTGATTTTTAGTAATAAAAATATATTAGTGCATAAAGGTATAATAATAATGTTAATATTTATAATTGGTGAGATTATGATTATTTTTAATGTTTTTATTATGCTTCATATGTTTTCCTATTTTTTTAGAATTAGTATTAGTTATTTACATAATAAAGTGTTAGTAATATAGTCATTCACTCAAAAATATTTATGAGCAACTATATGTTTTTTAACTTCTCGGTTCTTGGGTACATGATTGAATAAAACAGAAAATACCCATTGCCCTTGTGAGTTTATATTTTATAAACAGTTGAGGGACATGAGGAATAAACACAGACTAAAGTATAGAACATATTAAAAAGTTAAAAGTGCTGTGGAAAAACAGGAAGAATCAAGAGAGACTGTGATGCAAAGTGACATTTGAGTAAAGTATGCTAAGAGATGGAGAGAAAACCACATGTACAACCAGGAAGAGAGATTGAGCGCATCTCAGGCAGAGTGAATAACTGCTAGCGTGACCCTAATTGCCTGCTATATTTGGGGAGGTCTCAGGGGAGAGTGGGAAAAGAGGGGATAAGAGTTCGAGCTACCACAAATGAAATGATTGAACGACATTTTGTCTCTTCCCACTCTAATATATATCTAAGCTATAACTATCCATGTGATAAATATATAACAAACTAACCCTCTTAAAGAATATTCTTTGTCCTAGGTATTTCCTCAAGCCCTGTGCCTTAAGCTGGGGCTCTGATGGTGCTGGGAACCCCTACTGAATGAAAAGGCTTTACCATCAAAGAGATCTGCATTTAAGCCCTGGCTTCACCACTAAGGAAATAATGTTCTTACACAAGTATTTACTTTTTCTAAGCCTCCATCTCCTTATATGTAAGATCTAGAAAATCATACTACTTGCTTTATAGTTTTGTTCTAAGTATTAATGTAGATGGTATTTAGCACAAAGACATCATATAGTACTTATTTCATGGTGTGTACACATGTGTTCAGTCACTTCCAACTCTTTGCAACCCTATGAACTGTAGCCTGCCAGGCTCCTCTCTCCATGGGGTTTTCCAGGCAGAAATACTGGAGTGGAGTTACCACTTCCTCCTCCCATTATTATTATTGCTATTATAATTTTGGTACCCTGTCATCACAACTACTTCATCATTTTCTCCATATTAGCTCTCACTGTCCTCAGGCCATTTGCTAGAGATAAGCTGAAATAAATACCAGTTCTATAATATGTTTATATCTCTTTTATTTTGCCTAAATTCTAACTATCTTTGTGCCTTACAAAGTCCATGGTGTTCATTTATGTGAATTTTCTATATATTTTCCCCCACCTTGAAAATCTTCCAGCCCTTGATCTCTATACCATTAATTTGGCACTAGTCAATTGCTAGACTCTATTGTTAGTTTTATTTCATAGTATATAGCCTGCTTCCCCAATGTCTTTAAAGCTCCTTAAAGACAGGAAAACTACTTCTAAATAGTTATTATAAAAATGTCTTATATATGGTAGGCACTCCATCAATTTTGTTGATTTAATGTTTGAGGAAAAGATAATGCATCCCTTTTATTACAAAATGGAGTAGAGTTTGCAGTTATGGCTGGGGTCACTTTGTTAATAAAAGAACTACTGGCAGGATGTTTAAATTATAGTTATGCTTCTAATGTATACTGCAAAATGAAGTACTACAGTTGTGTGCCTTAGTTCTTCATCTGGTCTAGAGAGAGAGGTAGTAGGTAGTAAAGCTGTTGGGGGTGATATAAAACTTTTAAAAACCTGCTGGAAAACCGCAGAAGACAAATTGGGAACCGGGACTAGAATGGCAGGAACATAGGTCTAGTTGCCAGAACTATTGTAAAGTAATAAAAGTCTTTCCACCAACCTCATTTAGATCACTATCATCTGCCCCAGGTGCCTAGGATGGTATAAGTTAACTATTGGCACACCCCAAACCTGGCTGCTGCTGGGATTACACCCTTTACCTCTGTTTGCTTCCCAATAGGTTTGCCAATGCATGTCAATCCATATGCTAAGTCTAAATTGAAATACTGACGAAAAGGTCATGCTTTCCCCCATATACGTTATCTGGATATGAAGAGTGAAAACATAAATTCCAGTGCCAAGATTGCTTTAGTCTGGTCTTAGATCTGGAATAGAAAGTAGAGGAATACAAACTTTAAACAAATAAAGGTTGAAAGTTTGGTAACTCTAATATAGTATTAGAATATTCTCAGGAGTGCTTAATTATAAAATGGTTTATTAAAAATATTCAGCATAAGAGATCTCATTTTAAAGTTTCTGATAAATATCTAAAATCATAACATATCATGGGCATTTATTTTAAAAACTGCACATTTTATAATAATATTATTTTGTAAAAGGATACTAGTTTAGAAACAAAATGTGTCAATTAGTCTTATTTTTAAATGAAGGTCAAATCTTTCTAATGCATCATTATCATGGGACTGATTAAAAATAAATGTAAACCTTAAATGTGGCCATATTTTGTAAACTAATGATACAATAAATTGTTTCAACAACTGACAAATAATTGTAGCAGAAAAACAGTGATGAAGACTTTGATTTATTTTCTCCCCAAAGAGAATTAGCAAGCAATGTACTGAATGGCTGATTGTGGATCAGTTAGGTAGGCCTCCCGAGAGCAAATGACATCTTAAACATCAACTGTGCCCTTCTGGGTGATTTAGTTAGAAGCACATGGGCTCTGGTGTTTCTGGAATTTCTGAGATGAAATTCCTGCTTTGCCACTTGTCACCTTTATAGACAATCAAGAAATGGGACCACTTCATGTCTCATTAAAAGAGATAATGATAGCAGTAACTAGTTGTGACTTTTGTGGGTGTACACAAGGTAATCTATTTAAACATTGTACTTAAGGGTTTAATATCAACAATTATTGTGACGAATAAACATGTGAATCATGGCACCTAGAATTCAGTTTCATCCTTTAATATTGATGTTTAGGTCTTAAGGATTCAAAACCTTATGGAGTCTTAGGAATGAAGTCAAGATGAGACACCATAAACAACAGGCACTTAAGATGGGGTCAATTATCTAAGCACAAAGCAAGAATTGTAAGCTTCAGCAAAATTGGAAAGATTCACAGGAGTCTTAAGTTTACATAAATTCCAAAATGTTTGTACTGTTCATAAGTAAAAACAATAATAACAATAAATAACAATAAATAGTAAAGCCTTTAATTAATCTCTTTTTCTTTAGGAACAGGAACTTAGCTTAAGGAATCAGAATCTCAAATAGATTTTTGTTCATGACAAGAAAGGAATCATACTTCATCATTTTAACACCTCTGTTTTTACAAAGTGATAAATTTTCTTTCCTCCAAGCAAATGGGTTTTAAACCTGTACCA
This sequence comes from Capra hircus, assembly GCF_001704415.2. Lineage (NCBI taxonomy): Eukaryota > Metazoa > Chordata > Mammalia > Artiodactyla > Bovidae > Capra > Capra hircus. The sequence continues at coordinate 37,602,344 of NC_030828.1, read as the reverse complement.
GAATTAAGTAGTTTTAGGTAGAAAATTAGGTAGAAAAATTTAACAATATACAAATCACTTTTAAATGATACATTTTATTATGGAGATGTATTTGTAAAAATGCATGGATGGTCTATTTAACTTTTAAAATAATCATTGGTTCGATGTATGTACATTTTATTACAGCATATGAAATTAACTGAAAAGTAGAAAGTCAGGCATGGTAAAAAATATACCCACAGAATCCATAAAAATCATATGAGTTGGAAATGAAAAAAAACAAAACAAAACAAAACTATGTCTCCTATTACTTTTGTGTAGAAAATTTTAAAAGAAGAAAGAAAGATTGGAATCAGTGTGCTAAGTATGGATAGGAGTTAAATATGCTCCAGTGCAGGAATGGAGAAAATCTGAAATACAACTAAGACATTTGCAAAAAATAATTTTGTGGAAAGTGGCTATGATGAAATTGGAAGTAAATAATGTTTGGGCTTCCCTGATAGCTCAGTTGGTAAAGAATCTGCCTGCAATGTGGGAGACCTGGGTTTGATCTCTGGGTTGGGAAGATCCCCTGGAGAAGGGAAAGGGTACCCATTCCAGTATTTTGACCTGGAGAATTCCATGGACTATATATAGTCCATGGGGTCACAAAGAGTCGGATACAACTGAGCGACTTTCACCACCAATGTTTGGACGAGTACAGCTATGTAAGAAATAACATGCCTGTGTTTTAACTTTTATTTGATTTCAGAACAAACCACACATAAAATCTGAATGACACATGAAACAGAAAGTTTCCAAATTAAGAAATATTTTTAATGTGACATGCCTTTTTTGATATAAAATTACATGTGTAGTTTTAACTCTCAAATACATATTATGAATTGAATTAAATACAGATCCTAAGTTAGCTGAGGTGGGCAGGGTGACCCTATGTGAACAAAAAACATAAAATTAAAATATTTTTGCCACTTGGAAGATTCAAGATTAAACAAACACAGAGGCTGTAGTGTACTTAGAATCAAACTCTTGGATCATTACATGTGAGAGGCTGGATTTGATGGGAGTAAGGCAACAATAACTACAACAGTCTAAGAGTCACATTTCAAAGCTGAATTAGCAATTCGAACTCCCAAGACACAGAAGCAGAAGAACAATGCGTACAACAGTGAAAAGTAATTCTCCTAGCATAATCACAGGGCTCTGTACAGGCCTGCACTCACTAAGTTAAAAAGACCTTGGAAAACTTGAAGAAGGTTTAAGGACAAGCAATAAACATGATTAATAGCTTGGAAAATAGAATCTCAGAGGAAAGGTTAAGGGAACTAATATTATTTAAGTTGGAAAATAGGCTGGGGAAACAAGCTGGTTTTCAATTACATGAAGGATTATTACATAGAAGGTGCTGATCGTACTCTGATGCCACAGAGGGCAGAACAAGAATAAGTGAGCTTGAAATGTTGTATAAAGTGATTTAGGTTGGCTAAAAGAAAGAACTTCCATCAGGACTGCAAGCCATTAAAATGGAAAGTACTAAATTTCTTTCTGTATAGACCTTTCAAAATGCACTTGAAACTTATTTGTCTAGGAAAGTTTACATGAGGCCCAGCCCAGTGGATGGGGAGTAAAGAGAAACATAGGAAGTATTCACAAGGACTGTTTTTTCCAAGCTTCCTGCCACTTTAAATTGTGAATGTTTTCATTATGGATTCATTATGGTACATATAGCTTAAGTGTGCACATACCCTTGTTTAATATAGCAAACTCAAGAATTGCAACTCTAAAACTTCTTGTGTAGCTATTCAAGTAATTTTAGCTTGTTTAGGAATTTAAGTTCTTGAAATTACTGGCAACTAATTGCATTTTTGTTTCTGGATTTCTCAACCCCTTCTTTGCAATACATTTTTTGCTTGTTCTTTTAGAAATGAATCAAACCAATTAAATATTCTTTCATAAGGTAATAAAAATAATGTATTTTCTTCCGAAAGATTTTATTTACTTAGAAAAATAGGCTATTCTCTGAACACCTGCACACTTAATTCTCTTAGAGTTAAATTATACAAGAATTCCATACCACTGATTTCTGAAGCTTGTGCTAACACAGATAAATGAAAGCAGGAACTGCAATAAAATTTTGCAAACAATTCTGTTAGAGCTTGTCAAATACACACAAGATATGGGGTCTAACTCCTTTCATTTATGTGTCAATGTTATGAACATCACTAAATGAAAGTATGGACTACTGAGTCCAGTCTGCACAACAGGATAAAAATGAAAACTCAAGCAGGAAGTTTTTAACTATTTCATTGGTGATGATGTTTATTTTTTCTGCTTGTAAAATATTTCATTTTCTTTAAAATACATCATAATTAAATAAACATTTCTACCAAATACAAATAGGCAGTATAAACTTTATTTTGAAAAAATACTTTTTTACTTTAAAGAACATCTGTTACTCTAAGTTTGGGAAATGCTTTGAAGTCACTAAGTTTAATTCTTTATAATGTCAATAGGAATGAAGGCAAGTAATAGGTATCATTTCTTCTTCTAAGATGAGGAATGGAGCCATAAAAAAGTGAATTACCATATTTATATAATAAGTTGTTGAAAAGACGGAATTGTAAATTAAAGTTCTTGACTCAAAGTTTTTGTGCTGTGATTCTACAAACAGACTCAGAAAAGTTGTTGCTGTTCAGTCTTTTGAACAACAAAACAACTCTTGTTGTTGTTGTTCATTGTTAACTTGTGTCCGACTCATTGAGACCATATGGACAATAGCATGCAGGGTTCCCTGTCCTTCACTGTTTCCCGGAATTTGTCCAAATTCATGTCCATTGAGTTGGTGATGCTACCCAACCATCTTATCCTCTGCAGCACTCTTCTTCTTTTGCTTTTAATTTTTCCCAGCATCAGGATCTTTTCCAATGAGTTGGCTCTTTGCGTCTGATGGCTACAGTGTTGGAGATTCAGCATTAATCCCTCCAATGAGTATTCAGGGATGACTTTCTTTAGGGTTGATTGGTTTGATCTCTGCTGTCCAAGGGACTTTCAAGAGTCTTCTCCATAACACAATTCAAAATCATCAACTGACGAATTCAAAAAGTATGTGTGGCATATTACCATCATGAGATCATTACTTAAAAAGTATCAGACTTGGTTTTTATTTCAAAGTATCATATGATGTCTTTGAACTGTGGTGCTGGAGAAGACTTGGTTTTTATTCAAAGTATCATGATGCCTTTCAAAGTATCAGTTTGATGCCTTTGAACTGTGGTGCTAGAGAAGACTCTTGAGATTACTCTGGACAGCAAGGAGACTGAAACAGTCAATCCTATAGGAAATCAACCCTGAACATTCACCAGAAGGACTGATACTAAATCTGAAGCTCCAATATTTTGGCCACCTGATGCGAAGAACTGACTCATTGGAAAAGACCTTGACGCTGGGAAAGACTGAAGGCAGGAGGAGAAAGGATGATGGAGAATGAGATGGTTGGATGGCAACACCAACTCAATGGACATTTGACCAAGCTCTGGGAGATGGTGAAGGACAGGGAAGGCTGGCATTCTAAAGACCATGGGGTTGCAAAGAGTCAGACACAACCGATCAAGTGAACAACAACATCATATGAGAAGATGCTCAAATTCCTTACTCAAAGGAATTCACTTTCATCACCAAGGGATAGGACTAAAATGAATCATCCTTCTTCGTGTTCCGATTCTAGGTTCCTAAGAGTTCTTTGCCATTTGGACATAATATAAAAGACAGTGAATTGGACTTATTCACTTCAAATGTGTTAGCAGCAAAATTATTTTAGCTATTTCTGAAAAAAATCATGACAAGCACATATCCAAATCTTTTCAGAATTATAGGTAAAAACCCAGCAAGTAAAGTACTCCCTACCATTAACCAATCCTTACATTCAATCCTTACACAGGGCCTTAGAGTTCTAGATGAGAAACAAGTGGAAAAGACCAGAGGCCAACAAGAAATACTGTGGAACTGTCCTATGTCATACTCTTCTGAGGAGAGGAAGTCCACACTCAAATTCATGAAATTTGAGGTTGTTGCTGTTGTTCAGTCGCTCAGTCATGTTTGACTGTTTGTGACCCTATGGGCTGCAGCACTTCAGGCTTCCCTGTCCTTCACCATTTCCCGGAGCTTGCTCAAACTCATGTCCATTGAGTCAGTGATGCCAGCTGACCATCTCATCCTCCATCATCCCCCTCTCCTCCTGCCTTCAATTTTTCCCAGCATCAGGGTCTTATCTAATGGGTCGGCTCTTCGCATTAGGTGGCCAAAGTATTGGAACTTCAGCTTCAGCATCAGTGCTTCTAATTAATATTCAGGACTGATTTTTGTAGGAATTTGAAAATGCCAAAAAGCTGCCATGCTTTTGCTTTGTGTTTCTTTAGTTATAAAATGGTGGCATCTGCATACAGATTTTCTAACCCTATTAGAAAAGAAGCTCATTTAATACTGATCAGGGAAGGCTATGATTTTTATAAGAAGACATGCCAAACTTGTAGCAAATTGTTAGAAAAATAATCTGGGAAATGCCAATCCTCTCCTATCAAAGCCACTCTAATTTCATTCTTTTTTGATTTTAGTTTTTGACATTGACAAGCTTTTCTTCTTTGTTACTTCACCAAGCTTGGACATAATGTCATATTCTTGTTTTTTTTCCCCATTTCTCCTCACATGGCTTAGTGAGCCAGTCCACATAGCAAAATGCATGTTCGTACAGCACGCTCATCCTTTATCAAGTTCTGCTTTTGAAGAGTTTGCCAAGAACATGATCCTTTATACACTGACATTAACTCATTTCTATATTAAGTGCCACATTTTACAGAACATGTTAACATATATTAAAAGCCAGAATAGCTAGCATGCAAATAACACCAACATTTTCACATGAACATTTTACATTCCAGCAAGTGATGCTGATAGCCTTCAAACTTCTGAATTTGAGTTCTTTTTGAGTTCCCATTGCTTTGCTAAAATGCTTGCTGTAAGGCAAAAGTATTTGGGAGGAAGACCTTTAGCAGCTAGCATACAAAAAAAGTTTAAATACTATCATTTTCTACCAGTGACATAATTTTCCCTACGATATGCCTCTAACTTCTTTGTTTTCAGTTTATATGAGTAGATTTAGATTTAAGTCACAAAAGACAGAAATCATATGCTTTAATCTTTATGTCCCCTCTGTCTATAGTATCATCTAACAGTGTTTGAAGGCTTCCTTTACATATTATTTCATGAAATGTTTATAAAAACACTATTATTTTCTTCACTATCAATATGAAGAAAATGGAATAGAGAGATACAAAATAACTTCATCACATTATAAATTTTATAAGCAGTGGAACAAAGAAGAAATACAGGGAGTCTGAGGGAGCAAAACTACTTTCTCTGAACTATTATGCAATAGTGAAGTAGTTCTATGCACATGTACCTTCCATAGAGTAAAAGTATATATGTGTGTGTGTGTGTGTGTGTGTGTGTGTGTGTGTATAAATGGGCTTCCCTGGTGGCTCAGATGGTAAAGAATCTGCCTACAATGCAGGAAACCTGGCTTCGATCCCTGGATCACGCCCCTGGAGAAGGGAATGTTTACCCATTTCAGTGTTCTTGCCTGGAGAATGCCAAAGACAGAGGAGCCTGGGGTGATGGGGGGGCTACAGTCCATGGGGTTGCAAAGAGCTGGACATGACTAAGCGACTAACATTATCACATACACTTATATACACACAAAGGCACACATTCATGCAGATAGATTTGAAACTGGCAAACACATAGGTCAACTTGCTACCTAGTGAAAGATATGTTTGCTTTTTGGAGTGTCCTAAAAACACAGTCCCACCTCAATAACCCACTGAGGGCTAAGATAAATATTTTAGCCCTCTTGAGATTGTGATTACACAGAATTACCTGTGCTTATATATGAAAAACAGAGTGAAATTCATTTCACAATAATTTTTAAACAAGGAAAGATCTCTGGTTAGAACCGCCACAGTGTTCTGGGGAATAAGAGAAAATATATAACATCTTGTTTTGGGGTGAAATCAATTAACAATGAGCAGCAAGAATTTCCCTAAGTTATGAACTATAATCCATAATTTTCTCTTAAGCTTCACTTTTCAAATGTTGGTCAGTGTTTTTATAAGAACAGTATTACCAGAGATGAAAAAATATATATATTGGTGGGACTCAGTCCAGCCTTCTTCAAGGAGAGTCTCTCAGGCTGCAATCATGCAACATGAAAAATTGTCAAGTATCTAGACTGACCTGGATTCATATCAAATTTGAAAATCATCTCCCTAAGATACAAATGAAGAGGGTTGACAAACAAGGGAGATAAAGCAAAGGAATCATTTTGTTAAGTCCTCCAACAAGTCAACAACGATGTTTAAGCTTGTCCTGTCTATGTCCTACTACATTTTCCCTCATCAGATTATCATATTACATCACCACAGAATTATGGTGAGGAAGATTAATAAGATGCATTTGAATATAGCATAATAAAATGGATTAAAATATTATTTATAGGGATAAAGAGTTAAGAAGAAATAAATTATGATATTTAGGCAATGCCAATTTAGAAATGAGTAGGCTGCAAGAGGATTAAAATCCAAAGAGAAACATAATGAATGGCTATAAAAGTTACAAAAATAAGGCACTGAGGAAAAAGTAAAAGGTGAGGCAGCTTGTTGAACGTTAATTCAAACTTTGAGATGTAAAGACATATATATGACTTAACAGTTCATTTTTCATAGGTTAAAAATTCAGTACATACTTTCTAAAGTAGGAGCTTGTTCAAATATTATTTAGTTGATGATGAAACAGAGACCAGTATCCTCAATTATTAAAAAATCAGAATTTTCTCGACAACACATATATTGTGTCTGTGAGAGAAGAAAAAAGAGAAAGCAACTATAAATTAACAAATAGATAATTTTTTCAAGTTTGGTCAAAATTACAATACCAAAATTAGATGACTTGTGTGTGTAATATTTTCATTTGTAAATATTGCACTTCCTAAAATAGTGCAATCATGTTTAAGTGAATGATGGTTTTGAATAACATGATAGTATTCATTTTATAAATATGTTTTATATCTACTTTATGTCAAGAAATATACTAGGGCAAATTTACAGGGTATAGAAAAATACCCATTCATGGATCACAGCCTTGTCATGGCGAAGAGGCTTGTGTAACTCAATGAAGCTATGGAGCCATGTCATGTAGGGCCACTCTAGGCAGACATGTTGTAGGAAAGAGTTCTGACAAAATGTGGTCCACTGCAGAAGGAAGTGGGAACTGACTCCAGCATTCTTTCTTGGAGAAACCCAAGCACAGTGTGAAAAAGAAAAAAAAGGTATGACACTGGAATATGAGCTCCCAAAGTCAGAAGATGTCCAATATTCTCCTGGGGAAGAGCAGAAGGCAATTTTTAATAGCTCCCAAAAGAATTAAGTGACTGGGTCAAAGCAAAAACGAAGCTCAGTTGTGGATGTGTCTGACGGTGAAATTAAGTCTGATGCTATAAAGAAAAATATTGCATATGAACTGGGAATGTTATGTCCACGAATCAGGGTAAATTAGATGTGGTCAACAAGGAACTGGCAAGAGTAAACATCAACATCTCAGGAATCAGTGAACTAAAATGGATGAGAACAGGCAAACTTAATCCAAATGACCATTATGCCTACTACTGTGGGCAAGAATCCCTTAGAAGAAATGAAGTAGACATCATAGTCAATGAATGAGTCTGAAATTCAGTACTTGGGTGTAATCTCAAAAACGACAGAATGATCTCAGTTTGTTTCTAAGGCAAACCATTTAACAACACAATAATCCAAATCTATGCCCCAACAACTGATGTCAAAGAAGCTGAAGTTGACTGGTTCTATGAAGACCTACAAGACCTTCTAGAACTAACACCAAAAAAGATGTCCTTTTCATCATAAGGGACTGGAATGCCCAAGTAGGAAGTCCAGAGATACTTAGAATAACAGGCACGTTTAGCCTTGGAGTACAAAATGAAGCAGAGCAAAGATGAGAATTTTTTCAAGAGAACATGTTGGTCATAACAAGCTCCTTTTTCCAACAATCCAAGAGATGACTCTACACATATACATCACCAGATGGTAAATACTGAAATTAGATTGATTATTTTCCTTGCAGCCAAAGATCGAGAAGCCTTCAGAGTCAGTAAAAACAAGACCAGGAGCTGACTGTGGCTCAGATTATCAGCTCCTTATTGCACAACTCAGGCTTAAATTGAAGAACACAGGGAAAATCACTAGGCCATTCAAGCATGACCTAAATCAAATCTCTTATCATTATACAAGTAGAGATGACAGACAGATTCTAGGGATGGGATCTGGTGGACACAGTGCCTGAAGAACTATAGATGGAGGTTTGCAACATTGTGCAGGACGCAGTGGTCAAAACTATCGCAAGGAAAAACAAATGCAAGAAGGCAAAGTGGTTGCCTGAGTAGGCTTTACAAATAGTTGCAGAGAAAAGAGAAGCAAAAGGCAAGGGAGAAAGGGGAAGATACACCCAACTGAATGCAGAGTTCCAGAGAACAGCAAGTAGAGATAAGAAATCTTTCTTAAATGAACAATACAAAGAAACAGAGGAAAACAACAAAAGGAGAAAGACTAGAGATCTCTTCAAGAAAAAGAGAGATTGCAAGGGAACATTTCATGCAAGGGTGAGCAAAATAAAAGACAGAAATGGTAAGGACCTAACAAAAGCAGAAGAGATTTGAGGGGGTGACAAGAATACACAAAAGAACTATACAAAAAAGGTCTTAATGACCTTAATAATCACAACGGTGTGGCCACTCACCTACACCCATACATTCTGGAGTGTGAAGTCAGGTGGGTCTTAAGAAGCATTAACTACAAACAAAGCTAGTGGATGTGATGGAATTCCAACTTGAGCTATTGCAAATCCTAAAAGTGATGCTGTTAAAGTGCTGCATTCAATATGCCAGCAAATTTGGAAAATGCAGCAATGGCCACAGGACTGGAAACGGTCAGTTTTCATTCCAGTTCCAAAGAATGCAATGCCAAAGAATGTTTCAACTACCATACAACTGCGCTCATTTTACATGCTAGAAAATACTCAAAATCTTTCAAGCTAGGTTTCAGCAGTATATGAACTAAGAACTTCCAGATGTATTACCTGGGTTTTGAAGAGTCAGAAGAAGCAGAGATCAAATTACTAACATCTGTTGGATCACAGAGAAAGCAAGGGAATTCAGAAAAACATCTACTTCTGCCTCATTGACTAGGCTAAAATCTTTGACTGTGTGGATCACAAGCTGCGGAAAGTTCTTAAGATGATGGGAATACCAGACCACCTTACCTGCCTCCTGAGAAATCTATAGATGAGTCAAGAAGCAACAGTCAGAACAGCCTGACTGTTCTAACAACTGCGGAAAAACTGACTGGTTCAAAATTTGGAAAGGAATATGAGAAGGCTAATTACTGTTACCCTGGTTATTTAACTTCTATGGAGAATACATTGGCAAAATCCTGGGCTGGATGAATGCGAAGCAGGAATTAAGATTGCTGGGAGAAATATCAACAACCTCAACTATGCAGATGATACCACTCTAATGGAACAAAAGAGACTCTTTGATGAATGGGAAAGAGGAGAGCAAAAAGCTGTAATTCAATATTCAACAAACTAAGATCATGGTATGTGGCCCCATCACTTCATGGCAAATAGAAGGGAAAAATGTGGAAGTAATAACAGATTTTATTTTCTTGGGCTGCAAAGTCACTACAGATGCTGACTGCAGCTATGAAATTAAAAGACACTTGCTTCTTGAGAGCTACGACAAACCTAGAGAGCATATTAAAAAGCAGAGACATTACTTTACTGACAAAATTGTGTATAGTCAATGCTGTTTCTTCCAGTAGTCACGTGTGAATGTGAGGTTTGCACCGTAAAGAAGGCTGAGTGCTGAAGAACTGATGCTTTTGAATTGTGGTTCTGGAGAGGACTCTTGAGATTCGCTTGGACAGCAAGGAGATACTAAAGGAAATAAATGCAAAATATTCATTGGAAGGACTGTTGCTGAAGCTGACACTCCAATATTTTGGTCACCTGATGGGAAGAGCTGACTTATTAAAGACTCTAATACTTGGAAAGACTGAAAGCAAAAGGAGAAGGGAACAGTAAAGGATGAGATGGTTTGACAGCATCACCAACTCAATGGACATGGATATGAGTAAACTCTGAAAGACAGTAGATGACAGAGGAGTCTGGCATGGGATTGAAAAGAGTCGGACATGACTTAGTCAGTAAACAACAACAATAGAGAAACAACTGGGATGTAATAATCTCTTCTCCCTGCTGCCGCTGCTGCCAAGTCGCTTCAGTCTTATCCGACTCTGTGCAATCCCAGAGACAGCAGCCTACCAGGCTCCCCCGTCCCTGGGATTCTCCAGGCAAGAACACTGGAGCGGATTGCCATTTCCTTCTCCAATGCATGAAAGTGAAAAGAGAAAGTGAAGTCGCTCAGTCGTGTCCGACCCCCAGCGACCCCATGGACTGCAGCCCTCTAGGCTCCTCCATCCATGGGACTTTCCAGGCAAGAGTACTGGAGTGGGGTGCCATTGCCTTCTCCTCTCTTCTCCTTAGTATACAGTTAAAAAATAGAAGACAAGTGAAAGATAAATTATTAAACAGAAGTGTACAAGAAATTAAAAATATTTGCTAAGTAGCTCAGTATTTGAGACTTTAACAAAAGAGCAGGAGTTTCATCAACCCACAAATGAGGAAAGCGACTAATATTAAGGAAATAACTGGGAGACTTCAGGGAGATGTGAAATACACACTTCATTTTCAGAAAGAAAAGATTAAGTTGCATGTTTTGTTCGATTTAAATTTTATCATGAGAAAACTTAAGATTAGTGACCACATGAGACTTGTACACAACTTTAGTTGAAAAATCAGTGCAGAATTACTTAAAGACAGATTTTTTTTCATGTTAACTTCTCAAGAGTCTAAGAAACTCTAGATTGCCCAAATTACTAGTCAATGGATACCGATATCACGAGTATTGGGCATAGTTAATTGACTGAAAAAGCTAAAGTGATGCCAGTATTGTATTTAAATGCAATAGATATAGACAAAGAGACACATACATACATATATACATTTGTATACAATACCTTAATATTGTAGAATAAATGTTTAGAGCAATAAACAGGTCGACCTTATTTTCTCTAACATGCTGCCACGCTGTATTTGAGCTGTATTTGAGAGGATTATCTAACTTCTTTTGCACCATCAATCCTGCTTCCACTCTTGGAGATAATAATACCTGACTTATTACATACCTAGAAGATGAAATGAGGCCACCTATGTAAACTTCTCAGCATATTATCAAACACATGTCTGATATGCGAAGGTGAGTACAATGTTTAGAGGGAGAGCCTCTATTCTCTAGGTTTCCTTGTGAAGGGAATTCAGTCCGAAAATCTGAATTTTCTTCTTATCCCTCACCCTACTTGGTAAGAGTGAGTGAAGAAACTCAACTTTGCCTCTGCCTTTTCTAGGCATTCTTTTTTTTGAATTGATCTGCTTATACTCCCCTGCAACCCCCAAAACATTCTGTCCTGCATTCCTATGTGGGAAGAGTAATGGTGACCCCTATGTATCATTTCTCAGCTGATTCTTCATCTTCAATGAAGAAAACAGGGGCATTATGTCTCCTTAAATCTAACATGTGATTGCTATTATTTTATTAAAACAAGTGACCATTATGAATTAGCTCTTACAAGTTAAAATTCAGAAATACTCTCTATAATGCCTTTTAAGCAGCCTTTTTATGAATTTTCATTTATAATTATATTTAATAATGATATCTTTAAAAAGTTTAACATGATTTCAGGAAAATACAAAGTACACTGTAATACATGAGAAAAAAAAAGGTAACATCAGAAATGTCATCCTAGAAACAGTATTATTTGAATAAAAACTTAGAGATTTATAACATTAGCAGGTATCATGGGGTGATAATGACAAGAATATTGCTTATTTATATGACATTGTGTGACAGAGATGGTTAACTCAATTAGATCCTGGTGGTATTAAAGTCAAGGTCACATATTTAATTTCCATATGGGCCAGTATACTTCTAATTGGGAAAACTCTGTTCTCTATTCACAGACTGCACCCCTAACCCCAATCTGTTATTTCTCAATTATGTGCCATTAATTGATGCAATATCCTACTGATAGTGGGTCATCTGTACCGTCTGCTTAAATGAAGGACAGCATGTCTATGAAGCAGCCGACAGAGAACAACTTGAGGCCAATAGTACCAGAAAATTCACTAATACCCTGTAGGGGAAAAAAATAGCTCCAAATATTCCAAGGGAGAATTAACTGCAAACATTATTCAAAAGAGGGTTGGAACCAACTCACAGTCAATTTCTGTAAAAATGAGTCAAATAGCAGCTCAATAACCCTAGTATGCTTTTTAAAATTTTTCTGTACTGATATCCAGCACATATTCATCTGAAAGGAGATGTTGTCTCATGTAGCACATTTCCTAACAAAGGAGACTTTCTTTTTAGTTTGCTATGACTGTTTATTTACTAACTCTGTGCTCCCTTCTATTATTCTAAATCCTAATGGGACATTTTAATATTTTCCAGTGCCAGCCATTAATAAATGTATTGTAGCACCACATATGTGATTAAGAGGCACGCTGTACATACACAGGGAACAGCTAGATATTTCTTCTTCCTTACTCACTAATGAGAGATCTAAGTTCTATACTCTGGTAGAGAACTGAGTCAATGTAATATCATGATACAAAGTCTATAAATCAAAACTTATAGTTTGAATAGAAGTATGGAGACTTCTAAACTCTAATTTCCATGTTTTCCTCCTCATTCAATAATTCTCCAAATAAGCTTCTTATCAAAACTTTCTTTAAGGAAGAGACTGATTTAAATTATTCTTAATTTATGCTAGAAATGTTTTATCTATGAGAATAGGATTTGAGGTACCATCTAAGAGATAAAAACATCCGTCTTCTATTAATTATTTCAAGTAGCAGTCACCAGATGGAACACAATTTTCTGTGTCTGTGTTGGGAGACATCAGAACACTGCAGACAAGTATTTCTTGAAAACATCTATGCTAGTAGTAGATTTAACAGAATAAAAAACATGAAAGTCCCTATGCTCCAGGATTTGGCTTTCTAATGGAACAGAAAAGTATTAGTAACAATTTAAAAAACTAACAGACAGGCTATTACTGAGATGAGAATCAGTATCTGTAAGAACCACATTTTTAATTTTCAAATTTAATTTTAAACATTATAAAATTGCCCTGAGCAAGTCCCGTATGGGAAAACAATATGATTTTGATTGCACCATAATTAACAGATTTCAAAATTTTTAAGTTCAGATTCCCACCTTATATCTTTCTTTCTGTGAGTACTTTTCCCTTTCTGTTTTCTTTTTTTTTTTTCCCCTTCTGTTTTCAATCAAACAAAATTCTGCCTCATTATCAGGCTTAGTTTCTGCATCATCTATGGACTGTTTTCCAACTACAAAATGGAGAAATCTCTCACTGTTTTGGTTTCACAAGACATCCAGACTCTATCTCTATTACTAGATTCATGAGAATCTATGCTTGCACTTCTTTGCTTTATCTCCCTGGCTACCTAAGATAGCAATGCCCGAGTTTCCCGTGGACCCCACACGTACTGCAACATGGCAGCCCCTGTCAACTGCGTCATTAAATGAATGTATGGAACTGAACCCAACCCCCATCTTGTAGTCAACTTGAACTTTTAGAAGAGTTATGGATAAACTGTTATGTTGAAAGAGTTACATAGTTTTGAATATGTCGCTATTATAAGGAATTGGCTCATGTTGTTCTGAGAAGTCCCAAAACTTGAGAGTCAGCAAGCTGACTAGAAACCCAGGAGAGCTGATGATATAGTTTCAGTTCAAGTCTGAGGGCAGAAGACCAATTTTTCAGTTCAACCACAGCCAGGCAGAGAGGGTAAATTGTCCCTTACTCTGCCTTTTTATTCTATTCAGGCCTTCAATGGTTTAGATGAAAACCACCCACATTGGGAAGGGCAATCTTCTTTGCTCAGTCTACAGGCTCAAATGTTAATCTCTTTCAGAAATACTCAAAGACACTCCCCAAATACTACCTTATCAAATATTGAGCATTCCATGGCCCAGTCAAGGTGACATAAAATTAAACAGCACAGAACGTATTCTCTGAAACAGAGCACATTACTATGATGGCAGCAGACTTACTATCTCCTTTATTTTAAAGATTATATTTCTACTAATACAACCTATGGAGAAGGCAATGGCAACCCGCTCCAGTGTTCTTGCCTGGAGAATCCCAGGGATGGGGGAGCCTGGTGGGCTGCCATCTGTGGGGTCGCACAGAGTCAATACGACTGAAGTGACTTAGCAGTAGCAGTAGCAATACAGCCTAAGTCCAATTTATACTTTTTGGAACCTGCAGTACAACTACATTATGCTTTCTCAGGGCCACACATTTCAGATAGTTGATCAGCAAATCACTTTATTCACAATCTTATTCTCATAGCTTTGAAAGTGAAGTCGCTCAGTCATGTCCGACTCTTTGCGACCCCATGGACTAGCCTATCAGGCTTCTCAGTTCATGGAATTTTCCAGGCAAGAGTACTGGAATGGGTTGCCATTTCCTTCTCCATGGGATCTTCCCAATCCAGGAATCAAACCCAGGTCTCCCTTATTGCGGGCAGACATTTTACTGTCTGAGCTTAAATCAGACCATTACTATAAGGTAAGAAGATACTTTACATTAAGTTTAATCAAGATAAAACTGTAATCAAAAATTGATTTTAGTATCATTTTGTACAAAAATATAGGAAAAGATGCCTTTTTTCTGCTGTAAAATAATCATTAATTTTTAGTTAAAATAGAACATATAGGAGGCTACAGTAAAGAAATAACATCAAAACCAAACACTGCCTATGTTTACATTGTGCAGGCTAAAAAAATATGTGGTGCCCATCAGGCCATAACCTCTGCTATAAAGTGTTTCAGTCCTTGCAACTGAATTTCCACCCCTCCAACAAACAGATAAACAAAACAGGTCTTATTTGTCTCATAGAACAAGTGGGCTGTTTAACTATACAAGTGTCTTTGGGTAAAGCAACAAGGCATCCAAAGTGAAAGGATTAATAGTATCATAAATAGAACAGAGCTAAGGTAATTTCTCTTAACTGCTCTCTGCATATTTCTTCTGCAGGCCTCTTCACTATGATATCTGATCTTTGGATAACACCACTATTTTTCTACTCCTGTGCCAAAGAATTAACTCAGAATTGTCTCTGGTTTCTCAGCCCTTAGAAAATTAAAGAGAAATCAGCATGGTAGATTATGTTCAAGTTCCTTTAATGACAAGAAGGCTAGACTGGTGAGAAGAAGCTACTTCAGCATACCAGTGAACATAAAATCAGATTTGACAATTCAGGAAATATTTATAACACTGCAGTAAGAAACTGCTCATTCCTTTAGAATGAGGCAATAATCTAATGAACCATGTCAATCCACATTCTAGGCTTATACTCTACCATTCATCAGGTGACATGTGAACACTGTTTAGTGTGTCTTTATAGTTAAAAACTTAAGCCACTTTGGAGTATCAGGCTGGAAATTATTTATTAAGTACCTGGTTATTTTTTATTATATGTCATAATTTACTCTTCTTTCTTTAAAACTGTAAAACTCATGGGGTGAGGGATTTTCTCTGATTGTATTCACTAATGTAGTCCAAATGCTTAGAGCAATCAGTGGCATATAACAGATGTTTTATAAACAGCTAGTGAATTATATGAAAGATTGAATGAATTATTTGCTGGTCATCATACTACAGTCATACTCACTTCTTTCTGTTATTAATAGGCCAGTTACTTCTGGTTTTAGGGACTTTGCACAAGTTCGTCCTTTTCCTTGGAGTTCTTTGCGTCTAGCTACCCCTTACTCATAGGTAGGTCTGTCTCGCATCTAATAGCACTTTCTCCACGGAGGCCTTTCCTGAGCAGAACCATTTGTTTCTGGACTATCTCTAAGACCATTCTCTACTTTATGCTCCTCATAGCATGTCAGTTTTAGTACAATGGAAAATATCTATTTAGAGTAAAGACTGATACTATATTTCTCACCATACTCCACTGCTCACAAGAGTGTTTAAGGAACACTCTTAGGTGTTTGAAATATAATTGCTGGTGGTTTTAGGTGTTTGAAATATACTTGCTGGTGGATTTAAAGACCTCTATGTGCCTGACCCTACATTCATACTGAATGTACACTAGTGAACAAATTACTTTCATGGAACTAATAGGAAGAAAATGAGCAAAAAGCCATTTTACCCCAAAATTACTATAAGAATTATGAAAGAAATGAATATGATAATATGACAGATGATAAAAAGGAATCTATTTAGATTTTTTGATCAGCAAAGACCTCTCAGGTGGTGACACAAACAAAAACCTTGAGGATGAAGCAGCAGCCATATGAAAACCTGGGGAAAGATCTCTATGGGAGGAGCAAACCATATGTCTCAAGGCCCAACACAGAAAGAGCAAGGTGTGGTTGAGAAACAGTAAAAAGACAGGTGCCTAGGGTAAGGCCAGAGATGTATGCAAAGGCCAGGTCACATAAAGAAATAGAGCAAGGAGTTTAGATTTTACTGTAAGAACAAAGGCCAGGTCAGATACAGAACTAAAGAGTTTAGGTTTGATTGTAAGACAGTGAAAACAACAAAAGATAGGCATCTGCTTTGCTTTAAGAAGACTGCTGCATCCACTGTGTAGACAAAAGATTTGAAGAGGAAAAGGGTAATAGTGAAGACAGAAACTGCACCAGGGGTCTGTTAGCTCATCCAGAATGATGGAGTGGAGATGGTGAGGCTGGATTCCACATATGTTTTAGAGGGAAAATTAACAAGACATAATAATTAGCCCTAGGAAATCATAGGTGATTATGGTGCCATATAATTGTCATCCGTATGGGACAATTTTGACTGGAAGATGAAAAAGTAATAATATTTATGCCTGGATAATAGGAGGTATGGTCACCCTCATATTTTTCAAGTTAATTGATGAATAATATTATTTTTCATTAAAAGGCAGCATTTGAGGAAGGAGAACGTTTATGAGGACTTGAGCTAAAAATTATTGTCTGGATCTAAAAATTATTGTCTGGGTAAACAAAATAGAAAGATCTAAAGTGCAAAAACACCAAGATGGGGACAACATGACAGGCTTTGAACTTCTCAAATACTTTGGATAAAACCAAAATTGGCCAGGAGTTGAAACAGAGGAGCTAATATTCATCATCTGCTATCATTAATTACTAATTTTGGGGGATATGGGTTTATTATACTTGCCTTACATAGTCTATATCTGAAAATAACATGTTAAAAAGCTAGTATAGTTTTCTAATTGCTGAAATTAACATTTTAAGTTCCAGTAGCTTAATCCCCCAATAGTTTTAAAATGAATCATGATTCCTTAATTATAAATAGTTAGAGATACATAAAAGAAAATTGGAGATGTAAAGAATTTATTTTGCTGAATTTATCTTGGGAAAAAACAAAGGGACTAATGGCAAACCTTATTCATACACTAAAAACTTTTAGAATACAAAATATTGATGTTTTTGATGTAACTTGAATTTAAATGCCCACAGAGACTCAGAAAATCCCTACATCTATTTACTCAGATTGGACCTGAAAGTCTATTTTCATTCAATTTCTTAGCATTATTAATAGTGAAATATAAAGCCACGATGACTGACCTAAGTGAGCCAACAGACTTAGAGGAACTCATACATCACATAACTTTGAATACAGATTACCAGGCAAGTGACTGTTATTTTGAGTTCAGTCAAGTTTAATAGGGTTTTTATGAGTGGCTCAAGAAATGAATTACTGAGGTTCATCTTTACAGAGAATTTGTTCACTGCAGCCTTAATATGAAAGTTAGATTGAAAATTCATATCCATAGCAGGTACAGTAAATGGAGTTTTTTCCATAGATTAGAAAATGGAATTATTATTACAAACTGTTTCCATTTAAAAAATTGCTTTGATGTCAGAGCCCTGATAAGACAAGATTTATTTATTTATTTAAGCTTTACCTCCCTAATTCTTGATCATTGTTTAAATGCTTAACAGTGTACACATGTGCTGTTCTGATGCACCAGCATGGTGAAGACATGGTATAGCTAATGAAAAGATGGTACAAACACTTAAAAGATACATAAAGATTTATGTACCAAAGATTTATGTACCAATAAGAAAACCTGTACCAAAAAAAGAAGTTGTATTATTCTGATTATGCTTAGAGGATTGTGGTTCCAAATGTTTCCTTTTTTCCTTTTCTGTTTGGAATCTTCTAGTATCTCTACATGACTAAAGAGATAACTGCATAAAATAACTTTCAGAATTACTTTGGTGCAGACTTCTTAATAATTTTTGCACTCTTCATTGATGAATAAAGTCTACAAAGGAGAGTGTACAAATCATTACTGTAGAGTCCAGAAACTTTGTAAACTGAATGCACCCATGTGAATGGTACCAAGATTAAGAAGCAACATTACCAGGAACCCCTTGCAGGCAGTCATATAACAAAGATTAACTGCTCTTTGACTTTTAATGTATTGAAGCCACATCTTCTATTTTTGAATTTTATATATATATATAAAGGGATTCTGAATAAATTCCTTTATTCAATGCTATGCTTGAGAGATTCATTCATATCACTGAGGGCAGCCACAGGATGCTCATTCTCACTGCATATTACTAGTCAATGTATGAATGTACCATACTTTTTTTCTTTTATCTGGTCTACTGCTGCTGGGAATATAGGTAGTTTTAGTTTTTAGCTGTCATATGCAATACTGCTGTAAACATTCTAATAAATTCATTTAGTGAACATATGTACACACTGTTGTTGTATATGTACTTAGATATGGAATTACTAGTGTATGCAAATAACTAAATAGTGCCAAGTCAGGTTTCAGAGTGATTTTATCAATTTATGTTCCAACAACCTCACCATCATTTGTCATCGGCTTCTGTTTCATTTTAGTGTAGTGGGAATATACTATATTTACATTTTGAAATTTCTTGAAGATAAATGAATTTAAAAACCTTTACATTGTCCTCTGAATATCTTTTAAAAGCCTTGTCCAAATTTTGTTTTAATTTTCGATTGGATTTCTGTATTTTTCTTACTGATTTTAGGGGTTATTTATATATATATTATAACAAATCATTTACAAATAAATATATTGCAAATACCTTATCTGACTCTGTGGGGCTGCCTATTCACTCTCTTACCAGAGGAATTTTATGTTAATGTAGTCTAATAAACTACTTTTATTTTGGTCATAATTGAAGCATTGTTCATATCATTTAAGAACATTCTGCATACTTCACGGGTTATAAAGATATTCTCTCAGGTTTTCTTCTAAGATATTTATTGCTTTACTTTTCATACTTAACTGTGCAATTCCTTTGGGGTTGATTTTTATGTACAATGTAAGACAAGAATTCATTTTTTAAATATGGAAAATCAATTGACCTAGCACTTTTTACTGAACCTTCATTATTTCCTCACTACCCTGAAGTGTCATCTTTGTCTAAAAGAGAGTGCATATATATAGTGATCTGATCCCGCACTTTTTATTCTTTATCATTGACATTTACTCTATTATGCATGAGAAGAGAAGTAGGAGTTATAGAATTTTTAATAGCCTTTATGTTACTTGCTGTGATAAAATGCACAAAGTTTGAAAAGTAAAATGCAGTATAAAGCTAGAAGTAAATTTTATTTCCAGGCCTGTTTTTATTTCCTAAGTTTACTTTTCTGGAGGTAAATGTAGATACCGGTTTTGGGTATTTCATAGCATTTATTTTCCACACAAATTCAAATATGTAAATGCACACACCTCTAGTTTTACACACCTAGCATAATAAACACACGTTTCTCATCTCTGCTTTCCCCCACAGAGCAATAAAGCCTAATACTTCTTTCCTTCCAACATCAGATGTGTGTCAGAGACAGAGGTCACCAAGTACTTCATCTACTCTCTCCCATTCTCCAGACTGTTGCTATTATACAGTTATCAAACTGCTGCTGCTGCTAAGTCACTTCAGTCAGGTCCAACTCTGTGTGACCCCATAGACAGCAGCCCACCAGGTTCCCCCATCCCTGAGAGATTGCCATTTCCTTCTCCAGTGCATGAAAGTGGAAAGTGAGTGAAGTCACTCAGTCTTGTCTGACCCTCAGCGACCCCATGGACTGCAGCCCACCAGGCTCCTCCATCCATGGGATTTTCCAGGCAAGAGTACTGGAGTGGGGTGCCATTGCCTTATCAAACTTAGGCATAGAATGGACAGAGTAATATATTTTACTTCCTTGCCAAAGCTTAAAGAAGCTGGATAAAGATTCCATACAACCACCTGTTTGTTAAGTCAGTGACTAAGAAAGATATTTTTTCTAGATGGTACAATGCAGAGATGTTAAATACTGAAAATTTAAAGCATTGTTTAAAAAAATTAAAGAGGGCCTAAATAAATGACAAGAGAGCCTTTGTTCTTGTATCAGAAGATATAATATCATTAAGGGCTTCCCTGGTGGCTCAGAGGGTAAAGAATCTGCCTGCAATGCGGGAGACCTGGGTTCAATCCCTGGGTCGGGAAGATCCCCTGGAGAAGGAAATGGCAACCCACTCCAGTACTCTTGCCTGGAGAATCCCATGGACAGAGGAGCTTGGTGGGCTACAGTCCATGGGGTCGCAAAGAGTCGGATATGACTGAGCGACTTCACTTCACTAAGATGTACCAGCAATAATCTCCAAATTGATCTATAGATTCAACACAATTCCTTTCAAAATCTCAGCTGCCTTTTTGTATGAATGAACAAGTTCATCCTAAAATTCATATGAAATTGCAAGGAACACAGATTTTTCAATAAAGAAGAAGAAAGTTATAACATTAATACTCCATGATTTCAAAACTTACCACAGGCTATAGTTATCAAAGCAGTGTGGTGCTGGCATAAACAGATCTATAGATCAATGGAACAGAAACTAGAGCCCACAAATAAATACTTGCATTTATGGCCAAATGATTTTTGACAAGTATGTCAAATTTTGAGAAGTGTGGCCATCCAATGGAGAGTGAAAATCTCTTCAATGAATAGTGTGGGGACAACTGAATATCCACATGCAAATAAATAAAGTTGGATCCCTACTTCACTTAATCAAATTTGATCACAGACCTAAATGTAAAAGCAAAAAGTATAAAACTTTGGAAAAAAATGTAGAAGGAAATTTTTCTGACCTGGTCAGGAAATGGTGTATTAGATATGAAACCATAAGCACAAGCCAAAAAAATATAAATAAGACTCATCACAACTAAGTTTTGTGTTTCAAAGGATATCAGGTTTTTTGTTTTTTTTTTAAGTGAAAAGACAATCTGACAATCCACTGAATGGGATAAAATAGTCCAAGTTACATAACTGATAAGACATTTGTATCCAGATTATAGTAACAATAATCACAACTCAATATAAACAGCAACCCAATTTAAAAATGAGATGAGGATTTAAATAGACATTATTCCAAAGAAGATATATGAATATCCGCTAATCACTGTATGTGTATATATGTGTGTGCTTAGTCATTCAGTCCTGTTTGACTCTTTGCAACCCATGGATTTTAGCCTGCCAGGTTCTTCTGTGCATGGGATTTCCTAGGCAAGAATATAGGAGTGACTTGCCATTTTCTCCTTCAGGGGATCTTCCAGACCCAAGGATCAAAGCTTCGTCCCCTGGGTCTCCTGTATTGTAGGCAGATTCTTTACTTGCTGAGCTATCAGGAAGACCCTCTTAATCACATGAGATAATGCTTTACATCGTTACTTAGTTGAGAAATGTATAATCAAAATTGCACTCAGATACCACTTCACGTGTTGTTGGATAGTTTAAACAAAAGACTATGTAGACTCGAGGAATGTAGGTGGTAGATTCCATACTGGGTTATCCCTCTGCCTTATTCTAGCTAACGGGTATCTCCAGAAAAAAGTAAGGAGTTTTCATAGCCCACTTATATCAATGGATGGATCAGCTAAACAGAAAAGCAAAAAGGAAACATCAGCCTTAAATAACACATTAGGCCTGACACACTATATATATATATATATATATGCAGAATATTCCATCTAATTGCAACATAATACACATTCTTCTCAGGTGCACATGGAACATTTTCTAGAATTCATCATATGTTAGACCTCAAAAGAATTCTTAATATAATGAAAATCATTATGAAATTATAAAAATCATATTAAGCTTTTTTTCTGACCACTGTAGCATAAAACTACAAATTAATTACACACACACAAAAAAAAACTAGAAAATTCACAAACATGTGGAAATTAAACAATATGCTACTACACAAATAATAGGTTAAAGAAGAAATTTTAAAAAGTAACTGAGACAAATTACAATGAAAATATAACATACCAAAACTTGTGGAATGCAGAAGAAACACTTCGAAGAGGGATGTTCATAATGATAAACATCAGTCACTAGAAACAAGAGAAGTTTCGAACTACCTAACTTTACACTTCAACGAACTACAAAAAGAAGAACAAATGAAGCCCAATACCAGGAGAAGGAAAAAAAATAGCAAAGATTAGAGCATAAATTTAAAAAATAGATACTAAAAGGACAATAGAGAAGATCAGCAAAACTAAGAACGCATTCCTTAAAAAAATAAACAAAACGACAAGCATATAAACTCACCAAGGCAAAAAGAGAGCATGCAAATAAAATCAGAAATCAAAGAGGAGATGGTACAAATGATACCACAGAAATATGAAAGATCATAAGAGCTATTCTGGACAATTTTATGCCCATTAATGGAATAAAGTAAAAAAAAATGAATAAATTCCTAAAGAAGTACAAAGTAAGACTAAATCATGATGAAACAGAAAATCTGATTAGACTGATTATTAGTAATGACATTGAATCAGTAATTAAAAAAAAAAGAAAAGAAAACCCAACAACAAAAGTCTAGAACAAGACTGCTGCTTCACTGCTGAATTCTACCAAACATTCGAAAAAAGAGTATCAGTTCTTCTCAAATCTCCAAAAAATATAAGAGGGAATTCTTTCAAGTTCAATTTTATAAGGCCTGTACTACCTTGATACCAAAAATGCATGTCACAAGAAAAGAAAAGTATAGGCCAATATTCCTGATGAACACAGATGCAAAAATTCTCAATAAAATATCAGCAAACCAAATTCAAAACACATTAAAAGGATCATATACAACAATCAAGTGGGATTTATGCCATGAATGCAAAGACAGCTTAAATCAGTCAAAGTGATCATAAATAAAAGAATAAAATAAAGGATATAAATCATATGATCATCTCAATAGATGCAGGACAGCATCTGGAAAATATGCATTTAAAATAATTTTCAGCAAGGTGGGTACAGAGGGAATGTACCTCAGTGTCATAAAGGGCATTTATTTCAAGCCCACAGCTAACATTACACTCAGTGGTGGAAAGCTGAAGGTTTTTCCTCTAAAATCAGGAATAAAACAAAAGTGTCTACTCTCATTACTTCTATTCATTATATGTTGGAATTCCTGGCCATAGTCATCAGAATAAAAACTTAAAAAAATAAATAAAATAAAGATGAAAATTGAAAATAAAAGGAAAGAGAAAAACTGTGACTATCTGCAGATGACAAGGTAATACCAGAGTGCCAATATGGTTGGGTCCTGGTGTGAAAAATGAGTGAAGTGGGTCAATAGGTAAAAAACAAAATGCTGCCAGAAAGCAAATGACAATTACCTATTTTCATAAGAATGTGGAAATAGTAAACAGTCACACTTTGGAAAACAGTTTGGCTGTTTTGCAAAAAGTGAAACATAGCAATTCCACTTCTAGGTAGAGTCTCAAGAAAAATGAAAACTTGTTTCGACACAAATACTTTTACAGGAATGTTCACAGGCTGCTTACTCATGCCTAACAGTTGACAGAAACACAAAATGTGGCATATCTATATTATGGAATATTATATTTTTTATGAAATAAGAAGTCTCATATCTTAATATTATATACTATCAGTTCAGTTCAGTTCAGTCGCTCAGCCATGTCCGACTCTTTGCAACCCCATGAATCGCAGCACGCCAGGCCTCCCTGTCCATCACCAACTCCCGGAGTTCACTCAGACTCGTGTCCATCGAGTCAGTGATGCCATCCAGCCATCTCATCCTCTGTCGTCCCCTTCTCCTCCTGCCCCCAATCTCTCCCAGCATCAGAGTCTTTTCCAATGAGTCAACTCTTCACATGAGGTGGCCAAAGTACTGGAGTTTCAGCTTTAGGATCATTCCTTCCAAAGAAATCCCAGGGCTGATCTTCAGAATGGAATGGCTGGATCTCCTTGCTGTCCAAGGGACTCTCAAGAGTCTTCTCCAACACCACAGTTCAAAAGCATCAATTCTTTGGTGCTCAGTTTTCTTCACAGTCCAACTCTCACATCCATACATGACTACTTGAAAAACCATACCCTTGACTAGACGGACCTTAGTCGGCAAAGCAATGTCTCCGCTTTTGAATATACTACCTAGGTTGGTCATAACTTTTCTTCCAAGGAGTAAGTGTCTTTTAATTTCGTGGCTGCAGTCACCATTTTCAGTGATTTTGGAGCCCCAAAAAATAAAGTCTGACACTGTTTCCACTGTTTCCCCATCTATTTCCCATGAAGTGATGGGACCAGATGCCATAATCTTCATTTTCTGAATGCAATCCCTTATGATTATACAGCGGAAGTGAGAAATAGATTATATACCATAAATGACCTCAAATTTTGTCCACTTGTAACTTCTGCCCTTTGGTATAGGAAAAGAGTATTTATCAAAGTGACTTATATTTAAGGAAGCACTTTGATGTATGGAGGAGTTAAATGTTTTCTGAGGTTGTGCCATAAGTCTGCAAAACAGTAGTCTTAACAATCATTTATGAAATCAAATAAAAAGTAGCATTTAAAAATTTTGTAAAATCAGGCACATAGGCACATAAGACATGATACCAGATATAAAGTAGTGCTCTATTTCAAAGACTATATTATGAGAAGCAACAAATATAGAAGTTTTGCAAATCATTTGAGTTGTATTAATAATGAGTTTTAAAGTGCCCTCTTTATAGTGGTTTTTCAGTATAACATACAATGTATTATAATGTCAGAAAATTGAGTAAAATGTTTATATGTGGTGCAAGGCTCTTCCTTTTTCACAATCCCACATATTGTCTATCATTATTTTATTTCAAGAGTTTTATAAATTAAATCAATAAATAAAAACATTTTCAGCAGAAGAAAAAATAATTTCTTTTGGGTAAATAGCAGCCTCTTTGGAAACAGCTAAGAATGAACCTAAGGAGACATAAAAATTATAACAGCATGCTAGTGTCTATATGAAAATATAGTTACCAACTGCATAAAATGTAGATCCATACAAGTGGAAAATTATTAATGATTACTACTTTTCCCCCTATACTTCTGTTTGTTCAAATAATGGAGACATGGTGCAAAATTAGACAAATGAACACGGGCTTCTCAATCTAACAGATTTAAATGATTTCTTACCCCACCACTTACAGATTGTAATACCTTCAGAAATTTCCTCTCTCAGTTTATTATTAATATTAGTAAAAGTGAAGACAATAACATATATGTCTCAAGGCTGCCCCCAAAACTGAATAAGATTAAATGTGGAAGTTAATACATTTAGGACATTATTAGCTATGTTTTCCCATTAAAGCACAAAGAGGAAACAACATGCCTTAAAAGCACAGGCTGTCCATTCTGCTATAAAGATTGTTGTGGAAATGCACATTTATTTCAACACCTGGGAACAATTTGAGCATAAAATACATTTTGAACTTACTTACACATAGTTCCTGGAGAAGGAAATGACAACGCACTCCATCCAGTATTCTGCCTGGAAAATTCTATGGACAGAGGAGCCTGGCAGGCTACATAGGGTTGCAAAGAATCGGACACAACTGAGCGCACACATACCCATACATAATCCTATCTATGATGAATAGTAGATGAATGCATAAAAGTGCACCCAGCTGAAACCAGTAACACAGGAATAATATCTCCCATCCCAAACACACCTTGTGTGTGAGAGTGTGTGTGTATGAGAGTGTGTGTGTGTGAGAGTGTGTGTGTGTGTGTGTGTGTGTGTGTGTGATGAGGAATACCTATCTACATTTTGCATTATGACTTCTTGTCTGATTTCAGAAAGTCTCCTTCTATCACTTATTAATATCTATAACTTCAATGCTGCAATCCTTCCTGTGACCACTTTCAGAAGAAAACCTCAGGTCTTTTTCAAGGCAAAGTGCCATATTCATTGTAGTATTGTGCATTTTCTTAACAGTTTGACATGTGTAAAACTGTTCATGTTTTTATCATGGCCCATCTTCATGTGTATGTGTGTGTCTGTGAGTCCGTGTGTGTCTTAGTCTGTTCAGACTACTATAACAAAATACCACATATTGAGTAACTTTCAGAAAACAGAAATTTGTCACAGTTCTGGAGGCTGGAATTCTAAGATCAGGGTGCCAGTATGGTCAGCTTCTGGTGAAAGCCCTCTTCCTGGTTTTAGACTGTTACTTCTCACTATGTCCTAATATGGTGGAAGGGAAGAGGGGTGATTTCAGGCCTCTTTTATAAGGTACTATTCCCATACATGAGGGATGTGCCTTCATAGTCTAATCACCTTCCAAATGCCCTACCTCCTAATTCCATCACTTTGTGGGTTAGGATTTCAACATGGATAAATTTTAGGGAGACACGAACATTAGTAATGTGTCACTAAAGAAGTTTTTGAATGTCGTGTCCTTAACCCTATTTTTTCCATATGGTATACAGTCTTTATTATACTATTTTGTATAGCACAGTAATTTTTAGGATGCATATGTCATATTGTAAGATAGCAATGGCCCATAGCTATTATATATACTTTCAATATTCAATGCTTTTCCAATTTCTCCTATCTCTACAATGATTTTTTTTTCACTTAGCAAATATATCACGGAGACATGAACACCTTAAATTTAGAGTCAAAAAGATTGCTTTATCTATGCATTTCTTGAATAATCTCCAATAGATACTTCTTAATTCTCATGGAATATGATACTCCATTATTTTGAATGTTAAACACAAAGAAACAGCTTTAATAGACACATGTCCATGCTAGTTAAGCTTTCTGATTCCAAAACTTGTAGCAGCTAACTCTTCATTTGAGATCATTTTCTTTAGTAGAACTTGATCATAAGTATCTCAGTAAACAAATGCATGTTGTAGTCATCTCAAAATAAGGTAGATTAACAGCACTAAGGAGGACTTTTTGTTTGTTTCTAACGGAGTTCACTGTCCAAGTATTCACTATGATTTGTAATAACTTGCTTATAATGTTGAAGACTTTTCATCATTGATTTGTCCGTTTTCTTATTTGTTGTTGTCAGTAGTATTAAAATTCAAAGTTTGATATGGATCATAAAACTTTCCAAGAAAACCAGGCTGGTATATCTATCCCTACAACATAAATACAAGATCAGATGATGAATGCTTGTTGATTTGAACATCTTGAGCAGGGAGTGGAACAATTGCTAGAGGAACGCTTGAGGCTAAGTCTGTGTATTAGGGAATGTTTACACCACAAAGAGATTTTTGCAGTAGTTTCAAAATTCCTTCTTTGTTGCACTCTGACAAATACTAGAAATGTTTTCTCTTTTCAGCTGAAAATGTCTGCAGATCAGAGTTTTCTTCCTGTTTTCAAGCAAGTCTGATTCCTGATAGAAAACTTTCTATGAAGCGTGACTATTTTCCTATTACTGGCTTTCTTCACAATGAGTTTTTATCTTATCATTCATCTTCTAAGTGAGGCAGACAAGTACATCAGTAATAAGTATTATGATAAATTTTTCTATTGGGTAATACAAAAAAACAGTGGAGAAGCATGTGACACTGGTATGTCACATGTAACATGTAACATGAAACATTGATTGTCATCAAATGCAATTTGATTTTCTTTTGCCATCTCATTAAATTTTATTCAGTGGAGGTAATCTTACTCTGCCATTAGATCTCAGCTCTGGCAAGCTCATAACTTCTCTGTCCACTCTTAAATAACATACATTCCTATCATTACATTAAGTAAGAAACATTCTCAATTTTAAATTTAAAAAAAATTAGAATGCCAAGCCCTATGGAATAATTAAAACTTGACAAAACATTATATATTTTCCTTTCTTTGCTTGGGCCTGCTTCAGACTGGAAGCCTGAGGTAAGAAAGATGAATATAAGGGTTATATATTATATGTTGATATGTTCAGTCTCTAAGTCACACCTGACTCTGTGCAACCTAATGGACTGTAGATGTCCAGGCTCCTCTGTCCATGGGATTTTCAAGGCAAGAATACTGGAATGGGTTGCCATCTTCTTCTCAAGGGGTCTTTTGAACCCAGGTTCTGAAACTGCATTGCAGGTGGATTTTTTATCACTGAGCCAGAAGTGAAGCCCAGTTCTTTATTCTTCTGGGAAATTTTTATATACCTTGTATAGGTCCCTTCTAGATTTGTCTTTTTTCAAATTTCCTTAGTCCATGCATCTAAAATCCAAGTACTTTATCCTGAGGTCTTTTTATCCATCAAGTACCTCTACTAAAGGACTTCCCAAGTGAAGCAGTGGTAGAGAATCTGCCAGCCAAGCAGGAGACGTGAGTTGGGTCCCCGGGTTGAGAAAATCCCCTGGAGAGGAAATGGCAACCCACTCCAGTATTTTTGCCTGGAGAATTTCATGGATAGAGGAGCCCAGTGGGCTGTAGTCCATGGGGTCACAAAGATTTGGACACAACTGAGCAACTTAGTACAAGTAGTATGTAGCTCCACTAAAAAAAGAATCAAGATAATTTCACATGGTTCTCTCTCCCACAGGGCACACATCTACTCCGTAGTTAATCATCACATACTCCTTGCCTTCCTCAACTTGATACCACAGAGCAGTACTCTGTTGGCTCCCTTATCAAAGCAGCTGGTCAGCCTTTCTCTGCCTTCTTGATTTTCTTGGACAGCAGGCAGTATTCAGTCCAATATTCACCTTTAGTATCAGTTCAGTTGCTCAGTCCTGTCCAACTATTTGTTACCCCATGGACTGCAACATGACAGGCCTCCCTGCCCATCACCAACTCCTGGAGCTTACTCAAAATCATGTCCATCAAGTTGGTGATGCCATCCAACAATTCATCCTCTGTCATCCCCTTCTCCTCTCACCTTCAGTCTTTTCCAGCATCACGGTCTTTTCTAGTGAGTCAGTTCTTCACATCAGGTAGCCAAAGTATTAGAGTTTCAGCTTCAACATCAGTCCTTCCAATGAATATTCAGGACTGACTTCCTTTAGGATAGACTGGTTGATCTCCTTGCTATCCAAGGGACTCTCAAGAGTCTTCTCCAACACCAAAGGTCAAAAACATCAATTCTTTAGTGATCAGCTTTTTTTATAGTCCAACTCTCACATCCATACATGACCACTGGAAAAACCATAGCTTTGACTAGATGGACCTTTGTTGGCAAAGTAATGTCTCTGCTTTTTAATATGCTGTCTAGGTTGATCATAACATTCCTTCCAAAGGAGCAAGCATCTTTTGCCAATTTGCCAATATTCACCTAGGAATCTCAAATGTTAGTTTGCTACCATCTTATGCTCTGTATATTACTCCTACAAGAAACACATTTCAAAGCTTCACAGGCTGTTAAAGGCACAGAGATTTTTTTTTTTAAGTCTTATTTTGACCTATATAATATTAGCTTTTGAACAGCTTTTCCTTGAATTAATATACTTTCCTGTAATTCGCTACCCCTTTTTCATATTCTTTAAAATCTAGCTCTAGATTTAAGATCCCCAGCAGGTTCCTTGTCCTAAGTCATTTAGCATTCTCCAGTGTCTGAACACAGAGAAGGCAATGGCACCCCACTCCAGTACTCTTGCCTGAAAAATCCCATGGACGGAGAGGCCTGGTGGGCTGTAGTCCATGGGGTCACTAAGAGTCAGACACGACTGAGCGAATTCACTTTCACTTTTCACTTTCATGCACTGGAGAAGGAAATGGCAACCTACTCCAGTGTTCTTGCCTGGAGAATCCCAGGGACGGGGGAGCCTGGTGCACTGCCATCTATGGGGTTGCACAGAGTCGGACACGACTGAAGCGACTTAGCAGCAGCAGCAGCAGTGTCTGAACAAGGACTTAAGAAAGAAAAAGAGTCCATGCAATGAAACTTATAGATTAAAAAACTCAAAATGGTTTTGAAGCCATTTTGTTACTATTGTTATTGTTTAATAGTCTAAAGGAAGAGACTGGAAAGATGTCTGTGCTGTGCTCAGTCACTGAATCATGTCCAACCCTTTGTGATTCCTTGGACTGCAGCCCACCAGGATCCTCTGTTCATCAGGTTTCCCAGGCAAGAATACTGGAGTGAGTTGCCATTTCCTTCTCCAGAGGATCTTTCTGACCCAGGGACTGTACCCACATCTCTTGCATAGTAGGTGGATCCTTTTTCTTTAATTTTATTTATTAATTGAAAGAAAATTGCTTTATAGAATTTTTTTTTTGTCAGACATCAACAAGAATCAGACATAGGTACACATATGCCCACTCCCTGTTGAACCTCCCTCCCATCTCCCTCCCCATCCCATCACTCTAAATTGTTACAGAGCCCATGTTTGAGTTCGCTGAGTCATACAGCGAATTAACATCAGCTATCTTTTTTACATATAGTATTGTAAGTTTCCATGTTACTCTCTCCATACATCTCATCCTCTCCCTCCTCCCCCTCACCATGCCCATAAGTCTGTTATCTATGTCTGTTTCTTCATTGCTGCCCTGGAAAAAGATTCACCAGTGCCATCTCTCTAGATTCCATAAATATGCGTTGAAAGTGAAAGTGAAGTTGCTCAGTCGTGTCCAATTCTTTGCCACCCCATGGACTGTAGCCCACCAGCCTCCTCCATCCATGGGATTCTCCAGGCAAGAATACTGGAGTGGGTTGCCATTTCCTTCTCCAGGGGATCTTCCCGACCCAGGGATCAAACCCAGGTCTCCTGCATTGTAGGCAGCCTCTTTAACCTCTGAGCCACGAGGGTTAGTACACCATATTTATCTTTCTCTTTCTGACTTACTTCACTCTGTACAATACAACTCAACACCAGGAAAACAAACAACCCAATCAAAAAGCAGGAAAAAGACCTAAATAGTAGGTGGACTTTTCACCACTTAGCCACAAGGGAAGCCCCAGAAATATGTCTAAATACCTATTAAAATATTCTAATATACCCAAACACTGACAATAGATGTGAAACTAACATTACCACAATTTAACTGCATGCCTTAGTTAAGGAAATTAAGCAAAAGAAGTGGAAAAAACAATTGATATCCTCATTTATAAACAGTAGAAATGGACTTTTATCCCTGCATGAATTATCTGTTGTTAAGGGGTTCAGTTACTCTCTGTCACTGGTTGTAGGACCACCTCAGTTCTTTCCACTCCACCTTTTTGTAGGACCACACATGAAAACTCCCTTTCATCAGAGTGAACAAATAAGAAAGCAATATACGGGAAGATAGGGGAATAAGAGAGAAGTCAGTCTTTGTAACCTAGTCTTGAAAGTGACATTCCATAATTTTTATCATATTCTATTAATATTAATTATAAGCAAATCATTAGGTCCAGCAAACACTCAATAGGAGATGACACAGAGCATGAAAAATGGGAAATTAGGTTATTTGGAGTCATTTTGGAAGCTGAATATCACAATTCTCTCCCTGTTTTAATACTCTTTGATCCAAAGACTACTTACTTTCTTAATAATGATACAGTTACTACTGAAAATTAACAATGCCATAAATTACAATTTATAGTAATGACAAAACTCCTACTGGCCAGCTACTGCTCTATAATAAATGTTTAGCTAGAAAGAGTTGCAAATTTTCTAATTTTGTTGACCAGTCAGAATAAGCCAATGAAAAAAATTCACATTTTCCACATACTCTGATAATTAATAAACTCTTTTACCCAGGGTCACATGCACAAGATATAAACATGAGGAAAAAAGTAAACATAAAAGTAAAGCAAAAGCAAATGGGGGAAAGCAAAATAATGATAATGATTTTTCTCCTTTACAACTATTCTGGGCTTCAGAAAAGACAAAAAAATTGCAAGAGGAAAAGGAGACTTGCTGGAATGATAGGGAGACAAGAACTCCAGAACATTTTAAAGCGATTATAAATAGGAAACGAGACAAGCTACAGAGGAAGAACTATTAAGGCCAAGACTAAGCCATAGCTAGTCTTGAACATGTGTCTTAAATTTTATTGTTGAAATTTTAAGTTGCTCAACAAAATAATACATTTATTTGCTATTCTGGAAACACAAGTATTTCGATGATTACAAAAAATATATCCACACTGTGTAAGAGTGAGAATTTTGCTGTTTTAAAATTAATCTTTAAAAGTCAGATGCTAAGCTTTGACTTTCACAAACTTTATGAAAAACAGCTGTCTATGAGAACATTCTTAATCTAGAAGTTACATACTTTTTATATACTGAATAAATAAGTTATGATTATCTCAGTGAGTTAATTACCACAAGATAAATAAGCAAATTCAACTTCTCACCACAACTGTTATACAAGTTTAAGTAAATAAATACAATTATCAAAATCAAACACCCTAATAAATGCTGCTTTTTACAAATATATGAATAGATTCAAATATACCAGTTATTAATCTTTGAAAGTTAACTATATGACATCTATTAAGTGTCACAGGGAAACATCCTCCTTTTAGTAAACAAATAGAAACCTATCAACATGATGAAGAACCACAAGAAGTATACATTATCATCCTTTTTTTGAATGTAGGCAAATATTTGCTGACCTTTAAGGCTTTTCTGTGCAAATCACAAGGACAAAGCTAGTGTTCTGCATTTTAACTAGGACTTTTGTCAACGACCTCTTTGTTCCCAATGATTTAACTAATTGTAAGGAACATGTAGCAAATAATTTGATGTTCATTATGATTATTTTTGCAAACATAAGTGAAAATATGTGTGAAAATTGAAGATGAGGTGCAGCTCAAGATGGCCGACCAGGAAGATCCTGAGCTCATCTCTTCCCATAGACACACGAAAACTATAACTACAGGTAGAACAACCATTTCTGAAAATGACTTGGAGACTATCATAACTGATTTTCCATAACTAAGGAAAATATAAAGAAAAGGACACATTTATTTGGGTAAGAAGAGCAGAGAGGGGGTCTAGTCAGAACCCACACTGAACTGCAGAGACAAATAAAGAGGAGAGATATTACAGAGGTATCCATGAACAGCTGAGGAGCCCCACATCAAGTCCCCCTGCACTGGACACAGAAGCCCCCACAAAAATCTGAATTTGGCTTTGAAAACCACTGGGGCTAGGGAGGCCTGGCATGCCACGATTCATGGGGTCACAAAGAGTCAGACATAACTGAGCGACTGAACTGAACTGAACTGGGGCTTACATCCAGAAGAACCAGAGGGCACTCTTGAAGGGTTCAAGCATAAAGTCCCTTCCTCACAGTCCCAGTGTACAGGCAGCAGCTTGAAAACTATGTAGGTCATATGAGAGGCAGAATCATTACTAAATTCAGGTTGTGTGCTAGAGGGCTGGGATCTGGTAGAATATTCTCTGGGAATAAAGCAGGCACCTTTTTTTTTTTTTTTTTTTTCCCTAATATAAGACTTCTTCCACCTCATTGTCCTGGTATTGGCCAGTGTCTTTTTGGCCATTCCCTGTCAACCTTGCTAACACCTGGTGTTCCTCTGAGAAACAGACCCATCCAATTTGCTCACCCCAGCTGGCTCCTCCAAAGAGGCTCCCACCTAACACCACCAGTGGGGTCTGTGCCAGGCACCAGTACACCTACAAAGCAACTACAGCTCCACAGAGAGAGCGCCCACCCCGCCTGGAAGATGGCACTGGATGGCACCAGTGACCCTCCAAATCAGCTCCCACTCGATAGGGCCAGTCCTGAACACCATGACATGTGCACCATCTGTGGCCAGACCTGTCAGCCAGTCAGTCTGGGCTCACACCCACAGCAATCATGGCCCAACCAAACCAGAGGGTACACACAGGCTCTTCAAGGGATAGCTATGGAGCATCTGGCCAGAGCACCCAAAGGGGGATTGTGCCCATGGGCCCTACAAGATACATTCAACATAAGGTCCCTCTTTTAAGACCTGGAGACATAGATGATATACCTAATACATAGAAACGGGTATAAGAAGATAGAAAAAAATGAGGAGATGAACAGATACATTCTAAATGAAAGAACAAGACAAAACCTTATAAAAAGAACTAAATGAAACCTTGCCAGATAAAGAGTTCAAAGAAGTGATCATAAAAATGTTAACTGAACTCAAGAGAAGAATGAACGAACTCACTGAGAACTTCAACAAAGCGATAGAAAACATAAAAATGAACCAAATAATACAGTAACTAAAATGAAAAGATATACTATAGGGAATCAACAGCAGATTAGAGGATTGGAGAAGCATGGATCAGAGATCTGGAAGATAGGGTAATGGAAATCACTCAACTGGCACAGAAAAAGAAAAAAAAATTAAAATGAGGATGGTTTAAAGGACCTCTGGAATAAGAGCAAGCATACTAACATTCACATTATAGGGGTCCCAGAAGAAGAAGATAGAGAGAGAGAGAGAGAAAGGAGCAGAAAACCTACTTGAAGAAATAATGGCCAAATCTTTCGTAATCTGGTGAAGGAAGCAGATATCTATGTCCATGAAACACAGAGAGGTCCAAGCAATATCAATCCAAATATATCCACACTGCTGTTTTTCTTTTTTTTTCAGTTGCTAAGTCATGTCTGACTCTTTGTGACCCCATGAACTGAAGCACTTCAGGCTTCCCTGTTCTTCACTGTCTCTTGGAGTTTGCTCGGAATCATGTCCATTGAGTCGGTGATGCAATCTAAACATCTCATCCACTACTGCCCACTTCTCCTTTTGCTCCAATCTTTCCTAGCATCAAGATCCTTTCCAGTGAGTTTGTTCTTCACATAAGGAGGCCAAAGTTTCAGCATTAGTCCTTCCAATGAATATTTAGGGTTGATTTCCTTTAATATTGACCGGTTTCATCTCCTTGCTGTCCAAAAGATTCACAAGAGTCTTTTCCAGCACCACAGTTTAAAAGCATCAATTCTTCAGTGCTCAACCTTGTATGGTCCAACTCTCACATCCGTACAAGATTTGACTGGACATAGCTTTGACTTTACGAACCTATGTCTCTGCTTTTTAATATGTTGTCTAGGTTTATTGTAGCTTTTCTTTCAAGGAGCAAGTGACTTCTAATTCTATGGCTGCAGTCCCCATCCACATTGATACTGGAGCCCAAGAAATAAAAGTCTGTCACTGTTTAACGTTTTCTCCTTCTATTTGCCATACAGTGATGGGATTGTATTTTATGATCTTAGTTTTTTGAATGTTGAGCTTTAAGCCAACTGTTTCACACTCCTCTTTCACCCTCATCAAGAGATTCTTTCATTCCTCTTCTCTTTCTGCCATTAAGGTGGTATCATCTGCATATCTGAGGTTGTTGATATTTCTCTTGGAAATATTGGTTTCAGCTTGTGATTGACCCAGCCTGGCATTTTGCATTATGTACTCTGCATAGAAGTTAAGTCAGAAGGGTGACCATATATAACCTTGCCATACTCTTTGCCCAGTTTTGAACCAGTCTGTTGTCCCATGTCTGGTTCTACGGTTGCTTCTTGACCTGAATGTAGGTTTCTAAAGAAATAGGTAATGTGGTCTGTTATTTCCACCTCTTGAAGAATTTTCCACAGTTTGTTGTGATAGACACAATCAAAGGCTTTCCCGTAGTCAATGAAGCAGAAGTAGATGTTTTTCTAGAATCCCCTCACCTTTTCTGAGATCAAACAAATGTTGGAAATGTGATCCCTAGTTCCTTTGCCTTTTCTAAACCCAGCTTGTACGTCTGGGAGTTCTTGGTTCACATACTCATGAAGCCTGGCTTGAAGGATTTTGAGCATAACTTTTCTAGCATATGAAATTAACACAATTGTATGGTAGTTTGAACATTCATTGCCATTGGCCTTCTTTGGGATTGGTATGAAAACTGACCTTTTCCAGTCCTGTGGCTACTGTTGAGTTTTCCAAATTTTCTCATATGATAAATGCATGCTAAGACACATTACTGTTGAGAGTCCCTTGGGCTGCAAGGAGATCCAACCAGTCCATTCTGAAGGAGATCACCCCGAGATTTCTTTGGAAGGAATGATGCTAAAGCTGAAACTCCAGTACTTTGGCCACCTCATGAGAAGAGTTGACTCATTGGAAAAGACTCTGATGCTGGGAGGGATTGGGGGCAGGAGGAGAAGGGGACGGCAGAGGATGAGATGGTTGGATGGCATCACTGACTTGATGGACGTGAGTCTGAGTGAACTCCGGGAGTTGGTAATGGACAGGGAGGCCTGGTGTGCTACAATTCAGGGGGTCGCAAAGAGTCGGACAAGACTGAGCGACTGAACTGAACTGAACTGAAGACACATTATAGTAAAATGTCAGAAGTTAAAAATAGAGACTCTTAAAAGTAGTAAAAGAAAAACAACTATTTACATACAAGGGAACTCTCAAAACTATCAGCTGATTATTGAGCAGAAATGTTATAGGCCAGAAGAGACTGGTATTTTATATATATATATATATATATATATATATATATATATATATAAACATACATTTATATATAGATATGTTCAAAATACTGAAAAGAAAAGAAAATGATAACCAAAAATATTCTACCTAGGAAGGTTATGACTCATTATTGAGGGGAGAGAAAGAAGTTCCCAGCAGATAAGCTGAAAGAAGGGAATTACATAATGATAAAGGCATCAATCCAATAAGAGGACACACACTCCTAAATATCTATTCATCTAATATAGAAATGCTTATATATATATATAAAGTATATATTAACAGATATCAAGGGAAATATTGATAGTAATACAAATATAGTAAGAACTTTTACATCCCACTTAAATCATGGACAGAATACCCAGACAGAAAATCGATAAGGAAAACTGGCCTTAAATAATTCATTAGACAAGATTCTACTCCAAAATAGTAGAATACACATACTTTTTAAATACACGTGGAACATTCTCCAGCATAGATCATATGGTAGACCACAAAACAAGTCTCAATAAATACAAGACTGAAATTATATCAAGCATCTTTCCTAACCACAATGGTGTAATACTAAAAATCAATTATGAGAAGAACAGAAATATGCAGATGCTAAACAACATACTACTAAACAAACAATGGGTCAACAAGGAAATCAAAGAGGGAATCAAAAAATTGCAAGAAAGAAATCAAAATGGAAACACAGCTATGCCAAACCTACAAGAAAGAATAAATACAGTTCTAAAGAGGATAGTTTTTGATGATACAAGCCTGCCTCAGAAAACAGTAAGAGTAAAAAACAAAAACCCCAGTGAACCTAACCTTAAACCTAAAGGAACTAGAGAAAGAAGAACATACAAACCCCAAACTTAGGAGAAAAGAATAAAGATTAAAGCAGAAATAAAACAGACTTTAAAAAGCTATAGAAGAGATCATTGAAACTAAGAGCTGGTTTTTGAAAAGATAAAACAAAATGGATAAAACTTTAGTGAAACTCATCAAGAAAAAGAAAAAGAAGTAATGGGGCTCAAATAAACAAAATCAGAAAGGAAACAAGAGAAATTACAATCAATAGCACAGAAACACAAAGGAACATAGAAGATTCTGACAATGGCATGTCAATAAACTGGACAACCTGGAAGAAATGAAATAATAAACCTCCAAGACTGAAACAAGATGAATCAGAAAATCTTAACAGACCAATCTTAGTTATGAAGTTGAATCAGTAATCAAAAACCTCCCAACAAATAAAACCCATGACCATAGGACCTCATAGGTAAATTCTACCACATGTTTAAAGAACAGTTAATATATAACCTCAAACTGCTCTGAAATACTGAAGAAGATGGACTTTCAAAATCACTCTATGAGGCCACCATCACCCTGATATCAACACCAGAAAAAGAGAGTACAAAAAATTACAAATCAATTACCCTAATAAACATAGATGCAAAAGTATTCAACAAATATTAGCAAACCAAATTCAACAATACTTTAAAATGATCATACAACATGATCAAGTGATATTTATTCCAGTGATGCAAGGTCAGTTGAATAGTCACAAATTAATCAATGTGATATACCACATTAACAAAATAAAACATAAAAATCATATGATCATCACAGTAGATGCAGCTTCTGACAAAATTCAACATTCACTTATGATAAAAACTCTCCACGAACTAAGTATAGCGGGAATGTACATCAACATAATAAAAAATCATATATAACAAACCCACAGTGAACATTACTCAACAATGAAAAGGTGAAAATTTTTCACCTAGGATCAGGAATAAGATGAAGATGCCCACTCTCATTATTTTTATTTGACGTAGTATTGGAAGTCCTAGATACAGCAATCAGACCAAAAAGAGAGAAAGACAGAGAAAGGCATCCAAATTGGGAATGAAGAAGTAAGACTCAACAGTGGTAGATGACATGATGTCATATAAGGAATACCCTAAAGACTCCATAAGAAAATAACCTGTTAAAACTAATAAATGAATACAGTATATTTTTTGCAGGATAAAAAAAATCAATGTACAGAAGCTTATAGTGCTCCATAAATGAAAAACAAACTGTTAGAAACAGAAATAAAATAATTCCATTTACAGGTATCTAAGGCAATGGCACCCCACTCCAGTACTCTTGCCTGGAAAATCCCATGGACGGAGGAGCCTGGTAGGCTGCAGTCCTTAGGGTCGCTAAGAGTCGGACACCACTGAGCGGCTTCACTTTCCCTTTTCACTTTCATGCATTGGAGAAGGAAATGGCAACCCACTCCAGTGTTCTTGCCTGGAGAATCCCAGGGACGAGGGAGCCTGGTGGGCTGCCATCTATGAGGTTGCACAGAGTCGGACACGACTGAAGTGACTTAGCAGCAGTAGCAGCGGCAAAAGAATTAAAGACTGAGGAATAAATTTAACCAAGGAGATGAAAGATATGTACAATGAAATACATTAATTTAAAAAGTTGAAGAAAGCACAGATAAATGGAAATAAGTAGAAAGCTTGTGGATTGGAAGAATTCATATTGTTAAAATACTAGGACTACTTAAAGCAATCTATGTGATCCCTCTCAAAATTCCAGTGGCATTTTTCACAGAAATAGAACAAATAATCCTAAAATGTGTATGGAACCAGAAAAGATAAAATATAGTGAAAACAATGTTAAGTAAGTAGGACATGCAGGCATCATGCTGCTGCTGCTGCTAAGTCGCTTCAGTCGTGTCCGACTCTATGCGACCCCATAGACGGCACCCACCAGGCTCCCCCGTCCCTGGGATTCTCCACGCAAGAACACTGGAGTGGGTTGCCATTTCCTTCTCCAATGCATGAAAGTGAAAAGTGAAAGTGAAGTCGCTCAGTCGTGTCCGACTCAGCGATCCCATGGACTGCAGCCTACCAGGCTCCTCCATCCATGGGATTTTCCAGGCAAGAGTACTGGAGTGGGGTGCCATCGGCATCATGCTACTTATATCAAAATATGCTACCAAGGTATAATATGGTACTGGCACAAAGAGAGAGCTTAGATATAAACCCACATTTATATATAGCCTATTAATTTACCAAAAGGAGGCAAGAATGTACAGTGGGGAAAAAATAGTCTTTTCAATAAATGGTGTTTAGAAAACTGATCATGCTTCCCAGCTATATGCAAAAGAATTAAAACTGAAACACTTTCTTACACCATATTCAAAAACAAACTCAAAGTGAATTAAAGACTTAAATCTAAAGCTTGACCCATAAAACTCCTACAATAAAATACAGGCAGTTCACTCTTTGACATCAATGTTAGTGAAATTTTTGGATCTCTGACCTCAGGCAAGGGAAACAAAAGCAAAATTAAACAAATGGAAACATCAAACTAAAAATCTTTTTCACAGAGAAGGAAACTACCAACAAACTGAAAACTTACTAAATGGGAAGAGATATGTGCAAATGATGTATCTGATAAGGGGTCAATATCCAAAATAATAAAGACCTGATATAACTCAATATCAAAAAAGCAAAAAGTCCAAATAAAAGGTGGGGACCTGAATAGACATTTTACTGAGGAAAATGTGAGATGGCCAACAGGCACGTGAAAGGATGTTCAACATTACTAATCACCAGGGAAATACAAATCAAAATCACAGTAAGATACCACTTCATTCATATCTGTCAGAATGGCTATTATCAAAATGAGAAAATCAACAAGAAAAAAAAAAAGACAAGTGTTCTAAACAATGTGGATAAAAATAAACTTTTGTGCACTATGTATGGGAATGTAATCAGTACACTCACTATGAAAAGCAGCATGAAGTTTCCTCAAACATTTAAAAACAGAACTAATAATATGGTATATCAATTCCACTTCTGAGTATTTTTCTAAAAAACAAAAACACTGATTTAAAACGATGTGTATTTCATGTTCAAAGCAGCATTATTTATAGTAGCCAAGATATGGAAGAAACTTATGTACCTCTTAATAAATGAATGGATAAAGGAACTGATCAAAGGAATATTGGATACAATAGAATATTATTCAGCCATAAAAAGAATGAAATACACCCATTTGTTACAAGATAGATTGACTAGATGGTTTTATGCTAATGAAATTATTCAAAGAGAAAAAAATACCTTATGATTGCCCTTGTAAATGAAATTTAAATAGCAAAAGAAAACAGAAAGAGGCTCATAGATAGAGAGAACTGGTAGTCACCAGAGGAAAGGGTGATATGGAGTTGGGCAAAATAGGTGAAGTGGCTTTTGTTCAGTTGCCTAGTCATGTCTGACTCTTTGTGACCCTGTGGACTGCAGCACACCAGGATTCCCTGCCCTTCACCATCTTCTGGAACTTGATCAAACTCATGTCCATTGAGTCAATTATGCCATCCAAACATCTCATTCTCTGTCATCCCCTTCTTCTGCTGCCTTCAATCTTGCCCAGTATAAGGGTCTTTCCCAATGAGTTGGCTCTTCATCAGGTAGCCAAAATACTGGAACTTCTGCTTCAGCATCAGTCCTTCCAATGAATACTCAGGATTGATTTCCTTTAGGATTGACTGGTTTGATCTCCAAGGGATTCTGAAGAGTCTTCTAAAAGACCATAGCTTGAAAGCATAAATTCTTCAGGGCTCAGGCTTCTTTATGATACAACTCTCATAGTTCAGTTCAGTTCAGTGGCTCAGTTGTGTCCGATAATTTGTGACCCCATGGACAGCAGCAAGCCAGGCCACCCTGTTCATCACCAACTCCCAGTGTTTATTCAAACTCATGTATACTGAATCAGAGATGCCAAGAAACCATCTCATCTTCTTTCACCCCCTTCTTGTCCTGCCATCAATCTTTCCCAGCATCAGGGTCTTTTCAAATGAGTCACTTCTTCACATCAGGTGGCCAAAGTATTGGAGTTTCTTCAGCTTCAGCATCAGTCCTTCCAATGAATATTCAAGACTTATTTCCTCTAGGATGGACTGGTTGATCTAACTGCAGTCCAAGGGAGTCTCAAAGTCTTCTCCAACATCACAGCTCAAAAGCATCAATTCTTTGGTACTCAGCTTTCTTCATAGTCCAGCTCTCACATCCATACATGACTACTGGTAAAACCATAGCTTTGACTAGATGGACCTTTGTGGGCAAAGTGATGTCTCTGATTTTTAATAAGCTGTCTAGGTTGGTCATAACTTTTCTTTCAAGGAGCAAGCATCTTTTAATTTCATGGCTTCAGTTACCATCTGCAGTGATTTTGGAGCCCCTCAAAATAAAGTCTCTCACTGTTTCCCTATCTATTTGCCAAGAAGTGATTGGACCAGATGCCATGATCTTAGTTTTCTGAAGGCTGAGTTTTAAGCCAAATTTTTCACTCTCCTCTTTTACTTTCATTAAGAGGCCCTTTAGTTCTTCACTTTCTGCCATAAGGGTGGTGTCATCTGCATTTCTGAGGTTATTGATATTTCTCCTGGCAATCTTAATTCCAGCTTGCGCTTCATCCAGTCCAGCATTTCCCATGATGTATTTTGCATTTAGTTAAATAAACAGGGAGACAATATACAGCCTTGACATACTCCTTTCCTGATTTGGAACTGGTCTGTTGTTCCATGTCCAGTTCTAACTGTTGCTACTTAACCTGCATACAGATTTCTCAGGAGGCAGGTCAAGTGGTCTGGTATTCCCATCTCTTTAGGAATTTTCCACAGTTTGTTTTGATCCACACAGTCAAAAGTTTTGGCATAGTCAATAAAGCAGAAGTAGATA
The DNA here is from genome assembly GCF_001704415.2 of Capra hircus. Classification (NCBI taxonomy): domain Eukaryota; kingdom Metazoa; phylum Chordata; class Mammalia; order Artiodactyla; family Bovidae; genus Capra; species Capra hircus. The sequence continues at coordinate 37,559,709 of NC_030828.1, read as the reverse complement.
TTTTTCTGGAACTCTTGATTTTTTGATGATCCAACAGAGGTTGGCAATTTGATCTCTGGTTCCTCTGCCTTTTCTAAATCCAGCTGGAATATCTGGAAATTCATGGTTCATGTACTATTGAAGCCTGGAGTGCAGAATTTTGAGAATTACTTTGCTAGCATGTGAAATGAGTGCAATTGTGCAGTAGTCTGAGCATTCTTTGGCATTGTTTTCCTTTGGGATTGGAATGAAAACTGACCTTTTCCAGCTCTGTGGCCACTACAGAGTTTTCCAAATTTGCTGACATATTGAGTGCAGCACTTTCACAGCATCATCTTTCAGGATTTGAAATAGCTCTACTGGAATTCCATCACCTCCACTAGCTGTGTTTGTCGTAATGCTTCCTAAGGCCCACTTGACTTCGCATTCCAGAATTTCTGGCTCTAGGTGAGTGGAGCTCCATGCCAGAAACCAGGGACAAAGACCAAATACATATATATATATATATATATTATTATGTTATAGAGAAATAGAGTCAAAATATCCTAGGACATCAGTTTACGTCTCCACTCCTCCCATCAGTGAACAAGTGTGTCCATGTCCCCACAGCCTTGCAGCCAGCACCATAGTGATTATCTGGGTCATGAAGCTCTTTTTTGTACAGTTCTTTGGTATATTCTTGCCACCTCTTCTTAATAGCTTCTTCTTCTGTTACGTCCATACCATTTCTGTCCTTTATCGAGCCCATCTTTGCATGAAAAGTTCCCTTGGTATCTTTAATTTTCTTGAAGAGATCTCTAGTCTTTCCCATTCTATTGTTTTCCTCTATTTCTTTGCATTGATTACTAAGAAAGGCTTTCTTATCTCTCCTTGCTATTCTTTGGAACTCTGCATTCAAATGAATACATCTTTCCTTTTCTCTTTTGTCTTTCACTTCTCTTCTTTTCAAAGCTGTTTATAAGGCCTCCTCAGACAACCATTTTGCCTTTTTGTATTTCTTTTTCTCGAGGATGGTCTTGATCTCTGCCTCCTGTACAAATGTCACAAACCTCCATCCCTAGTTTTTTAGGCACTCCGTCTTTCAGATCTAATCTCTTGAATCTGTTTCTCACTTCCACTGTATAGTCATAAGGGATTTGATTTAGGTCATACCTGAATGGTCTAGTGGTTTTCTCTACTTTTTCTATTTAAGTCTGAATTTGTCAAGAAGGAGTTCATGATCTGAGCCACAGTCAGCTTCTGGTCTTTGTTTTGCTGACTGTATAGAGCTTCTCCATCTTTGGATGTGAAGAATATAATCAATCTGATTTCGTATGGACCATCTGGTGATGCCCATGTGTAGTCTTCTCTCGTGTTGTTGGAAGAGAGTGTTTGCTATGACCAGTGCATTCTATTGTGAAACCTCTATTAGCCTTTGCCCTGCTTCATTCCGTACTCCAAGGCCAAATTTCCCTGTTACTCCAGGTGTTTCTTGACTTCCTACTTTTGCATTCCAGTCCCCTATAATGAAAAGGACATCTTTTGGGGGTGTTAGTTCTAGAAGGTCTTGTAGGTCTTTTAGAACCATTCAACATCAGCTTCTTCGGCATTAGTTGTTGGGGCATAGACTTGGATTACCTTGATAATGAATGGTTAGACTTGGAAACGAACTGAGATCATTCTGTCTTTTTTGAGATTGCATCCATGTACTGTATTTTGGACTCTTTTGTTGACTCTGATGGCTACTCCATTTTTTCTAAGGGATTCTTTCCCACAGTAGTAGATATCATGGTCATCTGAGTGAAATTCACCCATTCCAGCTCATTTTAGTTCACTGATTCCTAAAATGTGGATGTTCACTCTTGCCATCTCCTGTTTGACCACTTCCAATTTTCCTTGATTCATGGACCTACCATTCCAGGTTCCTATGCAATATTGCTCTACAGCATCAGACTTTACTTCCATCATCAATCATATCCACAGCTGGGTGTTGTTTCTGCTTTGGCTCTGTCTCTTCATTCTTTCTGAATTTAGTTCTCCACTGATTTCTAGTAGCATATTGGGCACCTACTGACCTGGGGAGTTCATCTTTCAATGTCCTATCTTTTTGCCTTTTCATACTGTTCATGGGGTTCTCAAGTCAAGAATGCTGAATTGGTTTGTTGTTCCTTTCTCAGTGGACCATGTTTTTTTCAGTCATCAGAGGAAAGGGTGATAGGGAGTTGGGCAAAACAGATGAAGGGCCTTTTGTTCAGTTGCTTAGTTGTGTCTGACTCTGTGACCCCATGGACTGCATCATTCCAGGTTTCCCCATCCTTCACCATCTCCCGGAGCTTTATCAAACTTATGTCCATTGAGTTGATGATGCCGTCCAACCATCTCATATCTGTCATCCCCTTCTCCTACTGCCTTAAATCTTTCCCAACATCAGGGTCTTCTCCATTGAGTTGGCTCTTGACATCAGGTAGCCAAAGTACTGGAACTTCTGTTTCAGCATCAGTCCTTCCAATGAAAACTCAGGATTGTCCTTTAAGATTGACTTGTTTGAAATCCTTCCAGTCCAAGGGACTCTCAAGAGTCTTTTCTAACACCATAGTTTGAAAGCATCAGTTCTTCAGGGCTCAGCCTTCTTTATGGTCCAACTTTCATATGACTACTGGAAAAACTACTGGGAAGAACCACAGCTTTGACTATATGTCTCAGGGGTTTAATGTACAGCATAATGAATCTAGTCAGTAATATTTCTTTATATGGTGATGGATTGTTAGTAAGTCATCATTGTGATCAATTTATAATGTGTATAAATGCCAAATCCCAATGTTCCACAACTGAAATTAATACAATATTGTATGTCAACTACAGTTTTTAAAAGGTGAGAACATATGTAACATCATAATCAGTTTCGCTACTAGGGTTTTATAACTAGTTTGAATACTAAACAAAGTCTGATGCATTCCTGAGAATGTAAAAAAGGAAAACAAATAGATAAGCCAGATTTACCTTGCAGTATGATTCTTGCCTGGAAAATCCCATGGATGGAGGAGCCTGGTAGGCTACAGTCCATGGGGTTGCAAAGAGTCGGACACGGCTGAGTGACTTCACTTTCACTTTTCACTTTCATGCCTTGGAGAAGGAAATGGCAACCCACTCCAGTGTTCTTGCCTGGAGAATCCCAGGGACGGGAGAGCCTGGTGGGCTACTGTCTCTGGGGTCACACAGAGTCGGACACAACTGTAGTGACTTAGCAGCAGCAGCAACATATCTTTCTTTATTTAAATATTCCTTTATTAATTTTAACATGTGTTCTGAATACCCTTCATGTGACATGCTAGCAACACAAGTGGTAGCCAGTTCAGTTAAATCCCAAAAGTTGAAAAACTTTTGTTACCTGAAGAAAGATGGACTATGAAATTAGAGGAAAGCTTAGTCTGAGGTCCAAAGAAGTTCTACACAGAGAACATGTGTTTGTTAAAGGGAAATTGTACTGTCTGTGAAGAGGGAGGGAAGATTTGAAACCACACCACAAGATGCCTAGATGGTGGCATTATATCCAGCAGAAGACTACAAGCAACTTTAGTTATCATTTCCCTTTTAATTGAGGCACTCCATTTACTCTGTCACTAATTGCATAAGGACAGTAAAAGATTAGAAATGCATTTTCATGTTTTTCCAAATCCAGAAACATCATAGTTCAGATGTTGTTAACATGGCTTAAATGTATTTGCTCATGTGCAAATTATAGCAAGGTCAGAATACCGCGTTAAGAAATAATTATATGCATGTTAGAATAATTTGAGCATTGTCTTTCTGATGAACATCTGATCTCAACAGGTCCCTCTGAGGAGAATATATTCCATTCTAGGTCACACCTGCCAAGGCTTCCACATCAAAACCTGTGCACCTGCCTCTGGTCCATCTCCCAGATACATTTTTAACACATCATCTGCCAGGGGGAAAAAGATCACATAACAGAAGCTCACTTCAAATGAAAGATTTTCTGCAGAGAGGATTGGGAATTATGCTGCCAGGCTGGCAGACAATATGGAAGCATAAATCTGAAACCTATTCTCTTATGTCATCTGGTTGAAGACACTTTCATTACCATTTCAACCTGAATTCTATTCATAAATCTGTACATTAAGCTAATATAAATAAATAAAATCCAAGTATTTTTTAAATTAAAACATTTTTTCAACAGATTTAAATAAAAGCTCAAACATATGGATCTATAGAATCACTGTGTAAAATTTTTATTTTCACACAAAATTTGGTTTTGGCTTCAGATGCACATATCTGTCATTAGCTTTGGCATTGTGGATTACTAGGCTATCTCTCAACATTCTATAAAACAAATAAACAGGTGCTGCTAATACTGTGTCACTTGTTCAAACTAGCAAAAGGCCAACAAACAAGGATAAAAGATTGAATCATAACATATTTTGAGGAAATAATAACTTAAGATATTCAAATACATAATTAATCTAAACCCATTAAGGCATGACAACCATTTATTTTATATTTCATGCATTCAATCCATAATTGGCTCAGAGGATATATTTTACAACAGTTTTAATAAAGTCACACATATATGGTAGTGATAACTGCACTATATGCATTCTGCCCTTTCTTATTAACAGAGACCACTTCCCTCCTAGGAAGAAATGGAATGAAAAATATAGCTCCCATCTTCCCTTGCAGGTAGATTTGACTGCAAAGCTAGACTAGCTAATGAACCTCAACAGATGTTTGCTAAAGGATTCTGGAAATGTTTTCTTTCCTAAGATCCTCCTCAAGCCCTTCTCATGGATGCCCACTTTGCTCCTTTTTCCTTATTTCTGCCTGGAACACAGACATGCTGGCTGAAGTAGAGGCAACTATAAAACAATGAAAAAGGAATTCAACAGAGTCCAGAGATTGTGATATCCCATGATGGCATAGAGAGTAATGCCTAGGATAAGATTTCTTGCTGCATGAGAATAAGCCTACTGTTCACTCTTATTTTTTTCCCTTTAGTTCAGTTCAGTTGTTCAGTCATGTCTGACTCTTTGCAACCCCATGAATCGCAGCACGCCAAGTTTCCCTGTCCATCACCAACTCCCCGAGTTCACTCAGACTCGCATCCATCGAGTCAGTGATGCCATCCAGCCATCTTATCCTCTGTCGTCCCCTTCTCCCCCTGCCTCCAACCCCTCCCAGCATCAGAGTCTTTTCCAATGAGTCAACTCTTTGCATGAGGTGGCCAAAGTACTGGAGTTTCAGCTTTAGCATCATTCCTTCCAAAGAAACCCCAGGGTTGATCTCCTTCAGAATGGACTGGTTGGATCTCCCTTGGACTCTCAAGAGTCTTCTCCAACACCACAGTGCAAAAGGATCAATTCTTCGGTGCTCAGCCTTCTTCACAGCCCAACTCTGAGGCACAAATACTAAGTTTGCAGTTTGGTGGCTTTGTAGCATATGTATAAACTCATGTAACCACCATCCACATCAAGATATGTTCAACTCTTCAGAAGCCTCCATCCCTTCTCCAAGGCAACTTCTATTCTAACATCCAAACCCAAATTTCTTTAAATCACTATTTAGTCAATTTTACTGTTCAGTTCAGTTCCGTTGCTCAGTTGTGTCTAACTCCTTGGGACCCCATGGACTGCAGCACACCAGGCTCACCTGTCCATCACCAACCCTGGAGTTTGTTCAAACTCAGGTCCATTGAGTCAGTGATACCATCCAACCATCTCATCTTCTGCTGCCCCTTCTCCTGCTGCCCTCAATCTTTCCCAGCATCAGGGTCTTTTCCATGAATCAGCTCTGATGAGAACATCAGGTGGGCAAAGTATTGGAGCTTCAGCTTCAGCATCAGTCCTTCCAATGAATATTCAGGATTGATTTCCTTTAGGATTGACTGGCTTGATCTCCCTGCAGCCCAAGGGACTCTCAAGAGTCTTCTCTAGCAGCACAGTTCAAAGGCATCAGTTCTTTGGTGCTCAGCCTTCTTTACTGTCCAACTCTCACATTTGTACATGACTATTGGAAAGACCATAGATTTGACTATACAGACCTTTGTTGGAAAAGTGATGTGTCTGCTTTTTAATAAGCTGTTTAGGTTTGTCATAGTCAAATATAATTTTATTTAATTCTTTTAATAAGTAAATTATCTGTTGATATAGCTTAGGATTGTATTTGGTCCCTCTCATAATATTTTTAAAAGTTGACTTTTGACAAAAACTTTTTAATCCTAAAGTTTCCACATTTTGGGATCATATATTTTATAACTTTCTTTACCCCTCAATCACATTTCTAATAATTTCTGTGAATATAAGTAAGTATTATTTTCCTATTAGATACAGACAGCATATTAAAAAGCAGAGTCATTACTTTGCCAACAAAGCCTGGCTTGTCAAAGCTATGGTTTTTCCAGTAGTCATGTATGGATGTGAGAGTTGGACTATAATGAAAGCTGAGCACCAAAGAATTGATGCTTTTTAGCTGTAGTGTTGGAGAAACTCTTAAGAGTCCCTTCGATTGGAAGAAGTTCTTACCGGTCCATCCTAAAGGAAATCAGTGCTGAATATTCATTGGAAGGACTAATGCTGAAGCTGAAACTCCAACAATTTGGCCACCTGATGCAAAGAACTGACTCACTGGAAAAGATCGGATGCTTGGAAAGATTAAAGGCAGGAGGAGAAGGGGACAACAGAGGATGAGATGGTTGGATGTGATCACTGACTCGACGGACATGAGTTTGAGTGAGTTCCAGGAGTTGGTGATGGACAGGAAAGCCTGGTGTGCTGCAGTCCACGGGGTCACAAAGAGTAGGACAAGACTGAGCAACTGAACTGAATAGGTAAGTAGTTTACTAAGCATGCTAATTTCACAAGACATAGTCAAACACTGGCATTGTTTAGTAAAATGGATATGTACAAATTAGGGATTTTGCTTTCCTCTTGCCTTATTTACCCCTTTCCAACTAAAACAATGCCATGGTACTGCTCATCTCATCAGTTTGGGCAAGACAAACGACCCAGAAAAAGTTGGACCAATGAAACTCAATCAATTTCCCAGATCCTATAGGTGTGAATTTGAAGTAGATAAAAAGTAAGAGCTTGCTGTGTCATATTGTTTTCAAATCAGAGAGCAAAAAGAAGCTTTCAGGTGGACCTGGGTCAGATATTGACCCCTGCAGAGCCTTGATAGGTTACAGAGCAATAACCTACAAAAGCCATGAATACCAAACAAGTTAGGCTGACCAAATTGTGATGCCTGAGGCTCCTCCAGCTGATCTCTTCTAGCAGGTCCCTCTCTGGAGACAACAAAGGATATGAGGAAAATGAAAAAGAGATGCACTGCTTAGAAATTGACAAATATTCAGATTAAACTTACTCTAACCCCCTAAACTTTTTAAAGATCTTTTTATATGCTTCATTCTGTATCATAATGATATAATGAATTTGTTACAAACCTCATGACTGTGAAAACCAAGGACTGTCTGATGTCTCAAATTAAGGTCCTGAAAGGAAAATATTGTCAACCCTTTTCTTTTCTCTTTTTATAAATGATATTGTGCTCTCTGCTTTACTTTCAACATTTGTCCACATAAGGTCTGCGTCAATGATTTGAACATTTTTGAGTTGACAGAGGTGACAACAAACACAAAAATAGATTCAAGTTACTGAAACTAGAGAGATTATGATTAATATTGCTTTCCACTTAACATGGGCTCTAACACAAATTTTAACACAAAAATAGCAAAAATATTCTTTTGATAAAAATTAAGTGATAAAATTAAAGCAGGAAAAATACTCTTGAGCCTGACATCTATAGAGGCATGCAATTTTGGTTATTTTTTCCTGAATATTACTGCAATAAGTGTAAAGGTCTCTAAACAGATTGTTCTATAAAAACTCACAATATTTTATCTCAGACATATAGATATTTGTCCACGGATATAAGAAGCCAGAGGATAAATGTGTACCATTTTATCCAAAAGTATCAATTTTAATCCATGGAATATCCTTAAAATATCAGTAGGCATTATAGAATGTAATAACGTGTTAGGCTCTCAGTGGTGTCTGGTTCCTTGCAACACCATGGAGTGTAGCCCACCAAGCTCCACTGTCCATGGAATTCTCTAGGCAAGATTACTGGAGTAGGTTGCCATTTCCTCCACCAAGAATGTAACAAAAGAAATGCTATTATATTATGGATTAGAAAATACAAACTTATGTAAATACTTCAAGATAAAATGGCTTTTCAAGTAAACTCAACTATGAACCAAGTTTCAGTGGTTCTTTGATAGAAAAAAATTAGGAACCATAGAAGGAAATACATAATTTATTTTTTAACAAAAAATAGGTCAATATTGAAAAAAAAAGTTTAGAGTAAAATCAGCAATTATAGTGAGGATGAAATAAATTCCTTGCAACTTATTCAAAAAGTAAAGTAATTTTCTATCTTCATGTTTTGCCAAATTTAAAGTTTCTTTAATGTCTTAATCGCAATCAAAGAAAATAAAATATTTTTGTCATTAGCTCCTTGGCAAACCTATATTTGCTTCCTTAGGTTATACTTACTAACTTATACACGTACTCAGATTTTGTTGTTTAAAATATAGTTAGCAAAATAAATAAATTAAATAGAGCTAGCATGCCTCAAAATAACCACTAATATTTCATTATCATCAAGAAAATATTTCAATAAAATCATATAGATGCACATCAGCTTATACTGAGTTATGTTCACACCTAAGTTAGTTAGTTGGTTAGTTCAATTGCTCAGTCATGTCTGACTCTTTGCAACCCCATGGACTGCAGCACCCCAGGCCTGTCCTCACCAACTCCCAGAGTTTACTCAAACTCTTGTCCCTCGAGACGGTGATGCCATACAACCATCTCATCCTCTGTCTTCCCCTTCTCCTCTTGCCCTCAATCTTTCCCTGCATCAGGGTCTTTTCAAATGAGTCATTTCTTTGCATCAGGTGGCCAAAGTATTGGAGTTTCAGCTTCAACATCAGTCCTTCAAATAAATATTCAGGACCGACATCCGTAAGAATGCATTGGTTGGATTTCCTTGCAGTCCAAGGGACTCTCACGAGTTTTCTCCAACACTACAGGTCAAAAGCGTCAATTCTTAAGCACTCAGCTTTCTTGATATTCCACCTCTCACATTCACACATGACCACTGGAAAAACCATAGCCTTAACTAGATGTACCTTTGTTGGCAAAGTAATGTCTCTGCTTTTTAATATGCTGTCTAGGTTGGTCATAACATTTCCTCCAAGGAGCAAGCATCTTTTAATTTCATGGCTACAGTCACCATCTGCAGTGATTTTGGAGCCCCCCCAAATAAAGTCTGCTACTGTTTCCACTGTTTCCCCATCTATTTGCCATGAAGTGATGGGATCAGATGCCATGATCTTAGTTTTTTGAATTCTGAGCTTTAAGCCAGATTTTCACTCTCCTCTTTCACTTTCAAGAGGTTCTTTAGTTCTTCTTCGCTTTCTGCCATAAGGTGGTGTCATCTGCATATCTGAGGTTACTGATATTTCTCCTGGCAATTTTGATTCCAGGTTTTGCTTCATCCAGTCCAGTTTCTCTTGGTATACTCTGCATATAAGTTAAATAAGCAGGATGACAATATACAGCCTTGATGTACTCCTTTTCCTATTAGAACCATCTGTTGTTTCATGTTCAGTTCTGTTAATTCCTGACCTGCATACACGTTTCTCAAGAAGCAGGTCAAGTGGTCTGGTATTCCCACCTCTTGAAGAATTTTGCACAGTTTGTGGTGATCCATACAAAGGCTTTGGTATAGTCAATAAAGCAGACATAGATGCTTTTTGGAACTCTCTTGATTTTTGGTGATCCAAAAGATGTTGGCAATTTGATCACTGGTTCTTCTGCCTTTTCTAAAACCAGCTAGAACATCTGGAATTTCTCGGTTCATTGTTGAAGCCTGACTTTGAGAATTTTGAGCATTATTTTACTAGTGTGTGAGATGAGTACAATTGTGCAGTAGTTTGAGCATTCTTTGGCATTGCCTTTCTTTGGGATTGGAATGAAAACTGACCATTTCCAGTCCTGTGGCCACTGGGGCCTTTTCTAAATTGCTGGCATATTGAGTGCAGCACTTTCACAGCATCACCTTTTAGGATTTGAAATAGCTTAACTGGAATTCCATCACCTCCACTAGCTTTGTTTGTAGTGATGATTCCTAAGGCCCACTTGACTTCACATTCCAGAATTCCTGGCCGTAAGTGAGTGGTCATACCATCGTGATTATCTGGGTCATGAAGATTTTTTTTGTATAGTTCTTTTGTGTATTCTTGCCACATCACTTAATATCTTCTGCTTCTGTTAGGTCCATACCATATCTGTACTTACTGAGCCCATATTTACATGAAAAGTTCCCTTGATATCTCTAATTTTCTTGAAGAGATCTCTAGTCTTTCCAATTCTATTGATTTCCTCTATTTCTTTACACTGATCACTGAGGAAGGCTTTCTTATCTCTCATTGCTATTCTTTGGAACTCTGCATTCAAATGAGTATATGTGTCATTTTCTCCTTTGCTCTTCACTTCTCTCCTTTTCAAAGCTATTTGTAAGGTCTCCTCATACAGCCATTTTGCTTCTTTATATTTCTTTTTCTTGGGAATGGTCTTGATTCCTGGCTCTTTTACAATGTCATGAATCTCAGTCCATAGTTCATCAGGCACTCTGTCTATCAGTTCTAGTCTCTTAAATCTATTTCTTACATCTACTGTATAATTGTAAGGGATTTGATTTAGGTCATACCTGAATGGTCTGGTGGTTTTCCCTACTTTCTTCAATTTAACTCTGAATTTGGCAATAAGGAGTTCATGATCTGAGCCACTGTCATCTCACAGTTTTGTTTTTGCTCTCTGTATAGACCTTCTCCACCTTTGGCTGCAACGAATATCATCTGGTGATGTCCATGTATAGAGTCTTCTCTTGTGTTGTTGGAAGAGGGTGTTTGCTATGACCAGTGCATTCTCTTGGCAAAACTCTATTAGCCTTTGCCCTGCTTCATTCTGTACTCCAAGGCCAAATTTGCTCATTACTCCAGGTGTTTCTTGACTTCCCACTTTTGCATTCCAGTCCCCTATAATGAAAAGGACATCTTTTGGGGGTGTTAGTTCTACAAGGTCTTGTAGGTCTTCATAGAACCATTCAATGTCAGCTTCTTCGGCATTAGTGGTTGGGGCATAGACTTGGATTACCTTGATACTGAATGGTTAGACTTGGAAATGAACTGAGATCATTCTGTCATTTTTGAGACTGCATCCAAGTACTGCATTGTGGACTCTTGGTTGACTCTGATGGTTACTCCATTTCTTCTAAGGGATTCTTGCACACAGTAGTAGATATCATGGTCATCCAAGTAATTCACCCATTCCAGATCATTTTAGTTCACTGATTCCTAAAATGTGGATGTTCACTCTTGCCATCTCCTGTTTGACCACTTCCAATTTTCCTTGATTCATGGAACTAACATTCCAGGTTCCTATACAATATTGCTCTTTACAGCATTGGACCTTACTTTCATCACCAGTCACATCCAGAACTGGGTGTTGTTTTTGCATTGGCTCTGTCTCTTCATTCTTTCTGGAGTTATTTCTCAACTGACCTCCAGTAGCATATTGGGCACCTACCAACCTGGGGAGTTCATCTTTCAGTGTCCTCTCTTTTTGCATTTTCATACTGTTCATGGGGTTCTCAAGGCAAGAATACTGAAGTAGTTTGCCATTCCCTTCTCCAGTGGACCACATATTTTCAGAACTCTCTACCATGACCCATCTGTCTTGGGTGACCCTACAAGGTATGGCTCATAGTTTCATTTAGTTAGACAAGGCTGTGGTCCATGTGATTAGATTGGGTATTTTTTTGTGATTGTGGTTTTCAGATTGTCTGCCCTCTGAATGAGAAGGATAAGAGGCTTATGGAAGTTTCCTGATGGGAGACTAACTCAGGGGGAACCTAGGTCTTGTTCTGATGCAAGCGGCCATACTCAGTAAATCTTTAATCTAATTTTCTGCTGAAGGGTGGAGTTGTGTTTCTTCCCTGTTATTTACCTGGGGCCAAAGGAAATGGCAACCCACTCCAGTATTCTTGCCTGGAGAACCCCATGGACAGAGGAGCCTGGTGGGCTGCAGTCCATGGGGTTGCAAACAGTCAGACACGACTGAGCGACTTCACTTTCACACTATGGTGGAGGTAATGAAGATAATGGTGACTTCTTTCAAAAGATCCCGTGCATGTACTGCTACACTCAGTGCCCCCAACCCTGCAGCAGGCCACCACCGACCCACGCCTCTGCTGAAGACTCCTGGACACTCACAGGCAAGTCTGGGTCAGTCTCTTTTGGGGTCACTGCAGAGACTGAGACAGAACTGTGTTTGAGCATCTCCTATGGAGGCACAGGTCTGCAGTGGAGTGCCACAGGGACAGGGGCTCTGGGTGCAGCAGCCTTGGGTATGGCATAAGTCCTCTTGGAGGAGTCCATTAACCCCACCATAGAGCTGCCAGAACTTACACAGGCCTGGGATATATACTCTTGGAGGGCACAAACAGAACCTTGTGTATACCAGGACCCAGGAGAAAGGAGCAGTGACCCCACACCTAAGTTAACATCATTTCTGAAGTAAATTCAACACAACAGTATTGATGATAAAGTAAGATTCTATGTGAGAACATAGTTTTGAAAACTATGAAGTGATGTATTCATTTACTCAACACATCAACTTGTAAATGCCTACTATTTCTTTTTTAACTTCTATAAAATTAAAATGCTTCTGTGATAAGATATAACAGAATGCTTCACTGAGGAAATGACAATATGAGAGGATGACTAATATTGACTATCAAGCTTTAGGCCCTTGCATTAGAAAGTGGCAGAACTGATCAAATATAAAGTGATTAGTAAAAACAAACAAAATATACCTTATCACCAATAATGCTAAAACAGAAGCATCTGTAAAACCCATAAAAATTCCTAAATATATATATATATATATATATATACACACACATACATATATACACACATATATATATATAAAGAAAAACAACAACAACAACAACAAGAATAACAATAAAGTACTTCCTAGTGAGCATGAAAAAGAAGTAAAATGTCTTGGCTAGATTCATTCATGCTACAGTTTGGATGTTCAAAGCCAAAATCTTTTTTTTTTTTTTTAATCATTTTAAAAGCATTTATTTTTAATTGAAGGGTAATTGCTTTACAGAATTTTGTTGGTTTCTGCCAAACATCAACAGGAATCAACCATAGAATCAACCATAAGTATACACATGTCCCCTCCCTCTTGAACCTCTGTTTGCATATCCCTCCCCATAACACCCCTTCCCTGGTGGCTCAGACGGTAAGGCGTCTGCCTGCAGTGCGGGAGACCTGGGTTCGATTCCTAGGTCGGGAAGATCCCCTGGAGAAGGAAATGGCAATCCACTCCAGCACTCTTGCCTGGAAAATCCCATGGACAGAGGAGCCTGATAGGCTACAGGCTACAGTCCATGGGGTCGCAAAGAGTCGGACACGACTGAGCGACTTCACTTCACAGGTTGTTACAGAGTCTGTAATTTGAGTTCCCTGAGTGATACAGCAAATTTCCACTGGCTATCTATTTTACATATGGTAATTAAGGAGAGAGTGAGATGTGTGGAGACAGTAACATGAAATATTATAATTTTAAATATTAGTTTTTTCCCAATAATTCGATCTTTCTCTTAAGCCTTCACCTTGTTGAGTAGCAGGAATGCTTAACTGAATAACCATTTAGCAAAAACTGTCTTCAAATCTTATGAAAATGTTGTTATAATCATTATACTATTTTATAATCATAATAACTTGATATCATAATTAATGATTACTTTATGATATTTTAAATAATTAAAGGAAATTTTTTACCCTGTAAACCATTTTCAGATTAAAAATCAGTCTATTTCTTATTTTTCTATTTTTGAGAAAAGAAATCTTAAAAAAAAAATGGATAAATATACAGTAATATGTAGAAGTAAAAGTACCAAAACTAAGCAAGGCTTTCATTGTCTAATCCTTCCTGTATTCTATGGGGCAATATCTCTTGTATGCCCTCGGCTTGCACTCTAGCATTGAGGATGTAACGTGATCTTTTCTTGGTCAGAGCCTGGGTAAGGGTACCTGGCTGACTCAGGGGTATCCTAACTCCTTGCAGTCATCTGAAATATCTGGCTCTGACTTATTAAGTCCCAGACTTATTAAGGGTCCCAGACTTATTAAGGGTCCCAGACAAAGTAGTCTATAATATAGCCCTCAGGGCAAAGCAACTAAAACCCTGTCCTCATGCTCTCCTTCAGCAAGCTCTCAGATGTGCTTTCTGTTTCTGATTCAATTTCATTCCTCAAGGAAACAAAGAGTGGCTGAGAAACATCCTGAAAGATGCAAACTTTTCGGAACTCCTTCCTGAACATTTGCTGTTAAATTTTTCAGGGTACCAATCTCTGCAACTCCACATTCAATCTTATTCTCAGTGATCTGATCAGTTTCAGTGGCTCTGCACTTTCTACAACTAGAGTTTTTGGTATTGCATTGTTTCACTGTACACTAAGCTTCAAGGCACTGTTGCCAAAGATAAAAAGATCTTCTTGTCTACTTTTCAAGTATGGTTCTGCTCCCTTGACCATGGGAATGATAAGTGAGCATTAAAAGAATTAGGAAACTCTTCTCTTAAAATACCTAGGCTTTTAATGTTGTTATATTACTACCTAATCCTACTTTTAAAGGTGAGGTTTTTTCCTCCTAAATTTCTAGGACAATTCATAATTTTCCACTCACAAAACATATCCTCAACCCCAAGAAAGAAGTACTTAGACTAAGTGAGGTAAATATTCTGTAGTCAGAAATGCCAATGGAAAAAACAAATTAATGATTATTTTTAAAGTCATCAGTATTGCATATGCAGTTTTTAAAATTTTTATTGGAGTATAGTTGCTTTACAATATTGTGCTAGTTTCTGCTATATAGAGAAGTGAATTAGATACATGCATATATGCAGTTTTTATCCACACAATTATACTCTGAAAAACCTATCAAAGAGAAACCCATGCCAAAACGACAGGACAAGTGTGTGCCATTCTTAAAACTGCATGACAACCATATTAAAATTCTAGATAATAATTATTGATTACACACCTTGTGCCAACATAAGACAATATCACAAAGGGATATTTTTAAGTGAAAAAACTATAAGTCATATTAGAATTATAGAATGATGAAATATTTTAAAATAATGTTTATTTGAAGAGATACATATGCATAATTACATTTATTAAATGTGCAGATAAAATACCAAGTTAACACAAATCAAACTGATAACCATAGTCTGTGGTTGTGTCTGCAAACTATCAGTTAGGAGACTGACATTAGATATTCACTTAGTTTTCCTCCACATAGCTTGATTCTTTTGCCAGAATATATTCACATATCAGCTGTACAGGGTTTTCATAAATGAAAAAAAAAAGGAAAATGAATTATTTAAATATAGATTTAAATGATTTAATAAGGAGGGTTTCATGAAGATTCTGGAGGGAAAAAAGTGATGATTCCAATCACTAAATGTGCTGGCGTCAAACCTTTAGTAACATTTATAGTTGAATCTCTGCTTTCTGACAATTAAAACCTATTTGCTCAAAAAGAGAAATAACACATAGCAAAGTGGTCTGTTGCTAGGATTCCAGATTGGGTTAATGTAGAAAATGTTAAGGAAAATTGCACAAAAGCAGTTCTATTTACACAGCATGAAATATAGATTTTTCAAGCAGGGTCGGCTGACATAAAATGGAAGCTTCAAAAAAAAAAAAAAAGAAAACATTTTTCACTTAAATGTAGTTGACAAGCAATTTGAGGGATTGTCTTTTTTTTTTAATGTTAAAGAAAATGTCTTTGAAAATTTAACCTTGATTTTAAGAAGCTCAAATGTCTGCGTGTTGTGAATCATGAAACAATTCCCCTAAAAAAGATATCTAAAGCTATTTCAGGTGCTTTTTAATTTGTAAATCTTTTACTTTATTGTTAGAGGGAAAAACAACATTTTTTTAAAAATTTCCAAGACAATAATTTCAAAGTTACTTTTAATATTTTCTTTATAGAAATTTTATCATTTATTGGTGAATATGATTTTCCTCAAAGTAGATAAATTGCTTTTAAAATGTGATGCTGAACAACTGTAAGACAGACTACAAATGGCATGCTGCTTTCTGCTCCTTTTTGGATTCATGAAATTATTTTAAATGTCTGGCAGGCACTTACTGATTTAGAAAATACCTTTTGATATTCATTTTGTGCATGCTATTTTATGTATCCTGATTTAGTTCTACTCTAATTAGACAAGTGTAAATAATTTAAAAAATGTTATTTGATTACATCTTTAGCTTTCTTCTTTTTGTATACTTTGTAGCTCTTCTTTGATACGCATATGTACAAATGCATGTATCACATTTCTTTTAATTAACATCTATTGAATGATGCCATGAAAAATACATAAAGGTAAATGTTCAAAGAGGAACTTGTTCATAAATTGAAGTTTATTGTAATTTCAGTGAAATGTAGCCTACATAAAATTCCTTTAAAATCGTCTTGTTTATTTAATAAAGATTATCATTTGGTTTAGAATTCTCATCTCTTTCTTTCCTTGGTAATTATTATTAATACAATTATTGCAATTTGATTTTTAACAAGTACATTTTATGTAGTATATTAGATTTAAAATTAGTATTATTTAAAATCCAAAATCACCACAGATGGTGATTGCAGCCATGAAATTTAAAGGCTCTTACTCCTTGGAAGGAAAGTTATGACCAACCTAGACAGCATATTAAAAGCAGAGACATTATTTTGTCAACAAAGGTCTGTCTAGTTAAGGCTATGGTATTTCCAGTAGTCATGTATGGATGTGGGAGTTGGACTATAAAAAAAACTGAGCGCTGAAGAATTGATGCTTTTGAACTGTGGTGTTGGAGAAGACTCTTGAGAGTCCCTTGAACTGTAAGGAGATCCAACCAGTCCATCCTAAAGGAGATCAGTCCTGGGTGTTCATTGGAATGACTGATGCTGAAGCTGAAACTCCAATACTTTGGTCACCTGATGCGAAGACCCTGATGCTGGGAAAGATTGAGGGCAGGAGGGGAAGGGGATGACGAAGGATGAGATGGTTGGATGGCATCATTGACTCAATGGACATGAGTCTGGGTAAACTCCGGGAGTTGGTGATGGATAGGGAGGCCTGGCGTGCTGCACTTCATGGTGTTGCATAGAGTCAGGTATGACTGAGAGACTGAACTGAACTGAAAATTATTAACATCCCTGTATATTCTTCCTACATTATTCTTTTAAACCTGATTTTTTTTCTTTTTTATGTTAAAAATAAGCTTCCCAGAATAATTGAAGGTACCTCTTATATTGATACTTTCTATTTTCATCTTGGTTCTTCACCTAAAATTTTCTCCTTTAGATCATTTAAATTCAGGTTACTCTCAACTACTCTGTTTACACAATAGGTTCCTGGATAAGTATCATAAAAAATAAATATATAAATAAAAACAAAATAAAGAAACCTATATTCAATGTACTTAGTTATTATTATTATATTAGAATTGGTATAGAATAGAAAAATATATTTTTTTTGCATAAGAAGAACTATCAATGGATCAAAGTAATTTGCATTTAGATTGGAAGTTTGAGATTGACATGTACCCATGCTGTATTTAAAATAGATAACCAACAAGGACCTACTGTTAAAAAAAAAATCAATATTATGTATGTGTCAAACAGAAGAAACAAAAACATTAATTTTGATTAATCTATGAAGAAATAATGAGTGACTATAATGGTTTTAATGTCTGTCACTTAAAAATATTATGCAGCAAGTAAAAATACAGCATGTTCAATTTCACTAAACAGGATTTTAGCCAGATTTCTAACTTTGCATTTCGTGTAAGCTTTTCATCATCTCCTCAGATCTTATGCTTTCCTTCCATTATCAAGCAATATGATCAACCAGTCTAACTGAAGAGATTTCTTTAGTTCACTTGATCACACAAAAAGCATTTGCTAATTTCTTTATAACTAGAAGTTATAAGGTGTAGACACCCATAAACCTCTACAAGTATTCACTTTTTAAAAGCTATTATCACATTTCTGTTTCCAAATAAACAGTTGAAGGATAAAGGAGGCACTTGATTTTTGTACCTTAGACAATGAAATTCATTAAACTAAAAGCAGCCATCTCTGAACATCCTTCACCTCAACATTCAAATTATGTCAATTACAAATCAAATTGAATAAATAAGACTCCACATTAAAAAGTGTAATTTGAATTGCTTAATATATAAGGAATTCTTATGAGCATTACTGGACTTAAAATATGAAAACTATTAAAAAGACATGATAAAAAATTTTTGGAATGGATCAAAATAAAATAGAAACCAAACAATCCATATTATATCAGGAAATTTAATGTTATTCTTACTCCTCATGATCTTCTTAGAGAAGGGCCCAGGGTTTATCTCAAATAAATTAACAAAAATGAATTCTAGGTATCAAATGAGCTAATTTGTCTATAAAAATGGTTCAAACACTCTATAGTATTTTATATTTTAATTTCAGTTAGAAAATAAAGTTATATAAAATTGACAAATAGCAAAGAAAACAGAAATGATAACTTTCTGCCAGTCCTGTGAACTGCTTTGTCAGATACTGCTTTTCTTCACAATACCTACCAATGATCATTTTGAAAGTCTCTGCTACCTTTTTAATGAACAATTTCCCCTTCTCTAAGTAGCCCCCAAATTTCTAACAGCTTGTTGTGAAGAGTAGTGTATCATATCTTTGTTGGGATTCAGACAAAACAGACAAGGCCCTGAGTATCTTATTAAGAGACACAAATGAAAGTCTTTAAATAACATTTTTATTACCTTCCCTACAGTTTCTATGAAAAAAGTGAAGTATTACATTAAAATGTTATTAAAAATATTTACATTCTCTATTTTATTGCTTTACAGATTTTGAAGTTTAAAAATCAACTGGGACGACCCAGAGAGATGGTATGGGGAGGGAGGAGGGAGAGGGGTTCAGGATGGGGAACACGTGTATACCTGTGATGGATTCATGTTGATGTATGGCAAAACCAATACAATATTGTAAAGTAATTAATCTCCAATTAAAATAAATAAATTTATATTAAAAAATAAAAATAAAATGACATCCACAGTTACCATTCTTGTTGCATTAGAGCCAACCCATAATGCACTTTTACTGTTTAGGTTTAAATTGAAATGCTATCACATTCACAAAAACTACAAACACATAATTAAGCTGGTTCTATATTAATGAATCACATTCCTTGAGGCATGCAGGTTTATGCTTATCAAAGCAGATATTTATCACTGTTTACCTGACCACTGAAGATTATTAGACTCTTCTGAACTCAAAAGGCCCCAAACAGTATATCAGCATATGTCAATTTATTTACTGTAAAACATATCACTAGATGATCTACAATTTCAGTATATGTATATATATATATATATATATATATATATATATATGCATGCACACACACACAGTTTGAATCATACATGACTGTGTAGCAAACCACTTTATTATTTTTTTTCTTTACAATACTGTATTGGTTTTGCCATACATTGACGTGAATCCACCATGGGTGTACATGAGTTCCCAATCCTGAATCTTCATACGGCTAAAAACATCAAGAGGGATACCTGGTCTTCCTTATATTTCCTTCCCTTTAGATATTTTTGTTCTTGTTTATCTCTCTAATCCCCATCTACTGCCGCCATTACATGTATACAGCTTTGTGCCATTTCAGAGATCTTAGAGACTTTATTTTCTTTGATGATTTTACTTTCTGTTCTTTGGATTGGATTATTTCCACTGATCTACATTATGTTCACTGGTTTTTACTTTTGCTATCACAAAATTGCTGTTACACATATATAGTGAATCTTTCATTTCAACTGTTGTTCAAGATGAGTGAAGTGAGTGAGTGAAGTCGCTCAGTCGTGTCCAACTCTTTGTGACCCCGTGGATTGTAACCTACCAGGCTCCTTCGTCCATGGGATTTTCCAGGCAAGAATACTGGAGTGGGTTGCCATTTCCTTCTCCAGGGCATCTTCCCGACCCAGGGATTGAACCCGGGTTTCCCACCTTGCAGGCAAACACTTTAACCTCTGAGCCATCAGGGAAGCCCATAGAACTTTTCATTTGGCTCTATTTATTAATTTCCATTTCTCTACTGATATTCTTTATTTGTTGAATTATTGCTTCCATAATATCTTTTGTCTTTTTTGTGCTCTTTATTTATTATTATGATTATTATTTTTACTTTACAATACTGTATTGGTTTTGCCATACATTAATATAAATCTGCCACGGGTGTACAAGAGTTCCCAGTCCTGAAGCCCCCTCCCACTACCCTTCCCATATCATCTCTCTGGGTCATATCTTTTAATTTTCTAAACACAATTTATTTATTTTCTTTGAATATATATACAGCTGCTTTGAAGTCTTTTTTTTTTCCCCTACTAAATCTAACATCTAGATGTCCTAAAAGCCAGCTTTGATTAAGTGTTTTATCATCTATAGTATGAGTAAAAATCCCCTTTGTCTTTCTTACATGTCTATTAGTTTTGGTTGAAAATCAAATATTTTAGAAAGTATTTTCTAGCAGCTTTGGAATGTGATTTATATTATCTCTGAGGTTTCTGTTGGTTTATATGTTCTGCTAGTTTGGTTAGACTTATATTGTGGTATTTGTTTCCTCCAAGCTGATGTCTCTCACCAGATTTTATAATTTTAATTCATATTTTCTAGCCTGGTTCATGAGGGATCAGACCTTTGTTTGCATAGTTTACTGGTCCACAAATATTTCAGCAGATCTGTGATCAGATACTTCAAACTCTGCTGGCTAAGCCATACGTTGATTGAAGAAAGCATTCAAACTTGAAGCCAATTCTCAAATATTACTTGAGTTTCATATTTTGTTGTGCTCTCTTGGATCTCTGGAACATACAAACGGTTAATCAGTTAGCCAGGGATCTGTGATGACATTATCTTCATCCTATGAATTTCTCACTTCCAGATTCTTCCTATTAAATTTCTGGGTAATCTGCCAATATCCCAAAATGCACTGGAAAACATCAGGCTTTTCCTGTTTTAACTAGTGACACTGGTTTCTATCCTTCATTGTAAATTGAATTCTCCACCTCTGGCAACTACAGATGTTTTCCATTCAGCCAAGAATCTAATGAGCTAATGGGAGAAGGATGGGATGGGGAAGGTTGACAAAGACTGAACACATTTTTTAGATAAGGCTGCAACAATTTTTAAGAAGCAAAATTCTTTCATATTTTTATATTCCATTTATCATACATTTCAAGTGCCCTTAAATGATTGTTTTAAAAAATTGCAAATAGAACTACCTTATGACCCAGCAATCCCACTGCTGGGCATACACACCGAGGAAACCAGAACTGAAAGAGACACATGTACCCCAATGTTCATCGCAGCACTGTTTATAATAGCCAGGACATGGAAACAACCTAGATGTCCATCAGCAGATGAATGGATAAGAAAGCTGTGGTACATATACACAATGGAGTATTACTCAGCCGTTAAAAAGAATTCATTTGAATCAGTTCTGATGAGATGGATGAAACTGGAGCCAATTATACAGAGTGAAGTAAGCCAGAAAGAAAAACACCAATACAGTATACTAACACATATATATGGAATTTAGGAAGATGGCAATGACGACCCTGTATGCAAGACAGCAAAAAAGACACAGATGTGTATAACGGACTTTTGGACTCAGAGGGAGAGGGAGAGGGTGGGATGATTTGGGAGAATGGGAATTCTAACATGTATACGGTCATGTAAGAATTGAATCGCCAGTCCATGTCTGACGTAGGGTGCAGCAAGCTTGGGGCTGGTGCAGGGGATGACCCAGAGAGATGTTGTGGGGAGGGAGGTGGGAGGGGGGTTCATGTTTGGGAACACGTGTAAGAATTAAAGATTTTAAAATTTAAAAAATAAAAAAATAAAAAGCTTCATCCCAGAGTTTCTAGTTTTCTGCAGAAACTGTGACCTCTTCATATTGCCTTTAGCAGAAGTTGAAGACCTCTAAGCTACTCACCTTAGTTTCTTCTTTCCTTCCTTCTAAGACTTATCTTGTGGCCTAACATACTGTTTGTTATGAAGAATATTCCATGTGCTCTTGAGAAGAAAGTGTACTCTGCTATTTTTGGTTGGAGTGATTGTACAGTGTTATGCAAAATTGGTCTACCAGTCAGTTCAGTTCAGTACAGTTGCTCAGTTGTGTCCGACTCTTTGCGACCCCATGAATCGCAGCACGCCAGGCCTCCCTGTCCATCACCAACTCCTGAAGTTTACCCAAACTTATATCCATCGAGTTGGTGATGCCATCCAGACATCTCATCCTCTGTCGTCCCCTTCTCCTCCTGCCACCAATCGCTCCCAGCATCAGGGTTTTTTCAAATGAGTCAAGTCTCTGCATGAGGTGGCCAAAGTATTGGAGATTAAGCCTCAGTATCAGTCCTTCCAATGAAAACCCAGGACTGATCTCCTTTAGGATGGACTGGTTGGATCTCCTTGTGTCCAAGGGACTCTCAAAAGTCTTCTCAAACATCACAGTTCAAAAGCATCAATTCTTCGGCACTTAGCTTTCTTCACAGTCCAACTCTTACATCCATACGTGACTGCTGGAAAAACCATAACCTTGACTAGATGGATATTTGTTGGCAAAGTAATATCTCTGCTTTTTAATATGCTATCTAGATAGGTCATAACTTTCCTTCCAAGGAGTAAGCGTCTTTTAATTTCATGGCTGCAATCACCATCTGCAGTGATTTTGGAGCCCCAAAAAATAAAGTCTGACACTGTTTCCCCATCTATTTGCCATGAACTATGGGACAAGATGCCATGATCTTAGTTTTCTGCATGTTGAGCTTTAAGCCAACATTTTAACTCTCCTCTTTCACTTTCATCAAGAGGCTTTTTAGTTCCTCTTCACTTTCTGCTATAAGGGTGGTGTCATCTGCATATCTTAGGTTATTGATATTTCTCCTGGCAATCTTGATTCCAGCTTGTGCTTTTTCTAGCCCAGCATTTCTCATGATGTACTCTGCATAGAAGTTAAATAAGCATGGTGACAATATACAGCCTTGACATACTCCTATTCCTATTTGGAACCAGTCTGTTGTTCCATGTCCAGTTCTAACTGTTGCTTCCTGACCTGCATATAGGTTTCTCAAGAGGCAGGTCAGGTGGTCTGGTATTCTCATCTCTTTCAGACTTTTCCAGTTTATTGTGATCCACACAGTCAAAGCTTTGGCATAGTAAATAAAGAAGAAATAGATGTTTCTTCTGGAACTTTTTTGCTTTTTCAATGATCCAGCAGGTGTTGGCAATTTGATCTCTGTTTCCTCTGCCTTTTCTAAAACCAGCTTGAACATCTGGAAGTTCACAGTTCGCATATTGCTGAAGCCTGACTTGGAGAATTTTGAGCATTACTTTACTAGTGTGTGAGATGAGTGCAATTGTGCAGTAGTTTGACCAATCTTTTTCATTGCCTTTCTTTGGGACTGGAATGAAAACTGATCTTTTCCAGTCCTGTGGCCACTGCTGAGTTTTCCAAATTTGCTGGCATATTGAGTGCAGCACTTTCACAGCTTCATCTTTCAGGATTTGAAATAGCTCAACTGGAATTCCATCACCTCCATTAGCTTTGCTCGTAGTGATGCTTTCTAAGGCCCACTTGAGTTCACATTCCAGGTGAGTGATCACACCATCATGATTATCTGCATTGTGAAGATCTTTTTTGTACAGTTCTTCTATGTATTCTTGCCACCTCTTAATATCTTTTGCTTCTGTTAGCAGAAGGAGGTTCATGACATTGTACAGCAGACAGGGATCAAGACCATCCCCATGGAAAAGAAATTCAAACAAGCAAAATGGCTGTCTGAGGAGGCCTTACAAATAGCTGTGAAAAGAAGAGAAGTGAAAAGCAAAGGAGAACATCTGAATGCAGAGTTCCAAAGAATAGTAGGAGAGATAAGAAAGCCTTCCTCAGCAATCAAAGCAAAGAAATGGAAGAAAACAACAGAATGGGAAGGACTAGAGATCTCTTCAAGAAAATCAGAGATACCAAGGGAACGTTTCATGCAAAGATGAGCTCGATAAAGGACAATTGGTCTATAGTATTTTTCAAATGCTCTATTTCAACACTGATATTCTCTCTGATTGTGCTATCCACTATGGCGAGTGGGACATTAGTTTCATATTACTATTGTAGAACTCTTTTTCTTTTCCCTCCCTTCAATTGCATTAATTATTAATTCACATTTTTGGAGTCCTGATGTTTCATGCATATATTATTATAGCCTTCCTGGTGAATTGACAGTTTTATCATTATACAATGTTCATCATTACTCTTTGTAAAATTTTTTTATCTAAAATTTATTTTGTCTGAAATTAAAATGGCCATCCCTGTTCTCATTCTCTTTTTTTTTTTAACTACTTACAGGGAATATCTTTTCCATCCTTTCACTTTCAATCTATGGTTTTCTTAGATCTAAAATGTGTTTTTCGTGATAACACTGGATCCTGAATCTTTATACATTTTTGCCAAACTAAATTTTTCATGGTAGGGTTAATACATTTAATTATTGATGAGGAAGCACTTACTTTTATCATTTTATTTGTTTCCTATATTACGTATAGCTTCTTGGTCTCTTTCTTCTCATTACTGCTGTCTTATGTATTTAGTTGACATTTTGCAATGACATGTTTGGATTTCTTTCTTATTTTTTTTTGTGTTTCTGTGTGTGTATGCATATACATAAGCTTTGTGGTTTCCACAGGGTTTAGATGATGTCCTAAAGTTATACAAATCTATCTTAAATTGATACCAACATAACTGTCATTTCAGTTCAATCACTCAGTCATGTCTGACTTTTTGCCACCCCATGGACTGCAGCATGCCAGCCTTCCCTGTCGGTCACCAACTCCTAGAGCTTGCTCAAACTCATGTCCATCCAGTCAGTGATGCCATCCAACCATCTCATCCCCTGTCATCCCCTTCTACTCCCACTCTCAATCTTTCCCAGTACCAGGGTCTTTTCAAATGAGTCAGTTCTTCACATCAGGTGGCTAAAGTATTGGAGTTTCAGGTTCAGCATCAGTCCTTCCAATGAATATTCAGGAATGATTTCCTTTAGGATGGACTGGTTTGATCTCCTTGCTATCCAAGGGACTCTCAAGAGTCATCTCCAACACCACAGTTCAAAAGCATCAAAAAATGTCATCCTCCTAAATTTGGACTGCAAGATTTCAGATGAGAAATCCATTAATAATATCATTGGGAATCAGTTATATGTGATTAGTCACTTTTTTCCCTTGCTTTCAATATTCTTTTTGTTGTTGGCTTTTGGCAGTTTGATTATAATGTTTATTGGTATGGGTCTTCAGATTTATTTTACTTGGGATTTGTTATGTTTCTTGGAAACTTATGTTCACAAATTTCATTAAATTTGGGAAGTTTCCAGTCATTATTTCTTCACATAATTTTTCTGTTTCTTTCTGTATCATTTTCCCTCTGGTACTCCTATAATGTGTATACTATTCTGATGGATAATGTTGTTGTTTTAAGATCCCTTAAACTCTATTAAATTTTTTCTTTTTTTTTTTTTTTTGCTTTTTGAACTCAAAAATTTTAACTAATATGTTTTCAAGGTTTCTGACTTTTTCTTCTGCATGTGCAAGTCTGATGATGAACACCACCACTACATTTTTCAATTATTATATTTTTCATCTCCAAATTTGTGTTTATTTTTATTATTTCTCTTTGTTGATATTCTCATTTTGTTCACAGTTTTTAAAAAAAATTTCCTTTAATCCTTACCTATGTTTCCTGTTAGCTCTTTAAGTGTTTTAAGGGAGTTGTTCTTGAGTTATTGTCTAGTATGTTTAGTGTCTGTTTCCTGACTATTTCTAAAGACTCATTGTGTTCATTTGAATGGGCCATGTTTCCTTGTTCCTTTCTTTGCCTTATAATCTTTTGTTGAAAATTAGACATTTAAGAAGTAACAAACTCTTCCAGTCTTTGCAGTCCGGTGTGAAGAACTTTATTAATTAATAGAATCTTAAGTTTCAAGATTAGCCTGATATAAAGGTGTAATTTCTTCTCAGGTGTAATTTAGGCTTATGTTCTGTCTGGATATGTGTGTGTGCACATGCACACACATAGTTTTTTTCCAATTTCCCTCAGCTGATTTTAAAAGACACAATTTCCCAAAGAGTTTCAGCCAGCACTTTCTCAGGGTCCTAAACGATCTACTGTATTCCTCTGCTCGTTATCTCTTGTCCCTAGGCAGCTGTTGAGTCTTCAGTCCTTCAACTTTATGTTCTGTACTATCCACCATCCCTCCATTACTTCTAGTCTGAGATTTTAACAATGCCATTCCTACCTGACCTCCATGTAAGGAAGGATACATACCAGTCCCTTGGAAAGCCCATAGACAGGTCAGAATATTACAAACCCTGCAAACATTTTCTCTGAGGGAAAGAACCTTGATTCGAGCTACTTCTTCACACTTATGTAGCACCGAGGAAGCAACGAAGCAAGGCAAATTAAAATGCTCTGGTATTTCCTACCATTTTTAATACTACTTTGTCTTCTTTGGGCATTTGCTTAGTTGCTGTAGACTTCTGACTGGTTTCCAGAGCTCCTATAAAGTTCTTTTAGTCAGCCTGTGGTTTTCTATTTGATGTTACTGTTTGGAAATGATCCTGGAGCTTCCTATCAACTTGGTATCTCAAAGATAACCTAAGACACTGGAAAAAGATATAGTATCTTCTCATCTTCACTGGTTACTATAGGTCTGATTCTCTAGGCATTTAGTGAGTGTTCTCTTCAGCCCCCCACCCCAAAAATCACTTTAGTAAAGCAAAACAATCTCTCAAATATTACTTTGCATGGGGAAATTCAAACTGCCAGCATCTTTACTCTTTCTACTAAAACTTACTCAACAGGAGTACTAGTGTAGCGTGCTGCTACTGCTAAGTCGCTTCAGTCGTGTCTGACTCTGTGTGACCCCATAGACAGCAGCCCACCAGGCTCCTCCATCCCTGGGATTCTCCAGGCAAGAATAGTGGAGTGGGTTGCCATTTCCTTCTCCAATGCACGAAAGTGAAAAGTGAAAGTGAAGTCGCTCAGTCATGCCCGACTCTTAGTGACCCCATGGACCGCAGCCTACCAGGCTCCTCCGTCCATGGGATTTTCCAGGCAAGAGTACTGGAGTGGGGTACCATTGCCTTCTCTGTGATCTCTACATGAATATGACTGCAGTCTTTCTAGTTTCTTGGAAATAAGTACTCTTACACAAGCAGAGTGCTCACTGCTGTCCGTTTAGGACTGAAGTAACAGTTGTCTTCACTCCTGTGGAGATATTTGATAACTCACTTATATCTATCACATTCTCCACAGTCATGAAGATTTAATGCCAAAGATGACTCTACCTTAGGTTTCTTTTGTTCTTCCTCTTTGATTGCTTCTGGCTGTAGATTAGGGAGATACAGATAGTAGCATTGGCTCACAACATAAAATATGTCATATTTAGGTAATTATTCTGTTGGTATATTTTAAAATATCTCTTATTTTTAAAGATAAATTAAGCAGCACACTATTATGACCCTGTGGCAATCACTTATCTTCATTACCATAACTAAAGTTTTTATTAGTATATAGCAGGTAGTTTTTAGCAGCAGGAAGTATACATAAAACTGCAACTCATATATCTAATACACATACATACACATACATATACAGACATGAATGTATTGCAAGGCTGTAAAGTATAGTGGTTAAGAGAATGGATCCTGGCATTAGTCTTCCTAAGTTTCAACCTTAGTTCTATTATTTACTTCTTTGCAACTTGGGGCATATTTCTTAACCTGTCTGTAACATTTCTCTCAGGTGAAAAATGTGGGTAAAAGAAAAATAAAGCAAAATTTTGTTATCTGAATTAAATTATTTGGCACCTAAAAAATGCCAGACTACTTCCAGAATGAATAAACTCTCTTCAGAAGGTAAAATTAACTGATGCTTCTATACTTTAAGTTAATAGAGAAAATTATGAAAAATAACAGTATTTGATTAATTTTAAAGACAGATAAGGAAAAATTAATAGAATGATTTGAAAAATTAGAAATTAAAATTAAATATATCAGCAATAATATTAAATATGTGAAAACAAAAGATATAATCACAAAAACTTCAGAAATATTAATATTTTTAAAGATATCCTATTTATAAGATGCGTATCTTACAATAAGGCAATGTAATTATAAATGACAGGAAAACATACCATAAAAACTACCAAAAGAAAACAGAAAAAACACAGGTGAATGCATATTCAATGATGAATGACTGAACATGCTTTCTTTAACATCAGAAACAAGGCACAGATGCCCACTCTTGCCACGTCTAGCCTACCCAGTACTGGAAGTCCTGCTGCTGCTGCTGCTGCTGCTGCTAAGTCACTTCAGTCATGTCTGACTCTGAGACCCCATAGATGGCAGCCCACCAGGCTCCCTCGTCCCTGGGATTCTCTAGGCAAGAACACTGGAGTGGGTTGCCATTTCCTTCTCTAGTGCATGAAAGTGAGAAGTGAAAGTGAAGTCGCTCAGTAGTGTTCGACTCTTCACAACCCCATGGACTGCAGCCTACCAGGCTCCTCTGCCCGTGGGATTTCCCAGGCAAGAGTACTGGAGTGTGGCGCCGTCGCCTTTTCCGACTGGAGGTCCTAAGACAGAGTAATTAGGCAAGGAAAAGAACGCCATCTGGATGCAAAGGAAGTAGTAAAATTATCTCTGTTCATAGATGACATGCTCTTTTATGTATACAAACCTAAATATTCTACAAGAGAAGCTGTTAGAACAAATAAACACATTCAGCACGGTTGCAGGATACAAAATCAACATGAAAATCACTTATATTTTTTATTTACTAACAATGAATACTCAAAAGAGAAAATTAAGAAAATAATGCCACCTAAGATAGCATCAAAAAGAACAAAATACTTAGAAATTAACTTAATCACAGAGACAAAAGACTGAAAACTACAGAACATTTCTGAAAGAAAACAGATACAAAGTAGTGGAATGATAGTCCATATTCATGAAGTGGAATACTTAATATTGTTAAGATGTCAATACCACCCAAAATGATCTACAGATTTAATGTAATCACTATAAACATCACAGTGATAGCTCTTTTAGAAGTAAAAAACAGAGTCCTAAAGTTCATATAAAAGCACAATCGCCTAAATGGCCAAAATAGTCTTGAAAAAGAAAATCAAAGTTTGAGGTCTCACATGTCCTGATTCCAAAACTTACTATAAAGTTGCGATAATTAGGGATGGTGACTGTAATTCAATGTATCTTTAATCTCAGGAAAAGAATATTTATAGAAGCTTACCTGTTTTACGTCTACAGTTGCCAAATACCTATTGAGATATTTAAGGATGTTTGCCCTGTACAAAATGACGATAATTTCAGTGTTCTTTTTATTTCTTTTGACTGATATTTGAATCTTTTCCCCTTATTTCCATTCCTGCAACTGTCAGTATGACGAATCCTAATTTCTGGTTTGCAATATTCTATTCTTGAAAATATTAGAAACAAGACACCATAGATTGTTAGAAGCTTCAAGAGGAAGTATTCAGAGTCTGAGTCTTAACTTTCTTGTAATTCACAGTTCTAAATACATGAGTTGTAATTTATATGCTTAGAAATGTGTTAAATCTTTTACTTTACATTAAATATCAATGGTGTATTTTACATTGAACCTTTTTATTACTTAATATTATCTTATTCTTTTTTTTAAATTTAAAAACCTTACAGCTACCAAGGAGAAAAACAAGCATTGTTTAGAAATATATAGGGACTTGCCTGGTGATTCAGTGGCTAGAACTCTATGCTCCCAATGCAGGGGGCTTAGGTTCAATCCCTGGTCAAGGAACTAAATTCCACATGCCACAACTAGGAGCTAGCATGCCACAACTAAAATATCCTGCACGTCACAGCTGAGGATCCCGCATGCTAAAACTAAGACCTGGCACAGACAAATAAATAAATAAAAATATTTTTAAAAAGAAATACATAGTTTTCTTATCATTATATTTTCACTGTGAAGGATATGAAAGCACACAGTCTGAGTGAAGATAGCCCAAATATTAGTGCATAAGGACCCTATCCCCTCCAAAAAAATTCTCAGAGACTTAAAATAGTAAATATTTATTTCTGGTTCATGCTGCACAAGCAGGGCAGGGAGTTCTGCTTTAATATGTTATCAACTCAAAAAGCTAAGCAAGTAAAGGCTTCATTTCAACATGTACTTCTGCACTTGACAAATGAAATAAGAAAAGTGGATAGACAGTGTAGAATCTGGCTCTCAAGTATTTCACATTCCATCTTCCAGAGCAAGTCAAGCTTAAGTCCAAAGTGAGCAAGCTTAATTTCAAAGGAGTGGGGAAATACGATCAGTCCTTTACAAAATATGCACAAGGGGAAAACTGGAAATGGAAAATGCCCTAATGATCACTACACACAGTTCTAATAAATTTCTAGAAAATAATTTAACAGAGTCCATAAAACCTGGGAAGCCTAATAAGCTTCAGGTATATGGATTTTGTGAAAAACAAGATGCAAAGGGCTAAATCCAGTGCCTTCATTCAGATTATCAAGGATTCGTGGAATTCTTTCATTAGGAAAGCATGAAAAAATTACATTATGTATCAGGAAAATAAAGAAATATTCCCAAGCAGGCAAAAGGCTAAAAGCACTATGTAACACATTACTCATATAATGTGACTATATTAGAAATATACTAGAAGATTTTAGTCAGGACTATAGTTCTCGTCCTGAAATCTCTGTGCAACGTGATAAATAGTTATTATTTCTAAGGATCTCAGTTGTTCCATTCCATCCTTGCAGCAGCAAAATCAGGACATATGCTGATTAAGGGAATTGCTGGAAATTCACTGGAACAAAGACCACCTTGTAACATTAATTTTAGAATGCTTTCCTTTTCACATTTGGAACATCGTGTTCTAGGTTAAATGATGAATCTGTGA
The DNA here is from genome assembly GCF_001704415.2 of Capra hircus. NCBI lineage: Eukaryota > Metazoa > Chordata > Mammalia > Artiodactyla > Bovidae > Capra > Capra hircus. The sequence continues at coordinate 37,528,515 of NC_030828.1, read as the reverse complement.
TCTTTGAAGAAACCAAGGTAGATAAAAAGTTATATTCTGTACTAAATTGAAAAGTTTTATTTCCTATTTTCAGACCTTTAAAGTACAGGGAAGATTCATAGTGCTCTTTATGCTGACAAATCTCTTCAAGAAATGATCCACTTTCTGCCATCAAAATGGAATAGATGAATCTGACTCATTAAAATAGGTTGTTATGAAAGAGGCTGTGATGATGCAGATTAATTTCCTACCATTCACTGCTTTAGAAACTTTAAAACATTTATTATTGCCCTGTTTATGTGCTTGTGCAATTCAGTCAAATGACAGCAACATTTTATCTCAAGCAGTTAGAGCAGAATGCATTTTCAAAATACATTTATTGGGCATTTTACTGAAATACAGGGCCGTAATAATGCATACAACATCATTATCATAAATAGTAGCTATAATAAACAATATTTAAAAGATTTTATGGGAAATAATAGCCAAAAAAACAGCTTTCTCTCACTGTCGAGGATGTATACTTTAAAACTATTAGAGTTCTCCTCCTATAGTTAATAGAATGTTTATATTTAGCTAACAGAAAAGTTGATAAAGAACTGTCAGTATGATTTTTGCATGTCAGATGTTCATATATCTTTCACTAGCTTAATTTCAGAAGCAGTCTGAAACATGCAGAGTGAAATAAATTACTGAAGACACTATTTAGAGTAAAACAAATCCTTTTTTTCCACACAAATTACCTAGATTGTTTAAGTATAGATATATTCAGATTTTTAAAAAATTTTTCCAGAAATTCATGTTAAGTTATCTTTCCTCATGTTGCTAGTAAGAAGAGCAATATTTGATTACATTAATTGACATTAAACTAGAAATTTTACTTCAAATGTACTATGAAACAAGGTTTTTGTTTTTTGTTTTTCAAAATGCAAAGAATTTGGTTCTTTGGGGATAAGACTTTTTGAATTGCAAGGAATTGAGTAAATAGCTGCATGTTAGCAAATATATTTAGTTCAAATTCTTCCTTTATCTGTATTTCTTTAAAAATAGGTAAGGCATTTTATAGGCAAGAGATATTAACCTCACTGATCGTAAAGGGCAATCAGACAAGCCACAAGGTTTTAGACCAGGAGAGGGGACACATACTTCACAGCTCCCGCGAGATTTATAGCACATAAAATAGACTTTTATGACCTTGGATGAAATTGTGCTCCAGTCTTGGACATATCCGTTTTTTATGGTCATTAAAAGTTATTGAGTTAACTGCTCATTATACAGTTTAATCTTCACTCTTCCTTTTGATCTACCTTTAGGAGAGCTAAAGTAGTTAAGTTAAAATAAGAGTTCTTCCAAAACTTTGAAAATGTGTAAAATTTGACCTCAACTATAAATGTTTGAGATTCAGAAAGGTTTTGTTCATTGAATTATTTTTCGTCTGCACACATTGCTCATCGCAAATACCTTTTCTCAGTCCATAGCTTTCATGCATACTCTTTTAAACGCTGGCTTTGGAGAAGTTTTTTAATTTAAATGGAATCCAATATATTAATTCCTTTTTTTTTTTCTTGCTACTCAAGTGGAAATGTAGATTCTTAACCACTGGACCTCCAGGGAAGCCCCTAATTTCTTTTCTGTATGGCTAGTGATTTATGCATTCTTTAAAATAAAACTTTCTACACCATAATTCAGGAATGTATTCTCTTAGCACTTTTTAGAAGCACTAATGATATATTTTCTTTTATATTTATATAAATAATCTGTTTGGAGTGGATTTTCTATATAGGGCTATACTGGGGTATGGGGACTAGCTACATTAAGGTTGTGAAAGTAACTAAGGGAAGAAATCAATAGACTGGGGTGACTCTAATACCTGGGCAGCTTCAAAGCAAATCTAAACCTAAGCCAAAGTCAATGCACTCAAAACTGAGAAAAATGAAAGCTAAAAATCAACCAATCAATCACAAACCACCAACTAAGCTTTCCCAAATAAGGCAACTGCTTAAGCTGTAGCCAATCAAATAATTTCCTTTCCTTGCTTTGAGTCCTTTCTATAAAAACCTCTTCCTTAGATCCTGTCAAGAAGTGCTCCTAACCACTGGATTTGAATCAATGTTTGCACAAATAAAATCCTGAAAATGTTAATATGTTTCAATTTACCCCTTAACAAGGTAAGTTCAACATAGGGTTTTCAGTTCAGTTCAGTTCAGTTGCTCAGTCGTGTCCGACTCTTTGCGACCCCATGAATCGCAGCATGCCAGGCCTCCCTGTCCAGCACCATCTCCCGGAGTTCACTCAGACTCATGTCCATCGAGTCAGTGATGCCATCCAGCCATCCCATCTCAGTCGTCCCCTTCTCCTCCTGCCCCCAATCCCTCCCAGCATCAGAGTCTTTTCCAATGAGTCAACTCTTTGCATGAGATGGCCAAAGTACTGGAGTTTCAGCTTTAGCATCAGTCCTTCCAAAGAAATCCCAGGGTTGATCTCCTTCAGAATGGACTGGTTGGATCTCCTTGCAGTCCAAGGGACTCTCAAGAGTCTTCTCCAACACCACAGTTCAAAAGCATCAATTCTTCAGTGCTCAGCCTTCTTCACAGTCCAACTCTCACATCCATACATGACCACAGGAAAAACCATAGCCTTGACTAGACAGACCTTAGTCGGCAAAGTAACGTCCCTGCTTTTGAATATGCTATCTAGGTTGGTCATAACTTTTCTTCCAAGGAGTAAGCGTCTTTTAATTTCATGGCTGCAGTCACCATCTGCGGCGATTTTGGAGCCCCCAAAATAAAGTCTGACACAGTTTCCATTGTTTCCCCATCTATTTCCCATGAAGTGATGGGACCGGATGCCATGATCTTCGTTTTCTAAATGTTGAGCTTTAAGCCAACTTTTTCACTCTCCTCTTTCACTTTCATCAAGAGGCTTTTTAGCTCCCCTTCACTTTCTGCTATAAGGGTGGTGTCATCTGCATATCTGAGGTTATTGATATTTCTCCTAGCAATCTTGATTCCAGCTTGGGTTTATTCCAGCCCAGCATTTCTCATGATATACTCTGCATAAAAGTTAAATAAGCAGGGTGACAATATACAGCCTTGACGTACACCTTTTCCTATTTGGAACCAGTCTGTTGTTCCATGTCCAGTTCTAACTGTTCCTGACCTTCATAGAGATTTCTCAAGAATAAACATACAAGAACTGAACACACTAACATTAAATTAGAACATATCTTGATAAAAATAGCCAAATATTGAGGCTATCTCTGAATTCAGATGTAGACAATGATATGCATATATAAAGAATTATGAAATAAGAACTGTAATATGTACCACATACTTTCAAAAATGCTCAAAAATATAGAGCCTAACCCAGCTTTGCACTTTCTAAAGGAATTAGAAAAAGAAAAACATATTAAACCCCAAATTAGCAGCAGGAAAAAAATAGAGTGTAGAAATATAGAAAAGATAAATGAAACTAAAAGTTGTGTTTTTGAAATGGAAAACAATAGAGACAAACTATTAATGGAGAAGGCAATGGCACCCCACTCCAGTACTCTTGCCTGGAAAATCCCATGGATGGAGAAGCCTGGTAGGCTACAGTTGCAAAGAGTAGGACACGACTGAGGGACTTCACTTTCACTTTTCACTTTCCTGCATTGGAGAAGGAAATGGCAACCCACTCCAGTGTTCTTGTCTAGAGAATCCTAGGGACAAGGGAGCCTGGTGGGCTGCCGTCTATGGGGTCGCACAGAGATGGACATGACAAGTGACTAAGGAGCAGCAGCAGACTTATTTTTAAAAAAAATAAAGAATACTCAAATAGATACATTTATTCGTATTCTTGAATAGAAGAGGAGATGTTATAAATGATACTATAGAAATAAACAGATTATACAATTATATGCCAGCAAATTGGACAATCAGACCACCTGACCTGCCTCTTGAGATATCTTTATGCAGGTCAGGAAGCAACAGTTAGAACTGGACATGGAACAACAGATTGGTTCCAAATAGGAAAAGGAGTACGTCAAGGCTGTATATTGTCACCCTGCTTATTTAACTTATATACAGAGTACATCATGAGAAACGCTGGACTGAAAGAAACACAAGCTAGAATCGAGATTGCTGGGAGAAATATCAATAACCTCAGATATGCAGATGACACCACCCTTATAAGCAGAAAGTGAAGAGGAACTAACAAGCCTCTTGATGAAAGTGAAAGTGGAGAGTGAAAAGTGAAAGTGGAGAGTGAAAAAATTGGCTTAAAGCTCAACATTCAGAAAACGAAGATCATGGCATCCGGTCCCATCACTTCATGGGAAATAGATGGGGAAACAGTGTCAGACTTTATTTTTTTTGGCTCCAAAATCACTGCAGATGGTGACTGCAGCCATAAAATTAAAGACACTTACTCCTTGGAAGAAAAGTTATGACCAACCTAGATAGCATATTTAAAAGCAGGGACATTACTTTGCTAACTAAGGTCCATCTAGTCAAGACTATGGTTTTTCCTGTGGTCATGTATGGATGTGAGAGTTGGACTGTGAAGAAGGCTGAGTGCCGAAGAATTGATGCTTTTGAACTGTGGTGTTGGATAAGACTCATGAGAGTCCCTTGGATTGCAAGGAGATCCAACCAGACCATTCTGAAGGAGATCAGCCCTGGGATTTCTTTGGAGGGAATGATGCTAAAGCTGAAACTCCAGTACTTTGGCCATCTCATGCAAAGAGTTGACTCATTGGAAAAGACTCTGATGCTGGGAGGGATGGGGGGCAGGAGGAGAAGGGGTCAACAGAGGATGAGATGGCTGGATGGCATCACTGACTCGATGGACGTGAGTCTGAGTGAACTCTGGGAGATGGTGCTGGACAGGCAGGCCTGGCGTGCTGCAATTCATGCGGTTGTGAAGATTCGGACACGACTGAGCGACTGAACTGAACTGAACTGAAGAAATGGATAAATTCCTAGAAATACACAACCTATCAAGACACAATTATGATGAGAGAATCTAAACAGACTGACTCCTAGTAAAGAGATTAAAATGTTTATCAAAAACTTTCCAACAAAGAGAAGTCCATAACCAGTTTCACTGATGAATTAAACCAAACATTTAAAGATGTAATACCAATTCTTCTAAAATTCTACTTAAAAAATAAAGGGAAGATAATATTTCCAAGCTTTTTTACAAGGCCAGAATTACCCTGATACTAAAGCTTGTCAAGAACATCACAAGAAAATTATGGATCAATTTTCTCTGGTAAAGATAGGTAAAATATCTTCAACAAAATATTAGTGAATTAAATTAAAAAATACATTAAGAGATCTATGATCAAGTGGGATTTATTCTAGGTTCTGTTAGATCCATACCATTTCTGCTCTTTATTGTGCCTATCTTTGCATGAAATGTTTCCTTGGTACCTCTAATTTTCTTGACGAGATCTCTATTCTTTCCCATTCTATTGTTTACTCTGTCTCTTTGCATTGATCACTGAGGAAGGCTTTCTTATCTCTCCTTGCTATTCTCTGGAACTCTGCATTCAAATGGGTATATCTTTCCTTTTCCCCTTTGCCTTTAGCTTCTCTTTTTTTCTCAGCTATTTTTTAAGGCCTCCTCAGACAATCATTTTGTTTTGTTGCATTTCCTCTTCTTAGGGATGATCTTGATCACTGCCTCCTGTTGTACAATGTCACAAACCCTCATCCATAGTTCTTCAGTTACTCTATCAGGAGACCCAGCACACAAAGATTCAGTCCCTGGGTCCTGAAGATCCCTGGAGGAAGAAATGGCAACTCACTCCTATGTTCTTGTCTGGGAAATTCCATGGACAGAGGAGCCTTGCCCACAATTGGCCCACAAGGCCCACAGGTTCCACAGCTGCAATTTCAACTATCATGAATCAAAATTTTCATTTTTTAAATGTCCAGAAACATACAGAAAGTAAAACATGAATTTTCTGCATGCCCAGCAAATATTTGCATAGCATTTACTTTGTGTTAACATAGTATTACATTGTAATAGGTGTTATACATAACCTAGAGATGATTTAAAGTATCCTGGAGGATGTACATAAGTTACATTCAAATACTGTTCCATTTTATACAAGCAAAACTTAAACTCAGTGTACTTTGGTATCCAAGGGCAGTACCAGAACAAATCCCCTAGGGATACTGATGGACAACTGTATATCCTACTAAGAGGAGGAAAACCAGAACTAAAACCATAAAACATCAGATGCTTTAATGTTATCTGTAACCAGAGTTTCCATCCAGATTCCACGGACTTTTGTAAAGCTTCATTTCACTTTTCCTTGGTAAAAGTGAATCTATTGGCAGACTAAGTACTACATTGTTTTCTTGGGAAAAGAACCAACCAACAAAAATCAAAGGTGCAGAAACTCACATAACTCAGCACTGAAAAAGATTTTTTCTAAGATTACAGAAACTCATTATTATTTTTAAAACTAAATCTTTACGGTGCTGAACAAATTATCTTGACAAACTTTGGAAGGTAGAAGCATAGCTGATAAAAAGTACAGAATAAATTGTAAAAAACAAATTAAGCTTGTTTTCTAAAGCAATTTCAGGTCAGTGAAATAAAATTGAAATAGTAAAGAGAAAAATCATAATGAAAACTCTGATTTCCAACGTGCTTTCCTTGATGGAAGCAAACACAACACATAACTGTGTGTGAGTGCATGCTTCCATGCTCAGTCCTGTCTGACTCTTTCTGACACCATAGCCTGCAAGGCTCCTCTGTCCATAGGATTTCCGAGATAAAAATACATGAGTGAGTTGCCATTTCTTCCTCCAGGAGATCTTCAGGACCCAGGGACTACATCTTTGTGTGCTGGATCTCCTGCATTGCATGCAGGTGGATTCTTTACCATTGAGCCACCTGGAAAGCCATCATATATATATACATATATATATATGTATATATATATGTATATGTATATGGATTGCCATTTCCTTCTCCAGCGGATCTTCCCGACCCAGGGATCGAACCCAGGTCTCCCGCATTGTAGACAGATGCTTTACTGTCTGAGCCACCAGGGAAGTCACATATAGATATATAAATATAAATATATATATATAAATTTAATCCATACCCAAATCGTACAACTGTAGTATATATTAAAATATACAGCATACGAGTCAGCTTGATTAGTAAAATAAAAATTTTAACAGCTGCTACCAAAAGTTAGTCTCTTCTGGCAATATTCTCAGATAGTAGGAAATATAACTTAAAGTGACATTGGTTTATATATTAAATGCTTAGGATCTCAGTAATGTCAGTACTCTGTTAATGTCTGCAACCCAAATACCTATTTTTTAAAGTATATTGCAGAGCAGTTCACCCTTCTACAAAGATTGCTTTGTACTAAAATGTAGATGTTTTCTCACAGGTGGATTAGAGCAAAATTTCATTCCCAGCTATCCAAAAGTTTCACTCATATCAACCAGATTTTAAGAATATAAGCAAATGATATATTTCTAACTTTTTAAAGATGAAACTGTGAACATCACAGTCCATTGCACATTTCGGATTGCATAGTGTATATAAAAACATTTGTATAAAAGAAAGCAGTATTTACATAAAATGAAATACAGGACATTACTTGACATAGAGAAATGGAGAGTAGATGAAAGCATATTTTTGTTCAAGTGTTTATCACTACTTTGATTAAATATTTCATCTACTCATCACAAAATTTCTGTTAATATCATTACGGTTATTTGACTTTTATGGAATTATTTCTCAGAGTTGTTAAGTAATCTGTTGCATTTCAAACAATAAGCAGATGACAAACCAGGATTCAAAAGCAGTTCTCATTGATTCTGATAGTGTCTGTTGTGGGTTCTATTTTTGGTTTTCAACGTACTGAGAAGAGGGTATGTGCAGATCTATGGGAGGATGAACCTCAGTGGGAAGCAAAGAGAGGAGGAAATGACAGTGTGGGGTTCACCTGCATGACTATAGAGGATGCATAACAAAAGATCATAAAGGGAATATAAAGAAAACTGCTTCTTATCAAACAAGCATCTGAGTAGAGTTTTAATTCTCAAATTCAGGCTATATTAGAAATAGTGACGGAGACTGTGGTTTTAAGAAAACATATGATATTTATCTTTGTTTTGTAAAAAAAAAAATGTAGAAAACATCTTATGAATGATGCTTTAAAGACAAGTAAAGTGAGGGTTTGTGTAGGCAGCCAGAGAGATACCTGATAATTTCCATGAAACATTAACTTCCATTTCCTATCACGAGCAGGAAAGTAGTTATAGCTTATCATTTTGATGCCTCTAAGTTGGAAAGAAAGCAGATTCGGAAATGAGGTACCATGATAAATACCCTCAGAATCTGTTTCCAGCATAATGAAGAGAAAAAGCAGATAAAAAACTTGAATGAACAGGTTGTCCTTGCTGCAGGATAAGACATCAAACTCCTTTTCAACCAAATATTTGTTTTCCACTAAGGTTTGGACTAGGCAATGGAGAGAGAAATGCCAGGAAGGGACTGGTGAAGTGGGGAGATGGAAACACTTGAGATGACTTGGGGATACAAGCCAGGCCTTGAATGGCTCCATGTTAAATTAGGGAAGTGATACAAAAGCAATCCTATATCTTCAAGGAAACAAAACTTCCTCCCAGAAAGATGGAACAAGCCCTTATACTGGGGTTTTAATGACATTTCAGAGGTAGGCACAAGAGTCCAGGCCCTTTAACCACAATTGAAGTGACTTAGCAGCAGCAGCAGCAGCAGCACACCCATTGAGTTTACGCATCTATTCTGTACACAATCAGGCTAGAGAAAATGTAGACACATTCCCAAAATCCTATCCTTAAACTGTAGCTCAATGTGAAAAAGTGGAGACAAATTCACCCACAATAGATCAGAGTGAAAGAGCTGCCCATCTTAAGTCTAGGAAGCTGAAAATCATGGCAAGTATGAAATTATTTTACAATAAGAAGACAAGGCAATAAAAGAACATAAAACAGCATGCAAGCACCAGATTTGGAATTCATTCTATAAAATATAATCAAACAAAATGACAAACTGCCCTAAGAATAATTCTATAGAAAAATGCAATGGGAACATTAATACAATAAAATAAGAGTCCATCAAGGAGACAGAAAAGGAAAAAAAAATCAAAACACTAGATTAAAATGAAATGAAAAAGTCCGAAGCCAAAAATATACACATGTGGCCAAAATAAACCACTAAAAATAATAAGAAAATTAAAAACAAGAAAGGATAAAAGAAATAAGGCTCTATCACACTGTCAAACAATTTTAAACCCATTTATAAAATCAAGCTTTGGTGAGGATGTGACAAAGAAATACTCTTGCTTGTGGCTTTATAAATTGGTGTGATTTTGCACAGAAATATGGTACTATGGAGCAAAAGTGAAACTGTAGGTATGATTTAACTCAACCATTAATCTCAAAATTTAATTTAAAACATATTTGCAAAAGCATGCCAAATTATAAACAAGAAGGTTTATTGTATCATTACTGGTTTTGAATCAACTGTCCAATTTATAGGGCTTTCCAGGTGGCGCTGGTGGCAAAGAACACGCCTGCCAATGCAGAAGGCCTAAGAGATGCGGGTTCCATCCCTGGGTCAGGAAGATCCCCTTGGGGAGGGCATGGCAACCAACTCCAGTGTTCTTGCCTGGAGAATCCCACAGTGGGCTACAGTCCCTAGGGTCACAAAGAGTCAGAATCAACTGAAGCAACTTAGCAGAGTACACAGAACAACATGTTGGAAACAACCCAGATGAATACATTGGTAGACTGGAAAAATATTATGCAGCAACTTAAAAACTGAGATATATCACCATATCTTTTTAGGTTTGGGGTAATACCCAAATACCCAGTTAAGAGTCATCCTTCTGAAGAAATGCATGAATATGTCATAAACATGAACAGCTATATTACCTACAAAATGAATCAAACTATGCAGCATGGGAAGATTAACCATTTTGTTCCCAGAAATAAATATCCACACCCAGATGAGAGAATCCACAGGCAGAGGAAAGAGTTGTCCTGATAAATTCACTAAATTAAGGAACATAATTAAAATGAACTGGGAACAGACTGGTTCCCAAAAGAGACGGTGGCTGAGAAACACACTGGACTTTTTTTCCTCAACCTCACCAATCTGACAGTTCACTGCTTGAGAAAGAGAAGTGAGGGAGAAAACTGAGAAAGTTATCTTCCTAACAGCTCTCTCGGGGGAGTGAGTGGAAGTTTCTTAGCTTGTCAGCCACAGTTAAAAGCATCGAGAGAGAAAATATTTCCTCAAATGGTGTGAATAAAGCCAGGTGTGTTAACTTATGAACCTCTTTATGCAAATTAAACACTTATTTCTCCTAAGAGTTAATATCACACCTCATAAGTGAAATCCAACTTGTAGGAAATGAAAACGATGAGCATGGCTCCAAAAAATTAATTCTGTATGCATTAGGATCGTTTTTATTCACTTATGGGTTGAATTTTCCTGTAAAAGCATTGTGAATGAGGTAGTTTATCTTGAGCCTTCTTCACCTTCAGTCTCCTCTTCTCATTTTTCCTTTTTGTTTCCAGATCTCTCTCTCTCTTTTTTTTCTCCTACCCACCATCCCATGCATATTCAGGCTATCAGTGTCCTTAAATTTCCTGGACCCTCCTCCTATAATGCAAAGCCTGGAGTTAACTGAAATTACTACATACTCTAGGAAAATGGTCTGGTCAGATTAAACACAAAGTTTATAGAAAGATCTGAGTTTGAATTCTGTTTAATTTCCTTAGTTTTCTAGATGTTCCTGAGCATGTCGCTTAAGGAATATTAGTCTCATTTTTTCAAGTGTAAAATGAAAGTATCTAAAATCACTCAAGTTAAATAAATTCCTGAAAGAGTGGAAATTTAATTAAATTGTAACCATTAAGAGCAAGAGAACTTCCCCAAATTTTTCTAGTGGCAGATGCCAGGACCTTGTAATAGTGTATTAAAGGGCTTATTTTTAGGAGAATTTTTTTTTTTTAAACTAGAATCCAGCTATCATCCTGGAATATAAGGAATTAATCTAAATATCCTCTGAAATCAAAATAAGTAGCTCACACAAATATAGCTTGCTGCTGCTGCTGCTGCTAAGTCGCTTCAGTCGTGTCCGACCCCATGCGATCCCATAGACGGCAGCCCACCAGGCTCCCCCGTCCCTGAGATTCTCCAGGCTAGAATACTGGAGTGGGTTGCCATTTCCTTCTCCAAAATATAGCTTAGATAGTATATTTTACAATTGCATGATTTTAGATCTTGCCATCTAATAATCAGGAGACCACATAGTGACCTGGAGACATAGTTTACAATCTGAAGTTCTAAAGTATTTTAAATTATCCATACAAAACTCGTTTTGTTCCCCACATTGCCCCCCCCCCCAAAAAAAACAAGCATGGAGGATTGTGTGAACCTTCCCTTGTTTTATAAAGTGAAATGAGTTAACCATTTATGACCATTTTCAGAGAAATGCCCAAATAATATCAAAACTGTTAAACCAGTTCAGTTACTTGGGGTGAAATGAGGGTGCCGCACAGAAAGTTTAATTCAGTTATTAATACAAGCTAATTGGCCTAATACCAGTTAATACAGGATTTCCTTTATATAAGAAACACAGCCCAGAACTCCAAACTGAAGTTCATTGTTCTGTGACAGAAAATAAAAACAACTCATAAAATACTAGCCAACATAGTTATTAAAAAATACATAGTTATAATTTATGACCGATTATGAGTGGAAGAACGTAAACTTGACAGTAAAAGTCTCATTCTTCTCTCTTTGATCTTTTCTTTCTTCTATTTTAATCAGCAACAATTCCAAAAGTCTGGAGAGTTACCATTTAGGAAAACCGTGGCTCATTAACCTGGTAGAACATATCGTCATATATGAAACTATTTGTTGTGAAAGCATCGCAGAGATCAAGCAATCCTGTTTCTTATATCTGTTTACTTAACAGTTCTTTCATCCTCTTCCCCTATAATATTCTGAAAAATCTGAATTTATGTAGATGATACTAGTTACTATAATCAAAGCAGCTCCTATGTCAGTAGGCCACCTTTCCATTCTAAACACACACACACCATTTGCATTTTTAGAAAGTAAATAATCATATATATAATCTGGTATATATATACACATACACAACACACACACACACACACACACACACACATATATCAGAGGCATAGCTGGAAATGCTATAGAATGACAGTTTATTCAGTTGTCACACAGACTGTTTTCTGAGGGGAGGAATATCTATTGGTTTATTTCCACAGCCAAAAAAAGACAAAACGAAAGCCCCTCCTTCCAATGTTTGTCATTTCAGTCCCAACTGTGCTGTAGCCTTTAACTGTGTAAGACAGCAAGACAGCACATTTTGCAGATTAAACCAATAAACTCGCACACATAAAAGAAACAAATCTCATAATTGTGGATTTCAATTAAAGGAAAGGGGATCAAAGCAAACATTCTGCTTGAAATTACACAGCTGCTATCTATACAAAATGAGAGAAACGTCTAGAGCCTGCCATAATTTTGCAGAGGGAAAAAGCCACGCGGCAAAGCCTGCAGTAGAACAGATTGTCTATGCTCCTCACGTCCCAATCAGTAATACAGAAATATTGAGTAATAAATTCCCTGCCTCTCTCGATCTGAAAAGCTCCCACCATCTGTGAAAGACAATTTGTAACAGCCTCCATATTAAGATTCAGTAAACAGACAATCACTCCCATTGTGCCAAGCAGTGGCTACATTCGGAGAAAAGCACAAAGCAAAACAATTAGTAACACCCAAACCCCTCCATTACAAATTATTGAGCCACCACAACAACTAGTTTCAATTGCAGAGCCTCCCGGTTAACTGGAGAGAAACACAGGAGACTGTGCAGATCTGGCTACCTCGGTGGCCCCGTACGTAGGCCTCATCCTAATGCAGTGAATTATTATTGATGGCTGAGGCAGTTCTGCTCTGTTGGTGAACCAATAATGTCAAGGCAGTACCTGCAAGATTAATTATAGGAGAGAACAGGCTGAGGTTTCCCGGGACTGAGACATTAATATAGCCTGAGCATTAGTTTCAGGGGACTCAACAGACAGCTGAACAAACGCCCCAAACAATGTGATCCACACTAAATCCTGGCAGCTGTACCTTAGACCACTTGGAAGCTAACAACAATTGTTTTTAACTGTGAGACACAAAGCATTATATTATAATAATAATAAAAAAAATCTGAAAGTAAAAAAGTGACACTCCTATCAGAGTTACAAATTCAACCTGAGCTATATCCATCGTGTAAATAAATGACATCATTTCACAAGAAAAGTTGGTACCAGTTTTTTTTTTTTAAATAAATAAAAACCTTTGTCCTTGGAGTGAGTCAGATGTATGCTTCTCATTCACTGTATTTTCCAGAGTTTGAAGTACAGTGACTCAACTTCTTTCTGGTTTGAAAGTGAAAGTCACTCAGTTGTGTCTGGCTCTTTGCGACCCCATGGACTATAGAGTCCATGTAATTCTCCAGGCCAGGATACTGGAGTGGGTTGCCTTTCACTTCTCCAAGTGATCTTCACAAGGGACCGAACCAAGGTCTCCCATACTGAAGGCTGATTCTTTACCAGCTGAGCCACAGAGAAGCCCCCTCTTGGTTTGCCTCAGTAATTAATAAAATCACATACATTTTACTCTTAAACTGCCCAGTTGGGATGATATGGCCACTCTAGCTACAAAGTATAGGGAGCCTGAAGTAGTTCCTATTGGTTGCTAAAGCAATCTTTTACCTCAGTATTTTATTTGCTTATGATAGACGGGTATTTGTGCACTTTCAGATATTGACAGTAAAATTCATAAAGAGAAGCTGAAGTGTGTCATTAAAGAGAATGAAGGAATGGTTACATTTTTAACCTCAGTGAAATTCAACCCATGGCTTCCACTTAATTTTGCCAAATTAAAGTTATATAATATGTAATTATATCACATCAGTTCAGTTCAGTTCAATCGCTCAGCCATGTCCGACTCTTTGCGACCCCATGAATCGCAGCACACCATGCCTCCCTGTCCATCACCAACTCCCGGAGTTCACTCAGACTCATGTCCATCGAGTCTGTGATGCCATCCAGCCATCTCATCCTCTGTCGTCCCCTTCTCCTCCTGCCCCCAATCCCTCCCAGCATCAGAGTCTTTTCCAATGAGTCAACTCTTTGCATGAGGTGGCCAAAGTACTGGAGTTTCAGCTTTAGCATCAGTCCTTCCAAAGAAATCCCAGGGCTGATCTCCTTCAGAATGGACTGGTTGGATCTCCTTGCAGTCCAAGGGACTCTCAAGATTCTTCACCAGTCTATGTCCGATGCAAGATACACCATGCTTGGTGCTGGCGCACGGGGATGACCCAGAGGGATGTTGTGGGGAGGGAGGTGGGAGGGGGGTTCATGTTTGGGATCGCATGTACACCTGTGGTGGATTCATGTCAATGTATGGCAAAACCAATACAGTATTGTAAAGTAAAAGAAAGTAAAAATAAAAATTTAAAATGAATAAATAATAAAAATAAATGAAACAAAAAAATAAAAAAATAAACTAACACTAATATCAAAAATTAAAAAAAAAAAAAGAGTCTTCTCCAACACCACAATTCAAAAGCATCAGTTTTTCGGTGCTCAGCCTTCTTCACAGTCCATACACTCTCACTTCCATACATGACCACAGGAAAAACCATAGCCTTGACTAGACGGAGCTTTGTTGGCAAAGTAATGTCTCTGCTTTTCAATATGCTGTCTAGCTTGGTCATAACTTTCCTCCAAGGAGTAAGCGTCTTTTAATTTCATGGCTGCAGTCACCATCTGCAGTGATTTTGGAGCCCCCCAAAAATAAAGTCTGACACTGTTTCCACTGTTTCCCCATCTGTTTCCCATGAAGTGATGGGACCAGAGGCCATGATCTTCACATATATGTATGCAAACACAAAACACAAGCTCACATTATATTAGCAAACATTTATTTAGTCCTTACTCTATGCCAGTAAGTTGTCTAGACTTTGTAAATATATATATGATTTTAATCTCTTTATTTAAAAAATATTTTTGTTGGAGCACAGCTGCTTTATAATGTTGTGTTAGTTTCTGCTGTACAGCAATGTGAGCCAGCTATAGGTATGTGTGTATATATATAATCTCCCCTGTTTTTTGGATTCCCTTCCCACTTAACACACTACAGATCACTGAGTACAGCTCCCTGTGCTATCCAGTAGGTTCTCATTAGTTACCTGTTTTATACATAGTAATGTATATATGTCAATCCCAATCTCCCAATTCTTCTCATCTCTCCTCCTCCTATCCTTGGTGTTTTCTACATCTGTGTTTTAATCTCTTTAATACATTTTAGTTCTATACATATGTTGTTAAAAGTTACAGCTGAGACAACTTGCATAGACAAGCTGTTTTGTAAACAAGGTTAGGTGGTGAATAAACAATAGTGCTCAGATTCAAATCTAAAGCACCTCTGGCCTCAGCAACCAGTCTCTAACTAGAAGACATGCTGCCTTGTAATGCATGCATGTGTGCATATGTGTGTGTGTGTGTGTGCGTGTGCATCTGGCATACACTGGGAAAAAACATAGGCTTATAACCATATATTGCCAATTTTCTCCTTGTAACTGGAAGGCTTTTTTTACATTTTAATAAAGAACAATTATCCAAAACTAATTTATGTTGAGACTTAATACTACTCTCCACTTTTGCCTATTCTCTTCAAGCAGAATTTCTCCCTATTCTCTCTTCAGCAGGAAGTGATAAAGAATTTTAGATTTCAGCTATTGTGTTAAAACTTCATGACTGTAGAGTGTGTGACAGAAGTGAGTTATCAGGCATCTCTGCATGAGGAAAGACAAATGTCATTGTCAACCCTAAATAGACAGGGAGGAACACTCTGCTTGTGAAAGAACTTTAATTCCAAGTAACTGGAAGGACTGCATTCATATATACGTATAGGTCACCTATCACTGGCACTCCTATTGGGAGTGTTTCAGTATAAAATTTAGAATTTAAAAGTGCTTGCAATCTGAATGCACTATGTAACATTATAGAGTTTAAGATGATTTAAAAGTATAAAAGAATACAATTTTAAATCATTAAATAAAACTTTATCCATTGTTATTCTTTGGCATAAATAAAACACAAGAACAAAGACCATGCCCTCTGCTAACAAGAGAAAATAAGAAACAACCATTATCTTCCCTGGTGCCTTCAGTTCAGCTCAGTCATCTCCGACTCTTTGCGACCCCCTGGACTGCAGCACGCCAGGCCTCCCTGCCCATCATCAACTCCCAGAGCCTACTCAAACTCATGTCTACCACATCGGTGATGCCATCCAACCCTCTCATCACCTGATGTCTCCTTCTCCCCCTGCCTTCAATCTTTCCCAGCATCAGGGTCTTTTCCAATGAGTCAGTTCTCCACATCACATGGTCAAAGTATTGGAGTTTCAGCTTCAGCATCAGTCTTTCCAATGAACATTCATTCAGTACTGATTTCCTTTAGGATGGACTGGTTGGATCTCCTTGCAGTCCAAGGGACTCTCAAAGTCTTCTCCAACACCACAGTTCAAAAGCATCAATTCTTTGGCACTCAGCTTTCTTTATATTTCAACTCCCACATCCATACATGACTACTGGTGCCTAGGTTAATTCAAAAGTGTAAGTTAAACAGACAGTTTAGGAAGAAGCTTTAGCTCTTCTATGACTGCCTACAGGGAATTTCCATGTCAGTAGACAAAATTATCCTGTTTCCATTTGCTCTTCATCCCCAGTACACTCCTCAGTTATTAACTGCACATTGTTTCAGACACAGATCAACACTGGGTTTGATGGTTGGATACTACGATGAGTGAGACAGACTAGATCCCTGCCCGTGTAATGTATATAGTCTTGTGAACAAGAGACGCAATAATTATGTAAATAAATTGATCATTGAAGAGTTGCTGATTCCTTTTCATTAGTTCACAAGTTAATGCCTTTTTTCTTTTTACCTCAGTGTCATCTGGAGTTTCTTATATCCTTCTGAAATCAGTAAAGAGGCCACTGAAATTTTCAGATTTGATATCTAAAACCTGAGAGAATTTCCTCAGTGTTGGTTCTCTTCCTTTTTTTCCCTATGACATCCTCAAAGATGAAAAACATGTTTAATGCATATTTTTTATAAATAGTAGCTATGAAGTCTTTAACACTATTTCTCAGATTTCTTTATTTTATATAGTTAGCTTTCTGAAATGAACTACATCTTCTGCTATGTTTTTTAGGGTGTTTTTAGCATTGAGTCTATGTCTTTATATTTGTATTTAAAATTTATATAAAGTTTTTACATTAAGATTTTCTCTGCTTGAAACATATTATTATTATTAAAAAGTGAAAGTAAAAGTTAAGTTGCTCAGTCGTGTCCAAATTTTTGCGACCCCGTGCCCACCAGGCTCCTCTGTCCATGGGATTCTCCAGGAAAGAATACTGGAGTGGGTTGCCATTTGCTTCTCCAGGGAATCTTCCCAACCCAGGGATCGAACCCAGGTCTCCTGCATTACAGGCAGACACTTTAATCTCTGAGCCACAAGGAAAGCCCATATTAATGAATTATCATTAAAATACGCTTTTAAAGTTTGGATTCAGATACAATCTGTTGAACCAAGTTCACAACACACCATCATCATGGGACCATGCCACAAAAGTCTCATTTTCTTTTGTTTGCTTGTTGGTTGGTTTTATTCACTTCATTTTGCATTTCCTCCCTTACGTTTCCCTCCTCCACATATTCCATAGAAAACTATAATATTGAATATGGCAACAAATTTTCAGTATATGTGATTTTAAAACAGACATTTACATTCAGTGCTTATATTTTAATAAACGTAACGGAAATGTGTAATCAATTGCAAAATAATTATCTTTTTCTTCCACTTCACTTTACATTAAGTTTTAAAGATTCATCTATATCACCTTATCCATATATAATCTCTTACTTTAACTGCTGCCTACTGTTCCATGGAGTGTAGTCATCAGAGCTAACTATTATCCTTGCCTAATGGTCTACAACCTGCTACAACAAATCTCATGGTGAGAAACTAACATATTTACTCATACATACCTGTGTGATATTGTCTTTGTGTTGTCGTTGTGGCTCAGTGGCTAAGATGTAGTCAACTCTTTGAGACCCCACTGACTGCAGCATGCCAGGCTCCCCTGTCCTTCACTACCTCCTGGAGTTTGGTCAAATTCATTGGATACATACTAAGTGGAATTTCAGTGTCATGGTTTATGGAAGGAAAGACTAAACAGGAGGCTGCGGTATACTATGGCCATGTATCTGGTTGTGTGAGACAGAAAGATGTCCTACTCAAATCATCTTGTAAACATATTAATGCCTGGTCTTTCACAAAACACATAGTGACATTTTCTGGCAGGTAAGTCCTTAAGTTAGGAATATTTAACACGGCCCTTGAGAAATCTGTATGCAGGTCAGGAAGCAACAGTTAGAACTGGACATGGAACAATAGACTGGTTCCAAATAGGAAAAGGAGTACATCAAAGCTGTATATTGTCACCCTGCTTATTTAATTTATATGCAGAGTACATCATGAGAAATGCTGGACTGGAAGAAGCACAAGCTGGAATCAAGACTGCCGGGAGAAATATCAATAACCTCAGATATGCAGATGACACCACCCTTATGGCAGAAAGTGAAGAGGAACTAAAAAGCCTCTTGATGAAAAGTGAAAGAGGAGAGTGAAAAAGTTGGCTTATAGCTCAGCATTCAAAAAATGAAGATCATGGCATCCAGTCCCATCACTTCATGGGAAATAGATGGGGAAACAGTGGAAACAGTGTCAGACTTTATTTTTTGGGGCTCCAAAATCAGTGCAGATGGCGACTGCAGCCATGAAATTAAAAGACGCTTACTCCTTGGGAGAAAAGTTATGACCAACCTAGATAGCATATTCAAAAGCAGAGATATTCCTTTGCCTACTAAGGTTCATCTAGTCAAGGCTATGGTTTTTCCAGTAGTCATGTATGGATGTGAGAGTTGGACTTTGAAGAAGGCTGATCACCGAAGAATTGCTGTGTTTGAACTGTGGCGTTGGAGAAGACTCTTGAGAGTCCCTTGGATTGCAAGGAGATCCAACCAGTCCATTCTGAAGGAGATCAACCCTGGGATTTCTTTGGAGGGAATGATGCTAAAGCTGAAACTCCAGTACTTTGGCCACCTCATGCAAAGAGTTGACTCACTGAAAAAGACTCTGATGCTGGGAGGGATTGGGGGCAGGAGGAGAAGGGGACAACAGAGTATAAGATGGCTGGATGGGATCACCGGCTCGATGGACATGAGTCTGAGTGAACTCCAGGAGATGGTGATGGACAGGGAGGCCTGGTGTGCTGTGATTCATGGGGTCACAAAGAGTCGGACATGACTGAGAGACTAAACTGAACTGCTCAGTTATATACATGTGTGTGTGTGTGTGTGTGTGTGTGTGTTGTTTTTGTTGTTATGTCACTAAGTTGTGTCTGGATCTTAGTGACCCCATAAGTTGCAGCACACCAGGCTTCCCTGTCTCTCACCATCTCCCCGAATCTACTCAAATTCATGTCCACTGAGTCAGTCATGACATCCAACCACTTCATTCTCTGTGGCCCCTCTCTCTTGCCCTCAATCTTCCCCAGCATCAGGGTCCTTTCAAAGAGTTTGCTCTTCACATCAGGTGGCCAAGGTATTGGAACTTCAGGTTCAGCATCAGTCCTTCCAATGAATATTCAGGGTTGATTTCCTTTAGGATTGACTGGTCTGATCTTGTTGTATGTGTGTATGTGTAGGTATGTGTGTGTGTATGTGTCTCTCTGTGTGTATGTGTGTGTGTATGTGTGTATATGTTTCTCTCTGTGTGTATGTGTATGTGTGTATGTGTCTCTGCGTGTGTGCATGTTTGTATGTGTGTGTCTCTCTGTGTGTGTTTGTATGTGTGTGTATGTGTATATGTGTATATGTGTCTCTGTGTGTGTATATGTGTATGTGTGTATGTGTATGTGTCTCTCTGTGTGTGTTTGTGTGTGTGTGTGTGTGTATGTGTCTCTCTGAGTGTATGCGTGTGTGTGTGTGTGTGTGTGTGTGTGTGTGTGTAACACGCAGTTCTATAGGAAGTCCAGCGTCGAGCCTCCGCAGGTCTGGTTTTCCTGAGACTGCTTAGCTTGCAGAGCTCTGCCTTCTTGCAGCGCCCTCACACGTTCTCTCTGCTTTCTACATTCCTGGTATCTCTTTATATGTCCAAATTTCCTCCTCTTATGAGGACACAAATAAGATTAGATTAAAATCTATCCTTGTGGTCCTAAACTTAACATAATTGGTTTAATTTCACTTGAACTCCGAGGTTTAAAGGCATCATCTATAAGTACAGACACGTTCTGAGACACTGAAGCTAGGAATTTCAATATATAAATTTGGGAGGAACACATGTGAGCCCATATACAAGCCCTCTATGGCTCATCTCCATTGCTTACTTAAACCTGCCATAGCTCTTTAGAAAATGTCATGTAGGCTAGATACTTTGCAGGGTATAAAATGGAAATATTTCTTTACTTGTGGAGCACTTTTCTGTGTAAGTGATGCCCCCCTCCCCAGGAATAGCTGAGAGTGTATATGTTAAAACTGTGTTAGACACACTGCAAAATAAAGAGAAAAGACATGAGAACTGTTGTTGACAGTCTTGGATTTCTTCATCTCTCTTGGTTCACGATTATTCATGTCCCTGAAATTACTGGTAAAATTGACGTTGGAGGAGATCTCAGGCTCATGTGCGTCTTATTTATAAACTTTTTATATTATCTAACACATGCAACTATTAAAACTAATGTATTACTCTGTTTTGGTTATTACATCTGTATACTATCAATCAGTGCTATCCCTGTTTTCATAAAGATTTTAGAATCATAAGATGTTTTTAATTATAAAACACTAGGAACTTTATAATCATATCCTTGTGTCAACTTTTTAAAATACCTCATTGATAAGTATTATTGTTTCTTTGAATTAAAAAAAAAAGATGTTGGGAGGCATTCCAGGG
This sequence comes from Capra hircus, assembly GCF_001704415.2. Lineage (NCBI taxonomy): Eukaryota > Metazoa > Chordata > Mammalia > Artiodactyla > Bovidae > Capra > Capra hircus. The sequence goes on along the minus strand of NC_030828.1, from coordinate 37,507,413 downwards.
AACAGAAATAAATTGTGGAGGCAACAGTAACGAGTAACATCTTTGAAAATGCAGAAGAAGGCAAAATGGCATCCCTGAGAAAGAGAGGACCACAAGACTGGGATTAAGACTGGGTAGCAAACAATTAATCATCAAGATAATTATTTTCCTTGATTGAGAAAGAAACTAAGAGTTAAACATAACATAGGGAAATTCCTCCCTTATATTTCTCTACTTCATTAGCACTAAACAGTTAAAAGGAAAAATCAAGAAATCATGCCTCGTTTACTACACCATAAATAAGGACATCCTTCTCAAATTTTCCTGCACTATCAGGAGATTATCTAGATAGACTGTTCAGTTCAGTTCAGTTCAGTTCAGTTCAGTCATTCAGTCGTGTCTGACTCTTTGCGACCCCATGAATTGCAGCACACCAGACCTCCCTGTTTATCACCATCTCCCGGAGTTCACTCAGACTCATGTCCATCGAGTCAGTGATGTCATCCAGCCATCTCATTCTTGGTCATCCCCTTCTCCTCCTGCCCCCAATCCTTACCAGCATCAGAGTCTTTTCCAATGAGTCAACTATTCGCATGAGGTGGCCAAAGTACTGGAGTTTCAGCTTTAGCATCATTCCCTCCAAAGAAATCCCAGGGTTGATCTCCTTCAGAATGGACTGGTTGGATCTCCTTGCAGTCCAAGGGACTCTCAAGAGTCTTCTACAACAACACAGTTCAAAAGCATCAATTCTTTGCACTCAGCCTTCTCCACAGTCCAACTCTCACATCCATACATGACCACAGGAAAAACCATAGCCTTGACTAGATGGACCTTATTCGGAAAAGTAATGTCTCTGCTTTTGAATATGCTATCTAGGTTGGTGATAACTTTTCTTCCAAGGAGTAAGCATCTTTAATTTCATGGCTGCAGTCACCATCTGCACTGATTTTGGAGCCCCCCAAAATAAAGTCTGACACTGTTTCCACTGTTTGCCCATCTATTTCCCATGAAGTAAGGGGACCAGACACCATGATCTTCATTTTCTGAATGTTGAGGTTTAAGGCAACTTTTTCGCTCTCCTCTTTCACTTTCATCAAGAGGCTTTTTAGTTCCTCTTCACTTTCTGCCATAAGGGTGGTGTCATCTGCATATCTGAGGTGATTGATATTTCTCCTGGCAATCTTGATTCCAGCTTGTGTTTCTTACAGTCCAGCATTTCTCATGATGTACTCTGCATATAAGTTAAATGAGCAGGGTGACAATATACAGCCTTGACCTTATCCTTTTCCTATTTGGAACCAGTCTGTTGTTCCATGTCCAGTTCTAACTATTGCTTCCTGACCTGCATACAGATTTCTCAAGAGGCAGGTTAGGTGGTCTGGTATTCCCATCTCTTAAAGAATTTTCCACAGTTTCTTGTGATCCACACAGTCAAAGGCTTTGGCATAGTCAATAAAGCAGAAATAGATGTTTTTCTGGAACTTTCTTGTTTTTTCGATCATCCAGCGGATGTTGGCAATTTGATCTCTGGTTCCTCTGCCTTTTCTAAACCCAGCTTGAACATCAGGGAGTTCACGGTTCACGTATTGCTGAAGCCTGGCTTGGAGAATTTTGAGCATTACTTTACTAGCATGTGAGATGAGTGCAATTGTGCGGTAGTTAGAGCATTCTTTGGCATTGCCTTTCTTTGGGATGGGAATGAAAACTGGCCTTTTCCAGTCCTGTGGCCACTGCTGAGTTTCCCAAATTTGCTAGCATACTGAGTACAGCACTCTCACAGCATCATCTTTCAGGATTCGAAACAGCTCAACTGGAATTCCATCACCTCCACTAGCTTTGTTCGTAGTGACACTTTCTAAGGCCCACTTGACTTCACTTTCCAAGATGTCTGGCTCTAGATTAGTAATCACATCATCATGGTTATCTGGGTCGTGAAGATCTTTTTTGTACAGTTCTTCCGTTAAGAAAAAGATGCCAAAAGGACACCAGAGCAGCAGTTCAAAAGATTCAATAAATAAATAGATTTAATAGATTTAATAGAAAAAAACAGCTTGAGATTATATACTCCATTCAACAGGACTACTGAACTACTAAGTTCAAAAATTCAGTACACCGGCACTAGATTTTATTTTTAATCTGCAAAGAAGTTAACAACTCAAAACACAACAATACATTACTACATTAAGAATACATTTGCTGCAAAAAACTTGAATGTCAGTAGCTTAAACCTAACAAAGGCTTACTTTATTCTCATAATCAAAAGATGTTCCTTTAGGTAGCAACCTGTATCCCAAGTAGGCAGAAGAAGGAAAACAGGGGAAATTTGTGAAACTCTTTATCAAGGAGGCACTAAAACTCTTTCTGAAGCTTCTTACAGAATTCCATTTACATATTGTTGGCTACAACACTATCACATGATCAAACTTTGCTGCTGGAGAAAGTTAAAAAATATGTATTTTGATCCGTACATCTCGCTACTTCAACTGTAATCTTTTCAGTGAGGAAAAAAAGAGAACAATCGATATTGAGTAGACAGTTAAGAGTAATTGCTGAAGTGATGACTCCTAAGCTTATCTATAGAGAAACTATTTGAAACAGCAGACCAAAGAACTGATATTACTCCTGAGTTCTCTATTTTAAATCAACATAACAGTAACTGTTGTTTCTACAAAGTATCTGGCTGTTAAATTGCTACCCATAAATAAGAAGCTTGTTTTATTTAAACAATAATTGCACAGTATTTTTTTTTTCAAGAAACTTTAGCAAACAATGCTAGGAGAAAACTTTATCCATGATGTCTATTTTACAACACTGTGCACATATAACTATCAAAAAACATGAAGGGAGTCTGAGATTTAAGCAAACCTCTGATTCATCCCTTGTAGTGATCACAGAATCATTATATATGTCAAGTTCTTAAATAATTTTGACAATTATTGCTCCCACAAAGTAATTTCTCCTTTGATTGAAAATTTTAACTTCCGTTGTTGCACTGATCTATTGTTCCTGGTGATATATTATTGAGCCTTCTTATTGATTTAACTACACTGTAATATCAGGTATGTTTTATTCATTATGTGCCCCTTTATCACTTATTCAATTTTCAGCAAAGTAGGTTCCTAACATATACCATATATATTTATAGAATGAATGAATCTGATGAATACTGTTGACCTCATTATTACTGTTAACCCCATTATTCCATAAACTTGTAATGTTTAGTGAATTTGTCTGAAACATAATTCAACCCTAAACTCCATCTAGACCAACCTTTATTCTCATGGTGTGTGTGTGTTATTTTTACATTACAGTGACATTGTATAAGCCAGGGATATTGTGCAAATGTAAAGGATATTATTAGATTTTGTTATTGCTTGTTTGGGTTTAAATATAGTTATGATGGAATGAGGAAATATGCATTTTAGTATTTGCTGAGTAATAACATAGTTTCTCTATTCTAAAAGATATGTCTCCTTTTTGATTAGAGGGAAAATAAGCAAGCAAAGTTTGGTACATGTGATAAAGTTTTATTTTCTGTATATATTTTATTTACTCTAACTTCAACTTTTGGGGTAGGCATTATAATTATAAGGTCCTTCTCTCAAAGATGTCTCAATTCCCATAACCTGTGACTATGTTACTTTACATAGTAAAGGGGACTTTCCACATGATTAAATTAAACATAATGCCACTGAAAGAACAGCCTGAATTATCCAGTGGGCCCAGTGTAATCACAAGGGTCCTTATAAGAAAAGGCCAGAAGGCTGAGTCAGACAGAGAGATTTGAAAATGTTACACTGTTGGCTTTGAAAATGGGAAAGGGGCCATGAGCCAGGAATGGAAGGTGACTTCTAAAGGTTGGAAAAGGTAAAGACAAATTCTCCCTTGAAATCTTTAGCAATAATACAGCTCCACCAACACCTGGATTTTAGCCTAGTAAGACTTGGATTTCTGACCTGCAGAAATGTAGGGTAATGAATCATGTTGTTTTTCAACCGCTAAGTTTTTGGTAAATTGTTACAGCAGAAATAGGACATGAACAAAACTCACTACCACGACTAATCCAAATGATTGATCTCTTTTGGATGTCACTACAGAGGCTTTATAGGTGAAGTGTTTAGTGTCTCAAAATCCTGCCTCAGCCCACTTAGTCTTAAAATACATGGGGTGACTTACAGTGTTTTTATAACAGAGTTAAAAGGGAACTCAAAACTGTGAGGTCCTCAAAACTGCAGCTTCACTGGCTCCTATGTCTCTGGTCAATTTTATTTTTTTTCTGGTTTTGTGGCAATTATTAGACTATTTATTCTTTCACCATAAAATACAATGTTAACTGTAGAGTTTTCTAGTAGAAACTCTTTATTAAATTGAGGGAATTTCCTTCTATTCCTGTTGTCCTGATAGTTTTTGATCAGATGGGTGTTGAAATTTTTCACATGATTTTTCTGCATAAGTTGGTATATCTCCATGTGATATTTTTAGCCCATTCATAAGGTAGATGATATGAAATTTTTGAATATTGAACCAGCCACGCTTCCCTATAATAAACCCTATGAGTCATGGTGTAAAATTGCCACCTGTTGCTGAATTGTATTTGCTAATATTTTGTTAAACATTTCTGTGCCTATATTCATAAGTGATATTACTCTAGGGACTGAGTGGAACTTTCTTCATATAATATCAGGTATAAGGATAACAATCTTCAAAATATAGCTTCAAAAAATCAGTTAAGAGGTAATTCGTCATTATGAAAAGTCTGAAAGTATGTGTAGAACTTGTATTAGGTCTTTAAAAATCAGTAAAAATTCTTTGCAGAAACCATCTTGACCTGCAGATTTATTTTTCATAAAGTTTTAAATTTAAAATCTGTTGCCTTAGTAAGCCAGTTTAACATCTCAACGCAGCTTGAACAGAGTAATATGAATCGGCATTTAAAAGAAAGCCTGCTGCACTTAATTCTTCCTGTTCATACCCTCTTGACCAAAAAACATCAACACTAGCATGCGTTATTAGACCAAAAATCATCCAGGGCCCTAATGAGGGCTGGTCATTGCTGTGGTCAGCCATTCTACCATTTCAATTTCACTTATGGCAGGCATTTAAAAAGTCTAAGTAGATGAATTCTCCTAAAACCCTATCTCAAGTTATCAGACCTTTAAACTTTCCCTGTAATATTATGCCCACATTTGGCTAGCTCATAATTAATGATCTGCCTAAACACTGAAAGAGGAATTGCTGTATTTACTTGCATTAACTTTGAAAACAGTGCTTTGAATGTATGTATGTATTCATACATCACCTCATCATGACTGGAATGGCTTGTTTAAAGACTATCAGGTTCTAAATACCTATCCAGTATAGAGTGAGCAAATCAGAACTTTAACTTAATACAGTTCGCCACATTAGAAACTAATTCCATTAATATGCTTCAGAGACATTTGTTGTTTGTTTTCCCCCAATCTGTAAGTATCAAAAAGCCCTAATGCCGGCTACTGCATAAGTTTTTTCCTTATAATATTTATGGATGAATTGATGATTTCTGTTAAGTTGTATCACACCTGTGTGCCAAGGTTTGATTTTAGCCCAAGTTCAGTAAATTTATTTTGTCAAAAACAATTGGTATCTTGAGCATTACTGAGCCAACAGGACATCAAAATAAAAAGTTGTCTAAAGTTAAAGGCACAGTACATTAACAAACAAATGATCCTCAGTTAAAATGGCTTACTATAGACTTTGTAAAAATGGCTCCAGAAGAGTAACAAACTGAAATCTTTGAGATCACACAGGTTGGAAATATGTACATAACTGCACAAAGTGTCAATTCTGCTATACAGTGCAGTTTTAGTCAGTTTTAGTTGCATAGGTTTCCATTGTATTTATAGTCTGTTTATGCTAAATCTGGCCAAAGATGAGCATTGCCCACCACTAAAATGCCTCTGCCACTTTTGAATTCTGTGCTAATTTTGTGGTCAGAATGTGGTGATCAAAATGCTCAATCTTTTTACAGTGGCATAGGAAGATGGCAAAATTTCCTAAAGTGCAATAGATTTTCAAGGGCATTGTGCCTTGTTCTAAAACTTTTATTAAGTAGGTGCACTTGACAGTATTGAGGTCATTTGTTATGGTGCTATTTCAATTAGTGTAGGTTTAGGCCCTTGTACATTTTGCCCATAACTTTTTACAAAGTACTTCTTTTATTGCACATTCAGAGAATTTTAGATATATGTCTTGTGTGCATGTCCTTAAACTTCCAATCTTATTTTGTCTCTTGGAGATTGTTGAATGCAGCTTGTCTAGGAAGGGGATGGGACTAGATTCTAAAATTTATTTGGGACCATGGGAATGATAGTTGGGAAGAAAACTATTTGCACACGACAGATTTCTAGATACTTTTTGCTGCTAGTTTTATGTAATATTTATTGAACATTTTGACAAATATTTATTTTTGTAAGCCTAAAAGTGATTCTTTGAAAGTTTAAAGAAACTTGACCAAAAGACAGTATAAAAACACTGGCACTTGAATGTTGAATGTCACCGTATGCGTGAAATTATATATTTCAGGGTAGTGTGAGCTTTTAATGTTAAGTCATATTAAACTCAAGTCAAATTAAGCAGACCCAGCATTGGCAGTGTAGCCATAACTTTCTGATGTTAGTAAAAACAAAATTGGTGACTTTAAATTAAATCATGCCAAGGTTTTGATACACTCGTCTTAAGATATTAATGAAACACTTCAAAACACTGATACGAAGTGTCCATATTCAAATATTGTGTGTTTTGTTTCATTGTGTGTATTTTTTTTTTCCAGTGAATGTCTGGCTCATTGCAATCCTGAAACATGTGGTTATCTTTGTTGTATTGGCATAGTCAGTGACTTGGACATTCAGCGATAGCATTTGAGCAAGTTTTATCAGCAAGCAATATTTTCAGTTAATAAATAAGGTTTCAAAAATCATGTAAGAAGTTAAACTTGCTGAATGTAAAGATTGAACCTCAAGTCACTGTAGCTTTAGTAATTGCTTATTGTATTAGTTTAGATGCTAGCACTGCACGTGCTGTGCATATTCTGATTTTATTAAAATAAAAGTTGAACTGCACAGTCTCTTTTGTTGTTGTCAATTGTGGTTTATTATTAGGTGAAAATAAAGTTGTGGTCTTGCCTGAAAAAAAATTAATAAATAAAATAAATAAAATAAAATAAAATAAAAATAAAATCTGTTGCCTTTATAGCTACATGGCTATCAAATTATCTATTTTATTTTAGATGATTTGTGGTAGTTCTTTTTTCAAATAACAAGTCCATTTATCTAAGTTGTCAAAGCATTCACAGTACTTCTTTTTTCAGCCTTTTTATGTCTGCAGCATCTGTACTGATATCCTGTTTTTGATGTTGATGATTTTTCTTTCTTTCAAGTCTTGCAAGATATTCAGTTCAGTTCAGTATCTGAGTCATGTCCGACTCTTTGTGACCTCATGGACTGCATGCAGCACCCAGGCCTCTTTGTCCATCATTAACTCCCAGAGTTTACTCATATTCATGTCCATTGAGTTGGTGATGCCACCCAATCCATATCATCCTCTGTCATCCCCTTCTCCCGCCTTCAGTCTTTCCCAGCATCAGGGTCTCTTCCAATGAGTCAGTTCTTAGCATCAGCTGGCCAAAGTATTAGAGATTCAGATTCAGTATCAGTACTTCCAGTGACTATTCAGGACTGATCTCCTTTAGCATGGACTGGTTGGATCTCCTTGCAGTCCAAGGGACTCTCAAGAGTCTTCTCCAACACCACAATTCAAAAACATCAGTTCTTCAGCATTCAGCTTTCTTTATAGTCCAGCTCTCACATCCATATATCAGTTCCGTTCAGTTCAGTTGCTCAGTCATGTCCGACTCTGCAATCCCATGAACTGCAGCATACCAGGCCTCCTTGTCCATCACCAACTCCCGGAGTTTACCCAAACTTACATCCACTGAGTCAGTGATGCCATCCAGCCATCTCATCCTCTGTTGTCCCCTTCTCCTCCTGCCTCCAATCCCTCCCAGCATCAGAGTCTTTACCAGTGAGTCAACTCTTCACATGAGGTGGCCAAAGTACTGGAGTTTCAGCTTTAGCATCATTCCTTCCAAAGAACACCTAGGACCGATCTCCTTTATAATGGACTGGTTGGATCTCCTTGCAGTCCAAGGGACTCTCAAGAGTCTTCTCCAACACCACAGTTCAAAAGCATTAATTCTTCGGCACTCAGCTTTCTTCATAGTCCAACTCTCACATCCATACATGACCACTGGAAAAACCATAGCCTTGACTAGACAGACCTTTGTTGGCAAAGTAATGTCTCTGCTTTTGAATATGCTATCTAGGTTGGTCATAACTTTCCTTCCAAGGAGCAAGCATTTTTTAATTTCATGGCTGCAATCATCATCTGCAGTGATTTTGGAGCCCCCCAAAATAAAGTCAGCCACTGTTTCCCCATCTATTTGCCATGAAGTGATGGGACCAGATGCCATGATCTTTGTTTTCTGAATGTTGAGCTTTAAGCCAACTTTTTCACTCTCCTCTTTCACTTTCAGCAAGAGGCTCTTTAGTTCTTCTTCACTTTCTGCCATAAGGGTGGTGTCATTTACCTATCTGAGGTTATTGATATTTCTCCTAGCAATCTTGATTCCAGCTGGTGCTTCATCCAGCCCAGAGTTTCTCATGACATACTGCTTCACTGAACAAATTCTGATTAATATTTTGTCAGAAGTCAAGTTGCTCCTGCTCTGGTTGGATTTTGCTACTCTCTAGGCCTGTCACTGAACACTAAAGACTGGAATTTCTTAGCCACAATCTTGGGAAATCCATCTTCTATCTCCAAATATTTGATCCCTTCTTTACTGAGTTGCCTATTTGAGTACTTTCTTGATATACTCATTTTATTGCAGCATATCAGTCAGAGTCTTTTGAAAAAGTTTCATAGGAGACTGGTTTGTTGTTTGGTTTTGTCCTTTGCAAGTGGGAAACAATTTTACTCTTTTATGCTTAAATTGTATAGTAACAAAATTTGATGTAGGAATCCTATCACTGCATATAATTCTAAATTTCAGTTTAACCAATTCTTTGTATGTTTTTTTTTTAATTTTTCTTCACAGAATCTCTTTAGTGTTTTCTCTTTGTCCCAAGAGTTTCTAAAGTGCACAATAATATGCCTTGGGACATAGTCACTTCTTTGAGGTAAAATTCTCAATTTAGAGTTAGATATTCAATAAGATTCTCCAATTTTAAGAGTATAATTTATAAGATTTGGGAATTATATAAAATCATTTACCTACTCTCACAATAATCAGGATTTTTTGATCACTCCACTGTTACCACTGTCTTGACTTTACTAGAATTTCATGTAAGTACACAGTCTTTTGTGTCTGGCTTAATTAACTTAGCATCATGCTTTTGAGATTTGTCCAAGTTGGTGTTTTTTATCAGTTGTTCTTTTTTTCGTTGCTCATACTGAGCAGTATTTTATTATATTCATATACCAAGTTTCCTTATACACTCACAAGCTGATGTGCATTTGGAAAGTTTTCTACATTTTGAACTTATATTCAATTTGAAGAGTCGCCATGATGGGCTTCCCAGGGGGCTCAGTGGTAAAGAATCCACATGCCAATGGAAGAGGTACAGGAGATGTGGGTTCTAACTCTGGGTTGGGAAGATCCCCTGAAAGAGGAAATGGCAACCCACTCCAGTATTCTTACCTGAAAAATTTCACAGACAGAATAGCCTTGTGGGCTACAGTCCATAGCGTCACAAAAAGTCAGACATGACTGAGTGAGAGAGCATGCACAAACATTATATACACATCTTTGTGTGGAGATGTATTTCCCATTCTCTTAGATAAATACTTAGGAGAGGAGGACTGTTTAACTTTAGAAGAAGGTATCATTCTGCTTTCCAATGTGTGTGTGTGTGTGTGTGTGTGTGTGTGTGTGTGTGTGTGTGTGTGTGTTTCCTTTTTTATTCCCACCATTGAACTGGAAATCAATGGCCTTTATATCAGAAAATTCATGCCTTTTTGGTTTTGGGGAAATTTGTTAAAGCCTATACTGCATAATTTCCTTTTTTAAATCTATTTTCTACCAAAGGGGCTTCCCTGATAGCTCAGTTGTTAAAGAATCTGCCTGCAATGCAAGAGACCTGGTTCAAGTCCTGGTTCAGGAAGATCCACTGGAGAAGGAATAGACTACCCATTCCGGTATTCTTGGGCTTCTTTTGTAGCTCAGCTGGTAAGGAATCTACCTGTAATGTGGAAGACCTGGGTTCCATCCCTGGGTTGGGAAGATCCCCTGGAAAGGGAAAGCCTACCCACTACAGTATTCTGGCCTGGAGAATTCCATGGACTGTATAGCTCATGGGGTAGCAAAGAATCAAACACACTGAGTGATTTTCACTTCACTTCTGCTGAACTCCCATTAGTTATTTTGTATTTGGAATAAGATGAATATGTTAATACTGAGGTATAGAGAAGATTAAATTTGGATATAAAGCCATATATATATGTATATATATATACACATATATATATATTCACATTTGTACTTGATAATCACATGCTTATTACATTTTATTGCATTTTTCAAAATTTTAATGTTAATTTTTAATAGTATTTTCTTTTTGATATATTTTAAAGGCATTTTCTTAAAATAAAAATAAAATGGCTATATTCCATGTCTTCAGAAAGAATAAAATCAACTCAGTAGAAAAGTCATTTTCATAGAAAAAATATAAAACTTCATAAACAATTAAACAGATTAAAGCATCTTCTTTTAAGTTGTGCTTAATGAGAGCATAGGGAGTTAAACACAAAATTTCCATTAAAATGACTGAGAAATTGTGCATGTAGTTTCATATTTGCCTTGATGAACATTCTTCTCTTCCTACTGAATGTTTAAAAAGGGAGTAATTCCACAGTTTAAAGAGTACCCGGCAATCTTGTCAACACAGACATTCATATTAAGTACAAAGTTTTTATAAGTATTTTTGAATTTCAAGTTGATAATAGGTATACCTGTTTACATTTCATTCCTGTAAATCTTCTAGCAATAGTGTAAAAATATTACATTGATTTTCTCCATTAAATTTAATAAAATTTGGTACATTGAACTTTTTTCACTTTCTTGGTGAAAGCAGTCATATTTTTCTAGCACAAAGTTGATTCCTGGCAAACAATATGTTAGATATTTATGACAAAAAAAGTACTAAGAAAGAAAAATTGTATTTATTTTATTTCTTCTTTACTTTTCTACGGGGAATGTAAAATTCCTGGCACCCCAGACTCACATGCTAACATTTAATGTGTGGCTAGATGATTTTCAACTTTTGTCCATATAGGATTTTTTTAAAATCTATTCATTTATTCAGTTTATTGCAGGTTTTATAGATGACATGGTTAAACTGAGAAGTTTAATCAAAGGTAATGCAAACAAGGAAATAAAGATTAGAGCAGAAATAACAGAAATAAAGATAATAGAGATTACTAAGAGCTGTTTCTTTGAAAAGATCTTCAAAAATGACAAGCCTTTGGCTAGACTCACCACAAAAAAAAGAAAAATAACTCAAATAAATAAAATCAGAAATTAGAAAGATATGTGACTACTGATAGCACAGAAACACAAAGGATCATAAGAGACAACTATTAATCATTATATGCCAACAAACAGGACACCATAGACTAAATAAACACCTAGAAATATACAAGTCACCAAGACTGAACCACAAAGAAACAGAAAATATTAGCAGATTGATTATTGGTAAGGAGATTAAACCAGTAATCACAAACCTTCAAACAAACAAAAGTCCAGGAAAAGACAGCTTCACTGGTGAATTTTACCAAACATTTAAAGAAGAATCAAGAAAAAGTCCTTCTCAAATTCTTCAAAAATAAAAAAGGAGAGAACTCTTATAAAGTCATTTTATGAGACCAGTTTAACTTTATGCCAAAACTAGACAAGGATACCATAAGAAAGGAAATTTATAGGCCAGCATCCCTCGTGAACATAAACGTGAAAATCCTCAACAAAATATCACAAACCAAATTCAACAATAAAGTCAAAAGATCACATGCTATGATCAAATGAGGTTTATACCAAGGATTAAAGGATGGTTTAACATCTTCAAATCACTCAGCATGATACATTACCAAAATAAAGTATAACAATCATATGGTCATCTCAATAGATGCAAAAAAGGCATTTGACAAAATTAAACATTCGTTTACAAAAAAAAAAACCAAACTCTCAACAAGGTGGGTATAGAGGGAATATGCATGAACGTGTGCCCAGTTGTGTCCCACTTTTTTGCAACCCCATGGGCTGTATCCTACCAGCCTCCTCTGCCCATAGGATTTTCTAGGCAAGAATACTGGAGTGGGTTGCCATCTCTTCCTCCAGGAGATCTTCCCAACTCACAGATGAACCAGAACTGCATATTCTGCATCTCTTGTTTTGGCAGGTGGGTTCTTACCACTGAGCCACCTCAACATAATGAAGGCTGCATACAACAAGCCCTCAGCCAATATCATGCTCAAAATGTGAATAGTGAAAACCCTTTCCTCTAGTTCAAGAACAAGACAAGATTGCCCCCCTTCACTACTTTTGTTCAACATAGTACTGGAAGTCTTAAACAGAACAATTAGGCAAAAAAGAGAATTAAAAGGCATCCAGTTGGAAAGGAAAAAGTAAAACTGTTACTATTTGCAGATGATATGATATTTCTTACAGAGTACCCTAAAGAATCCATCAAACAAACAAACAAACAAAAAAAAAAAAACTTGTTAGAATTAACAAAAGAATTCAGTATGGTTGTAAGACACAAAATCAATACAAAAAAACTCTTTTGTCTTTGCATACTAATAATGACACAGCAGAAGAATAAATAAAGACACTAATTCCATTCAAAATTGTATTAAAAGAACACAATACCTAGGAGTAAATTTAATCAAGGAAGTGAAATATGTTCATACTTAAAACTGCAAGATATTATTGAAAGAACTTAAAGATGATATAAGTGCAAAGATATCCCATGTTCATGGATTGGAACAATTAATATTATTACAATCAGTTACTATCCAAAGCAATCTACAAGTTCAGTACAATCTCTATCAAAATTCCAATGGTACATTTCAAAGAAGTAGAATTAATAATAAAAAAAGTTTTTATAGAATCATAACAAAAAACCCCAACACTACAGCAGTGTTGAATAAGAAGTACAAAGCTGGAGGCATTATGTTTCATTATGAATAGGTGATTTACAGAGAGGAAATCTAAAAGTAGAACAAAATATAAAGAAATTCTCAAATAAAGTGTGAGTTGGAGACATAATAAAAAAAACCCAACAATTAAATGTCACTGTATACCAGACTGGTTAAGAACTAAATGCTGACTCCAGCACTGTTTACAATAGCGAAAACATGGAAACAGCCTAAATGTCCACCGACCCAGGGATAGAAGTAAGGTGTGGTACATATATACTACGGAACACTAATCAGACATTAAAAAGAATGAACAATGCCATTTACAGCAATATGGATGGATTAGTGTCCTTCTCAGTGAAGCACGTTAGACAGAGAAGAAGTATATGACATCCTTACATGTGGAATCTAAAAAGAAATGATACAAATGAAGTTACTTACAAAACAGAAACAGACTCACAGACTTAGAGAACTAGCTTATGGTTGCTAGGGGAGAAGGGTGGCAGGAAGGGAGAGTTCTGGTATTTGGGACAGATATGTATACACTGCTATATTGAAAATTGATTACCAACAAGGACCTACTGTATAGCACATGGAACCTTTATTCACTGTTACGTGGCAGCCTGGATGGAAGCGGAGTTTGGGGGAGAATGGATACATGTATATACGTGGTTGAATCCTTTTGCTGTTCACCTAAAACTGTCACAGAACTCTTATACCTCAATATAAAATAAAACATTTATAAGAAAAAAAAAAGAATAAAATGCTGAATAATGTCAATATTCAAGGGGCTACATGGATATGGAACCCAGAGTCCTGCTAGTTGGACAGAAGATTGGTACACTTCCTTGAAAGAGGAAACGGACAGTTCTTAGTTAAATGTACACATAACATGACCTAGCAGTTCTCCTGGACAGACACAGTCCATAAGGAAAGGATGCTCACTTACCTATCAGTGGCAGGGGAAGAAGTATTATCCTCATCCCTTTTTTGGTGAATTGGTCATACAAGATACGGTAGATGCACACTGTGGTACAGTGTACAGATGCGACAGACGAGATATTCACAGTAAATAAGACAGCGCTAAGAGAAGAAAGCAATACACAGAACAAAATTCATGTTATTAAACTAAAATACATCGAAAAACAACACACATTTTATAAGAACATAAACAGACCAAGGGATGAACTCTAGCTGTATCAGAATGGCTGTCCACAAAGGGAGAGAAATGAAGAGAGAGAGGTTTATTCATTCATTTAAATTAATAAATCATGTATAACGTAAGAGAAGGAACTTAAAGAGTATGATGACATGTCATGAACTAAGGAGTAGAATTTACTCAACATTCTAGACAACTATATATGTGATATTCCTGACCCACAGTTGTTTACCTGTAGCTTGAATGCTGAGAACTGGCAGCACACTTCTATCTAAATACTTTATGGACAGCACTGAGTCCATGAAAGGCTTTCATTTATTTCAACCTGGGCTTTCAATTGCGAAAAAGGATTACATTTTGCTTTGATGTTTAAAATTTCTCCTCAAGTAGCTGTTTTGGGCAGTAACATATAGATTATATTCAGTGATCTGCACAGGCCGGCAAGTAGACCTTAATATTTGGGGAAAGGGAATGAATTATCCTAAATAAAGGTAAAAGGTATGTAAAAAGTTGCAGTTACATCCAATATTGATTTGCAATAAAGAGAAACTCTGTTTAAGAGCTGTGGAGTTAGGTGTAACATTCTTCAAAGCAGTTTACTAGCATTTTATTTTATATGATAAAAAGAAGAGTGTGTTATCTAAAAAACCTAAAGATGAATAGGATATTAATCTTTATTTCTCAGAAACTGTACTAATCCTCTCCTACCCCCAACAAAGGTACATAAATGGCATTTAGAATGTGCATTTTGATGGCTTTTCAGACTGATTTCAAAGATAATGAAATTAATATGCAAATATAAGAAATTAAAATACAACAATTTTAATTTTAAAATTTAATAATATTAACAAATACATTCTAATACATTTTCTAGTAGAATACAGCCCAATATAAAGTGAAATAAATATTCACTGCTCCGTGATACATTTACAGAGCATTTATGGCTTAAAGAAATGCACTTCTTCTGTATTTCACTTTCAACTTTTCTCTTAGGAAATAATGATACTTTTATTCAAGAAGATCATACTAATATATGTATTTGTACATGTTGAAAGGGACAAATAGTATGAACTAGAGAAACTATTTCTGGAAGACCAAACGCAAACTTTATTTCAAGTGCAAAGTAGCCTTTATGCCCCTGAACACTCTCATCTGTTTACAGTTTTCTAGAATCCCAAGCTCACTACCTTTTTTAACTCACCCTACAGACAATCAGCTATGGTTTTTCCAGCAGTCATGTATGGATGTGACAGCTGGACTATACAGTAAGCTGAGCGCAGAAGAATTGATGCTTTTGAACTGTGGTGTTGGAGAAGACTCTTTAGAGTCCCTTGGACTGCAAGGAGATCCAACCAGTCCATCCTAAAGGAAATCAGTCCTGAATATTCACTGGAAGGACTGATGCTGAAGCACCTGATGTGAAGAACTGACTCAAGATGTTGTGGGGAGGGAGGTGGGAGGGGGGTTCATGTTTGGGAACGCATGTAAGAATTTAAGATTTTAAAATTTAAAAAAAAAAAAAATAAAAAATAAAAAAAAAAAAAAAAAAAAAAAAAAGAAAAGACCCTGATGCTGGGAAAGATTGAAGGTGGGAGGAGAAGGGGATGACAGAGGATGAAAGGTTGGATGGCATCACTGACTCAATGGACATGAATTTGAGTAAACTCCAGGAGTTGGTGATGGACAGGGAGGCCTGGCATGCTGCAGTCCATGGGGTTGCAATGAGTCGGACATGATTGAACAACTGAACTGACTGAACTGACAGACAGTCAGAAAAAGAGAAAGATACAGAGAACAAACATACAACCCTCTGGACTTTGAACACATGCATCTACATATACTCTTTAATAAGGGCCTTCTGTCTTAAACATGGAGCCCTCTAAATGTTAAGCAAGCCAGGCTCCTCTGTCCATGGAATTCTCCAGTCAAGATACTGGAATGGGTTCGCAATTCCCTTCTTAGAGAATCTTCCCAATCCAGGGATCAAACTGGTCTCCTCCATTGTAGGCAGATTCTTTACCATCTGAGCTACCAGGGAAGTCCATTAAGCAAGCCAAACCCCTATTATTATTTAGGTTCCTTTCCATTTTTTTTTTTTTCGTGAAATTACATTTTGTTTCTTCACTGTAAATATATCATTCATTATCTTTTTATTTTGAAATAGATATTCATAAGAATTAGAAAAAACAAAAACTATAGAGGGAAGTCCCATGTTCCTTTAATCCAGTTTTACCCCAAGTCCTGCAAAACTATATTACAATATAAAACAGAAGTTTAGTATAATCTACAGAGCTTATTCAGGTTTCACCAGTCCTATGCTCAGTCATCTGTTTGTTCTATAGATGAGTATAAATTCTACACAACTTCATCACATGTGCAGATTTATGTATCACCACAATCAAAATACAGCACTGTTCCATCACCAACCATAAGGTTTCCTTATATCCTTACACCTTTCCCCACTACCCATTGCTATAGTGAGGTCGCTCAGTCGTCTCTGACTCTTTGCGACCCCATGGACTGTAACCTCCCAGGCTCCTCTGTCCCATGGGATTTTCCAGGCAATAGTCCTGGAGTGGATTGCCATTTCCTTCTCCAGGGGATCTTCCCAACCCAGGGATCAAACTCGGGTCTCCCACATTGTAGACAGACGCTTTAGCATCTGAGCCACCAGGGAAATCCTACCTGGCAAACACTAATGTATTCATCATCTTGATAATTTTGTTATTTAATGAATATTTAATAGATAGAAACACACTGTTTGTAACCTTTTATTTTTATTGTTTTTTGGTAAATGGAAAAGTTTTTTCTTTTTTTAACTTTTTTAAATATAAATTTATTTATTTATTTTAATTGGAAGTTAATTACTTTACAATATTGTATTGGTTTTGCCATATATCAACATGAATCCACCACAGACATACACGTGGTCCCCATCCTGAACCCCCTTCCCTCCTCCCTCCCCGTACCATCCCTCTGGGTCGTCCCAGTGCACCAGCCCAAAGCATCCAGTATCATGCATCGAACCTGGACTGGTGATTCATTTCATATATGATATTATACATGTTTCAATGCCATTCTCCCAAATCATCCCACCCTCTCCCTCTCGCACGGAGTCCAAAAGACTGTTCTATACATCTGTGTCTCTTGTGCTGTCTCGCATACAGCGTTATTGTTACCATCTTTCTAAATTCCATATGCTGGCTTCCCACAGGGCTTAATTTCTCTGATATCACTCCCAGTTTTGGTACATATCAGTACATCACTCCTTTTTATAATACTCCATGATACAAATTTATTATTGTTTGTTTAACCATTCATGGATTGAGAAATAATTAGTTTCTAGTTTGGACTATTATAAATAAAGTTGATATGAATATTTACATATTAGCTTTTGTGTGAACATATATTTTTCTTTCTCTGTGGTAGATCTACAAGAGTTTGATCACTAGACATTGTGATAAGTACATGTTTAGTGCTGTATATGAAAATTAGAGATACCAAACGAACATTTCATGTAAAGATGGACAGAAATGGATAAAGGACAGAAATAGAATGGACCTAACAAGCAAAATATATTAAGAAGAGTGGCAAGAATACACAGAAGAACTGTACAAAAAAGATCTTCACAACCAAGATAACCATGATGGTGTGATCACTCACCTAGAGCCAGACATCCTGGAATGTGAAGTCAAGGGGCCCTTATAAAGCATCACTATGAACAAAGCTAGTGGACATGATGGAATTCCAGTTGAGCTATTTCAAATCCTGAAAGATGATGCTGTGAAAGTGCTGCACTCAATATGCCAGCAAATTTGGAAAACTCAGCAGTGGCCACAGGACTGGAAAAGGTCAGTTTTCATTCCAATCTCAAAGAAAGGCAATGCAAAAGAATGTTCAAACTACCGCACAATTGCACTCATATCAAAAAGTGGTAAAGTAATGCTCAAAATTCTCCAAGCCAGGCTTCAGCAATACATGAACCGTGAACTTCCAGATGTCCAAGCTGGTTTTAGAAAATGCAGAGGAACTAGAGATCAAATTGCCAACATCTATTGGATCATCAAAAAAGAGAGTTCCAGAAAAACATCTATTTCTGCTTTATTTACTATGCCAAAGCCTCTGAATGAGTGGGTCAAAATAAACTGTGGAAAATTCTGAAAGAGATGGGAATACCAGACCACCTGACCTGCCTCTTGAGGAACCTATATACAGGTCAGGAAGCAACAGTTAGAACTGGACATGGAACAACAGACTGGGTCCAAATAGGAAAAGGAGTACATCAAGGCTGTATATTGTCACCCTGTTTATTTAACTTATATGCAGAGTATATCATGAGAAATGCTGGGCTGGAAGAAGCACAAGCTGGAATCAAGATTGCCGGGAGAAATATCAATAACCTCAGATATGCAGAAGACACCACCTTTATGGCAGAAAGTGAAGAGGAACTAAAAGGCCTCTTGATGAAAGTGAAAGAGGAGAGTGAAAAAGTTGGCTTAAAGCTCAAAATTCAGAAAACAAAGATCATGGTATCTGGTCCTATTACTTCATGGGAAATAGATGGGGAAACAGTGGAAACAGTGTCAGACTTTATTTTTTGGGGCTCCAAAATCACCGCAGATGGTGACTGCAGCCATGAAATTAAAAGACACTTATTCCTTGGAAGGAAAGTTATGACCAACCTAGATAGCATATTCAAAAGCAGAGATATTACTTTTGCAACAAAGGTCCGTCTAGTCAAGGCTATGGTTTTTCCAGTGGTCATGTATGGATATGAGAGTTGGACTAAAAAGAAAGTTGAGCACCGAAGAATTGATGCTTTTGAACTGTGGTGTTGGAGAAGACTCTTGAGAGTCCCTTGGACTGCAAAGAGAGCCAACCAGTCCATTCTAAAGGAGATCAGTCCTGGGTGTTCATTGGAAGAACTGATGTTGAAGCTGAGGCTTCAATACTTTGGCTACCTGATACAAAGAGCTGACTCATTTGAAAAGACCCTGATGCTGGGAAAGATTGAGGGTAGGAGGAGAAGGGGACTGTAGAGGATGAGATGGCTGGATGGCATCACCGACTCTATGGACATGGGTTTGGGTGGACTCCAGGAGTTGGTGATGGACAGGGAGGCCTGGCGTGCTGCGGTGCATGCGGTCACAAAGAGTCAGATATGACTAAGCGACTGAACTAAACTGAACTGAATAACTGGCAAACTGCTTCCTAGGGGTCTGTCCTGTTTTATAGTCTAACTAATCATGTATGAATTATCTAGTTTTTCAGTGTCTTCAGCAGCATTTGTGTTATTGTTGCTTTATTTTAGCCATTCTTGTATGTATCCAGTAATACCACTATTGGCTTAATTTTTGTTTCCCTAGTCGCTAATGATGTGATCCATATATTCTTGAGCTTATTTCCACACCCTCTTCATTGAAACATCTATTTTGGCTTTTGACTAATTGGTAAATGGGCTATTTGATTTTTACTGCCAAGTTTGAGTGTCCTTTATATGCATATCAGATATGAATGGATTCTTTGTTAGATATATGGTTTGTAAATATTACCTCCCACATATAATTTTACTCATATATTATGTGGTATACATAATCTTCTATCTCGAATTTTAATATTAAATATGCATTTTTGCTTCTATCTTGTAGGAATGCAAATTCTTAAAGGTAGAGCCAAAAGTAATTAACCTTCACATATCCCCCAACAAGCATTTATTACACAAAGACATCTAATAACACATTACTGATAAAGTAATGAACAAAGAAATAAAAAATAAAATAGATATTCCAATAACAAACTACCTCATGAGACTATTATAGTAAATTGATATAAGGTAAAGTCACACTTCAAGAAGGCAATGGCACCCCACTCCAGTATTCTTGCCTGGAAAATCCCATGGACGGAGGAGCCTGGTGGGCTGCAGTCCATGGGGTCGCGAAGAGTCGGACACAACTGAGCGACTTCACTTTCACTTTTCACTTTCATGCATTGGAGAAGGAAATGGTAACCCACTCCAGTGTTCTTGAGAATCCCAGGGATGGGGGAGCCTGCTGGGCTGCCGTCTATGGGGTCGCACAGAGTCGGACAAGACTGAAGCGATTTAGCAGCAGCAGCAAGTCATATTATCCAGGTGACTAAATATTTTAATACCTGACTTTTAGGTCTCCTATCTTCTATGCAACCAGACTTTCTTCGAGTTGAAACTTTGTTCTCAACATATAAAAATGTGGTCTCTTTTACCATATAAATCTTAGGATGATGCAATTCTTTAGTTTATCCTGGTGTGAACTTTCCTAACTCCTGTTCAGGACGTTTTTTAAGCATAACTTGACAGATTAAGGTACGGCATCTCCAAATATGTCCATATAGCTATGTCACAGTCTCTTCTTTGGTATCTAATATTTAGATAGTGATGTAAGTCTATGTTTTACTGCTTTTAAACTGTTAGCCTTTTATTGATTCACTTAGGGTGTAACTGCTTCCTCTCTGTAAGCATTCTAATCAGAACAGTAAGATCACTTCACCACTCGCAATTCCAGTGAGGTCACAGAAATTAGAGATGCAAATAACTTGCTAAGTCACCCTTTTAATTTTTCCTCTGGGTAAGGTTATTTGTTATGGAATATTTTTTTTTGTTTCTCCTTTTTTTTTCTTTTGTCAATCTGAGCTTTAAAGAGATTCAATAAGTATGTTTTTTTCTAATGCTTCCATTCCAAGACTAAGCTTGAAAATCTCTGGAAGGAATGAAAATCATATACTCTTTGATAGGAGTATCAGTATCCAGTGTCTGGATATCAATATCCAGTATCTTCCAGGCATGAACCGTGATGGTTCCTCTTGCCATTACTCAGTAAGACTTTTCTCAGTTCTTGGTTGCAAGTTCAATGATGAGAGAACCTACTGCTTCTGTGAAATCTGCCTTTCCTTTCTACTAACTGGTAATTTCATCAGAAACATGATTAACAGAACTGTTATCGCAGTTATAATGGTGACAAAGTCATGCCACTATGAAGAAAAGGAAAATGAAATAATTATGTCAATTATATTCATCATGAATTCCCCTTTCCTGAGTCACTTTTCTGAAAACATAGGCCTAATTTTCCTATGAAAGTAGAAATGTAGGAAGTCTAGATTGAAGTAATTTGACTTGAAATACCTCACTTGGGAATGGTATAACATTATTGTTTGCAAGATTCTGTCAAATATCTTATTATACTTAGAGTGATGAGGTGAAATGGAATGGGTTATTACCCACATTTTATACATGATTATATTGAGGTTCTGATTTAGTTGATTTAGGCTACACAATTCAACATGTTCTCAAACTCAGTACTTTTCATAATACATGAAAGTCACAATCACATACAGACATGTATTTGTTGGGGCCTATTTTATGTGAATTTGGATCAAAATCCCATAGCACCTAGATTTCCTCCCTCACATGTCCTATTGCTTCTATGTCTTCTTTTGAGTACACTTCAATTTTCTCTTTTTTTATTATATTTTAGAGCATCAATTATCTTTTTTTGCTGCATATTTGAATCACCCATGCAGTTTTTATATATCATGATGCCCAGGTTATACCCTATAGTGATTGATTAATAAGAAATATCTGGAGGAGAGACTCAGGATTCAATATATTTTCCTTAAACTCTCCAGCTGATTCCAAAGTGCAGCCAAGTTTGAAAACTACTATCTTAGATTTCTATCCCAGGCTTTCTTCTCTTACAACTGTGCACTGAATCAAACATTTGATTGTACAACCACACACAGTAATTTATTTTCCAGGTACATGGTGGTTCTTCACAAGTCCACATCTCCACCTAGAACTCTGTCTTGGGCTTCAGAAGCATCCACACTTGTATATCCATCTCCACAGAGGCTTTAAGAGTCTCATGCTATTGCAACTGAGCTAGCCAGGCAGAGGCTTTAAACTCAAAAATCCCCGGGGTGAATTTATAGCTTTCCCTCAAAATATCCTTCTTTTTCTTGTTTAGTAAAGACTATTCTGTTGCAAAAGACTCAAGAATTCAGTGGCTGTGTCAAAACATTTGTCTCTCACTCTCAGTTCTGAGACTGAGAAGCTCTGCTCTTCTCAACCTCAGGCATCTTTCCTTGTTCTTGTCACTACAATCAGTCATCTGGAAGAAAGAATCAGAGGTCTAGGTGCATCTCTTTAAAGGGCAGGGCTCAGAATGTGACATACTACTTCTACCTTTATCCCATCAGTCAGACGTTATTCATACGGTCACACAAGTCTATAACGGTAGATAGATTTGTGGTCTTTAGCTAGATAGCCATGTACCTGGCTAAAACCAAGAGGAAGGAACTTCTAATTCTGAAGAAGATGAAGTAACAAATTACCCTCCTTCCTGAAACAATAACAGTAACTGCATTTCATATATTCAAAAGTTAAGTAGAGATATGAAATATAAATATTTTAAAAGGAATCACACTGCACTGCTAAAGATGAAAACTAAAATTTGTGAGATGAAAAATACATGGGATGGAATTAACAACAGATCAGACATTGCAGAAAATAAAGGGTTAGTGTACTCTGAGACACTACAGGAGGAACCATCCAAAATAAGACACAGAGAGCAAAAGGAATAAATAGTGAAGAGTTCAAGTGAGCCGTGGAACAATTTCAAGTGGTCTCATATACACACAGTTGGAATCTCCACAGGTTAGGAAATATCAAAGAAGAAAGAAGGACCAAAATATTTTCAAGAAATGATGGTTACAATGTTTGCAAAACTGTTGAAAAATAGAAACCCATAGTATAAGAATCTCAATAAATCTCAAGTACAAGAGACATTAAAAATAAATACTCCAAGGCACAACATAATCAAATTCCTCAAAGTTAGTGATAGAAAATCTTTAAAGCAGCCAGAGGAAAAGACATCTTTAAACTAATTATGTATTTAACATAATACATTTTATGTACAAAATCAAAGAGCAGGATGATTTATTTCTCATAGAAAATATGTAAGTGAGATGACAATGGAGGAGGATCTTTAAAGTGCTGAAAGAAAATGCTTTCTCATCTACTAAGTAAATATAACTTTCCCAAAAGATGTGAAGTAAAACTTTTCAGACATCACCAGCAGACTGGCATAACATGAAAGATATTTTCTTCAGATGGGAGGGGAAAAAGACAACCGGATGAAAATAAGGAATGAAGAGTGCCTAGAAATGAAAGTTACATGGATGGACATATTTCATTTTTTCTTGTGATCTAACCCTTATTTTAAAGATAAATGACTGTTTAATAATAATTTTCTGTGAATTTGATAGATATGTAAAAGAGAGGTGACAACAATAGCACAAATCCAAGAGGGCAAAGATGGAAAAGTGCTGTCATACTTGAAGGTAGACTGTGATATGATGAAGATGTACACTCTAAAGCAACCGGAAAATGACTAAACAATGAGTTGCAGCTCACCAGTCAGCAAAGGAGGTAAAATGATTCATGAAATGATTAAATCCACAAATCCATAAAAAGACAGAAAAAAAAGAGAACATAATAATGACTTTAAAAAAAGAATGTAACAATGACATAAAACAATGAGTTGGTTATGTCAGGGAGAGTCCAGGATAATGGGCCTCTGTTCAACCAAAGGCCATAGGAAAACTAAAATGTATAAGTTTATTATTCAGAGACCCCATAGAAAACATGCAGCATGCCTCGAAGGGCCACGCATGAGGTAAAGACAGGGTGCAGGCAGAGTTTGCAGCAGGACCTGGGGGGCATGACTTTATTAAGGTCTATGTGTACAGTGCTTTGGGGTTCCCAAGTTAAAGCTAGATTGGTCAATTTAAACCAAAAAGCAGGGTTTTGCACAGCTCCTTATCTAAGGGACTCACAAGGGGAAGGCCCTGGGAAGCAGAAAAGACTGTTTAATACAAGGGCCATTGGAGTAGGCAGGTCAGGAACTTATATTTACTTGTGACTCAGTGGCATGAAGGGTTAATGTCAATCTAAGGTACCCATAGGCAGCTTGGGCAGATAAAATGGATGTGGAAGCAGCAATATTGAGAGTAACAGAGCTAAATTCTTCGTAAGACTAAAGGATATAAAAATAAGATTCAGTTCAGTTCAGTCGCTCAGTCGTGTCTGACTATTTGCAACCCCATGAATCACAGCACGCCAAGGCCTCCATCACCAGCTGTCCATCACCAGCTCCTGGAGTTCACTCAGACTTAACATCTATCGAGTTAGTGATGCCATCCAGCCATCTCATCCTCAGTCGTCCCCTTCTCCTCCTGCCCCCAATCCCTCCCTGCATCAGAGTATTTTCCAATGAGTCAACTCTTCACATTAGGTGGCCAAAGTACTGCAGCTTCAGCTTTAGCATCAGTCCTTCCATGAAATTCCAGGGCTGATCTTCAGAATGGACTGGTTGGATCTCCTCGCAGTCCAAGGGACTTTCAAGAGTCTTCTCCAACACCACAGTTCAGAAGCATCAATTTTTCAGTGCTCAGCCTTCTTCACAGTCCAACTCTCACATCCATACATGACCACAGGAAAAACCATAGCCTTGACTAGATGGACCTTAGTCGGTAATGTCTCTGCTTTTGAATATGCTATCTAGGTTGGTCATAACTTTTCTCCCAAGGAGTAAGTGTCTTTTAATTTCATGGCTGCAATCACCATCTGCATCGATTTTGGAGCCCAAAAAAATAAAGTCTGACACTATTTCCCCATCTATTTCCCATGAAGTGATGGGACTGGATGCCATGATCTTCATTTTCTGAATGTTGAGCTTTAAGCCAACTTTTTCACTCTCCACTTTCACTTTCATCAAGAGGCTTTTTAGTTCCTCTTCACTTTCTGCCATAAGGGTGGTGTCATCTGTATATCTGAGGTTATTGATATTTCTCCCGGCAACCTTGATTCCAGCTTGTGTTTCTTCCAGTCCAGCATCTCTCATGATGTACTCTGCATATAAGCTAAATAAGCAGGGTGACAATATACAGCCTTGACATACTCCTATTCCTATTTGGAACCAGTCTGTAGTTCCATGTCCAGTTCTGTTTCTTCCTGACCTGCATACAGATTTCTCAAGAGGCAGGTTAGGTGGTCTGGTATTCCCATCTCTTTAAGAATTTTTCACAGTTTATTGTGATCCACACAGTCAAAGGCTTTGGTATAAAGCAGAAACAGATATTTTTCCGGAACTCTCTTCCTTTTTCCATGATCCAGTAGATGTTGGCAATTTGATCTCTGGTTCCTCTGCCTTTTCTAAAACCAGCTTGAACATCAGGAAGTTCATGGTTCACGTATTGCTGAAGCCTGGCTTGGAGAATTTTGAGCATTACTTCACTAGCATGTATCTCTTCAAAGCTGCTCTAGCAAAGCGCAGCCGCTGCTCCTTACCTTGGATGAGGGGTATCTTCTCACTGCCGCCCTTCCTGACCTTCAACGTGGGATAGCTCCTCTAGGCCCTCCTGCACCCATGCAGCCTTCGCTCCTTGGACGTGGTGTGGCTCGAGGAGTTATGAAATGGTCAAAGAGACCAAAAAGTTTGACCGAGAAAGGAGAGTTCGGTCCACATGCTTTGCCCATTTCTGGTCGGTTCCCAAAGGAGTCACTGGGTGCCTCTCGGCATTGGCAGGTCGGTATAAATCCATGGCAGGTTTCTTCCATAAGTCGTATGAGATCACTGTGGAACTGCAGAGCAGGGCTCCTTACTTGCTTCACGCAGGGCATGTCATTTATTCACACAAGCACACCGTAGAGTTAGTAAAGCACAGAAGAAAACGTGTTTGCTAAGAGAAAAAAGAACTAGAGCTCCAAGCATCCTTACCTTGTCTTGAAGGATCCTGGATGAGCGCCCAAGATGAAAGGTTTTTGTTGAATCACGATGCCAGGATTCTTGGCCTCTGGAGGAGAGGAATTCAATCCGGGGCCAGAGACGAGGCTTGATCGCTCAGAGCTTTTGTGTAATAAAGTTTTATTAAAATATAAAGGAGATAGAGAAAGCTTCTGACATAGGCATCAGAAGGGGACAGAAAGAGTACCCCATGAAGAGATACCCCACGCCCAAGGTAAGAGAAACACAAGTAAGATGGTAGGTGTTGCAAGAGGGCATCAGAGGGCAGACACACTGAAACCATACTCACAGAAAACTAGTCAATCTAATCACACTAAGACCACAGACTTGTCTGATTCAGTGAAACTAAGCCATGCCTGTGGGGCAACCCAAGATGGGCGGGTCATGGTGGAAAGGTCTGACAGAATGTGGTCCACTGGAGAAGGGAATGGCAAACCATCTCAGTATTCTTGCCTTGAGAACTACATGAACAGTATGAAAAGGCAAAATGATATGATACTGAAAGAGGAACTCCCCAGGTCATCAGGTGCCCAATATGCTACTGGAGATCAGTGGAGAAATAACTCCAGAAAGAATGAAGGGATGGAGCCAAAGCAAAAACAATACCCAGCTGTGGACGTGTCTGGTGATAGAAGCAAGGTCCGATGCTGTAAAGAGCAATATTGCATAGGAACCTGGAATGTCAGGTGCATGAATCAAGGCAAATTGGAAGTGGTCAAACAAGAGATGGAAAGAGTGAACGTCGACATTCTAGGAATCAGTGACCTAAAATGGACTGCAATGGGTGATTTTAACTCTGATGACCATTATATCTACTACTGCAGGCAGGAATCCCTCAGAAGAAATGGAGTAGCCATCATGGTCAACAAAAGAGTCTGAAATGCAGTACTTGGATGCAATCTCAAAAATGACACAATGATCTCTGTTCATTTCCAAGGTAAACCATTCAATATCACGGTAATCCAAGACTATGCTCCAACCAGTAATGCTAAAGAAGCTGAAGTTGAACGGTTCTATGAAGACCTACAAGACCTTTTAGAACTAACACCTGAAAAAGATGTCCTTTTCATTATAGGGGACTGGAATGCAAAAGTAGGAAGTCAAGAAACACCTGGAGTAACAGGCAAATTTGGCCTTGGAATACAGAATGAAGCAGGGCAAAGGCTAATAGAATTTTGCCAAGAGAACACACTGGTCATAGCAAACACCCTCTTCCAACAACACAAGAGAAGACTCTACACATGGACATCAACAGATGGTCAACACCGAAATGAGACTGATTATATTCTTTGCAGCCAAAGATGGAGAAGCTCTACACAGTCAACAAAAACAAGACCAGGAGCTGACTGTGGCTCAGATCATGAACTCCTTATTACCAAATTCAGACTCAAATTGAAGAAAGTAGGGAAAACCACTAGACTATTCAGGTATGACCTCAATCAAATCCCTTGTGATTATACAGTGGAAGTGAGAAATAGATTTAAGGGCCTAGAGCTGATAGATAGAGTGCCTGATGAACTATGGACGGAAGTTCATGACATTGTACAGGAGACAGGGATCAAGATCATCCCCAATGGGAAAGAAATGCAAAAAAGCAAAATGGCTGTCTGGGGATGCCTTACAAATAGCTGTCAAAAAAGAGAAGTGAAAAGCAAAGGAGAAAAGGAAAGATACAAGCATCTGAATGCAGAGTTCCAAAGAATAGCAAGAAGAGATAAGAAAGCCTTCTTCAGTGATCAATGCA
This sequence comes from Capra hircus, assembly GCF_001704415.2. Classification (NCBI taxonomy): domain Eukaryota; kingdom Metazoa; phylum Chordata; class Mammalia; order Artiodactyla; family Bovidae; genus Capra; species Capra hircus. The sequence goes on along the minus strand of NC_030828.1, from coordinate 37,479,470 downwards.
AAGAAATGGAAGAAAACAACAGAATGGGAAAGACTAGAGATCTCTTCAAGAAAATTAGAGATACCAAGGGAACATTTCATGCAAAGATGGGATCGATAAAGGACAGAAATGGTATAGACCTAACAGAAGCAGAAGATATTAAGAAGAGGTGGCAAGAATACACAGAAGAACTGTACATAAATGATTTTTATGACCAAGATAATCACGATGGTGTGATCACTCACCTAGAGCCAGACATCCTGGAATGTGAAGTCAAGTGGGCCTTAGAAAGCATCACTATGAACAAAGCTAGTGGAGGGAATGGAATTCCTGTGGAGCTATTTCAAATCCTGAAAGATGATGCTGTGAAAGTGCTACATTGAATATGCCAGCCAATTTGGAAAACTCAGCAGTGGCCACAGGACTGGAAAAGGTCAGTTTTCATTCCAATCCCAAAGAAAGGCAATGCCAAAGAATGCTCAAACTACCGCACAATTGCACTCATCTCACATGCTAGTAAAGTCATGCTCAAAATTCTCCAAGCCAGGCTTCAGCAATACATGAACCGTGAACTTCCAGATGTTCAAGCTGGTTTTAGAAAAGGCAGAGGAACCAGAGATCAAATTGCCAACGTCCGCTAGATCATTGAAAAAGCAAGAGAGTTCCAGAAAAACATCTATTTCTGCTTTATTGACAATGCCAAAGCCTTTGACTATGTGGATCACAAGAAACTGTGGAAAATTCTGAAAGAGATGGGAATACCAGACCACTTGATCTGCCTCTTGAGAAATCTGTATGCAGGTCAGGAAACAACAGTTAGAACTGGACATGGAACTACAGACTGGTTCCAAATAGGAAAAGGAGTATGTCCAGGCTGTATATTGTCACCCTGCTTATTTAACTTATATGCAGAGTACTTCATGAGAAATGCTAGACTGGAAGAAACATAAGCTGGAATCAAGATTGCCAGGAGAAATATCAATAACCTCAGATATACAGATGACACAACCCTTATGGCAGAAAGTGAAGAGGAACTAAAAAGCCTCTTGATGAAAGTGAAAGAGGAGAGTGAAAAAGTTGGCTTATAGCTCAGCATTCAAAAATTGAAGATCATGGCATCCAGTCCCATCACTTCATGGGAAATAGATGGGGAAACAGTGGAAACAGCGTCAGACTTTATTTTTTTGGGCTCCAAAATCAGTGCAGATGGTGACTGCAGCCATGAAATTAAAAGACGCTTACTCCTTGGGAGAAAAGTTATGACCAACCTAGACAGCATATTCAAAAGCAGAAATATTCCTTTGCCTACTAAGGTTCATCTAGTCAAGGCTATGGTTTTTCCAGTAGTCATGTATGGATGTGAGAGTTGGACTTTGAAGAAGGCTGATCACTGAAGAATTGCTGTGTTTGAACTGTGGCGTTGGAGAAGACTCTTGAGAGTCCCTTGGACTGCAAGGAGATCCAACCAGTCCATTCTGAAGGAGATCAGTCCTGGTATTTCTTTGGAAGGAATGGTGCTAAAGCTGAAACTCCAGTACTTTGGCCACCTCGTGCGAAGAGTTGACTCATTGGAAAAGACTCTGATGCTGGGAGGGATTGGAGGCAGGAGGAGAAGGGGACGACGGAGGATGAGATGGCTGGATGGCATCACTGATTCGATGGACATGAGTGTGAGTGAACTCTGGGAGATGGTGATGGACAGGGAGGCCTGTCATGCTGTGATTCATGGGATCGCAAAGAGTCAGACACGACTGAGTGACTGAACTGAACTTACTAGCACGTGAGATTAGTTCAATTGCGCAGTAGTTTGAGCATTTTTTGGCATTGCCTTCTTTGAGATTGGAATGAAAACTGACCTTTTCCAGTCCTGTGGCCACTGCTGAGTTTTCCAAATTTGCTGGCATATTGAGTGCAGCACTTTCACAGCATCACCTTTCAGGATTTGAAATAGCTCAACTGGAATTCCATCACTTCTACTAGCTTTGTTCCTAGTGATGTTTTCTAAGGCCCACTTGACTTCACATCCCAGGATGTCTGGCTCTAGGTGAGTGATCACACCATCATGATTATCCGGGTCATGCAGATTTTTGTACAGTTCTTCTGCATATTCTTTCCACCTCTTTTTAATATTTTCTGCTTCTGTTAAGCCCATACCATTTCTGTCCTTTATCGAGCCCATCTTTGCATGAAATGTTCCCTTGGTATCTCTAATCTTCTTGAAGTAATCTGTAGTCTTTCTCATTCTGTTCTTTTCCTCTATTTCTTTGCATTGATCACTGAAGAAGGCTTTCTTATCTCTTCTTGCTATAGTTTGGAACTCTGTATTCAGATGCTTATATCTTTCCTTTTCTCCTTTGTTTTTCTCCTCTCTTCTTTTCACAGCTATTTGTAAGGCCTCCCTAGATAGGCATTTTGCTTTTTTGCATTTCTTTTCCAAGGGGATGGTCTTGATATGATTAGGAGAATAGAAAACAGTACAGGATAGATGAGAATCTAACCATATCAGTGATCACGTAAAATGCAAATAATCCAAGTATCACATATATTATGAACAATCTTATTAATAAAATATCTCACAATATTTACCATAATTCTTCTTGCTTAAAACTTCTAAGAAATTTATAACTTTAAAGGTAAGTTACAGTATCCTCAGTTTTTCCTAGGGAGATGGTGGCTCAAAGGTAAAGAATCTGCCTGCCAATGCAGAGACAGGAGACTTGGGTTCAATCTCTGGGCCCAGAAGAATCCTTGAAGGAGGAAATTGCAACCCACTCCAGTATTCTTGCCATGAAAATCCCATGGACAAAGGAACCTGGCAGATTCGCAAAGAGACAAAATGGAGCAACTGAGCATGCAATATATCCTGTAAGACTCTGTATGATCTGACAGTCTCATTTCAGGGGTACCTCATATGATAATCTTTTCTTCCAACAAACTGAAATCCTTTAGTTTTACTATTATGCCATATTTTCCTTTTCATTAGTTTAAGATTCACCTTTCCTGAAAGAGTCTCCATCCTGAACTCTGCCATAGTTAAATCTTAAAACTATGCAGGCAGCAGGTAGCACTGTAGACTGTAGACTCTTCTTCAGGAACTTACCCACCAACCCCGGGCCATCTGCCCCTTCCACTCATTTCTCTATCAGTGTATTCTGTTCCTAAGAGCCTGGGAAGCAAGTGAGCTAGTTAAAAGTCTTTTTATTAATATATACCAAGGAGGATATGTTGATTCTGCCTTGACCTAGGATTTTAGCAATAGAAATGGTTAGGTGATTAGATTTGATATGTGGGTTGTTGTTCATTCACTAAGCCCTGTCTGGCTCTTTGCAACCCCATGGACTGAAGCATACCAGGCTTTCCTGTCCTTCACTTTCTCCCAGAGTTCACTCAAACTCATGTCCCTTGAATCAGTGATACCATCCAACCAGTTCATCCTCTGTTGCCCCCTTCTTCTCCTGTCCTCAGTCTTTCCCAGCATCAGGATCTTTTCCAGTGAGTCAGCTCTTCACAACAGGTAGCCAAAGTATTGGAGCTCCAGCTTTGGCATAAGTCCTTCCAATGACTATTCAGGGTTGATTTCCATTAGGACTGACTGGTTTGATCCCCTTGCTATCCAAGACTCTGAAGAGTCTTCTCCAGCACCACAATTTGAAAGCATCAATTCTTCGGCATTCAACCTTCTTTACAGTCCAACTGTCATATCCATACATGACTACTAGAATATGTGGGTAAGTAGAGCCAAACAAAGTTGTTGATAGTTGGATATGGGGGTGAAGGAAGGAGCACAATGAAGGATGACTTACCACATTTTATTTTAATTACCTGTTCACTTATACTTACTGCACAGTATACCACAAATGCCATAATAGTAAGAAGTATTGGTTTCCCCAGACATAGTATATATGTCTATAAGGTATAGTATATATCATAATATGATTATCTCCAGTGCAGAACAGATATTCTTTAAGCACTTTTTTTCAACTGAAAACTGAACCTCACAGCAGTTCTACACATTTTAATTTATAATTTCTACTTAAAGGTAAAGAAATTGATATTCAGATAAATTATGTAACTGTAACTAGAAGTTAGGGATATTGTTCCTAGAGTCACACAATCTGAATTTAAATTCTTAATTCTAACTTTATCAAGCTGTACGAACTTAGGCAAGTTACTTTAATTTTCTAAACTTGATTTCCTTTTCTATAACATGATAATAATAAGTAGGTTGTTAAAAGCAATATGGGATTACGTGCAGACACTATCAATACAATGTCTGACCACCAAACCACTCAATTACTACTAACTATTGTTTTTATTTTCATTATCAATATGATTATTATTATCTAAGGCAATCTAACCAATTAGAAGCAGATCTTCTAACTGAACCAGGCCTTTGTGCTCTTTTGCTACAAATGAATACATTAGAGGATAATACACACTTAAAAAATGAGATTTCAAATTTCATCATTCTTTTCCAATGTTCTTTGGATTCTTCAGGTGCTTTAATTTGAACCTCACTGATGATCTCAAAAACTTAGAGTTTAATCACTTCTTTATGACATATGGCTTTTCACTCTCTAGATTTATAATGTAGATACTGAACCAAGTATGAGCCTATGGTTATTAGTTTGGGGAATATTTCATTAATATTAATAAATGACAGTTACATTCTTTTTTCTATGACATTCAACTTGTTTTTAATCTATGTACTCTTAACTCACTTTGAAATTAACTTGAATTAACATGTTAGAAACAACACACATTTTGAAAGATTTTAAGCACTATTTCATAACGTACATATTAAACTTTGAATTGCTCTCAAAGAGCTTTAGCCTGAGGACAGGATTTTAGGGAGAGAAAATCAGGAGTATTAGTAAATATTATTTCACTTAGGTTTATTATCTTTTGGATAGCTACTGAAATTTGTTCAATCCAGTACAAATGTTATTCAATGGAATTTTTGGAACCTACAGTATCATTGCTAGGACAAATTACTACTTCGGCACATTAAACAATATTCACCTGGCCTGAAAAGATCATACATGAAAAGGGGAATCCTTTAGCCCCTGCCTTGCAGACAGGATTACATCTATGAAAAAATTATGTCTTATCTAAATCAATAGCAGTAAAGGTGGTGCTTTACATACTTTACTGTAGGGAATGTTTTATTTAAATGGCAAAACTAAACACTGTCAGCAAATATCCTAAATTTTGCTTTAAAGATATGTCAAAATTACACCCAACATGTTTCCTCAAATAAAGTTAATTTGACAAGACAAATAAACAATAGGTCCTAATTATAAATCTCAAATCAAGAAAAGAAAAACATTGTTTTCTGCAAGAGGCTGATCAGAGATGCCAGAGAGAATTCAGAAGTGACTAACTACCTGAAGAATCATGGAAAAATCAATGCAGTAAGTCATACACTGTCAAAGCAATTCATACAGAGTACTGCTAACATGTCTTGTTATTTTAACTGAAAGGGAAAACAATTTAGGGAGGAATTAATTAATTTCTTCAAGGCTAACCAAATCATAAATAGTATCTAACATCATCAGGAAAGGAGGAAAGAATGCTGGCAACAAAAACTGGAAATGTGTATTTCTCTTAGACATAGAACTCTTTGGAGTGCCTCTTAAAAAGGCTAAGGAAACGCAATTGTTCTAGAAAGGTGAGCATTTGTTAGACAAATGATTAAAAAGACATAGTTTCAGACGCCAAAGAGAAGTAGAAGGAACACTGCTCAAAAATAACAGACCAGGTCATCAGGGGAAGGAATGAAGTTTCAGCAAGTTATATTTAATTAAAATCATATTAATTATCAGCACTGTATCAGCTTGACAACTTTCATAGTTAAGAGTTGAGATATATTATGGGACATATAGACAGTTGATACTTGATATTATAAAATTATTATAAAATGAATGTTTAACCTCCCTGAAAATTAATGAATTAACTTTAATAAAACTATTTGTGTATTTAAGGCAATGTACAAACCACAATGCCAGAATATCTCACAAATCTAGAATTAGAGGAAAGGACAACATAAACTTTCAGGAGTTTGCAGCATTTCAAATAAGAAATAAACTGTCACCTAATGGAAGGCTTAAGTGTCTGCAATGACAAGAAATCTGCTGATAAGACTTTTTTCCAGACAAATCTTTTATTTGCTTGTAAAAGATTCTTCTAAAATCTTATTTACATAAATATGTTATTTAGCATATTTAGTATAGAGTACGTTGGGGGCTTCCAAGGTGGCTGCTAGCGGTAAAGAACCCATCTGCAATGCAGGAGATATAAGAGACAAGGGTTCGATCCTTGGGTTGGAAAGATCCCCTAGAGAAGGAAATGGCATCCCACTCCAGTATTCTTGCCTGGAGAAGCCCATGGACAGAGGAGCCTGGGGGGCTACAGTCCATGAGGTTACAAACTGTCAGGCATGACTGAAGCAACTTAGCACACATACACGCACGCAAACGCATACCACAGAGCATAACACATATCAGCCCATCATAGCACAATTCAAGATATAGCTATGGAAACAAAAGAATCGAAAACTTTTGTTCTATGCCAGGTATTGAGCTAAGTGCTTCGCTTCACATGTATTATCTCTACCAAGTATCATTGCAAAAATATGTGGAAAACTGTGTAAATTAAAAAAAAAAAAAATGCTGCCTGCCATTGCAGTTCTACAAGGATCAAGCCATTAAGTGCTATAGAGTACCCGAGGGGAGTTCAGGCTGAGAAAGACAGAAAGCATGCTGGGCTTTGGACACTGGCCCCAGAAAACTAAGATACATTTGTTGTTTAGTGGCTGCAGCTGTGTCTGACTCTTTCGCACCCTATGGATTGTAGCCCCCAGGCTCCTCTGTCCATGGGATTCTCCAGGCAGGAATACTGGAGTGGGTTGCCATTTCCTCCTCCAGGCAATCTTTCTGAAATTGACCCAAACCTTGAATCTGAGTCTCCTGCTTGGTAGGTGGACTCTTTACCACTAAGTCATCAGGGAAGCCCAGTTAAGATATATTTGTGCATGTGTGCTACGTTGCTTCAGTCATGTCTGACTCCATACAACTCTATGGACTGCAGTCTGCCAGGCTCCTCTGTCCATGGGATTCTCCAGGCAAGAATACTGGAGTGGGTTGCCATGGCCTCCTCCAGGGCATGGAGGATACATGCCCAGGGACAAAGAAGATACATATCTAAGGACAAATTTCAGTGACCCCAGATTCTTGCATCTTTCCACACATAGAAAAGCACTTAAAACTGTGAAACTCAGATGTCTGTTCATTATGACTAGCAGTAATATTTTATGCTTAACTACATGACCCAGCCAAAAAATAAAAAGCTTCATATGTATATAGACATCCTGGCTCCTCCCTTACTGCCTTGGAGCAGTTCCTAAGAGCAGCCTGAGAGGCTATCTACCTCCTGAGTCCTCAGTAGGATCCCCAAATAAAACAACTTTTATGTTGTGAGTTTTTCTTTTAATTGACACTTGACACTTGTATTTTGAAATATGCATACTTTCTACAATATGTACCTATATATATTTCTTTTTAAATTAGAAGTATTTGGTTAAATGGATTTTCCCATTACATATTTGATCAAGTTATTATAGTTGTGTTTCTTTTAATATTAATTATAATAGATAAGTCACAACATTAAACATTTTATTTTATAAGCCTGAAGCATTTCATTTGGAATATTACCTACACTGTCTTTTTGTAAGTAGCTAGAAAAGATGTATATGTAGCAAAGTAGTTTTATGGTAATTGAAAATCCATTTTGTATGGTTTTTGGTATTCTCTACATATTACAGAGTAGGTGATATTTACTTTTTATGACATTGTGATTTATAATGTTAGGGAAGAAGAAATTTTCTTCCACCCATCTAGGTTCTTTTGGCTGGTCTAAGAATTAAATTGACTTGAGATAGATAATAGGAGAAAATCAAACAAAAGTTTAATAGCATGTATATGGGGGAGAGATTCAAGAGAATTAACTTGCCAAATGGCTGAATCCCTCACCTTAAAGACTATCTACAACTAAAGACACAATAGGATGCTGAGAGCAGTGGTTTGGAAATTTCAAAAAGAAGGAAGGGAATTCACATTGACATGGAAAAGCAAATGTTTTGTAGAGAAACAGTTTCTGGGCAATGCAGAGACAGTAGGACACAGAGAGGAATTTTAACAGACTTTGCTAGATTCCTTCTGGATTTAAACATCTAGTTCAAACTGTAGTTATATACGGTAATACTGGAGCTGTCTTCCTGCAAGAGTGAAAATGAAAATGTTAGTCGCTCAGTCATGTCTGGCTCTTTGCAACCCCATGGACTGTAGCTTGCCGGGATTCTCTGTCCATGGAATTTTCCAGGCAAGAATGCTGGAGTGGGCAGCTGTTCCCTTCTCCAAGGGATCTTCCCAACCCAGGGATCAAACCAGGTCTCCCACATTGCAGGCAGATTCTTGTGAGCCACAAGGGAAACACTGGTAGATGACGATGTCTGAATTGAGTTGAATTACAGGACACCCAGCTGGTGACTATGGAGCACTGGTGGTATGGGAAAAATCACCCTCCCACACATTAGAAGTGGGTCCAGGTACCCAAAAGCCTTTTATAATCATAGATAAAAAATAATGAATATTAAAAAGTAATCAAAAATGTTGGATAATTATGCCCTAACAGAAAACACACAAATCTCAAAATATGTAAACCTGAATAAAATGGATCGCTTTGAAGAAAGAAATTCTGGCAATACATTTAAATGACAGTCTTTTCCTAGTGCCGTTAGCAGCGATAGTCACAAATATATGTTTGTGAAACTATTGGACACGTAGATTTCCATTGTTAACCTGATTTTTTCACACACTCTTTTTCAGTAAATATTAAAAATAACATTTCTTTGTGACAAAACACTGGAAATTTCAAAGTTCACTTCTACCATAGGCAAGCTTTATTCACAGAGGTTGTTCTTAGAATTAGCTCTTGTCATAAAATTAAGCTCTGCACCCTTATGGATTACTTTTCCTCCCTGGTCATTTGTTCAAGTTTAAGCAAAACAATTAGTTATATATTAATAAGTTCAAATGGTTTACTACTCCAAGGAATTTTCAGCATCTGATACAGAAGAACTGGGTTTCCTGAATGGACTGACATAGCTTACTTTTTTTTTTTTTTTTTTTTTTTTGCTGTACAACATGTCTTTCTTTCTTATCTATTTTATTTTTTTTTAATTTTTATTTTTACTTTATTTTACTTTACAATACTGTATTGGTTTTGCCATACATTGACATGAATCCACCATGGGTGTACATGCGATCCCAAACATGAACTCCCCTCCCACTTTCCACCCCGTATCATCTCTCTGGATCATCCCCGTGCACCAGCCCCAAGCATCCTGTATCCTGTATTGAACCTAGACTGGCGATTTGTTTCTTACATGATAGTATACATGTTTCAATGCCATTCTCCCAAATCATCCCACCCTCTCTCTCTCCCTCAGAGTCCAAAAGTCCGTTCTATATATCTGTGTCTCTTTTGCTGTCTTGCATACAGGGTCATCATTACCATCTTTCTAAATTCCATATATATGTGTTAGTATACTGTATTGGTGTTTTTCTTTATGGCTTACTTCACTCTGTATAATCAGCTCCAGTTTCATCCATTTCATTAGAACTGATTCAAATGTATTCTTTTTAACGGCTGAGTAATACTCCATTGTGTATATGTACCACAGCTTTCTTATCCATTCATCTGCTGATGGACATCTAGGTTGTTTCCATGTCCTAGCTATTATAAACAGTGCTGCGATGAACATTGGGGTACATGTGTCTCTTTCAATTCTGGTTTCCTCGGTGTGTATGCCCAGAAGTGGGATTGCTGGGTCATAAGGCAATTCTATTTGCAATTTTTTAAGGAATCTCCGCACTGTTCTCCATAGTGGCTGTACTAGTTTGCATTCCCACCAACAGTGTAGGAGGGTTCCCTTTTCTCCACATCCTCTCCAGCATTTATTGCTTGCAGACTTTTGGATCACAGACATTCTGACTGGTGTGAAATGATATCTCATTGTGGTCTTGATTTGCATTTCTCTAATAATGAGTGATGTTGAGCATCTTTTCATGTGTTTGTTAGCCATCCGTATGTCTTCTTTGGAGAAATGTCTATTTAGTTCTTTGGCCCATTTTTTGATTGGGTTATTTATTTTTCTGGAATTGAACTGCATAAGTTGCTTGTATATTTTTGATACTAGTTGTTTGTCAGTTGCTTCAATTGCTATTATTTTCTCCCATTCAGAAGGCTGTCTTTTCACTTTGCTTATATTTTCCTTTGTTGTGCAGAAGCTTTTAATTGTAATTAGATCCCATTTGTTTGTTTTTGCTTTTATTTCCAGTATTCTGGGAGGTGGATCATAGAGGATCCTGCTGTGATTTATGTCAGAGAGTGTTTTGCCTATGTTCTCCTCTAGGAGTTTTATAGTTTCTGGTCTTAAACGTTTAAATCTTTAATCTATTTTGAGTTTATTTTTGTGTGTGGTGTCTAACACCATAGCTTACCTTTTAAACCTTACGATTTTCAGTTTTCAAAACTTGTACCTCCAAGCTGAATATCTGATTTGAGGCAACCTCTTCAGTTATTGCTGAAAGGAAAGTGATAGGCTTCTGAACAAACTTTAGAAGCATTATTAAATTCTCAATTACAACTGTCCCTCTATGTTCACACATCTAACTAATTAAATTATGTCCTGTAGTCCCCTCTCATATCCTCTAACCCTTTCCATTTAAATCAATTTCTGTTATTATCTTCTCTTTACTCCAATGATCCATTCTTGGTCCACTGTTCTTACCAGCTATCCTTAGATATATTCATCCTCACAGTATTGGCTCTGGGTTCCCTATGTTTCTTCTACCTTCCACAGACTACTTTCATTATTTTTAAATGAATAATGTATTTATAAAATACTAGCAAATAGCTTACACGCTAATGAAAACTTTAGTTTTCAAATAGCTTATACACTAATAAAAACTTTCTAAAAACTAAAAACATTCATTGTGATAGTTTTTTTCTTATATAAAGATATAGAGATATTGAGGGAGACAGACAGATGGATACTCTCATTAGAGATATGGATTGGGGAATACAATGCATAATTACTGATTTATTTGGGTGTTTAAAATGAAGATGTGTGTGATATGACTATAAGAGAGTAAATATCAGAAGACATTTTATAGAGGTGATAAAGTGATTGCAGATTTAGATTTGAAGTGAGAACATTATATAATGATCAAAATAATAATAAATAATGAAAAAAGAAATGCCAACATCTGCCAAATCTTAACAATATTTTCTAAAGAAATTATGATTAAAATGCAATATGTAGGCCATATCTAAATGGAATACTGGAAAGATATCTGTGAGCTAGAAACAAAAGTTTTACACTTAATAATTTAATATGTAACAAATAAAATGCAGACCCATAATCCACACATTAGAAGAAAATAAATTCCTATTGAATCAAGAATTAAAATGAAAAGAATGCATATGTAACTTAATGAACATTTTAAAATCAATGCAGATATGCCTTCTTATTTGAATCCTATTTTAATAATCCTTCGGATGAATCCCAAATATTTTGTTGAAAGCACATTCCCTGAATATAAAACTGGCTACAATGAATCAGCTTCTGTATGCCAGTAAAGAGTGCTTAAGTGGTATGCTTTTGCTAAGAAGATGTATAGTCAAGGCAGTTGGATTTAGCTGTTTGCCCAAAAGGACCATGTTTTTCCAGAGCAGATCTTGGGCGTTTATGCTTTCACTTGCCCTTCTCACTGTCACATAGCACCAAATAGCGCCAGTAACTGCAGACTCCATTTTCTTTCCTTTGTCATCAAATCTCCCTCAAGACTCTCTTCATCTGGCCAGTAATAACTTTTTTAAAAAAAATTGATACTTAATTTATTTTGCTAAGTGCTTTTGCATTCACCATTATTTTTAACATTTTTTTTTCATTTAGAAACCTAATATATGCATACATGTATCTTTACAAATCTACTTCAGTAAAAGGATAATTAATGTTTTAAACATCTTAAATGACACTCAATTTTCTAAAATAATAATGAAAAAATTTAGCTCATTGATATTATTCATTCCTATCTCTCTGACAGATGCCTTACAATTATATTCATATTGGTATTACCCTTAGTTCTCTTACTTCCTTTGTGTAACTTTAAATAATATGCTTAAGCAGAGAAAAATTTATACATCAAATTTTCAATAATAAATCCCTAATTTTAGAATGGGGTTTCCCAGGTGGCTCAGTGGTAAAGAATCTACCTGCCAATGCAGGAGATACAGGTTGTATCCCTGGGTCAGGAGGATCTCCTGGAGAAGGAAATGACAACTTACTCCACCATTCTTTTCTGGGAAATCCCATGGACAGAGAAGCCTGACTGGCTATAGTCCATCGGGGTCGCAAAGAGCTGGACATGAGTTAGTAACTACACAACATAACAATTTTAGAACAGTCTTTTAGTATTCCAAACTTTTCCTACATGTTTTCCAATTCTCAGTCACACTCTTAAATTTTCCAGTATAGTCTCTATGCTTTTAAAGATTTCTCTTCCACAAATTAGATTTCTCTGACTCCGTATGAATTATTATTTTCCCTACTCTAGATTCTATCAATCACAGTAAAAGTTTTTTTCATTGCTTGTCAGAACTGGAAACACTGTCTCCTGAAAGTTATGACTTGCTTTTTCCTGGTATGTGCCTCATTTTGCTGGAGTAATTCTTTACATAATTTAGTAAAACTATGTTAGAAGACAAATGTACCAAATCCTTGTATAGTAAATCTTTCTATATATTATGACAAATTAATAATGAAACTCTAGACAAAAATTTTTTTTTACAATTTTGATGGAATGACTTTACTGTTGTCAGTCCACTATACAGTTGCTAAAATCAAAGGGATATGAACCTCTTTTATTGGTTTTGGTTTCCCAGTTTGAACTTTTAGATCCTCTTTATATTTTTGATACTCTGAACTTTCATAATAAAGATTATAAGTGTGAAAGTATTTTTACTAATTTTTCTGGGCCCTTGGTGGAATCTTTTAATCTGAAGATTTATGCTTTCAGTTTGGGAAAAATCTTTTTAAGCATTCTTTGATTTATTGTGGTCTAATTTTATCTCTTTTTTTTTTTAGTAATTTTTATTCATCAGCTATTGAACCTCTCAGATTAGTCATATATCCTTGTTTTGTGTGCGTGTGTCTGTGTGTGTGTGCACATGCACATCTGTGTATCTTATCTTTGTATTTCTGAATTTTTTTCCAGGGGATTCATTTCCAAACCTCACATTTAAAAATATTTTAATGATAATATTCATAACACCTAAGATTTTTTAAGCTACTTTTATCATTTTTGTATTCTGGATGTGATATCTTGGTGAATTTATTTGTGTATATATTAGAGTATTTATAGATACAATGCTTCAATTGACTTTAATTATCACTGAAGATGATAGATGTCAGCAAGTCAGTCAAGATATTTTAAAATTAAAGTCAATCAAAAATTGCTAATGAAAATCACCATTTGATAGAATGTACTGGATTGCCTTAACCCATCTCTACATCAGTTCAGTTCAGTCACTCAGTCGTGTCTGACTCTTTGCGACCCCATGAATTGCAGCACGCAGGCCTCCCTATCTAGCACCAACTCCTGGAGTTCACTCAAACTCATGTCCATCAAGTCAGTGTGCCATCTAGCCATCTCATCCTCTGTTGTCCCCTTCTCCTCCTGTCCCCAATCCCTCCCAGCATCACAGTCTTTTTCAATGAGTCAACTCTTCGCATGAGGTGGCCAAAGTATTGGAGTTTCAGCTTTAGCATCATTCCTTCCAGTGAACACCCAGGACTGATCTCATTTAGAATGCACTGGTTGGATCTCCTTGCAGTCCAAGAGACTCTCAAGAGTCTTCTCCAACATCACAGTTCAAAAGCATCAATTCTTCGGCACTCAGCCTTCTTCACAGTCCAACTCTCACATCCATACATGACTACTGGGAAAACCATAGCCTTGACTAGACAGACCTTTGTTGGCAAAGTAATGTCTCTGCTTTTAATATGCTTTCTAGGTTGGTTATAACCTTCCTTCCAAGGAGTAAGCATCTTTTAATTTCATGGCTGCAGTCACCATCTGCAGTGATTTTGGAGCCTAAAAAACTAAAGTCTTACACTGATTCCACTGTTTTCCAATCTATTTGCCATGAAGTGATGGGACCAGATGCCATGATCTTCGTTTTCTGAATGTTGAGCTTTAAGCCAACTTTTTCACTCTCTTCTTTCACTTTCACCTCTAAATAGTACCTCTTTAATATTAATGCCTTTTAATAAAATTCTTGCTAACGATACCAGTGCTGATAATGTAATGGAGAGTGATAATAATCAGATAAACCCACTAGCCTTGGAGTCAGAAGTCTGGAGGAAGGAATGTAAAAAAATCTGCTTTGATAATCATAAAAAAATTGACAAAGTTCTTCTTAGAGGAAAACAAAAATTAAATAAATTAGCTTAAAAGTTCTTTTTTTTGAGTAAGTTAGCATATGTTATATTATCACTGGAGATATATGTTGTGTACCTCTCTTTTTTCCAAATAGACTCTCTATGATCCTCAATTTCAGATGGTTATGAGCACCAAAGGTGTGTGTGTCAATTTCACACCGATTATTCGTAACTTGGAATTCTATTACGCCTATGAATATAGGAATCAAGACCACTAATTTCAAAGAAGGGCAAAAGGTATAAATACTATCACTATTTCAACATCTGTCGGTTCATGTCAAGTGGTGTATTCCTTTTTTCTTCTAAAGACAAGCAAATTATCTGATAAGTCTGCTCACAGAAATATGAGGAAATCCTTCCCAGAGTATTTTTTTGGTTAAGTGGGTACAGTAATATGATCACATATGCAGTCTGAACTACACTGTTCAGGAATTCAAATTATATGTTACTTAATATGTTCATTGAGAAGCTAATATGGAACATTTAGATTCAAAAGTAAAGACATTGAAATTTCAGAAATCAATGGGAAAAAGTTAGTATTGCCTAAGCGGGATTACTTGAATTTGTAAGCAGGCAACTTCATTGTTAAAATAACTATCTTATAGGTCTAAAATCAGTGAAATTCTAAAGTAGCAAGTAGAATTCTACCATTACTGCAGAGTTTTCTATAGTCAAGAGTACAGTTTTCAAAAGGAATTTTGAAAACTGCTATGGTTTTTCCTATTCCCTGGGCACACGTTGAAGGTAGGAATAGAGACACTCATAGTTAATGGTCGTATAAAACTTGATTTCCTGCCCTCATCTGTGTTTTAAACTTTCTGGTTTTGTTTCCGTTTTTCTTCCTTAAACAGTAAAATTTATATAAGAGTCCATTTAACCACTGACTAAAGAAAAAGGAAAGAGTATATGAGAAGGAGGAAAAGAAACAAAGAGAGTTGGAGAAGCAGAAAACAAAATAACAGAGTAAGAGAACTCTACTGTAACAATAGTGCGTGAAAACCATTGGTTAGGACTTTGAACAATTCTTTAAAATTATCAATGCTTTTCCTGAAAATGTGTTATTCATCATTCAGTTCAGTTCAGTTCAGTTCAGTCGCTCAGTCATGTTCAATTCTTTGTGACCCCATAAATTGCAGCAGGCCAGGCCTCCTGTCCATCACCAACTCCTGGAGTTCACACAAATTCATGTCCATAGAGTCAGTGATGCCAGCCAGCCATCTGATCCTCAGTCGTCCCTTTCTCCTCCTGCCCCCAATCCCTCCCAGCATAAGACTCTTTTCCAATCAGTCAACTCTGCGCATGAGGTGGCCAAAGTACTGGAGTTTCAGCTTTAGCATCAGTCCTTCCAATGAACACCCAGGACTGATCTCCTTTAGAATGGACTGGTTGGATCTCCTTGCAGTCCAAGGGACTCTCAAGAGTCTTCTCCAACACCACAGTTCAAAAGCATCAATACTTCGGTGCTCAGCTTTCTTCACAGTCCAACTCTCACATCCATACATGACCACTGGGAAAACCATAGCCTTGACTAGACGGACCTTTGTTGCAAAAGTAATGTCTCTGCTTTTGAATATGCTTTCTAGGTTGGTCATAACTTTCCTTCCAAGTAGTAAGTGTCTTTTAATTTCATGGCTGCAATCACCATCTGCAGTGATTTTGCAGCCTCAAAAAATAAAGTTTGACACTGTTTCCACTGTTTCCCCATCTATTTGCCATGAAGTGATGGGACCAGATGCCATGATCTTAGTTTTCTGAATGTTGAGCTTTAAGCCAACTTTTTCACTCTTCTCTTTCAGTTTCAAAAAAAGGCTTTTTAGTTCCTCTTCATTTTCTGCCATAAGGATGGTGTCATCTGCATATCTAAGGTTATTGATATTTCTCCCAGCAATCTTAATTCCAGCTTGTGCTTCATCCAGCCCAGCATTTCTCATGATGTACTCTGCATAGAAGTTAAATAAGCAGGGTCACAATATACAGCCTTGACATACTCCTTTTCCTATTTGGAACCAGTCTGTTGTTCCATGTCCAGTTCTAACTGTTTCTTCCTGACCTGCATATAGGTTTCTCAAGAGGCAGGTCAGATGGTCTGGTATTCCCATCTCTTTCAGAACTTTCCATAGTTTATTGTGATCCATACACTATTTATCATTTAGTTCAGTTCAGTTCAGTTCAGTTGCTCAGTCACGGCCAACTCTTTGTAACCCCCTGAATCGCAGCACGCCAGGCCTCCCTGTCCATCACCAGCTCCCGGAGTTCACTCAAACTCACGTCCATCAAGTCAGTGATGCCATCCAGCCATCTTATCCTCTGTCGTCCCCTTCTCCTCCTGCCCCCAATCCTTCCCAGCATCACAGTCTTTTCCAATGAGTCAACTCTTCGCATGAGGTGGCCAAAGTATTGGAGTTTCAGCTTTAGCATCAGTCCTTCCAATGAACACCCAGGGCTGATCTCCTTTAGAATGCACTGGTTGGATCTCCTTGCAGTCCAAGGGACTCTCAAGAGTCTTTTCCAACACCACAGTTCAAAAGCATCAATTCTTCGGCATTATTTGTAGTCAAATCATGCACATTTGTATAGAAAGTCAAAGTCCTATCCTCTTGTAATATTGGGGTAGGTCCTAAAACCAAAGGATGACTGTAATTATAAACAGTTCAATATGCTTCTTCTTGGGATACTGTAAGATATTCTAGAAAACATATCATATTCTAGAAAACATAACACATCGTATTCTGGTCTTGTTGTTGAAAGTTGTCATTACAGATACTGCTGGTAGTTAGGTATTTAGAACATGGTATATTAATGTTTGGGCTTCCCTGGTGGCTCAGACAGTAAAGGATCTGCCTGCAGTGTGGGAGACATGGGTTCAGCCTCTGGTCAGGAAGATTCTCTGGAGAAGGGAAAGGCTATCCACTCTAGTATTCTTGCTTGGAGAATTCCATGGGCAGAGCAGCCTAGTCGGTCCAGAGGGTCACAGAGAATCAGACATGACGGAAGCAATTTAGCACGTGTGCACATATCGGTGTTTCCATATGCTGTCTTTCCTGAAACTCCCATATTCTCTCGAGTAATATTCTGTTGTCATATCTATAGCAGAGGGAAAACAATTCAAGTACATTTTTAAGCCAATTATCTGACATATTGCTTTTGATGGTATTAATGAATAAAGAGACAAAATAAAGAGGACTGCCATCTTAGCACATGAAGGCTTAGCCTCTGATCATGATGGTCTTTAAGCTGGAGAGCCTGGATCACCATGTCACATAGCTACATTCCCTATTGGTTACTCTCAGTCTCTCTCTCTCCCCTGCTCTCTCTCACATACACCCAGAAACACTTGCAAGGCCACCTGTCCCATCTCACAGGTTTGTCCATTTCTTAGTAATCAACAGGTGCCTTCTACAACTTACTTTCCTTCATTTTCTTTTGTTCTGTATACAAGGGACACTGAGCTTGAATCTCACTTGACTGTTGTGCACTATCAGTTAGAACTGATTCCAGGGAAAACTGCTTAACTTCAAGGATGTATGCTTTTAAATGAAGATACATTCTCCTTTAGACATTCTTCAAGAGATTTCATAAAATGATTTTATTGAATTAAATGATAATGTATGTCAAAAGGATACATAATGGTTTTAATTATGCATATCTCGGCAAAGATTTCTGGGCTTCCCAGGTGGCACAGTGGTAAAGAATCTGAGATGGCAGGAGACACAGTTTCGATCCCTTAGTCAGGAAGATCCCCTGAGAAAGAAATGGCAATCCATTCCATTATTGTTGCCTGGAAAAGTCCACGGACAAAGGAGCCTGGCAGGCTACAGTCCATGGGGTCACAAAGAGCCAGATAAAACTGAGCACGCTGCACTAGACAGATTTAGATAGATAAACACTCTGATAATTACTGGAAAAATCTTAAGAGAAACATTTTCTTAAAAAACTTGTTTCAATCAAATGCAACTTTTGACTTTTAGGCTAAGTAGTAACTTTTCTTTTCCATTTTCAATTTCTTGCCTTGACAATATATACTAATAATGTTTTCCTGTTTCACTAGGCCTCAGAGGAAATATTGATAATGATTCGGAGCCTTTACTGTTGATTCATGATAGGTGCATATATTGAGTAAGATCTTTTCCCCCAGCTCCTCTTTGCTCTAAACTTTAATATTGTAATTTAATAAAAATGGCTTTGCAGCTGAGAAAGCTATCCTGGTAAAGAGATATATGTATTTCAAAGCTGGTTCAGGTTCAAAGTTAAAACAAGAATTTTTTTTTTCTTTTTATTTTGCCTATTGCCATGTCCGTCTTTCCCTACCAAGGGAAATCACCTCTTCAAAGGAAAAGACAGTAAATCTCTAAATCTCCATATTTACTCAAGTCCCGAGACTCTGCAGGGCAAAAGCTGCCAAGTCTATAGATTTACAATGTTTTATGATAATGATTTCCTCCAAGGGCTCACCCGAGATGAAAAGATAAATTAATTTATCCACTTCCAACCACTAGTGAAAGTTTAGTCTCCATTCCAAATGCAGCCTTCAGAGCAGCTCCTGCACTATATAATTCATCATCCATGATTAAAATTTAAGAGCCTCTGGATACGACCATCTTGCACTGGGCCTATCAAGTGGAAAGAATCATTAAAAAAAATGCATTTAGAGCTGAAGAGGGCATTATGACTTTTTTTCTGACCTTGTGATATTGCTTCTGCTATTAATGATAATAACCAGCTACTCGCCACCTACTCTGTGTTAGGCACTTTTTATATGTAGTTCTCATTGTATTCCTCCCAGTATCACTATGAAGGAGATTCTAAGAACCATGAGGATTAGACAGGTTAAAGAAATTTATAGAAATAACATTTTGTAACCAACAGAGCCAGATATGAGCCAAGATTAGTCTGATCCCATGTTCTTAAGCAATTTGACCTCAAATCTGCTCTACTATAGCTGCTGAGTTTGGCTGGGTTTAGTTTTTCCTTGTAAAGATATTCCTTGAAAACTTCGATGTATTCAAATTTTCAATTTTCTCCTTTTCTTAGAATAAACTGGTGACTTCTCTTCATGTAGTATATAACACACCCTATCTTTATTCTTACCTTATTTTCTATTTATACCTTATTTTTAATATCATAAGAAAATAATATGATTACCTGACTTGGGACAGGTAGAGATGAACAGACCAATCAGTTTTGAATGACATATCACAATACATCCCCATCCCCCATTTTATCATATTAACCACACAGACCTGCCTTCTCCTGTGACAAGTAGCTTTCAGTCCTACTAAGTGCTGTCTTCTATTGCCTTGATCATACTAGAAAACTGCACCATAAGTGACAGAAATCATAAACTCTTTAAAATTTGAGACTTCAAGCTTTGAGTCAAATGCTCGGAAAACTGTGCCATTTACACATCTACATAATGCCTTAAGAGACATTTCAAACCAAAGAATAGTTGCAAAAACAGTGGCTATAAATAATCGTTATTACTGTAAGTCAAATAGACCTCAGAGGGTTTATGGAAAGCCATGACAAGATTCATACACATCTGTGCTTGTGGAAGAACCATGAACTAGTTACGGGCAAGTAAGGAAGGGATAACATCTTGCGACACAGAGTGTCATATTAGAAACCGAGATAATCTGTAAATTCAAAGTCAGGATTAAATCATCTACTATTTGGTGATCTAGGAAAATTGTCATGACTAGACCAGTCTGGGTCAACTGCCCAAATCTGTGTCCTGCTTGAGCTGGAATCTTGCCATTTTTTAAGTTATTAAAAATAAAATAGGATGAAAACATAATTATAAGCTATTTCATGTTTCCAGAAGTGATGACTAAATTTCACATTTGGGACAGAGATTTTTGTTTAAAAAAATTTACTAGTGGAATATTTAGTTACACAAGCTGAAAGCTATTGCCAAGCGTAAAACAGATTAAATTTTGTCTTAAATCTAACTACTCTTTTGGTCAAGAGGTTTTTGTGTTTGGTTTTTTTTTTTTTTTTTTTTTTTTTTTTTGGTTATTATTTAGTTTTAGAGTGGGAGTACTGAAGAGAAGGATGAGATGCAGGTAAACTGTTTTACCATTATAATGGAACAAATATTAATACTTTTGTTGGATTTTATTGTATGTTGAAAATACCTAAAAATTTCCCTGCAGTTTTTCAGGAAGAAAGCAACACTTCTTTAGGGTTCAGCTAATCATCCATAGCTTGCAATGTGGAATGAGCATTTTCCAAACTTAGTTAAAAAATCCAAGACCATTTTGTCTGAAGCTCTATGCACTGGGAATCTCACAAAGAAAATACTTATGAGCAATGGAGATCAATACTCCTTCACTATCTTCAAGACAGCAAGAGCTGCAAGAAAACAGAGGAAGAGGCAGAGGCTATAGTCATGAGAACACAGAGGAAATACATGGAAAATACCAAGATATGACTGTTGCTCATATCTGTCAATTACACAGCAGGTGGATTAGAGTTCTTTTATAGGAGGACAAAAATTATATATGAACCCAGCAAATTTAAAAATGAAAGACAAAATTTACCCTCTAGACACAAAAGACAAGCATCTAAATGAGAACATATAAGAGGCCTAACATCTTTGCATTTTCCATTCTGCTAAGAGAGAACTAGAGAAGTTTCTAGAAAAACCATTTTTTATTGCTACTGCTATTATGGGTTTTATTTGCTCCTAAGAGTAAATTATTTGTCTGAAAACTACTTCTTGGATTTCTAAATAAATTTAAACATACACACATACATATATACACACATATGGAAACCCAGAACACTGGGGAAAATTAAAAAAGAAATGCTGACTATATAGACTATGGTGTCAATATCAGCATAGATAATAAATATTATAGTGAAAAAGTGTTAAATCTTGTTCCAGCAATGAAACGTAGAGAAGTTTTTAAAAACTGAAGGAAGAGTGATAGACAATGGAGACCAGAGGGTGGGTATCTGCACAAACAGCCCAGGCTTATTTTTTTACAGTTCTTGCATGTTGTGACTCTCATGACTGATTTTATTTACAGTGTATCACTAGAGAGATACTCATACAGTCAGCCTTCACCATATGACTTCCTGGGTCTGTCTTTTATGTATGTTTTCTGAGAAACAGATAAAACTGAGAAACTAGTAAAAATTTCAATCACATTTTGCTAATCAGTTTACTTAAGATGCTAGCCATTTTTTGGAGATGTTTGGGTTTTTGTTTTACTCTTATGTTTCATAATTTATTACAATCTGCTATGCTTTTGATGAGCTTCCTACTGTAAAGAATCACTTGCAGTACATGAGATGTGGAATTACCTGGGTCAGGAAGATCCCCTGTAGAAGGAAATGGTAACCCACTCCAGTATGCTTGCCTGGGAATTCTATGGACAGAGGAGCCTGGTGGGGTACAAGTCCACCGGGTCACAAAAGTCAGATGTGACTTAGTGACTATACAACAGTGATATGCTTTTGATGTGACAGTATTAAAGTTATGATAATCAAGACAGTATGACATTGGCACAAAAACAGAAATTTAGATCAGTCAAACAGGATAGATAGCCCAGAAATAAACCCACACATATATGGCCAATTAACCTGCAACAAAGGAGACGAGAATATACAATGGAGAAGAGAGTTTCTTCAATAAGTGGCGCTGGGAAAACCAAACATCTACATCTAAAAGAATAAAAACAGGATATTCTCTAACACCACACACAAATATAAACTCAAAATGTATTTAAGACCTAAGTGTAAG
Organism: Capra hircus; assembly: GCF_001704415.2. Classification (NCBI taxonomy): domain Eukaryota; kingdom Metazoa; phylum Chordata; class Mammalia; order Artiodactyla; family Bovidae; genus Capra; species Capra hircus. The sequence continues at coordinate 37,457,178 of NC_030828.1, read as the reverse complement.
ACTGGAAACTATAAACCTCCTGGAGGAAAAATACACAGAAAATTTTTAACATAAATCACCACAATATGTTTTTGGATCCACTACCTAGAGTAATAAAAATAAAGAAATCAGACCTAATTAAACTTAAAAGCTTCTGCACAACAAAGGAAACCAAAAACAAAAAGACTACCTATGTAATGGGAGAAAATATTTGCCAGTGTTGTAACTGACAAGGGATTATATTCCAAAATGTACAAACAGCTCATGCAGCTCAATATCAAAACAACAACAAAAAAAACTGAATAAATATTAGGAAGAAGATCTAGAAGGCATTTATCCAAAGAAGACATACAGATGTCTAAAAGGCACAAGAGAAAAGAAAAGATGTTCAACATGGTTAATTATGAAAGTGAAGTCGCTCAGTCATGTCCTCCTCATTGCAACCCCGTGTACTGTAGCCTACCAGGCTCCTCCCTCCATGATATTCTCCAGGCAAGAGGACTGGAATGGGTTGCCATTTCCTTCTCCAGGGGATCTTCCTAACCCAGGGATCGAACCTCGGTCTCCCACATTCCAGGCAGACGCTTTAACCTCTGAGCCACCAGGGAAGCCCAGGTTAATTACGAGAGAAAGGTAACTTGAAACTGTGATGAAGTATCAACACAAACAGTCAAAATGGACAGTATCAAAATGTCTACAAATAACGTATGCTAGGGAGACTGGATAAAAAGGAATCCTCCTACACTGTTGGTGGGAATGTAAATGGGTAGAGCTACTATGAAGAATTACTGGTAAAGTAATGCTCAAAATTCTCCAAGCCAGGCTTCAGTAATGTGTGAACTAAGAACTTCCAGATGTTCAAGCTGGTTTTAGAAAAGGCAGAAGAACCAGGATCAAAATGCCAATATCCGCTGGATCATTGAAAAACCAATAGAGTTCCAGAAAAATATCTATTTCTGCGTTATTGACTATGCCAAAGCCCTTGACTGTGTGGATCACAATAAACTGTGGAAAATTCTAAAAGAGATGAGAATATCAGACCACCTTATCTGCCTCTTGGGAAACTTGTATGCAGGTCAGGAAGCAACAGTTAGAACTAGACATGGAGCAGCAGACTGGTTCCAAATAGGGAAAGGAGTAGGTCAAGGCTGTATATTGTCACCCTGATAATTTAACTTCTATGCGGAGTACATCATGAGAAACACTGGGCTGAAGGAAGCACAAGCTAGAATCAAGATTGCCAGGAGAAATATCAATAACTTCAGATATGCAGATGACACCACCCTTATGGCAGAAGGTGAAGAGGAACTAAAAAGCCTCTTGATGAATGTGAAAGTGGAGAGTTAAAAAGTTGGCTTAAAGCTCAACACTGTGAAAACTAAGATGATGGCATCTGGTCCCGTGACTTCATGGCAGATAGATGGGGAAACAGTGGAAACAGTGGCTGACTTTATTTTTCTGGGCTCCAAAATCACTGCAGATGGTGACTGCAGCCATGAAATTAAAAGACACTTACTCCTTGGAAGAAAAGTTATGACCAACCTAGATAGCATATTCAAAAGCAGACATTACTTTGCCAACAAAGGTCTGTCTAGTCAAGGCTATGGTTTTTCCAGTAGTCATGTATGGATGTGAGAGTTGGACTGTGAAGAAAGCTGAGCGCGAAGAATTGATGCTTTTGAACTGTGGTGTTGGAGAAGACTCTTGAGAGTCCCTTGGACTGCAAGGAGATCCAACCAGTCCATTCTGAAGGAGATCAGCCCTGGGATTTCTTTGGAAGGAATGATGCTAAAGCTGAAACTCCAGTACTTTGGCCACCTGATGTGAAGAGTTGACTCATTGGAAAAGACTCTGATGCTGGTAAGGATTGGGGGCAGGAGGAGAAGGGGATGACAGAGGATGAGATGGCTGGATGGCATCACTGACTCGATGGACATGAGTCTGAGTGAACTCCGGGATTTGGTGATGGACAGGGAGGCCTGGCGTGCTGCAATTCATGGGGTCACAAAGAGTCAGACACAACTGAGTGACTGAACTGAACGGAACTGAGAGGGACCTGGTAATTATCATACTAAAGTGAAGTAAGCCAGACAGAGAAAGACAAATATGATAAGATATTGCTCATAGGCTACTGCTGCTGCTAAGTTGCTTCAGTCGTGTCCAACTCTGTGCAACCCGATAGACGGCAGCCCACCACGCTCCCCTGTCCCTGGGATTCTCCAGACAAGAACACTGGAGTGGGTTGCCATTTCTTTCTCCAATGCATGAAAGTGAATGCATGAAAAGTGAAAGCTCAGTATGTGGAATCTTAAAAAAATGAAACAAATGAACTTATTTACAACAGACTCACAAACAGAGAAAACAAACATGGTTACCAAAGAGAAGGGGGGTTTAATTAGGAGTTAGAGATTAAAATATACATAAAATATACTATATATTATATATATAGTATAATATGTTGTATTATATATATATAATATATACTATATAATATATAGTATAGATAAAATATACTATATATATAAAATAGATAACCAAAAGGACTTACTGTATAGCACAGGGAACTATACCCAATATCTTATAGTAAGCTATAATGGAAGAGAAGATAAAAAGAATACATATAAATACACGCACATGTAAGAATTAAAGATTTTAAAATTAAAAAAAAATAAATAAATACACACACATATATATGTATACATGTATTATTGAATCACTTTAGTGTAAACCTGAAAACTAACACAACATTGTAAATTAACTATATTTTAATAGAAAACTTTAAAAAATAAAGGAAAGGAAGAAGAAAAAGGAGAAAGAGAGGAAATTAAATCAGGGAAAATTAAAATAAATTACAAAAATATTTGGTTAGGGGATGTAGAGATATCACAAAATCAAAACAGAATCCTCATTTTTGAGAATTGCTCTTGTAACCTACTATAAATGACAAGAAAAATTTTCCTGGTCCAGTTTTCAGTCCAGAATAACACTTGCATTTAGCTACCGTTTGCTCAATCTCTCTCTCTTTTTTTCTAGAATCAGATCCTCACTCTTTTCTGTGTTTTTTACTTTGACTCAAAGAAAATAGGCCAGCTATTATGCAGAATAATCTTAATTTGGGTTTGCCCTAAGCATACAAGTGATTCAATTTAGGTTGTGAATTTTTGATGAGAATGTCGAAAAAGTGCTACTGTGTCTATCTCAATGCATCATATTATGAAGCTAATATGATGTAAATTTTACCTGTTATCAGAGAAGTTAACTTTGATCATTTTGATTCTACACTGGCACATATTTGTAGTAAGAAAAAATACAAAAAGGCAGTTTCATTTTAGAAAGTCCTTCATGAGGCTTTCCTGGTGGTCCAGTGGTAAAGAATCTGCTTGCAATGCAGGGGACAGCTGCCTTTGATCCCTGGTCCTGGAAGATCCCATGTGCTGTGGGGAGACTAAGCCCATGCACCACAACTACTGAACCTGTGCTCTGGAGTCCGCAGGCTGGAATGATGGAGCCACCGGCAGCAACTGCTAAAGCCTGTGTACCCTAGAGCCCGAGCTTTACAACACTAAGAAGCACACATACCACAACTGGAGATTAGCCCTCACCCTCTGCAACTAGAGAAAGCCCATACGCAGAAATGATGACCCAGTCCAGGCAAAAACAAAAATACATATTTTTTAAAAGAATGTCCTTGAAGCAGTAAAAATTAATTTTATTATATCTTGATCATATAAGTACATGTCTTTTTAACAATCTGTTTTATAAATGGGAAGTATATATAAAGCATATCAGCTACCTGCTGAAATATGATAGTGGTTGTGAGGAAAAATGCTTGCATGCTTTTTTTCACACAAAAACATTTTCATCTGAAATGCCAACTGACAGACAAAGGGGAGTTCTTCATACATGGTTTACCTGCAAGATATTTTCTAACAAGTAAACAAAGTAGCAAAGTAAAGCCATCACTTCAGGAAAAACAATTGATAAGATTTACTACAAAAATAATATTCAACCTTTCAAATGAAAATTGGAATTTTGGAAAACTTGTATTTAAGGTTGAGATATTCCCAATACTTAAAAGCTTTTTGATGAAACTTTTAGCGATATTAACAAAAAAAAATTCTGATATTTTATAGTGAAATGGGCCACCATTTTGAACATCTTTGTCATTCAGAAAACCTACATAGTTGACCCTTGAACAAAGTGTAGGTCAGGGGCACTGGCCCTTCATCCAGTCAAAAATCTGCTTATAACTTATAACTGACCCTCTGAATCCACAGTTCCTCTTTATAATTCTACATCCAAAAGTTCAACCAACCATTGACTATATGGTACTGCAGTTACTTACTATTGAAAAAAAGCCCCATATAAGTTGAACTCTGCAATTCAAACCTGTGCTGTTCAAAAAGATTAACTGTATTTTCCAAATGACCAAAGAACAGAATGGCAAAAGCATACAGAAATAAAAGATTCAATAAAAAATGCAAGATAAGCTAATGGAGTTTCACAGAGCAGCTATGAGAACTTCACTGAGTTTTTAAAACACTAAGTATTTTAGGAACATTAAGGAATGTTGGAATTAGTATTGTTCTGTACCAGCAGAGAAAACTTCGATTACACTTCATCTTTCATGGCCTATTACAGAGAATTCCAAGACATTCTTATTTAAATGATGGAGGGGTGATATGGAGTGGGAATAGGAGGTTTAGATTACACATTGCAATGTGGATTTAGAGTTCACATTGCAGATGATTTTTAATAAATTACCATTGTTAAATTTTGCTGTAATACCAAAGAATTTCCACCATTATCTGAAACAGCTATTAAAACACCCTTCCTTTTCCAAACATATGTATGTACATAGATTTCTTTGTACACCTAAAATAAAACAACATATCATATTAAGCAATATGCAAAGAGAACAGAGAATTCGGCTGAGGAGCACCTCTCACAGGAAGGGCCAAGAGGCGCGACCTTCTTATATCTGAATACTAAAGAAAGAGTAGGTTTATAGTCAATGATTTTAGAAGACAGAATAGAATGATAGATACAGGAAGACTTAAACATCAGTCCTTTAAGTCTTTTTTTTTTCCCTACCAAACTCTTTTCTTCTTTAATTCTTATCAACTTTAAAGGCTGTTTCATTCTGGAGTTTTCTCATTATACAGAGAAAGCATTTTCAAAACAAAGTTCAATCTGAACTTCCTATCCTCTCCATAATTTAACTAAGACTGATCTTGGAATTCTCTGTATCAGGCCATGAAAAATGAAGAGTAATCCAAGTTTTCTGTGCTTATACAAAATACTAATTCCAACATTACAATTACTTAGTATGCTGTTATAGTTATCTATATACTCTCTTTTTAACTCTCTGTTATATAAGCACATGACAATGAAAATTTACAAAAAATCTTGAACAACACAAAATATATAAGAAACAGTTTAATGTGGTTGGTGTACCCATTTGTGTTTTTTTTTTTGGGAAACTAGAAAATCAGCATCTATTTAGTGTTTCTAAACTCTGAAATGGACAATTTCTTAGAAACACAAACATGGGGAAGAATAATAAGTGTAAACCCTCTCTCTTCCAAAAAAAACAGTTCATACAACCTCACAAAGCTAAAAGTGTCATTTTTTTAAAACCAGTATCCTACAACTGTAACAGCCTCTGGAAGGGAAAATCTTATTTTAATTTAAAAACACTGTTTAGTTTATTTCTGTATTATGGCAAATGAATAAATATGGTAAGGACAAAAGAAACAAAATACCCAAGAAATTAAAAAAAGTAAAATAAAATATGTCAAAGATACTGTATAATGGGGCATTTTTTTCAAGATGTTCTTGTATACGCTTGCTTCCTTTAAAGAAAGCAATACAAAAATGGGAGGGAGAAAATGAGATTAGACAACTGGCTAATAATCATAAGAACACCCTTTTTAACAATCCAACTGCTGTCTATCTTGGAATCCAAAGCAATATAATGGAATGTTTTTGTCCATAAAAGTCACTCAACATCCAGAGTTATAAATGTCAACAATTTGCATAAAAGCTCAACTTTAAAGATTTAGCACTGTGTACAAATGAAGATAAAAATAAGCACAAACAGAAGCGTTGCATTTTAATATAGGTATCCATTATCTAATGTTTATATAATGGAAGCCAAATGACTTCATTATTATCTGTGCTATTACACTGAATACTAAATGAACTCATCATACAGACATACTTGCTTTAAAAACTATTACAGCCCCATCAATGACAAGGGAAACATATATATGCAAACTTCTTTACATGACTAATTTGATTTTTGTGTTAACTGCTAATGTATTATTAATCAACAGTTCATTATACTTTTAGATAACCTTAGTTTGTTTGTGCTTTTATTTGTACACAACTCATTTCTATAATATCTTGCTCTATAAAATTTTATTCCTATTTAAACAATATTATCTTTAGGTAATGCGTACATATATGCAAAAATCAGATGGAAGAATATGGAAATAGTTAAACTATTTTTATATCTAAATCTCAACAAATGCAATCATTTTGGCACAAAGATTTTTTTCCATTAACTATTTTCAAAATAAAATGATTGTGCTCTAGTTTAGACTATATATTTATATCAAAATAGTCCTTTGAATATATTCAGCTTATCCTTTCAGATTTTATTGTTCTGAATTGGTTTCATGGATGCGAATTTAATTTGCTTGTTTTCATTTGTTAGCCCATACCCCAAATGAAATACTTAAAGTGGATTTAGGTGAGATGATATCTGAAAAATAATCAATAGTGAGTCAAACACTGTAAAGTTGCTTTAGAAATACATAGAATGAAAACAGACATTTTTATAAGCCAGTGAATGAAAGATGTTGATGCTTATGAGAAACAGCATATTTGTTATGAGAAAATCTAGAATTCAAAACAAGCTGGTGTTAGTATGGAAAGACAAACGACTAGTAAAGAAAACCGAAAATGTTTTTTGATCCTTCAGTCAGGCAATCAGAGATATTCACTAGAATTCCATACCATTTGTGTATAAGAACTGTTCGTTTAAAATCTCTAATTTAGAATTGGGTATTGTTTTGATGTATTATAAGCCCTTAAGTCTCTAAAAACATGATGGATTACTGGAACACATATGATTGGTCTTAAATATGGTAAATTTAGCAATATAAATTCCTTCATAGCATCATCTCAGATCACTGTTTCCCAAACCTTACATGTCAATACATCGCTGAGACATGAAACACTTATCAACATACTACAGTGACAGAGAGTGGCACAGAAAATAGAAGAGTCACAGAAAATAGAAGCAAGCTTCGGAACTCTGGTCACCAATGGCAATGCCATATGGAACTCATTCTCAGCACTGGCTAGAAAATTCTGCATTAGAAATATATTTTATATTACATACAGTGATTCTTATTTTGCATCAAGACAAATGGATTATTAGTTAAGCATACTTCCATACGAAATTACAGGTAGAGTCCAATGAATATGTCTTATGAAAACATTTCAATAGATACTGCTGCTGCTGCTACTAGCTATTATTTATTTAATGCTTGATAAAAGTAGGCACTACTCTTAAGTTTTTTGTTTGTGTTAAATAATATAATGCTTATTGCAACTCTATGGGGCTGGAACTCTGATCTCCATTTGAGACATAAGGAAGCTATGGCCTAGAGCCATAGCTCTAGCATGGACAAAGCAAGGTTTCATGTATTTGTCCAAAAGTACATGCTGAAAAGGAATTAGAGGTTTAAACCCTGACAGCCTGATTCTAGAACTTCTATTCTTTATCATTGTCATTTTAAAAATTATCTTTCAATTCACTAATAGAAGTCAAAATTAATATCAAGTAATTTATAACCTTTTGAATCCTAAAGGATATCTTGCGAAGAGATTTGCAGATCTGAAAATTTACAAAATCTATTTAAATACATGGATTTTAATTTTCCACTTGATTCAGGAGAATAAGACCATACTTAATTAACTAAAAGAGAAGAAATATTGATTATTTTATTTTCATATAGGAAAATAGTTATGATTTAACTAAAATTAATTTCTATGTTCCTAATTTATAGATAATAATTTTCCACTTATACAATGTTTATATTACTATCTTTCTACAGGTATTATAAACTATATTTGTTTCCCTAGAAAATATTACTTTTATAAGAAACATAGTAAGTAGAATATTGGATAGTATTCTTTGTTGAATTCGATATTATATTCTGTTGGAAACATATCTTGTTACAAGCTCATCAGTCATTCATCAGTCTAAACATTTTCTTGCATAAAATGTACTTTTATGTGAATGGTCCTGGCAAAACTGTGAATGTAACAGATGTTTCAAAAGTTCAGTTAAAATAATCCCAACATTTAAGCAGTATTTTCAGTAAAAAGTTATTGCAATTTTTACATATTTTGCAACTATAAAGAATTAGAATAAATAGAAGGTTTGGCAGTGAATCTTCATCAATTTTTAACAGCTTCTCTGCTCCCAAATATAACCAAAATAGGGCTATAGATATTTCAGTTTGAACCAAGTTGATTTCCCTGTGGTTAAGCTCCAGTCACTGAAAACTTCTGCCTAACAAGGTGTTTTGTTTTTTTTTTCTTTCTTTATGGGAAGATACACTTTTATGTACTTCATTCATGGAATTCGATTTCATGTATGGAATATTCATTCAAAATAATAAATAACTGCCTTGTTGAGCTTAGAAAAAAAAAACAAATCTAAAAGGTATAAACTTTTTATTCAAACAAATTTACAGCTATATCCCACCAACTCATTGGCAACAGTGATGTCTACAGATTGTTTTGGAAGTCTTGGATGCCACCAGATGGTGCTCTTACAGAGCCAAATAGAGAAGCATACACTACAAAATTAAAAATAAATAAATAAACAGTGACTCTTTGGACTAGAAAAGCCATTATCTTTCTCTAACATATTCAGAGAATTCCAAGATGTCCAATAATCTATGACTGAAATCACACTTCATGATCTGAAAATTTTGGTCTCATAAAAAATCAAAATAGCAATAACTGAACATCAAGTGTTTGTAAATTAGCAGGACTCTTGAGATATATATATATATTTCTCTAGATAGCCTGTAAATAATAATTCAAATGTTAAATACTATCATTACATATTATTTTTAAAAGTATTAACATGTCTACAAAAATTTATCATGTTAAATATATCAGATGCTCATTATAAATTATGGCACATATGAATATATATGCATATATCTAAATGCTCATTTATTATTATAAATGAAAATGTGTAATACATAGACTTGAAATGCACCTATAGCAAATTAGCTCAATTCAGTTGCTCAGTCGTGTCCGACTCTTTGTGACCCCATGAACTGCAGCATGCCAGGCCTGCCTGTCCATCACCAACTGCCAGAGTTTATCCAAACTCATGTCCATTGAGTCGGTGATGCCATCCAACCATCTCATCCTGTGTCGTCCCCTTCTCCTCCTGACTTCAATCTTTCCCAACACCAGGGTATTTTCAAATGAGTCAGCTCTTTGCATCAGGTGGTCAAAATACTGGAGTTTGAGCTTTAACATCAGTCCTTCCAATGAACACCCAGGACTGATTTCCCTTAGGATGGACTGGTTGGATCTCCTTGCAAGTCCAAGGGACTTTCAAGAGTCTTCTCCAACACCACAGTTCAAAAGCATCAATTCTTCCGCACTCAGCCCTCTTTATAGTCCAACTCTCACATCCATACATGACTACTGGGAAAACCATAGCCTTGACTAGACGGACCTGCTTTTTAATATGCTATCTAGGTTGGTCATAACTTTCCTTCCAAGGAGCAAGCGTCTTTTAATTTCATGGCTACAATCACCATCTGCAGTGGTTCTGGAGCCCAGAAAAATAAATTCAGCCATTGTTTCCACTGTTTCCCCATCTATTAGCCATGAAGTGATGAGACTGGATGCTATGATCTTAGTTTTATGAACACTGAGTTTTAGGCCAACTTTTTCAGTCTCCTCTTTCACCTTTATCAAGAGGCTCTTTAGTTCTTCACTGTCTGCCATAAGGGTGGTGTCTTCTACATATCTAATGTTATTGATATTTCTCCTGGCAATCTTGATTCTAGGTTGTGCTTCCCCCAGCCCAGGTTTCTCATGATGTACTCTGCATATAAGTTAAATAAGCAGAGTGACAATATACAGCCTTGATGTGCTCCTTTTCCTATTTGGAACCAGTCTGTTGTTCCATGTCCAGTTCTAACTGTTGCTTCCTGGCCTGCATACAGGTTTCTCAAGAGGCAGGTCAGGTGGTCTGGTATTCCCATCTCTTTCAGAATTTTCCACAGTTTATTGTGATCCACACAGTCAAAGGCTTTGGCATAGTCAATAAAGCAGAAATAGGTTTTTAACAGATATCAAAACAATAAGTAGCTGTGTTCACCCAAAGCATTGATTGATAACAACAGGGATACTCAAAGTTTCTCCATTTGAAACAGCAGTACATATTTGATGAAAACAAATTACTGAGAAAAAAAAAACAAAATAATTATTTACTAATCTGAAGCATAGAGAAACAGGACATGCCTAACATTTGTTAGGTATTCCTCTTTAGAGATTCAGGATAAGAGAGTCATCGTATTTTTCCTTCAAAACCAACCTGACCATTGGCAATTTTCACCAAGAATCCATTAAAATTAAAATTAAAATCCATTTTTAAAAATCCATGCATTCTTTGCCTTCATTAGTTTCGATGATTCCAATCTCTGGTAATTTAGAGTTTTGTACAATACCTTAGAACCAGAAAACAGTAAAAATGGAGGCCAGCACTTATCATCTGCTGTGTTTAAATCCACATATCTGTTGATTTGGGGCAAGTCATTATATGTCTCTAAGCCTTAGATTTATCCTCTATAAGATATGATAACTAAATAGTACCTGTGTTATAGTGTTATTTTTTTTTCCTTGAGGATGAAATAAATGGGTATACTCAGGTGTGTACACATATGTTCCTTGAACAATGTGTTTATCATAAAATGTGCTTTTAAATGCTAGCTATTATCATCATCATTATGGTTGCTGTTGTGAATTGGCACATGACAAAATAATAAAATATAGACAATTCAAGGAGTTCTTATTTACAAATTATGTTACTTTAAAGATTTCTGCTATTAAATGATTATGACATTATCATTTAAACAACAAACATATAAATATCCCATCAATATTAGATAAGTAAATATCATTATAATGCTGAATAGTAGTTTTGTTTCATTTTTTAATATTTTTATGCATAGGGGTTGCAAGCTCTAGTAAAACAAGTAATATCTAAAAACACAGTATCATAGTTACTGTTTTTAGTGCCATTTTTAATGATCTCAGAAAAAACACAAAAATTTCAGTCTTTATGATTCATAAAAACCAGAAGTCTGATGATCTATAATAGATTCTGCCTTTAAATGTAGGCAGAATGCCTATATTACTTCATATTCTCCTTCAAAACCTTTCACCATCTACCCTTTATTTTCGTAGACAACTTGTTACATTCAATTCAAAATATGTACTGAGTTAACCATATCTTTTTTTATTCTTGATTTTAGGTAGATAACAGATATCAAAATGTTGTGCTTGAAAGTTGCAGTCCGTTGGTTTGCAGAGAGTTAGACATGACTTAGTGACCGAACAACAATACATATGTGTGTGCGTGTGTGTGTGCACGCACGTGTGTGTGTGTTTAGTTGCTCAATTGTGTCCAACTCTTTGTAAGCACATGGACTCCAGCCTGCAAGGGTCCTCTGTCCATGAAAATTTCCAGGCAAGAATACTGGAGTGAATTGCCATTTTCTACTCCAGGGAATCTTCCCCACCCACAGATCAGAATCTCCTCCATTGGCAGGTGGATTCTTTACCACTAGCAACACCTGGGAAGCCTATCTATCTATCTATCTATCTATCTATCTATCTATCTATCTATCTATCTATGGCTGTGTCCAGCTTTTTGTGATTGTATGGACTCCTAGCCTGCCCAGCTCCTCTGTCCATGGGATTCTTCAGGCAAGAATACTGGAGTGGGTTTCCATGCCCTTCTCCATATATATGTGTAATACTTATATGTGTGTGTGTATATATATATATATATGTATGTATATATATATAATATGTTATATATTTTTATTTCAATAATTTAACAAAATTTAAATTACTGAAATAAATTACTATGCATACTTTTTCATAGAATATTTTTTTAAATATCCTGGATGTAAATATAACTACATCTCAAGATCTTCATTTGTGTTTTTTAATAGCATCAGTATGGAAAAACTATGATTAGCAAAAACTCATTCATTTGCTGAAAGTAAAAACTCAAAGACAGCCTCCCTTTAAATTGCAGCCTCCATCTTAAAAGATACTTGCTTTCTGGGTCGTAAAACTTCAGAAAAAACTCTGAAGATTTATCAGAGCCTATATTTTAAACTTCATCTCTTATCCAAAGTATTAGCAAAATGGTTAAGAGTTCGAATAAGTGACTAGAGTGTGTCTTTTTCCTCTGAATTATTTATTTATTCTTTGGTTTTTCCCCAGTGGAGGTGATAATAAGCAAATGGCAGGAAGCCAGGGATGTGTTAATGTGAAGGAAATGGGAGATGCTAATGCTCGAAAGGTAAAGAAGAGAGATAAATATAAATATAAAGACAGTGAATTAAGTTTCTAAAAATTAGAATATTTGCAAATACAGGATGAAATACTATTTTATTGTATTAGAATTAGGACATTATAGAAATTTAACTATTAAAAACAATTTAGCTATGAATTATTTTCTGTACTTGGCTAAATTACAAGCCTTTCAAAAACATTTCCTCCCTTATGCTTATATTGTTGTCCTTTATCTTCTGAAAAGACTGTCCCTGATTTCTGGCTTCATCCAGTTTTTCTCTTCCCCTATATTGCTCTCCTATATTTCTCTTTCCCACCAACACATTCAGTGTGTAAACTACACTCCATTTTTTTCAAAAACTACTCAACGGTACCAACTATTCATCTTCCTTTCTTTTGAATAATTATGGCTTAGTAAATAATATGGCATATTTGCTATGCCATATGGATACTATGGATACAATTTTAGCATATGGATAGTATACAATTAATTTCCTTTGCTATTACTTCAGGTCTATCAGTCTTTGCTTCCCAAACACTCACCACTTAAGACCAAAGACATGACTATATTGCTTCTATATGCAGGCCTCTCTGTCCTCCCCTGACCTTATTCAGTGAAGATTGTACAGTAGATATGTTCAAATGCATAACATAATGGATCTGAGTACCATACACACAGAATCTAAATTCCTCTCAATATGTACAAAATATTATTTTTCCATTCAGGCTTTAAGAAATGCATGGATAGAGGGGAAACATGATATGAGATGTCTCCAAATAAATGGCAAAGAAGATAACTTGCTCATGTTATTTCACAGTTTGTTTTGACAACTGCTAAACGAGATACATCCTTAAAAATGTTCTAACAAGTAAACAAAATTTGAGTTTCACTCTTGAAATTTTTTGATGGATACTCAGAAAATTAGGGTGAAGACAGAGAACTAGAGTTGAATGTTTTATTATAAACAAACAAGATTTATTTACAGGAGTGAAAAACTACAGAGGAGAAATGAATGAGAAAAAGAGAAAAAATGTATCTTATAATCATTGTTTGGAAAGAGATTATGATAATGAGAGTAGTGGGTGAAGAAGAAAGGAAGGCTGGAAAAATTCACGCTGTGATTTACATATTCTTTAATGCTTTTTGGAAAAGATAAGTAAACAGAAAATTAAGAATTATTTCCATGATCATGGATGCCAACACTGTATTTCTTTTAATATTGTTTTGTATAATTTTATCATAGACTTAAACTTATCATATGAAGTTTATCATAGACACTAGCCCCACAGGATCCTGGATATTACTTGAATTACATATAAAAATTAGTGTAATTTATAATGCAATTTATACATTTCAAGCTAACTGATAATTACATTACCTAACAAGCTCTTTCCCGGATAAATTGCACTATACTGTTAGGCAAATTACCTAGAAACATGAGTATGGAATTTCAAAAAATGATAGTTGATATTAAAGGCTATATTAGGATTTAACTTCATTTTCTCTTTATATTAAGCAGAGAGATTTACTGAACTTCAGAATTCAATAGTTTTACTATAAACTATACTATAGCAACCCATTATTCTTGGATTGCCAAATATTTCCTATGCATATTTATTAGATAGCCTTACTGAAGAGAGAGATAAAGTAGTAAAAATTCACTTTAATACTAAAAGAAACTGACACAATAGAGGTAAAATTAATAGTATAGTTTTTCCTAGGAAGATGTGATACATTTAGATGATAGGGCATAGCCATCTATTTTAAAAATTATTTTCCTATTCAGTTAAAAATATAAATAAAGGGCATCACAACCTCCACATTTCTGGTATGATCAGATATTAAACAATGTAATAACCAGCTTCTTTGGTAACATTTCAGTTGCTAAGTCATATCTGACTCTTTGTGACACCATGGTCTATAGCTTATCAGGCTCACCTGACCTCTACTATTTTCCAGAGACTGCTCAAATTCATGTTCATTGAGTTGGTGATGCTAGCTAACAATTTCATCCTCTGCTGCCTCCTTCTCCTTCTGGCTTCAGTCTTTCTGAGCATCAGGGTCTTTTCTATTGAACTGACTCTTCAAATCAGGTGGCCAAAGTATTGGAGTTTCAGCTTCAGCATCAGTCTTTCCAATGAATCTTCAGTGTTGATTTCCTTTAGGATTGACTGGTTTGATCTCCTTGCAGTCCAAGGGACTCTCAAGAAGCTTCTCCAACACCACATTTCAAAAGCATCAATTCTTTGGTGCTCAGCCTTCTTTTTGGTTCAACTCTCAAATTCACACAAAACTAATGGAAAAACCATAGCTTTGGCTATATGGACCTTTGTCGGCAAGGTGATGTCTGCTTTTTAATGCAGTCAAGGTTTGTCATAGTTTTCCTTTTAAGGAGCAAGCATCTTTTAATGTCATGGCTGCAGTCACTATCAGCAGTGATTTTGGAGCCCAAGAAAATAAAGTCTGTTATTGCTTCCATGCTTCCTGTTCTATTTGCCATGAAGTGGTTGGTCTGGATGCCATGATTTTACTTTTTTGAAAGATGAGTTTCCTGCCAGGTTTTTCATTCTGTTTCATCCTCATCAAGAAACTTTAGCTCCTCTTCACTTTGTGCCATTAGAGTGCTACCATCTGCATATCTGAGGTTGTTGAGATTTCTCCCAGCAATCTTGATTCCAGCTAGTGATTAATACAGTTCATCAGTTCACGTATAATGTACTCTGCATAGAAGTTAAATAAACAGAGTGACAACATATAGCATTGTCATTTTCCTTTCCGAATTTAGAACCAGTCCATTGTTCTATGCCCAGTTCTAACTGTTGCTTCTTCACCTTCATACAGGTTTCTTAGGAGACAGGTAAGGTTGTCTAGTATTTCCATCTCTTTAAGAATTTTCCAGTTTGTTTTGATCCACACAGTCACAGGCTCTAGCATAGTCAATGAAGCAGAAATAGATGTTTTTCTAGAACTCCCTTGCTTTCTCCATCATTCAACTAATGATCTCTGCCTCCTCTGCCTCTTGGAAATCCAGCTTGTACATCTGGAAGTTCTCAGTTCACATACTGCTGAAGCCTAACTTGATAGTTTTTTTAGCATAACCTTACTAGCCCATGAAATGAGCACACTTATATGGTAGTTTGAATATTTTTAGGCATTGCCTTCTTGGGATTGGAGTGGAAAGTTTTCCAATCCTATGGCCTCTGCTGAGTTTTCCAAATTTGCTGGCATATTAAGTGTAGCACTTTAATAAGATCATCTTTTAGGATTTGAAATAGCTCAGCTAGAATTCCATCACCTCCTCTAGCTTTGTTCACAGTATGCTTCCTAAGGCCCTCTTGACTTCACAATCCAGGATGTCTGGCTCTAGTTGAACAACCACATCATCATGATTATCTGGGTCATTAAGACTTTTTTGGTATAGTTCTTCTGTGTATCTTGCTACCTCTTCTTAATCTCCTCTGCTTCTGCTAGGTCCTAGCCATTTCTATCCTTTATGGTGCCCATCCTTGTAGAAATGCTCCCTTGGATCTCCAATTTTCTCCAAGAGACCTTTCTCAGTCTAATATTTCCCCCTACTTCTTTGTATTGTTCATTTAAGAAGGCTTTCTTATATATCCTTGCTATTTTCTGGAACTCTGCATTCAGTTGGTTACATTTTTCCGTTTCTCCTTGTCTTTTGCTTCTCTGCTTTTCTCAGCTATTTGTAAAGCCTCCTCAGACACTCACTTTGTCTTCATGCATTTCTTTTTCTTTGGGATGGTTTTGGTCACTGCCTCCTGTGTAGTGCTGTGAATCTCCATCCATAATTCTTCAAGCACTCTATCTGCCAGATCTAGTCTCTTGAATCTATTTGTCACCTCCACTGTACAACCGTAAGGGATTTGATTTAGGTCATACCTGAATGACCTAGTGGTTTTCTCTACTTTCTTCAATTTAAGCCTGAATTTTGCAACAAGGAGCTCATGATCTGAGCCATAGTCAGCTTTAGGTCTTGTTTGTGCTGAGCTTCTCCATCCATGGTTGCAAAGACTATAACCAATCTGATTTCAGTACCGGCCATCTGCTGATGTCCATGTGGGTCATCTCTTGGGTTGTTGGAAAAGGGTGTTTGCTATGACCAGCATGTTCTTCTGACAAAATATTTGCCTTTTCTCTACTTCATTTTATACTCCAAAGTCAAACCTGCCTGTTATTCTGGGTATCTCTTGACTTCTTACTTTTGCATTTCAATCCCCTATGATGAAAAGGACATCTATTTTTGGTGTTAGTTTTAGAAGGTCCAGTAGGTCTTCAGAGAATCGGTAAAATTCAGCTTCCTTAGCAGCAGTGGCTGGGGCTTAGACTTGGATTTACTGTGATGTTGGTTTGCCTTGGAAATGAGCTGAGATCATTCTGTTGTTTTTTTTGACTGCACCAAATACTGCATTTCAGACTCTTTTGTTGACTATGAGGGCTACTCCATTTATTCTAAGGGATTCTTGCCCACAGTGGTAGATATAATGGTCATTTGAATTAAATTTGCCCTATTCCATCCATTTTAGTTCACTGTTTCCTAAGGTGTTGATGTTCAATCTTGTCAACTCCCGCTTGATTACATCCAATTTACCTTGATTCATGGACCCAACTTTCAAGGTTCCTATGTGATATTATTCTTCTTTATAGCATCAGACTTTACTTTCATCATTGTACACATCCACAATTCAGCATCCTTTCTGCTTTGTCCCAGACACTTCATTCTTTCTAGAGCTGTTAGTAATTGCCCTCCACTCTTCCCTAGCAGGGTTTCCCTAGTGGCTCAGACAGTGAAGAATCTGCCTGCAATGCAGGAGATCCAGGTTTGATTCCTGGGTTGGGATGATCCCTTGGAGAAGGGAATATATACCCACTCTTGCCTGGATAATTCCATGAACAGAGGAGCCTGGCTTGCTACAGTCCATGTGGTCACAAAGAATCAGACATGACTGAGTGACTAACACTTTCACTCACATCCTTAGTAGCATATTGGTCATCTTCCAACCTGGGGGCTTCGTCTTGTGGATTCTCTAGGCAAGAATACTGGACTGGGTTGCCATTTTATCCTCCAGTGGATATTTTGTCAGAACTGTTTCCTATAGCCCATCTGTCTTGGGTGGCCCTACACAGCACAGTTCATAGCTTCATTGTGTTACACAAGCCCCTTTGCACAACAAGACTGTTCCATGAAGGGGTCTTTGGTGATAAGTCAGTCTATTTGTTAATATACTCAAAGACTCTAAATAAATAGATAAACACTTAGGTCTATTCAATCTCAAGCAAAGACTGTCTCACTATCATATTAATTTTTAGCTATTTTCAAGGGAAAAAATGGTCAATTGCATTATGATCAGCAATCTTTTAAGTGGATCAAGATTAGAATTTGGCTTGTGAGTTATAATCTGTGTGTTCTGTCTATCTATCTATCTATCCATCCTAATTCACAGCAATGATTAAATGAAGTTTATCTGACTCTAACCATAAATTAAGTTCTCCCCTGATTTAGTCAAGCAAAAAATTATGTACAAGTTAATATAGTGATATTTTCATACTAACATAAATTACAAATAAACTGGTCAAGATAGGGACACCTAAAGAAACTATTTCTAAGTTTTGATTTTTCATTTTACTAAAATAAGCATTTTAAAAATAATATTGATCAGGAACATTAATAAAGCTTCAAATTATTTATGAAAAGTAATACTTTGATCATTTTACTCAAAACATGTGTGAACAATCAATGAGAAATATGAAAAAGAAGGAAATTAAATGCAAGTCTTTCATTCAGTGCAATCAATCTGAAGACAATCAAATCAACCCTTCAGAAGTTTGCTCTTGATGACTTTCTGTATTATTTTACACTGACTTTACCTCCTCCTTCACATATAGGCAATTCAACTTTACAGAAAGGTGGGCACAGCCAGCCATCAGCTCAGAAATGGAAAATTGTAATAACTATATTTTCAGATATAATTCACAGGTTAAACCTGGTGGAAATTGCTTTCTCCTGTATGGACTTTTAAGGAAGATGCATTCCACAAAATAGTTGTGCATTCTTTTTTTTTTTCTGAAGATTATTGGATGTTCTGAGATGCAGATTATGATACAGGTAATGCTACAGCTTACTATCAAATTAACTCTGGATTTCAACAGCAATCTGTTGATATAGATTGACTCCCATGTCATTTTTTTTTTTTTCCTCTTTTGGTTGGGAAATACAATCTTTAATGGCTGAATGAATTTCTCTCCACACATTGACTAATAGTAAATCTTTTTAGATCTCATTCAGCTTTATCGTTCCCTCTGGCAGTTTAGTTGTTGGCCTAGATTTATTGAGGTCCAACAGAATGCAATTGAAACCTCCCTTTGAAATAAAGTTCCTGGCATGAAGGAAAAAAAAAAAAATCCATAAAAAGCTTCATCCTTGGGATAGCAACTTTTATAACGCAGAACTGATCTGAATAGTTCTTAGACTTTGGCCTCATAGTTTACATTGCATTATTGGATATGAACTTTAAACTCTGAATCTCTTCTCTTCCTTTTTATTTTTCTTTTACTAGGACATGCACACATATTCTTGCTTACCACACAAAAGTAAATTCAATCTTAAGTTAAATATAAAAAACCTCTCTAGCATTTCTCTCTTCCCTATAAAACTCAACAAAGCAATAATAGGAAATCAGTAATATCAGTAATCTGCTTTTAAGCAGTTAAAGTACTTTGTTCATGTTCCATTTATTCTCACATATATATTGGAATGTTTCTTTAAGACTAAGTATAAATGGGGGAGACCAAAATTAAGTAATAACTTTATCAAACTCTCACTAGTCTCTTGAAATAATTATGCTTATTTTATGAGTTTTGTACAATAAGAACTTCTTAAAAGTGTAGGACTTCACTGTGGCCTGGCCCTTCTCTTGAATGAAATTAAAATCCAAACAATGAGCAATATGCAAACAACATAATTCTAAAACAATACCTGGATACAAGCCACAGCTCTGACTGTGTCAATTTCCTTTGCTAATGAAGTTTTCTAGTTTTACTTTCTGTTTATATTTTTTAATTTCCCAAAGGAAATCTCATCTATGACTTTGATATGTACCACTCTATGGAAACTACTCTTGTGTTTGGAGCTGAACTGGTGGAGAAAGAGTACAGAGTGTCTGCATTTCTGATTTCTTGACACATTCTTTATTCGTATTACCATATGTAACAAATTTCATATTACAATAAGTGAATTTACTCTTCTTAGCATAAGGAGAATGGATTTCTAAGGGAGGCAAACAGACTGTAACTGTGGGGGAAAAAAAGACTCTGAGATCAGAATCAACTCCCATCATCATACCTCAGAGCTATAACACAAATAGAACTTGCCTCTGTCTTACAAAGACATTCTGAATCATGGTTCTTAACTTCTGTTTCATGAAATTCCAAAAGATTTTCAATTACAATTCAGAATACCTGAGCAGTTCGTTGGGAAAAACAATTATATACCATATTTATTTTGTTAACTTCTGCAATCATAAAAATAGGGAATTATTAGCATTAATTAATGATTACAATTAGCACATTTATTATTAAATATAGTTAATAAATAATTATTAGTAGTATTAATAGCACCAGTGACTTAGACAACAAGTAAAATGTAGAGATATTTCATATCACTCTGGTAGTTGTAAATTTGTGAATATTATTAACATTTACCTTTATTATTACTTCAAACTTTGGTAAGTGAACTGTTGTTTGATTGTGTCATTTATTTCTTTACAAAATACAAATATATTACCATACTGCAAACTCTTAAAAATATTTTGATGATGTATTTCTGAGCTTTCTTTGCAATCATTTGCTTTCCTTTATACATGTATTTTGTACAAGTTTTTACAGCACCTTTAGGTTCAAAGCAAAATTCAACACAAAGTATACAGAATGCCCATATACTCCTTGCTGTGATACACACACACTGCCTCTCCCACTTACCAACATTCTGCATCAGAGTGGTACTTTTGTTATCTATATTAAAAATCATTATTACTCAAATCATTATTACGTCATATTAGGGCTCACTCCTGATAGTGCATGTTTTATGGGTTTTGACAAATATAATGAAGTGCATTTATAGTTGCAGTATCATATAGCATAGTTTCATTGCTCTAAAAAATCCTCTGTGTTCTACCGATTTGTTCCTCCCTTCCTTCCTAATCTCTGGCAGCCACTGATCTCCATAGTTTTGCCTTTTCCAGAATGTCATATAGTTGGAATCATATAGTATGTAATCTTTCTATATTAGCTTCTTTCACTTAGTAATAAGCATTTTACTTTTCTCCATGTCTTTTCATGCCTGAATAGCTCATTTCTTTTTAGCACTAAATAATGTTCCATCATCTGGATGTACCAGGGTTTATTTGTAAGCTCACTTATTGAAAGACTATTGGTCACTTCCAACTTTTGGTAATTATGATTAAGCTGTTATAAACATGTATGTGTAGGATTTTGTTTGGACATAAGTTTTAAACTTCTTTGAATAAGTATCATGCAGTATGATCATATGACAAGAGTATGTTTAGCTCTAAGAAACTGCCACATTATCTTCCAATGTTGCTGCTTCACTTTACATTCCCATTAAGAGTAAGTGAAAGTTCTTATTGCTTCACATCCTTGTCAGACCTTAAGTGAATTCAATATTTTTGGCTCTTTGTCATTCTAAAGTTGCAAAATTTTAATTTGTAATTTCCTAATGACATGTGGTGGAGAAGGCAGTGGCACCCCACTCCAGTACTCTTGCCTGGAAAATCCCATGGACGGAGGAGCCTGGTAGGCTGCAGGCCATGGGGTCGCTAGGAGTCGGACATGACTAAGCAACTTCACTTTCACTTTTCACTTTCATATATTGGAGAAGGAAATGGCAGCCCACTCCAGTGTTCTTGCCTGGAGAATCCCAGGGACAGGGGAGCCTGGTGGGCTGCCGTCTATGGGGTCGCACAGAGTTGGACACGATTGAAGCGACTTAGCAGCAGCAGCAGCAGCAATGACATGTGGGCTTCCCATGTGGTACTAGTGGTAAAGAACCTGCCTGCCAATACAGGAGGTGCTGGAGATGTGGGTTCGATCCCTGGGTCAGGAAGATCACTTGGAGGAAGGCATGGCAATCAACTCCAGTATTCTTGCCTGGAGAATCCATGGACAGAGGTGCGTGGCAGACTTCAGTGCATAGGGTCCAAAGGAGTCAGACACAACTGAGTGACTCAGCATAGCACAGCATAATGACATTTGATGTTGAGTCTCTTCTCATATGTTATTGATTATCTTTGTATCTTCCTTGCTGAGGTGTCTGTTCACGTATTCTGCCCACTTTTTAATCAAGTTGTTCATTTTATTTTATTGTTGAGGTATACATGTTCTTTATATATTTTAGATAACAGTCCTTAATCAGATAAGTCTTTTGCAGATTTTTCTCCCAAATTTTTACATGTCTTATTCTTTTCACAGTGACTTTGTTACATAGCAGTTTTTAAACCTAATTGAGTTTAGCAATTATTTCTTTCATAGAACATGCCTCTGGGATTGATTGATAGATGGTAATAAAGTCATTATCATATTCAAGATTTGCTAAGTTTTGTCCTATGTTATCTTCTAGAATTTTTACAGTTTTCTGTTTTGCATTTAGGCTTATGATCATTTTAACTTAACATTGTTGTGTATAAGATCTGTGTCTGCATTCACTTTTTTTTTTTTTCATGGATGTTAGTCGTTCTAGATCCATTTGTTGAAGATTATTCTCCATTATATTTTGTTCTAGTGTCAAGGTCAGTTGACTGTATTTCTTGGGGTCTATTTCTTGGCTCTCTATTTTGTCCCATTCATTTGTTTGTCTATTCTTTCCAATAGACAAGTGAAAAACGATACCACACTGTCCTGATTACTCTAATTTTACATTAAGTCTTTAAGTTGGGTAAGTAGCATAAGTCACCTGACTTTGTTCTCCTTCAACTATGTCGGTTAATCTGGGTCTGTTGCTGTTCCATATAAATTTTATAATCTTATTTCTGATATCCATAAAATAATTTACAGGGTTTTTATTGGGATACAATGGAATTAAGATATCAATTTGGAAAAAAACTAAAATATGATACTGAGTTTTCCTGAAAATGAACATAGAATATCTTTCTATTTATTTGGTTCTTCTTTGAATTATTTAATTAGGGTTATCAGTTCAGTTCAGTTCGGTTGCTCGGTCGTGTTTGACTCCTTGCAACCCCATGAACTGCAGCACACCAGGCCTCCCTGTCCATCACCAACTCCTGGAGTCCACTCAAAACCATGTCCATAGAGTCGGTGATGCCATCCAGCCATCTCATACTCTGTTGTCCCCTTCTCCTCCTGCCCCCAATCCCTCCCAGCATCAGAGTCTTTTCCCATGAGTCAACTCTTCACATGAGGTGGCCAAAATACTGGAGTTACAGCTTTAGCATCATTCCTTCCAATGAACACCCAGGACTGATCTCCTTTAGAATGGACTGGTTGGATCCCAAGGGACTCTCAAGAGTCTTCTCCAACACCACAGATCAAAAGTATCAATTCTTCGGCACTCAGCTTTCTTCACAGTCCAACTCTCACATCCATACATGACCAATGGAAAAACCATAGCCTTGACTAGATGGACCTTTGTTGGCAAAGTAATGTCCCTGCTTTTTAATATACTATCTAGGTTGGTCATAACTTTCCTTCCAAGGAGTAAGTGTCTTAATTTCATGGCTGCAGTCACCGTCTGTAGTGATTTTGGAGCCCCCAAAACTAAAGTCTGACACTGTTTCCAATGTTTCCCCATCTATTTGCCATGAAGTGATGGGACCGGATGCCATGATATTAGTTTTCTGAATGTTGACCTTTAAGCCAACTTTTTCACTCTCCTCTCTCACTTTCTTCAGGAAGCTTTTTAGTTCCTTTTCACTTTCTGCCATAAGGGTGGTGATATCTGCATATCTGAGGTTATTGATATTTCTCCTGGCAATCTTGATTCCAGCTTGTGCTTCTTCCAGCCCAGCATTTCTAAAGATGTACTCTGCATAGAAGTTAAATAAGCAGGGTGACAATATACAGCCTTGATATACTCCTTTTCCTATTTGGACCCAGTCTGTTGTTCCATGTCCAGTTCTAATTGTTGCTTCCTGACCTGCATACAAGTTTCTCAAGAGGCAGGTCAGGTGGTCTGGTATTCCCATCTCTTTCAGGATTTTCCACAGTTTATTGTGATCCACACAGTCAAAGGCTTTGGCTTAGTCAATAAAGCAGAAATTCTCTTGCTTTTTCCATGATCTAACGGAGGTTGGCAATTTTACCTCTGGTTCCTCTGTCTTTTCTAAAACCAGCTTGAACATCTGGAAGTTCACAGTTCATCTATTGCTGAAGCCTGGCTTGGAGAATTTTGAGCATTACTTTACTAGTGTGTGAGATGAGTGCAATTCTGCAGTAGTTTGAGCATTCTTTGGCATTGCCTTTCTTTGGGATTAGAATGAAAACTGACCTTTTCCAGTCCCTGGCTACTGCTGAGTTTTCCAAATTTGCTGGCATATTGAGTGCAGCACTTTCACAGCATCATCTCTCAGGATCTGAAATAGCTCCACTGGAATTCCATCACCGCAATGAGCTTAGTTCGTAGTGATGTTTCCTAAGGCCCACTTGACTTCACATTCTAGGATGTCTGGTGAGTGATCACACAATCATGATTATCTGGGTCATGAAGATCTTTTTGCACAGTTCTTCTGTGTGTTCTTGCCACCTCTTCTTAATATTTTCTGCTTCTGTTAGGTCTATATCATAGTTTTCCTCATTTAGATCTTTTACATATTTTGTTAGATTTATACCTTTTTGTTTCACTTTCTTCAATGTTTTCACCTGTTTCACTTTTTTTGATGCTACATAAATGGTAATGTGTTTTTAATTTTAAATTATATTGTTGTTACTGGTATATAGGAAAACAATTGGCTTTGGTAAATTAACCTTATATCCTAAAACTTTGTTATTATCACTTATTAGTTCTGATAGTTTTGTTTTGTTTCTGATTCCTGATTTTCTACAGATAATCTAAAAGAAGTTTTATTTTTTCCTTTCCTCATATATGTACACATTGTTTTCTTATCTATTGCATTATCTAGAACTTTCACTATGCCTATACATTTTGCATTTGAAAAACATTCTGAGAAGACATCTGTAGGCTTTATCAGATTCTCAGTGGTCTTCAGCAAACACATGGACAGACACATTGTTAAGAACTACCATTCTGAAGCAAATCCTGCTGGACACTGAATCACTTGCCTTTGCTGTGACCTCAGGCAGCAAGATGGAATATGCAATTTCTGTTTAAAATTAGGTGTTTTGGTTAGGGCAACTGACTAAATCTATATCATCTAAGCACTACATTGTAAAGAAGGAAAAATGAAACTTGGAGGGCTCTTTTGTTTGTTTGTTTTCATTGTTCGAGGTGTGTGATTTGTAAACTGTGTGTTAAAGATACTATTGTAAAGTTAGAAAGCTATCTCTTAATATTTCATAGATTCCAGGGAAACTCCGTGATGCTCAAGATCTATCTGTCACTGTATGAACACTAACTTCAGATAGTTCACATTTTGAACATTAGATCACATTGCTTCCCTTTGAAGACATCATATGTTTTAAAAGTTGGATTTCTGGAGTTAGTTGTAAGAAAAAGCAAGTACTAAGCAAAAGACAACCCTAAACAGAAAATAAGAGTGGTATCAAGTAATCTAAGTCTAAGCTTTAAGAAGGGCTTCCCAGGTGGCGCAGTGGTAAAGTCTCTGCCTGCCAATGCAGGAGATGGAGGAGATGCAGGTTGGATCCTTATGTTGAAAAGATTACCTGGAGAAGGAAATAGTTACTCCCTTCAGTATCCTTGCCTGAAATATCCTATGAACAGAAGACTCTGGCAGGCTACAGTTCATGGGGTCACAAACAGTCAGACACGACTGAGCGAGAGTAAGCTTTAAAAACCATGTAGTACCAACAGATACACACATCATCTTAGTAACTGTGGTCATTTAAATTAAAATTTTTTAATTAAAATTTTAATTTTAAAATAAAATTTTCAATTTAAAATTAAATTAAAAGATTAAAATATTATTAATCTTTAAATTTTATGTCCATTATCTATCAAGCAGATACTATTAGGATAAAAATACTTAATATGTTGTCTATACCTGTTCTCCTTAATAAATAAAAATTTAAATATCATGATTATCTATATATTTATCTATCTTTCTATTATCGTTTAACCTATTTATTGCATATGAGCACTGTGAAAAATTTCTAAGACTCTAATGTCACTGCAAACTGAGAAATTTCATGTATGTCTGCATTAGGTTTTATACTAGGAAAGCATAATTGGCACTATGGAAAAAGATTACAAATTAGAAAAATAACAATTCATGCATATTTACTTTGTAAGTGATATAAATTTTCTTAAGTGATTTCCATAGAATACCAGGGGTATACACAATATAATTTTAAAACTGTGAGTTTTCTAATTACATGAAAAACCAAATTTTGCTAAGGTGGCATATTGTAGAGAAAATATTTTGGAGACAGCAAAGCTTGAAGGGTGCAAATTTAACAGTAAGAAAAATAGCTAGTTGCCTATTGACATTATTGGTTTGAAAAATTAATAGAAGATAAACTAAGGAAGTTTGGTAGGTACATAAAGGAAGGACAAATATTTTAAATTAAGTGACAAAGACTAACTTGATGTAGGGAATGAAGGAAAAATGAATGCCCCACAAGCTTTAGTAACTGGGTCACTAATGATACTATAAGTTAGTTGTCAATACAACTTGGTATGGGAGAATTTCTGACTTGAAACTTTAAAATTATAAATTTAAAATTCCTGAGGACACACATCTGCAGATATCCTATTGGGAGTAACTGGAAATTAACAGTTGGTAAAATCCTGAATGTAAACAAGTAAGTAGAAGCAGATACTGGAAAGATGTGGTATTCCAATGCTGAGATAAAAAGTAGCAGCTAAAGACTTGAAATATATAGAGAAGGATGTGGAATAATTGTAAATAACATCACAGAAACCAAGAGGGAAGAATTTTAGAGATGGAATATGTCTTCCTTATTAATCTGTTATATAGGTTTTTATTTTATTCCAGAAAATGGCCATATTATTCACTGGATCTCTTTATTTCTAACTTAATCTAATATAGTTGAAGGTCATATAAGTAGAATTCAACAAGCTTTTAAATGAGTTTGAGTTCTAGCTCCATAATTCACCAGGTATGAGACATGGGCAGGGAACTTACATTTTTGAAGAAAGGTCAAATTAAAATTATAGTGTTTACTTCCTAAGGTTGTAAGAGTATTAGAAATGCTATATACAAGAAGCTATAAAAAAGCTTGGTACATATCATTGTAAAGATCTGCCAGGGTGGCTGCGATGACGCGCAGAGTGCAGGTGGCTGTGACAATGTGCAGAGCATGGCCGAGAGAAGCTACCCCACGTCCGAGGTCAGGGGCAGAAGTCGGGAGGACCCCACGCCTGAAAGGCGGAGGTCGAGAGGAGCTACGCCAAGTCCGAGGTCAGGGGTGGCCCAGGAGGAGCTATCCCATGTCTGAGGCCAGGGGCGCCAGAGGGCCTAGAAGAGCTATTCCACTTTCAAGGTCAGGAGGGGCGGTGATGAGGAGATACCCCTTGTCCAAGGTTAGGAGCAGCGGCTGCGCTTTGCTGGAGCAGCCGTGAAGAGATACCCCACATCCAAGGTAAAAGAAACCCAAGTAAGACAGTAGGTGTTGCAAGAGGGCAGACACACTGAAACCATACTCACAGAAATCTAGTCAATCTAATCACACTAGGACCACAGCCTTGTCTAACTCAATGAAACTAAGCCATACCCTGTAGGACCAACCAAGATGGGCGGTCATGGTGGAGAGGTCTGACACAATGTGGTCCACTGGAGAAGGGAATGGCAAACCACTTCAGTATTCTTGCCTTGACAACACCATGAACAGTATGAAAAGGCAAAATGATAGGATAATGAAAGAGGTACTCCTCAGGTCAGTAGGTACCCAATATGCTACTGGAGGTCAGTGGAGAAATAACTCCAGAAGGAAGGGACGGAGCCAAAGCAAAAACAACAGCCAGTTGTGGTTGTAACTGGTGATAGAAGCAAGGTCTGATGCTGTAAAGAGAAATATTGCATAGGAACCTTGAATGTCAGGTCCATGAATCAAGGCAATTGGAACTGGTCAAACAGGAGATGGCAAGAGTGAACATCGATATTCTAGGAATCAGTGAACTAAAATGGACTGGAATGGGTGAATTTAACTCAGATGACCATTATATCTACTATTGTGGGCAGGAATCCCTCAGAAGAAATGGAGTAGCCATCATGAACAACAAAAGAGTCTGAAATGCAGTACTTGGATGCAATCTCAAAAACAACAGAATAAACTCTGTTCGTTTCCAAGGCAAACCATTCAATATCACAGTAACCCAAGTCTATGCCCCAACCAGTAATGCTGAAGAAGCTGAAGTTGAATGGTTCTATGAAGACCTACAAGACCTTTTAGAACTAACACCCGAAAAAGATGTCCTTTTCATTATAGACGACTGGAATGCAAAAGTAGGAAGTCAAGAAACACCTGGAGTAACAAGCAAATTTGGCCTTGGAATACAGAATGAAGCAGGGCAAAGACTAATAGAGTTTTGCCAAGAAAATGCACTGGTAATAGCAAACACCCACTTCCAACAACTCAAGAGAAGACTCTACACATGGACATCACCAGATGGTCAACACCGAAATCAGATTGATTATATTCTTTGCAGCCAAAGATGGAGAAGCTCTATACAGTCAGCAAAAACAAGACCAGGAGCTGACAGTGGCTCAGATCATGAACTCCTTATGGCCAAATTCAGACTTAAATTGAAGAAAGTAGGGAAAACCGCTAGACCATTCAGGTATGACCTAAATAAAATCCCTTATGATGATACAGTGGAAGTGACAAATAGATTTAAGGGACTAGATCTGATAGATAGAGTGCCTGATGAACTATGGACTGAGGTTTGTGATATTGTACAGGAGACAGGGATCAAGACCATCCCCATGGAAAAGAAATGCAAAAAAAGCAAAATGGCTGTCTGAGGAGGCCTTACAAATAGCTGTGAAGAGAAGAGAAGAGAAAAGCAAAGGAGAAAAGGAAAGATAAAAGCATCTGAACGCAGACTTCCAAAGAATAGCAAGAAGAGATAAGAAAGCCTTCTTCAGCGATCAGTGCAAAGAAATAGAGGAAAACAACAGAATGGGAAAGACTAGAGATCTCTTCAAGAAAATTAGAGATACCAAGGGAATATTTCATGCAAAGATGGGCTTGATAAAGGACGGAAATGGTAGGGACCTAACAGAAGTAGAAGATATTAAGAAGAGGTGGCAAGAATACACAGAAGAACTATACAAAAAAGATCTTCATGACCAGGATAATCACCATGGTGTCATCACTCACCTAGAGCGAGACATCCTGGAATGTAAAGTCAAGTGGGCCTTAGAAAGCATCACTATGAACAAAGCTAGTGGAGGAGATGGAATTCCAGTTAGGCTATTTGAAATCCTGAAAGATGATGCTGTGAAAGTGCTGTACTCAATATGCCAGCAAATTTGGAAAACTCAGCAGTGGCCATACTATAAATTTAACTATAAGTTCTACTTATTTTATAAAGACAAAAAAGTCACCCTTTATAAAGAGTGTTGAAACATCGTGCACCATTGAAGTAAAAATTGACAGTGGTGTGTGTTTATTAACAAATGTTTATTTGCCTTTTATTTTTGCAAATATTTATTATGAGGATCATTCTCCTCAAACATAAAATGGAGATAAGCATACTCACATGAAGTAAAGATCTCACTGTTTGCAGATGACATGATACTGTTCATAGAAAACCCCAAAGATAGTATCAGAAAATTACTAGAGCTAATCAGTGAATTTAGCAAAGTTGCAGGATACAAAAGCAATACACAGAAATCACTTGTATTTCTATATACTAATAATGAAAAATCAGAAAGAGCAATTAAGAAATCAGTCCCATTCACCATTGCAACATAATGAATTAAATATTTAGTAATAAAATTACCTCAGTCTAGTCAAGGCTATGGTTTTTCCTGTGGTCATGTATGGATGTGAGAGTTGGACTGTGAAGAAAGCTGAGTGCCAAAGAAATGATTTTTTTGAACTGTGGTGTTGGAGAAGACTCTTGAGAGTCCCTTGGACTGCAAGGAGATCCAACCAGTCCATTCTGAAGGAGATCAGCTCTGGGATTTCTTTGGAGGGAATGATACTAAAGCTGAAACTCCAGGACTCTGGCCACCTCATGCGAAGAGTTGACTCATTGGAAAAGACTCTGATGCTGGGAGGGATTGGGGGCAGGAGGAGAAGGGGACGACAGAGGATGAGATGGCTGGATGGCATCACTAACTCGATGAATGTGAGTCTGAGTGAACTCTGGGAGTTGGTGATGGACAGGGAGGCCTGGCGTGCTGCGATTCAGGGAGTTGCAAAGAGTCGGACATGACTGGGCGACTGAACTGAATGACTGACCTGAAGGGGACAAAAGAACTGCACACAGAAAATTACAAGACACTAATGAAAGAAATCAAAGATGACATAAACAGAGAGATATTCCACATTCCTGAGTAGGAAGAATCAATACTGTGAAAATGACTATACTACCAAATGTAATCTACAGATTCAATGCAATCCATATCAAATTATCAATGGCATTTTTCACAGAACTAGAACAAAAAATTTTATAATTCATATGGAAACACAAAAGATCCCAAATAGCCACAGCAGTCTTGAGAAAGAAGAATGGAGCTAGAGGAATCAACCTTCTTGACTTCAGATTATACTACAAAGCTACCTACAGTCATCAAGATAGTATGGTACTGGCACAAAAACAGAAATATAGACTGATGGAACAAGATAGAAAGCCCAGAAATAAACCCATACACCAATGGGTACCTTATTTTTAAAAAAGGAGGCAAGAATATACAATGGGCAAAGACAGCCCTTCAATAAAAGGTGCTTGGAAAACTGGATGGCTACATGTAAAATAATGAAATATAAGAACACTTCCTAACACCATTCACATAGACAAATTCAAAATGGATTAAAACACCAAATGTAAGACTAGAAACCGTAAAACTCTTGGTGGAAAACATAGGCAGACACTTGATGACATAAATCAAAGCAAGATCCTCTATGACCCACCTCCTAGAGTAAAGGAAATAAAAACAAAAGTAAACAAGTGGGACTGGATTAAACTTAAAAGCTTTCTCATGGCAAAGGAAACTATAAGCAAGGTAAAAAATCAACCCTCAGAATGGGAGGGTTGTAAATGTAAAAGAAACAACTGACAAAGGATTCATTTCCAAAATATACAAGCAGCTCATATAACTTAGTATCAGAAAAACAAACAACCCAATCAAAAAGTGGGAAAAAAAATCTAAACAAGCATTTCTCCAAAGAAGACATAGAGATGGCTAACAAAGACATGAAAAGATGTTCAACATTGCTTATTATTAGAGAAATGCAAATCAAAACTACAATTAGATATCACTTCACACTGGTCAGACTGGCCATCATTAAAATATCTACAAACAATAAATGCTGGAGGGGGCATGGAGAAAAGGGAACACTCTTACACTGTTGGTGGGAATGTAAATTGATACAGCCACTATGGAAGATGGTATGGAGATTCCTTAAAAAACTAGGAATAAAACCACCATATGACCCAGCAATGCCACTCCTAGGCATATGCCCTGTTCAGTTCAGTTCAGTCGCTCAGTCATGTCCGACTTTGCAACCCCATGAATCGCAGCACGCCAGGCCTCCCTGTCCATCACCAACTCCTGGAGTTCACTCAGATCACATCCGTCAAGTCAGTGATGCCATCCAGCCATCTCACCCTCTGTTGTCCCCTTCTCCTCCTGCCCCCAATCTCTCCCAGCATCAGAGTCTTTTCCAATGAGTCAACTCTTCGCATGAGGAGGCCAAAGTATTGGAGTTTCAGCTTTAGCATCATTCCTTCCAAAGATATCCGAGGGCTGATCTCCTTCAGAATGGACAGGTTGGATGTCATTGCAGTCCAAGGGACTCTCAAGAGTTTTCTCCAACATCACAGTTCAAAAGCATCAATTCTTCAGCACTGAATCTCCTTCACAGTCCAACTCTCACATCGTACATGACTACTGGAAAAACGATAGCCTTGACTAGACGGACCTTAGTCGACAAAGTAATGTCTCTGCTTTTGAATATGCTCTCTAGGTTGCTCATAACTTTTCTTCCAAGGAGTAAGCATCTTTTAATTTGCTGGCTGCAATCATCATCTGCAATGATTTTGGAGCCTCCAAAAATAAAGTCTGACACTGTTTCCACTGTTTTCCCACGGAGTGATGGGACCAGATGCCATGATCTTCATTTTCTGAAAGTTGAGCTTTGGACCAACATTTTCACTCTCCTCTTTCACTTTCATCAAGAGGCTTTTTAGTTTCTCTTTACTTTCAGCCATAAAGGTGGTGTCATCTGCATATCTGAGGTTATTGATATTTCTCCCGGCAATCTTGATTCCAGCTTGTGTTTCTTCCAGTCCAGCGTTTCCCATGACGTACTCTGCATAGAAGTTAAATAAGCAGGGTGACAATATACAGCCTTGACGTACTCCTTTTCCTATTTGGAACCAGTCTGTTGTTCCATGTCCAGTTCTAACTGTTGCTTCCTGACCTGCATATAGGTTTCTCAAGAGGCAGGTCAGGTGGTCTGGTATTCCCATCTCTTTCAGAATTTTCCACAGTTTCTTGTGATCCACACAGTCAAAGGCTTTGGCATAGTCAATAAAGCAGAAATAGATATTTTTCTGGAACTCTCTTGCTTTTTCCATGATCCAGCGGATGTTGGCAATTTGATCTCTGGTTCCTCTGCCTTTTCTAAAACCAGCTTGAACATCAGGAAGTTCACGGTTCAGGTATAGCTAAAGCCATTCTTGGAGAATTTTGAGCATTAATTTACTAGCGTGTGAGATGAGTGCAATTGTGCAGTAGTTTGAGCATTCCTTTGCATTGCCTTTCTTTGGGATTGGAATGAAAAGTGACCTTTTCCAGTCCTGTGGCCACTGCTGAGTTTTCCAAATTTGCTGGCATATTGAGTACAGCACTTTCACAGCATCATCTTTCAGGATTTCAAATAGCCTAACTGGAATTCCATTCCCTCCACTAGCTTTGTTGATAGTGATGCTTTCTAAGGCCTACTTGATTTCACATTTCAAGATGTCTGGCTCTAGATGAATGCTCACACCATCGTGATTATCCGGGTCGTGAAGATCCTTTTTGTACAGTTCTTCTGTGTATTCTTGCCACCTCTTCTTAATATCTTCTGCTTCTGTTAGGTCCCTACCATTTCTGTCCTTTATCGAGCCCATCTTTGCATGAAATATTCCCTTGGTATCTCTAATTTTCTTGAAGAGATCTCTAGTCTTTCCCATTCTGTTGTTTTCCTCTATTTCTTTGCACTGATCACTGAAGAAGGCTTTCTTTTCTCTTCTTGCTATTCTTTGGAACTCTGTGTTCAAATGCTTATATCTTTCCTTTTCTCCTTTGCTTTTCGCTTCTCTTTTTTTCACAGCTATATGTAAGTCCTCCTCATACAGCCATTTTGCTTTTTTGCATTTCTTTTCCATGAGGATGGTCTCCTGTACAGTGTCACGAACCTCAGTCCATAGTTCATCAGGCACTCTATCTATCAGACCTAGGCCCTTAAATCTGTTTCTCATTTCCACTGTATCATCATAGAATGGTCTAGCAGTTTTCCCTACTTTCTTCAATTTAAGTCTGAATTTGGCCATAAGGAGTTCATGATCTGAGCCACAGTCAGCTCCTGGTCTTTTTTTTTGTTGTTGACTGTATAGAGTTTCTCCATCTCTTGCTGCAGAGAATATAATCAATCTGTTTTCGGTGTTGACCATCTGGTGATGTCCATGTGTATTCTCTTGTGTAGTTGGGAGAGTGTGTTTGCTATTACCAGTGCATTTTCTTGGCAAAACTCTATTAGTCTTTGTCCTGCTTCATTCTGTATTCCAAGGCCAAATTTGCCTGTTACTCCAGGTGTTTCTTGACTTCCTACTTTTGCATTCCAGTCCCCTATAATGAAAAGGACATCGTTTTTGGGTGTTAGTTCTAAAAGGTCTTGTAGGTCTTCATAGAACCATTCAACTTCAGCTTCTTCAGCGTTACTGGTTGGGGCATAGACTTGGATTACTGTGATATTGAATGGTTTGCCTTGGAAATGAACAGAGATCATTCTGTCGTTTTTGAGATTGCATCCGAGTACTGCATTTTGGACTCTTCTGTTGACCAGGATGGCTACTCCATTTCTTCTAAGAGATTCCTGCCCGCAACAGTAGATATAATGGTCATCTGAGTTAAATTCACCCATTCCAGTTCATTTTAGTTTGCTGATTCCTAGAATGTCAACGTTCACTCTTGCCATCTCCTGTTTGACCACTTCCAATTTGCCTTGATTCATGGACCTGACATTCCAGGTTTCTATGCAATATTGCTCTTTATAGCATCAGACCTTTCTTCTATCACCAGTCACATCCACAGCTGGGTATTCTTTTTGCTTTGGCTCCAACCCTTCATTCTTTATGGAGTTATTTCTCCACTGACCTCCAGTACCATATTGGGCACCTACTGACCTGAGGAGAACCTCTTTCAGTATCCTATCATTTTGCCTTTGCATACTGTTCATGGGGTTCTCAAGGCAAGAATAGTGAAGTGGTTTGCCATTCCCTTCTCCAGTGGACCACATTGTGTCAGACCTCTCCACCATGACCCGCCCGTCTTGGGTTGCCCCACGAGCCTGGCTTAGTTTCATTGAGTTAGACAAGGCTGTGGTCCTAGTGTGATTAGATTGACTAGATTTCTGTGAGTATGGTTTTAGTGTGTCTGCCCTCTGATGCCCTCTTGCAACACCTACCATCTTACTTGGGTTTCTCTTACCTTGAGCGTGGGGTATCTCTTCACGGCTGCTCCAGCAAAGCACAGCCGCTGCTCCTTACCCTGGATGAGGGGTATCTCCTCACCCTGAGGGGACCAAAACTGAAAGAGGCACATGTATCCCAATGTTCACTGTAGCACTATTTACAATAGCTAGAACATAGAAGCAACCTAGATGTCCATCGACACATGACTGGATAAAGAAGTTGTGGTACATATTCACAATGCAATATTACTCACCCATATAAAGGAACTCATTGAGTCAGTTCTAATAAGGTGGATGAATTTAGAATCTATTTTACAGAGTGAAGCCAGTCAGAAAGAGAAAGATAAATATGGTATTCTAATGCATATATACAGAATCTAGAAAAATGGTACTGAAGAATTTATTTACAGGGCAACAGTGGAGAAACAGACATAGAGAACAGACTTATGGACATAGGGAGAGGGGAGGAGAGGGTGAGCTGTATGGAGAGAGTCACATGGAAACTTACATTACCATATGTAAAATAGATAGCCAATGAGAATTTGCTGTATGGCTCAGGAAACTCAAACAGGGGCTCTATAACCACCTAGAAGGGTGGGATGGGGAGGGAGATGGGAGGGAGGTTCAGGAGGAAGGGGATATATGTATACCTATTGCTGATTCATGTTGAGATTTGACAGTAAACAACAAAATTCTGTAAAGCAATTATTCTTCAATAAAATAAATTTTAAAAAAGAATATGCACACGGCTATTGTAAAAATGAAATAATAAAACAGGGGAAAAGCAAAGAATGAATCATTCACGACAGACCTTCTCATTTGTTTCCAAAGGAAAGGTACAATCTATTTTGAAGTAAAATCCTAAAATCTTCTGGAGGTTTTTGTTGTTGTTGTTAAGCTCTATCTCAACCAAGCTGAGTGTATTCCAAATATGGATTTCAGAGATATGGGACTGAGGTGAGAAACGACAGTGGGAAGCCTCCAAATCAGTCCTATGTACAGATGATCAAACTACCACTTCCAAGAGCTTGTGATTCCTTTCAGTTATTGCTGCCATAAAGGTTGTATGGCACGGGAATCACATGGCATGTGGATGACTGAGACAGTGTCTAACAGAGCAGCCATCTATATTATTTCAAACTATTTATTCAAGACATGTCTCCTTGATAATGGACCAGAATTATGCTTCGCCCTTTTCCCTGGAATGTCAAAATGGATAAGCCAGTATTTTCCAAGTTCTCTTAAATTATGAAACATTTTTCTAGTCATATCCTTCACTTTAAAGAGAACACATGTATTTGAAAACAGTATTAATATTTTAGTTATTTAAAACTTTTCTCCCAATCCAAATTGATTACAGAAATTTACAATTAACAGACAAGAAATGAAAAAGATTTAGGCAATTTCCGACTTTCTGACAGCTCATTTTAAATTGACCCCAAATTGTTGTTTTTTTAACATATATTTATCACTTTTAAATGTGTTAATTGTGTTGCAAGCACTGCAGCTGGGATTAATTTAGGGCGTTTGAATTGCCTTCTCTGCAGCTGGTGAACACTGAAGCAAAACTGTGAAATAAGCTTTGCTAAAGAATTAGATAGTTTTCAGTGTTAATTATTCAATCCTTTCTTTCAGAATTCTTTCTAAGAAGTCTAGTTCTAAATTATAAAACGAATTGTACTTTTCTCATACTATGATCAGGAATATGACATTTGGTTGCTGATGATGCTAATGTGTATCCTATTCCTAAAACTTGCAAGTATTTTGAGACAGTGCACTCCAGTAACAAAGTGACACAATAGAAAATCATCTATTATTTAAACACGACCCCAAAAAAGAGGGGTTAGAGCATCTTCAATATTTATTTACTTGTTTATTTATTTATTAAAGACTCTTTCTTATGTTCATCTCTTTCCATAAGAGACACTATTCTGGAAATAATTATTTTAAAGACTCAATCTTCTTCCTTTCACTCTGTTCTTATATATGTCCATGGATATATAAAGAGCATGACATTCTTGCTCCCTGAGCATAGATAATTGTGATGAACTAGGTCAATTAATATTTTCTGTTTATATATATACATATACATATATATACATATGAATATGTACATACATACATATATATATATAAGACACATATTTGTGTATACACTTCTTTGGGTATAAATATAAATAAAGGAAAAGTAGAAAGTAATTCTTAGCTTAAAGGGATCTCTTAAAGGATGGTCGTCTTTAAGACCATCAAGTAGTCTTAAATTGACCTCACAAGTAGTCTCTGTTGAAATTGACCTCACAAGTAGTCTCTGTTGAAATTAAGTATTAATGACCCAGAGGAAAAATAGTCTACAAATACATCATTAGGTCTGGTTAATCTCTTATTAGCTCTTTTAGTGGTTTAGGAGTCCCAAAGAATGTTCAAACTACTGCACAATTGCACTCATCTCACATGCTAGTAAAGTAATGCTCAAAATTCTCCAAGCCAGGATTCAGCAATACATGGACCGTGAACTTCCTGATGTTCAAGCTGGTTTTAGAAAAGGCAGAGGAACCAGAGATCAAATTGCCAACATCTGCTGGATCATGGAAAAAGCAAAAGAGTTCCAGAAAAACATCTGTTTCTGCTTTATTGACTATGCCAAAGCCTTTGACTGTGTGGATCACAAGAAACTGTGGAAAATTCTAAAAGAGATGGGAATACCAGACCACCTGACCTGCCTCTTGAGAAACCTATATGCAGGTCAGGAAGCAACAGTTAGAAGTGGACATGGAACAACAGACTGGTTTCAAATAGGAAAAGAAGTATATTGTTACCCTGCTTATTTAACTTCTATGCAAAGTACATCATGAGAAATCCTGGGCTGGAAGAAGCACAAGCTGGAGTCAAGATTGCTGGGAGAAATATCAATAACCTCAGATATGCAGATGACACCACCCTTATGGCAGAAAGTGAAGAGGAACTAAAGAGCCTCTTGATGAAAGTGAAAGAGGAGAGTGAAAAAGTTGGCTTAAAGCTCAAAATTCAGAAAACAAAGATCATGGCATCTGGTCCCATCACTTCATGGCAAATAGATGGGGAATCAGTGGAAACAGTGTCAGACTTTATTTTTTGGGGCTCCAAAATCACTGCAGATGGTGACTGCAGCCATGAAATTAAAAGATGCTTCTCCTTGGAAGGTAAGTTATGACCCACCTAGATAGCATATTCAAAAGCAGAGACAGTACTTTGCCAACAAAGGTCCATCTAGTCAAGGCTATGGTTTTTCCAGTGGTCATGTATGGATCTGAGACTTGTTCTGTGAGGAAAGCTGAGTGCTGAAGAATTGATGCTTTTGAACTGTGGTGTTGGAGAAGACTCTTGAGAGTCCCTTGGACTGCAAGGAGATACAACCAGTCCATTCTAAATGAGATCCATCCTTCGTGTTCATTGGAAGGACTGATGCTAAAGCTGAAACTCCAGTACTTTGGCCACCTCATGCGAAGAGTTGACTCTTTGGAAAAGACTCTGATGCTGGGAGGGATTGGGGGCAGGAGGAGAAGGGGACGACAGAGGATGAGATGGCTGGATGGCATCACCAACTCAACGGACATGAGTTTGCGTGAACTCCGGAAGTTGGTGATAGACAGGGAGGCGTGGAGTGCTGCAATTCATGGGGTCGCAAAGAGTCGGACATGACTGAGTGACTGAACTGAACTGAACTGAACTGAAAGTTATTTTGAAGGAATGAATTATTTATCCTATGTAATGATCAATGTGAAAAAGGGAGAATGATTTAGATTACTTCTATAATTGCTTTCAAATAACAGCTAATATTTATTGAAATCCATTGTATGAAAGATATTTTGCTAATAAATTTAAGAGAAAAATTTCCCAAATAATCCTCAAAATACTCTAAACTAAATACTATCTTCAACCCTATTTAGCAGAAGAAGCTGATTATTAGAAACTGATGTAACTTACACAATGCCACAAATTGTAGCAGAGTATAGTTATGATTATTTATCAGGGCCAGCAATATATGTCCATACTTAGTAATTTATTCATGCATTTCTTTATTCACTTGGAAAGAATATTATGTGTTAGAGCTGCAGTGGATACCTTCCACAGACACACAGGACTTGGTTTTGTAAGAGTATTCATCCTAATAATAAACAAGAAAAGTTGTAACAATGTAAACTTAACATTATTAATTTGTATAAAGGTGAACATACTAAGAAAAAACTATAAGTGAATACCCTCTTCCTCATTCTTCAAATTTCAAATGATTCAGTGGTAAAAGTCAAAGACTTTTTCGTTTTTCAGTTTTGATGAAAGCATTACACAATTCCTTAAAAAATCAAATCAAAGAGTAAATTGAGGAAATGACAAAATACATACACAGACAAACACACACACACATATTATTATCTTTATTTAATGCTTCAAGCTTTGAAAATCAAGTTTTAGATATTAGGTGATTAAAAGGAAAGTTAACTGCTGTTACTGTCACAAATCAGAGAGGTCAAGATGACATTCTTTATAATTTTTTAAACAAATTTGAACACTGTGTATTCTCATGATCACCAAAGAGTTATTTCACTCATGCTTGTATATCTGAGATAATTTATTTCTGTGATATGTCTTCTGTAATTCTGCTATTGACAAAATCATGGATTTGATGATATAGTAAAATGTGGATATTACTTGCTCAATAACTAAGTCAGCACATTGTTCTGTTGAGGGATAATGACCCACAAGGAAAATAAGAACACCCACAAAGAACACGTAAAAAGAAACTTTTAAACACTTTACAGCAAGCTCAACAAACAATTGAGGGCAATACTGAATAGAGAAAGTTACTGCTTGTCTGAATAAAGAATATTTTTAAGTAGATTTCTGCTATTATTCATGAGAAAGGATGAATGAATTTTAAAAAAATATCTAGATGTGTGGTGTGAAAATACAAGGTAAATATATGTTATATATAACATATATAATATGCATAAAATGATAATATATATGATTAGCTACCCAGGCTGACATCCACCTGTGCCACGTCAATTCAGTTGCTCAGTCGTGTCTGACTCTGCAACCCCATGGACTGCAGCACGACCAGCTTCCCAATCCATCACCAGCTCCCAGAGCTTACCCAAATTCATGTGCATTGAATCGGTGATGCCATCCAACCATCTCATCCTCTATCGTTCCCTTTTCCTCCTGCCCCAATCCCTCCCAGCATCAGAGTCTTTTCCAGTGAGTCAACTCTTCGCATGAGGTGGCCAAAGTATTGGAGTATCAGCTTCAGCATCAGTACTTCCAATGCATATTCATGACTGACTTCCTTTAGGCTGGACTGGTTTGATCTCCTTGCAGTCCAAGGGACCCTCAAGAGTCTTCTCCAACACCACAGTTCAAAAGCATCAATTCTTTGGTTCTCAGCTTTCTTAATGGTCCAACACTCACATCCATACATAAATACTGGAAAAAACACAGCTTTGACTAGACAGACCTTTGTTGGTAAGTCATGTCTCTGCTTTTTAATATGCTTTCTAGGTTGGTCATAGCTTTTCTTGCAAGGAGCAAGAGTCTTTTAATTTCATGGCGGCAGTCATCATCTGCAGTGATTTTGGAGCGCCAAAAAATAAAGTCAGCCACTGTTTCCACTGTTTCCTCATCTATTTGCCATGAAGTGATGAGACAAGATGCCATGATCTTAGTGTTCTGAATGTTGAGCTTTAAGCCAACTTCTTCACTCTCCTCTTTCATTTTGATCAAAAGGCTCTTTAGATCTTCTTCACGTTCTGCCATAAGAGGTGGTGTCAACTGCGTATCTGAGATTATTGATATTTCTCCCAGAAATCTGGATTTCGGCTTGTGCCTCATCCAGCCTGGCATTTCGCATGATGTACTCTGCATACAGATTAAATAAGAAGGGTGAGGATATACAGCCTTGATGTATTTCTTTCCAAATTCGGAACTAGTCCGTTGTTCCATGTCCAGTTCTAACTGTTGCTTCTTGACTTGCATACAGGTTTCTCAGGAGGCAGGTAAGGTGTTCTGGTATTCCCATCTCTTGAAGAATTTTCAACAGTTTGTGTGATCCACACAGTCAAAGGCTTTGATATAGTCAATAAAGCAGAATAGATACTTTTCAAGAACTCTCTTGCTTTTTTGATGATTGAATGGATTTTAGCAATTTGATCTCTGATTCCTTTGCCTTTTCAAAATCCAGCTTGAACATCTGGAATTTCATGGTTCATGTACTGTTGAAGCCTGGCTTGGAGTATTTTGAGTATTAACTTTCCTAGCATGTGAGATGAGTGCAACTGTGCAGTAGTTTGAACATTCTTTAGCATTGCTTTTCTTTGGAATTGGAATGAAAACCGACCTTTCCCAGTCTTGTGGCCACTGCTGAGATTTTCAAATTTCCTGGCATATTGAACACAGCACTTTCACAGCATTATTTTTTAGTATTTGAAATAGCTCAACTGGAATTTCATTACCTCCACTAGCTTTGTTCGGTAGTGATGCTTCCTAAGGCCCATTTGATGTCACACTCCAGGATTTCTTACTCTAGGTGGGTGATCACACCATCATGGTTATCTGAGTCATAAAGATCTTTTTTGCATAGTTCTTCTGTGTATTCTTGCCACCTCTTCTTAATATCACTGCTTTTGTTAGGTCCATACCATTTCTTTTCTTTATTGTGCCAATCTTTGCATAAAATGTTCCCTTGGTATCTTTAATTTTC
Source organism: Capra hircus (assembly GCF_001704415.2). Taxonomy (NCBI): domain Eukaryota; kingdom Metazoa; phylum Chordata; class Mammalia; order Artiodactyla; family Bovidae; genus Capra; species Capra hircus. The sequence continues at coordinate 37,415,767 of NC_030828.1, read as the reverse complement.
TTGAAGACTTCTCAAGTTTTTCCAATTCTATTACATTCCTCTATTTCTTTGCATTGATCACTAAGGAAGGCTTTCTTATCTCTCCTTGCTATTCTTTGGAACTCTGCATTCAAATGGGTATACTTTTCCTTTTCTCCATTGCCTTTAGCTTCTCTTCTTTTTTCAGCTATTTATATTAATATGATTATATATATTTTCAGCTATCATATGTGATACATAATCATACACAATATGATGTATAATCATATATATTACTCTGTGTGTGTATATATAAGTAAATGAAAATGAAAAGTCTATAACTTTTCCCAATTGAAAATTCAAGAATTCCTGAAATAATTTATATAAGCAAAAATAAAGGGGTGCTAATGCTGATTAACTTTTGTCTCTGCAACACAGGTTCTAAATTAACTTTGACCTCTTCTAAAATGCACCAACAGATGAAGCTTCATGGACTTTTAATAAACACCAAGGCTCAAGCTGCAGTATATCTGTGGATCCCATTAAGTTTAAACATAGTATTCCTTATCATTTTAGGAAAGAAGCTCAATATACATTAGAGAAAAAGTGGGACGATCACTTCAACTATCAGTTCAGTCGCTCAGTCGTGTCTGACTCTTTGCGACCCCATGAATCGCAGCACGCCAGGCCTCCCCGTCCATCACCAACTCCCAGAGTTCACTCAGACTCATGTCCATCGAGTCAGTGATGCCATCCACCCATCTCATCCTCTGTCGTCCCCTTCTCCTCCTGCCCCCAATCCCTCCCAGCATTGGAGTCTTTTCCAGTGAGTCAAGCCTTCGGATGAGGTGGCCATAGTACTAGAGTTTCAGCTTCATCATTATTCCCTCCAAAGAAATCTCAGGGCTGATCTCCTTCAGAAGGGACTGGTTGGATCTCCTTGCAGTCCAAGGGACTCTCAAGAGTCTTCTCCAACACCACAGTTCAAAAGCTTCAATTCTTTGGCACTCAGCTTTCTTCACAGTCCAACTCTCACCAAGAGAAAAAGCATAGCCTTGACTAGATGGACCTTTGTTGGCAAAGTAATGTTTCTGCTTTTGAATACGCTGTCTAGGTTGGTCATAACTTTCCTTCCAAGGAGTAAGTGTCTTTTAATTTCATGGTTGCAATCACCATCTGCAGTGATTTTGGAGCCCCAAAAATAAAGTTTGACATTGTTTCCACTGTTTCACCATCTATTTGTCATGAAGTGTTGGGACCAGATGCCATGATCTTAGTTTTCTGAATTTTGAGTTTAAGCCAACTTTTTCACTCTCCTCTTTCAGTTCAATCAAGAAGATTTTTAGTTCCTCTTCACTTTCTGCCATAAGGGTGGTATCATCTGCATATCTGAGGTTATTGATATTTCTCCCAGAAATTTTGATTCCAGCTGTGCTTCTTCCAGCCCAGCATTTCTCATGATGTACTCTGCATAGAAGTTAAATAAGCAGGGTAACAATATACAGCCTTGATGTACTCCTTTTCCTATTTGGATCCGGTCTATTGTTTCATGTCCAGTTCTAACTGTTGCTTCCTGACCTGCATATAGGTTTCTCCAGAGGCAGGTCAGGTGGTCTGGTATTCCCATCTCTTTCAGAATTTTCCACAGTTTCTTGTGATCCACACAGTCAAAGGCTTTGGCATAGTAAATAAAGCAGAAACAGATGTTTTTCTGGAACTCTCTTGCTTTTTCCATGGTCCAGTGGATGTTGACAATTTGATCTGTGGTTCCTCTGCCTTTTCTAAAACCAGCTTGAACATCTGGAAGTTCACGGTCATGTACTGCTGAAGCCTGTCTTGGAGAATTTTGAGCATTACTTTACTAGCATGTGAGATGAGTGCAATTGTGTGGTAGTTTGAGCATTCTTTGGCATTGCCTTTCTTTGGGATTGGAATGAAAAGTGACCTTTTCCAGTCCTGTGGCCACTGCTGAGTTTTCCAAATTTGTTGGCATATTGAGTGCAGCACTTTCACAGCATCATCTTTCATGATTTGAAATAGCTCAACTGGAATTCCACCACCTCCACTAGCTTTGTTTGTACTGATGCTTTCTAAGGCCCACTTGATTTCACATTCCAGGATGTCTGGCTCTAGGTGAGTGATCACACCATTGTGATTATCTGGGTCGTAGAGATCTTTTTTGTACAGTTCTTCTGTGTAATTTAAGTTAAATAAGCTAAAATATGGCTACAAGTACTTGGATCTATTATGTGAGATCTAACTAATAAGTAGGTGATTATCCCCACTGCTTCTCCTCTTGATACCCCAATTTTGTCTGTTCTTACACATGGAAAGAATACATGGCACCTAATGGTGAATTACTAAATGATGTGGTCTTATTCATTGAATCCATTCCCTTCTCCAGGGGTTTTCCGGACCCAGGGATTGAACCCAGGTCTCCTGCATTGCAGGTAGATTTTTTACCATCTGAGCTACCAGGAAAGACCCAAATCCTCTACATCTAATACCATATATTATTAAAATTATCTACTCTTTCCAAATAATAACTGGCTAATGTTTCGCTATTACAGATTTGGTGAATATGTTCTTTCCAGTGCCTGTTTCAAAAGCTTCTCAGTTGCAAGTTTATCTTCACCCCCAAAGTACAGTGTACATTTTCCCAGGCTACCTATAGGAAACTTCAACAGTTTTTTCATTACAAACTATCTTTGAAGACAAGAAATTATTTGTATCCACCTTTCTCCAAAAGTATAGGTTTTGCATTAATATTGTGATCTCTCCCTTCTCCAAGGAGACTTGACACACTCAATAAAGATACAAAAATCCAATATGGTGTTGTCCTTTCTGAGTTCTGGTGGCAACATATTCCTCATTTATAAATTTTACTCAATTTCACCAATGCTGTGACTTTGAAATCAGTGTATCTTAAATGAGGGCCCCTCCAACCAAAGGCTGTTGAATGTGTAAAACTTAAAATCAAGTGACACTCCTACTATTGTCCTCAGAGACTTCACTCTAGAGATTTTGACAACCTCCTCTTAGGCATCCTGGAGACATTGGACACACCTATGTGGCTGTAAATTATCCAAGGTCTTCACATGCAAGATTTTTGCCTCTCTCTTATCCTATGCACCACTGAAAACAAATAAACAAACAAAAATCTGGCTGACTGCATCCTAGGCTTTCTTGGAAGTAGGCTGTCATAGACCTTGAACCTGTGCCTCTTTATAACCAGCTCTTCATGCCTTATATTATGGAAACAACATCCCACAAGCTCAGCATGGCTAATAAAGCCTCCTTAAAGGAAAAGGAGTACGTAAAGCCTGTATATTGTCACCCTGCTGATTTAACTTCTATGTAGCATACATCATGAGAAACGCTGGACTGGAAGAAACACAAGCTGGAGTAGAGATTGCCGGGAGAAATATCAATAACCTCAGATATGCAGATGACACCACCCTTATGGCAGAAAGTGAAGAGGAACTCAAAAGCCTCTTCATGAAAGTGAAAGTGGAGAGTGAAAAAGTTGGCTTAAAGCTCAACATTCAGAAAATGAAGATCATGGCATCCGGTCCAATCACTTCATGGGAAATAGATGGGGAAACAGTGGAAACAGTGTCAGACTTTATTTTTGGGGGCTCCAAAATCACTGCAGATGGTGACTGCAGCCATGAAATTAAAAGACGCTTACTCCTTGGAAGAAAAGTTAACAGCAACCTAGATAGCATATTCAAAAGCAGAGACATTACTTTGATGACTAAGGTCCATCTAGTCAAGGCTATGGTTTTCCCAGTGGTCATGTATGGATGTGAGATTTGGACTCTGAAGAAGGCTGAGCGCTGAAGAATTGATGCTTTTGAACTGTGGTGTTGGAGAAGACTCTTGAGAGTCCCTTGGACTGCAAGGAGATACAGCCAGTCCATTCTGAAGGAGATCAACCCTGGGATTTCTTTGGAAGGAATGATGCTAAAGTTCAAGCTCCAGTACTTTGGCCACCTCATGCGAAGAGTTGACTTATTGGAAAAGACTCTGATGCTGGGAGGGGTTGGGGGCAGGAGGAGAAGGGGACGACTGAGGATGAGATGGCTGGATGGCATCACTGACTCGATGGACATGAGTCTGAGTGAACTCTGGGAGTTGGTGATGGACAGGGAGGTCTGGCGTGCTGCAATTCATGGGGTCGCAAAGAGTCGGACACGACTGAGCGACTGAACTGAACTGCACTGAATATTCCATTGTATATATATAACACTTATTTATCTGTTCATATGTCAGTGGACATTTAGGTTGTTTCCATGTCCTAGCTATTATAAAATATCTCCTTTTTAAACTGTCAAATGAACCCCTTAATGGATCTCTACCTTGTTCCAGGCCTTAATATCTTTTTTTTTTTTAAATTTTTTATTTTTTTAAATTTTAAAATCTTTAATTTAAGGCCCTTTGTGGACTTACACCTCATACCAACTTTAGAAAACTTTTTCACAGCCCTTTCCTACCTGTATTTAAAAGGAACATGCCTCCCATACATGTATGTGAAGGCTAATTATATGAGACCCTTTAATAATTTTTTTAATAAAATTTTATAAAATCCCATTTTTATAAAATTTTCCCTCTTGCCCTTAACCTCTAAGGGTTAGAGGCCAGGTCAGGTGCAAAAGCTCCTGGGATCTCTTAACCATAGACTGTCACATAGCCTTGCAGCTACGTATCTGATGTGGGGCCCCAAAGTTTCACCATCCAAAAAACCTTCCTAATATTCTCATTATGAGAGGTGAATAATCAATATAGGTTCTCCCTCTAATTCCTTCCAGAAAATTAAAATGGTACTATACAGCCATTCCCATAGACCGGGTGGGCTAACAAAAAGACAGATGGAGAACTCTACTCAGTAAATAAAAATCATATTCAAAGATAATAAAAGTCAATACTGTATCCCATAACGGTGAAAACAGACAATGTCTCCTTGGTAATAATACATACAGGAGGAAAATCAAAAGTAAATAGCAAAAGCCTACCAAGTACAGCTGCACACCATTCTACTGTGGGCTTCCCTTATCGCTCAGTAGGTAAAGAAACTGCCTGCAATGCAGAAGACCAGGCTTTGATCCCTGGGTCGGGCAGATCCCCTGGAGAAGGAAATGGCAACCCACTCCAGTATTCTTGCCTGAAGAATCCCATGGACAGAGGAGGCTGGTGGGCTACAGTCCACGGGGTTGCAAGAGTAGGACACGACTTAGTGGCTAAACCTCCACCATTGTCCTGTCTCTTCTTGTTACTATCAATCTGAGTGGCTTGAGTGGCTTCCAATCAAGAGGTTCTAATCCTTTGAGGAAGCTACTGTTTCAACCAAAAACGACAACTGCTGAGACCCTTGTGCCACCAAGTTTGGCTAATATAAGCCCTATAATCCAAAGAACTCTCTGGCTTGCCATCACCAAATCAACCAACAAATGAGGCAAAAGGGCCCTTAGTATTTGGCTAAATTAGTGGGCCTGCCTACAAGTTATACAGGAGCTCTGACCTCAGCCTCATGGTACCACAGAGCCATAAAAAAAAGACCGACCTCAATTTGAGTAGGTACTCACTTAGAAAGGATTCCTCAGTCCCATATGCTAGAAGACACTGCTCAGCCCATGACTTCGAGATCTACCATTGGAAATGACTATCTTCTGTGTCAAAGACAACTTCACCCCAGACACTAAAGCTTTTTCCCCAGTCACAGCCACAGGCTGACTCCCCAGAGATGAGGACAAATTGGACACAAGACAGTTACTGCTACTCTTCCTTTGATGTTAGGAAGACATTTCTAGAGGTTGCAGTTTGCTTATCTAGTGACCATATTATACTTCTTGTTCTCACCAAAATGAACAACCCTATTCCTCCATATTTTGTTGTTGTTCAGTCACTCAGTCATGCCCAACTCTCTGCAGCACGCCAGGCTTTCCTGTCCTTCACCATCTCCCAAGAGCTTGATCAAATTCATACCCATTGAATCAGTGATGCCATCCAACCACCTCATCCTGTCATCCCCTTCTCCTCCTGTCCTCAATCTTTCCCAACAATAGGATCTTTTCTAATGAGTAAGTATGGCACCCCACTCCAGTACTCTTGCCTGGAGAATCCCAGGGATGGGAGAGCCTGCAGGGCTGCCATCTATGTGGTCGCACAGAGTTGCACACGACTGAAGCGACTTAGCAGCAGCAGTTCTTCACATCAAGTGGCCAAAGTATTGGACTTTCACCTTCAACATCAGTCCTTCCAATGAACATCCAAGACTGATTTCCTTTAGGATTGACTGGTTGGATCTCCTTGCATTCCAAAGGACTCTCAAGAGTCTTCTCCAACAGCACAGTTCAAAAACATCAATTCTTTGGGGATCAGCTTTCTTTATTGTCCAACTCTCACATCCACACATGGAAAAACCATAGCTCCTACCTACAGGGAAATCTGGTAGAGGTTACTACTATCAGTCACATTCTATAAAACAATGGAGATATATTGCTTTCCCCAGGAGGCACCCACCCCATAGTCACCCTAGGAAGAGAATCATTCCCCCGGGCTTCCTCCTACTCAACTCACCTTCAGCTTTTCACCCCAGTCTCCTGTCTGGCTCTCATCCATGGACATAATAATGAAGCCCCTTCAATTCTACACAAATACCACTAAGCTTTACATATACCTTACTAAACAATTAGTTTATATCTTCCAACAACATGACTACAGGACATACCAACTTGACTCAAGAAATATATCAAGATTTTGCTGTTAGCAAGGTGGACATGAAGAGAGGTGGGTAGGTAAATAGACAGACAGACAGATATAGGTATTATATACACATTTTCTAACTCTGTATTATTAAAGATCCTGGAAATTGCAGATCTGTTTTCATGGCTAATATCGTATAAATGAGAAATCACTTATGGGCCAGACTATAAAGATTCCTTAAAATTCTACCCATGTTTCTCTTTATTACTCTCATAATGAAATGTTTATTCTGTTTAGGCAACTAATAGCCTACTAAATAAAACTCTTTTACTATTCAAGCCACTCAACTATTCCAAATAATCAAGCCTAAAAGTGATGTCAACACATCAAGGGGTCAACTATAATATAATTTTTTAAAACATGCTATTGTTCATCCCTGGATAAAGTTATTTGCCTTTCTTGAGAAGCTAATTAAGTCCACAGGCTCGGTCATCTCCCTCCTGGGGCTTTCATGCTCTGGGTCTCTATATACCTATCTTAACTACCCAGGGTCAGTTACAGCCAACCACGAATAGTCCTTAAGCCCCAGAGTACACTGAAATGATTCAAATTAGCCAATCTTAATTCTGCTTACCCTGCCTTGTCCTTTTTCCTGCAGTTCAGTTCAGTTCAGTAGCTCAGTCGTGTCCGACTCTTTGCGACCCCATGAATCGCAGCATGCCAGGCCTCCCTGTCCATCGCCAACTCCCGGAGTTCACTCACACTCACATCCATCGAGTCCGTGATGCCATCCAGCCATCTCATCCTCAGTCGTCCCCTTCTCCTCCTGCCCCCAATCCCTCCCAGCATCAAAGTCTTCTCCAATGAGTCAACTTTTTGCATGAGGTGGCCAAAGTACTGGAGCTTCAGCTTTAGCATCATTCCTTCCAAAGAAATCCCAGGGTTGATCTCCTTCAGAATGGACTGGTTGGATCTCCTTGCAGTCCAAGGGACTCTCAAGAGTCTTCAGCAACACCACAGTTCAAAAGCATCAATTCTTTGGCACTCAGCCTTCTTCACAGTCCAACTCTCACATCCATACATGACCACAGGAAAAACCATAACCTTGACTAGACGGGTATGCAGGTCAGGAAGCAACAGGTAGAAATGGACATGGAACAACAGACTGATTCCAAATAGGAAAAAGAGTACGTCAAGGCTGTATATTGTCACCCTGCTTATTTAACTTATATACAGAGTACATCATGAGAAACACTGGATTGGAAGAAACACAAGCTGGAATCAAGATTACCGGGAGAAATATCAATAACCTCAGATATGCAGATGACACCACCCTTATGGCAGAAAGTGAAGAGGAGCTAAAAAGCCTCCTGATGAAAGTAAAAGAGGAGAGTGAAAAAGTTGGCTTAAAGCTCAACATTCAGAAAACGAAGATCATGGCATCTGGTCCCATCACTTCATGGGAAATAGATGGGGAATCAGTGGAAACAGTGTCAGACTTTATTTTGGGGGGCTCCAAAATCAGTGCAGATGGTGACTGCAGCCATGAAATTAAAAGACGCTTACTCCTTGGAAGAAAAGTTATGACCAACCTAGTATATTCAAAAGCAGAGACATTACTTTGCTGACTAAGGTCCGTCTAGTCAAGGCTATGGTTTTCCCTGTGGTCATGTATGGATGTGAGATTTGGACTGTGAAGAAGGCTGAGCACTGAAGAATTGATGCTTTTTCCTGCACGAACCACAATAAAGGTGCTTGCCCACATTTCTCCCTACTCTCTCTGGCTTATCATGGCCTAGATGCTCTCCTTGACTGGTCCTGCACAGTTCCAGAAATTCCTGAGCCCAGCAGCCAGAAAACCTGAGACCCACCTCAACCCACTAACATGCCAGCACTAGCCCCAGGGTTCTGAAGCTAGCTGCCTCATGATACAGCCTACCAGCCAGCAACTGAAAGCCTCCACTCAAGGCAGGACCTGACAACCTATTGGACTAAGAGTCAGTCACACCTACCAGACCACCCACATTAGCCAGCCAGCCACAACAGAAGGAGCCACACAGCTCACAGAAGGGGCACCCATAAAGTATACAGCTCTGTTAACCGAGGAGGAGTGTGCTGCTAAAAGATATAGGACATCCATATAAAGGCTATTGATACATAGAACATCTATACACAGGACATCTCCTACAAAGGCCATTGCTCCCAGGCCAGAAAACATAGAAAGACAGATAGAAATTTCAGATAGACAGAAATAAAAGCAGAAAATTAAGCAAAATGAGGCAACAGAGAAACATGTTTCAAACATGGATACATAAAACCCCAGGAGAAGAACTAGGAACTGGAAATAGGCAATCTGCCCAATAAAGAGTTCAAAGTAATGATTTTAAAGATGATCAAAGAACTCAGGACAAGAATGGATGAACACAGCGGGAAGTTTAACAATCTTCTGGAATACTACCCAGTCATGAAAAATCATGAAAATTTGCCGTTGCCAACAACATAAATGAACTTAGAAAGTATTATGCCTGGTGAAATAGGTCAGAAAGACAAAGGAGAATACTGTATATTATCACTTATATGGTGATGCTAAAAAACAAAATAAACTAGTAAATATAACAAAAAAGAAACAGGCTCATGACTATGGAGAACAAACTAGTGATAGCATCACTTATATGGTGATGCTAAAAAACAAAATAAACTAGTAAATATAACAAAAAAGAAACAGGCTCATGACTATGGAGAACAAACTAGTGATTACTAGTAGGAAAGAAAAGAGGAAGTATGGCAAAATATGGGCTGGAGATTAAGAGGTACAAACTCCTATGCATAAAATAAATAAGCTACAAAAATATATTTTATAACACAGGGACCATAGCCATTATTTTGTAACTTTAAATGGAGAATAATCTTTCAAAATTTTGAATCACTATGTTGTACACCTGTAATGAATATAATACTGTAAATCAACTATATTTCAATTAAAATTAAAAAGAACATATGGCAGTGGGGATGATATTGCTTATAAAACAAAACACACTGTAAATCTAATTAAAATTATATATTGGTATAAAAACTGGGAAATCAATCACTGAAGAGAAATAGACAATAATATAGACTCACAGAAGTTATGAAATATAGCCTGCAATAAAATTGAAGATTTAAAGTAATTCAGAAAAGGAAACATTTTAAATAAATGGCATTGTGGCATCTGAACAGACATAATGAACAAAGATTTAAATGGATATGTTCCCTCACCATCACACTGCAGGATTAATAAAGTTAGAACAGAATTCTAAAATTTAAATAGTGACATCTTTCAGGGTCTTAAATAAAGTATGACTAAATCCCTATATTTCTTTAACAACTTCAGAATAGGTAAAACTTTCCTAATTATGACCTAGAATTTATAACCAGTAAAAGAAATAATCAATTAATTTGATTACATAATCTTAAGAGAAAGAAGAAAATACCTCTGTACATGGTAAATACATGAATGTACACCAATACATTCAATATATAAATTCAAAAGAAAAAGGCCCACCTGGGGAAAATAGGCATTGTATTTTGGACAATGTCTACCACTTCTATTCTATGAAGATATTACAAAAAAAAAAGTAAAAACAAAAACAAAAAACATATGAAAAATAGCACACACTATATAAACATTTCACTGAGAAAATGCTAATATACCTTATGGGCATTTTCTAGTTCATTAATAATAAGAAAAACAAATTTAAATATCAAGATATCATTTTTTACCTATCCAAACTGCAAAGAATTCAGAAGCTTAACACCAAATTCTGTGGTTAAAACTGTAGTGAAATAGACACTTGTACACTATTGGTTAGGATAAAAAATGGTGAAATCCTTGTGAAGAAGACTATGGGATTTTCTTGGAAGCCTGCATATAGGTTTATCTTCTCACCAAAACAATCTCACTAAAATTATCCCAAACATAACCTGTATAAAATTCAAAATGACATATGATAAACACTGTTCACTGTGATATCACTTGTAAACATAAGATTTCAGAAACAACCTAAAGGTCCATCATCAATGAATTGGTTAAACATAATCTTGTAAGCATCTCCTTTGCCCATTTACTGTTTGTTCATCCCTGTTTTCCTTAGACTTTAATCATAAAGATAAGCTTATTAGGCAAGGTTTAACTTAACTCCTGATTCCTGCTTTTCTAAATAAACACAACACTTTACATAACCTTTTGATTTCTTTCCTAGGTTAAAAGGAATAAGAATGAATTAAGTAGTTAAAGAATGACTCTACCCTTAGATTTCCCTTAGTAAATCTGCAAGTGGACCACACAGGCCTAGGCAAACTATGTGAGCAAGAGAATTTCCAATTGCAGGTGGATCAGTGCAGCAAGACAGTGTCCCAAAGGAGATTGAGAGAAGTCAGCAGGCCTGTACGCAAAGGAAAAATGACAAATAATTTGACCTCCTGCCTTAATGATTAACTGAAATTATTTCCTCTTTTTCCATTTAAAAATTAATGGCTTGAGCAGAATATGTGGATATGGTCTCTGGATATAAATCCACCTTGTCTCTAGATCGCCAGCTTTTCTGAATAAATTACCTTTCTTCTCTACTGAAGTTTGCCCCTCTATTTGTTGACTTCTGGGGGCAAAGGTGCGAAACCTACATTCACTTACAATCTGGAATATATGCAGTATAAAACTGAATGAGACAGGATTGCTAGATACAACTATGCAGTGATCTCCAACATACATATTGTCGACAGGAAGAATAAGGGTGAAAAAAACTGTTTATGAGATCTCAATAATCTGAGAGATGGGAATTTGTGGATCTTTGACTGAGCAATCTGACATCATATATTTTAAGCAGCTACTTTTCAAATAGGTATCTTTTCTGTTTCTCAGGGGCTTCCAGCAGAATTGAGCTCCTATATCCTATAGCTATGATCATAATAATACACCATCATATTGGCTTTCTTCTTTCCTTGTCACAGTCTTTCTACCTCCTCTTTCCAACTTCCTCTGTTCATCTTATAAATAATCAGTCCACACCCAAGTCTTTGCCTCTGGCCCTGCTGTTGAGGATACTCAAATAAACTGTAAAACCAACCAACTGCAAAATCTCAAAAGTCTTTGGAAATTTGTCCATAGTGGCTAATTCATATTAGTTCTCCATAAAGAGTCTGTCGGTGAGGAATGTTTCTAAATCATGTCATCCATGATGGTCCTCCTTAGGACACATGGCCTTCCTAAGACACAAAATTTTCATACTATAGACCTGATTTTTATAGCAAATCAAACCTTAATATTCTTACTTTACATTCATGTTGTGTTACACCTCAAAGAGGACTATTATATGTTTTATAAATATAAAATCTCCAAACTACTAGCAGATGTTATTGGCATTTTAAAGATATAAATAATCTTTAGCTGAAAATTTTAAATGTCAGATGAAGAGCCATATTTGGATGCAATTTAAACCAGTTATTTTCCAGAGTACTATTTGATTTTATTGTACTTTGTTTTCAAAGTAGTTTTAGGACTTCTTTTTTAGACTCTATGATTTTACAGCAAACTTGAGACATCAGAAACTAGACAGTGTGTACAAAATGTATATAAGATGAAATTATGGACCGGGACATAATTTTTTTAAAAAATTAGCTACCCCAATTTACAGATGAAAAATCATGACTAGGATCTATGTCATGATGACTATCATGTGCATAATTGATAGCTGAATGAATACTTGAATTATATTTCACAAATTGAAGTCCAAAGCACTGTCCATTACACAGGCCAGAGATAACTATGTAGGATTTTGTATATTTCTTGTTTAATGCAAAAATGTTAGCAGAGTTTCGTAAGTACAGTCTTAACCTACTTTAGCATAAGATGACTGCATATGAAGGGTTGTTCTTCTAACTAACAATTATTCTTCTCTTGAGCCATATATTTAGCTCTCATCTACCTCATTTCTTCTTAATCATCTTATCTGCAGAAATACTTTCTTTTATTAGAAAAGATCTTTGAAAATATTTATTCATATTTTCTGTGCCAGCAGGAATTAATTCTATATTCCTTATTTTGAAAAATAATCCAATTTTTTAGGCTGGACTATTGATAAATTTTGTTTCCCATAATGAGATGCACCCAGAGTTACAACCATCAAATAGGGTTTTTATTTATTTATCATTTTCATTATGTGTAATCTTCATGCTCAATATTTTAGTCATTAAACAGCAAAATTTTACTGTAAAATGTCATGAAAATGAGGTTAGTCTATGTACAAGTCAAGTAAAAAGACCATCTCTCATCTCAAGTGAATTTGTGAATTAATAAATAATGTAAGAGGGAAAAGACTGGCTGATGAAAATCAATTTCACTATCTAAAGTATATCAATAAGTTGAAAATATATAGAAATTATAATAATGCAAGTCACTGCAGAAGTGGGAGGAAAAAGACTGTGGCAAGTTGCAAAGTAGCATTTCATTATATAAAATATTACCTACATTAAATTTGGTCAAAACATCAAGATACAAGTAAAACTTCCTAAAACAAGACATGAATCTCTAGGAAGCATTGTTATAAATAAACCTATCACGTAAGATTTGAGGAGTCTTTAAAGATTGAATACAAACCGTCTTTAATTTTATGTTTGAGTAGTTTATCTAACTGTAATTTTATGACATATTCTTATCAGAGTGACTCTCAAGTGAAAAAAAAATGTTGTAATATTCTCAATGAAAAATGGATTCCATTATCTAATATTATCATAATTTCTTAAGAGGAACAAAAACATCCATATTTTGTCACAAAGCAAAATTGAAGTTTTTTAACATCTAATTGGTATCTGTGACAACAGCTTGCCTCAGAATTAAAAGTAATGCCTCCTTATTTTTTTTTTCTCCCCTCTTAGGGTTTCTTTGGCTATGCAGGGTCTTTTGTGGTTCCATATAAATTTTAGGTTTGCTTTACCTATTTCTTAAAAAAAAAAAAAAAAGCCTTTGAAAAGATAGTCTTTTCAATAAATGGTGCTGGAATAATTGGATATTCACATGTAAAAGAATAAAACTGAACCCATATCTTATGCCACTCACAAAATTTAACCCAAATGGATTAAAGATTTAAATTTAAGACTTAAAACCAAGAAACTCATAGAGAAAACATACAAACAGAGTTCCTTGATGTGGGTCTTGGTAATGAATTTTTAGATATGACACTTAAGAGTATGAGCAACAAAATAAAAAATAAACAAGGAGTACATCAAACTTAAAACCACTTACACATCAAAAGAAACCATCCACAAAGTGAAAAGAAAACATAAAGACTGGAAAAATACTTGAAAATCACATTTCTGAGAAGGGGTTAATTTCAAAATGTAGAAAGAACTCATACAACTCAATAGCTATAAACCAAATAACTCAGTTTAAAAATGGGCAAAGGGCCTGGATAGCCATTTCTCCAAAGAATGTACATGATAGGCGAAAAGCTATCTGAAAAGATGCTCAACATCACTAGTCTTTAGGAAAATGCAGTTTAGAATGAGAATGAGCTGTCACCACACTCCTGTTAGACTGGCCATTATCAAAATAACAAGAGATAACAAATACTGGAGTGGATGCAGAGAAAAGGGAACCCTTGTGTCCTGTTGGAAGGACTGTAAATTGGTACAACCACTGCGGGAAAGAGTATGGAGGATTTTCAAAACATTAAAAGTGAAACTATTCTATTATTCAACAATTCCACTTCTGGAAATAAACACAAACAAGATGAAAACACTAATGGGAAAAAATATCTTTATGACAATGTTCATAACAATTTATTTACAGTAGCCAAGACACAGAAACAACCTAAGTGTTCATTGATGGATGAATGGATAAAAAAAGTTGTGAGATAATATTCTACACACTGAGATATTCAGCCATATAAAGATGATGCTACCATTTGCAACATGAATGAACCCTGAAGGCATCAAATTAAATAAATCAGACAGAGAAAGGTAAGTACGTATGAGCTCACTTATATGTGGGGGAAAAAGAACACCCAAATTCATAGAAAAAGAAATCAGATTTGCAGTTACCAGAGATGGAGGATCAGTTCAGTTCAGTTCAGTTGCTCAGTCAAGTTCGACTCTTTGCGATCCCCATGGACGGCAGCATGCCAGGCCTCCCTGTCCATCATCAACTCCTAGAGTTTGCTCAAACTCATGTCCATCAAGTTGGTGATGCCATCCAACCATCTCATCCTTTGTCGACCCCTTCTCCTTCTGACTTTAATCTTTCCCAGAATCAGTGTTTTTTCCAGTGAGTCAGTTATTTGCATCAGGTAGCCAAAGTATTGGAGCTTCAGTATCAGCATCAGCCCTTTCAATGAGTATTCAGGGTTGAGTTCCTTTAGGATTGACTGGTTTGATCTCTTACTGTTCAAGGGACTCTCAAGAGTCTTCTCCAGCACCACCATTCAAAAGCATCAGTTCTTCAGCACTTAGCCTTCTTAAAGGTTCAACTCTCACATCCGTACACAACAATTAGAAAAACCATAGCTTTGACTAGACAGACCTTTGTTGGCACAGTGATATCTAATTAAGTAGTTTGTATATATTCTGCATTTGAATTATTTCTTAGGATGAGGCTTACCTTCTTATACTATTGATGGCATCCTTTTATATACAAAACTTCTTAATTATAATGTTACCCAATTTATCAATTTTTCCTTTGTAGTTAAACATTTTGTGTCTTTTTAAAAGAGCTGTAAAGATATTATCTTTCCTTATTTTTTATATTAGGTCTACAATATATATTGAAATTGATTTTTGTGCTTGGCAGGAGGCAGAGATAAAGATATATTTTTCCAAATAAATATCCAATTAACCCAGCTTTTTCATTTATGAAAAAATATTTTATCACTATATTGCAATGTCATATTTATAATTCTAATTATACATATGTGTGGATTCTATACTCTTCCATTGGTGAATTTATGTATCCTTACACAAATATAATCATTGGACTTGTGTGATGAGTATTTGGAGGTAGGGCCTTTTAGAGTTAATTAGCTTTAGATGACATCATCTGGGTGGAGCCCCAGTGATGCGATATCCTTATGCTGAATTTCGTAGAACACTGAGCAAAAATCTGCTTATGCCTTCTCCTGTGGGAGAGGGGAATGAAGGAGAGTAGCAAGAAATGAAAATCTCAATGAGTCCTTTTGTTTGTCTGATATAATGTAAATCCTTAGGATGCTATTCACATTAATTTCCAATATGGTACCATGCTACTTTTTCATTAATATTTCTCACTCTATACCACTCAAGACTTAAAATTTTTGAGCAGCATTATGCTATTTATTTTCCTACATTATGCATGAATTTTCATACCTCTATGCTTCTGCTGACACTATTACTATTGTCTCACATATTCTTTTTAAAACTTATGAATCTAAAAAATTGTTTCCCTGCAACATCAAAAGCATGATTCATGAAAAGAAACTGACAAGCTGGACTTCACTAAAATTAAAAAATTCTGCTCTGAAAGAGACACTGTCAAGAAGATGAGAATATTAGCACAGACTGGAAGAAAATATTTTCAAAGGACATATCTGATAAAGGACTGTCATCCAAAATATATAAAAGCACTTTAAGTTTACAATAAGAAAAAAACAATGTGATTAAAAAATAGGCAAATTATCTGAATAGTCTCTTTATCCGAGAAGATATATAAACAGAAAATAGAAGTGTAAAAATATGCTGTACATCATGTCATCAGGGAAACTGTCAAAACTTGGAAGCAACCAAGATGTCATTCAGAAGATGAATGGATAAATAAACTGTGGTATTCCCAGACAACGGAATATTATTCAGTGCTTAAAAAAAGAGAGCTATAAAATCCTGAAAAAACATAGAGGAGACTTAAATGCATATTTAAACTGAAATATGCCAATCTGAAAAGGTTACATTCTGTATTATTCCAATTACACGACATTCTGGTAAAGGCAAAGATATGGGGACAGTTAAAAGATCAGAAGTTAGAATGAAGGTTGGCTTCCCTGGTGGCTCAGATGAGAAAAAATCTCCTGAAACAAAGGAGACACAGGTTTGATACCTGGGTTGGGAAGATCCTCTGGAAAAGGGAATGGCAACCCACTCCAGTATTCTTGCATGGAGAATCCCACGGACAGACGAGCAGGGTGGGTTACAGTCCATGGCATCACAAAGAGTTGGACACAACTGAGCAACTAACACACACACACATAGATGGAAGGCAGAGATGAATGGATAGAGCACATATTTTTAGAACAGTGAAAACATTATTTATGATAATATAATTTTGGATACTTATCACTGTACATTTATTAAAACCCACAGAATGCATAACACTAAGAGTGGACTCTGATACAAACTATGATCTTTGGGTAATAATGATTTATCAATGTAGTTTCATCACTTGTAACAAGTATACCACTCTGGTCGGAGATGTTGATTCTTGCATATCTGAGGACATGCAATAACTTTCTGGACAGTCTTTTGTTTTACTTCAAGTAATTACAAAGTCCAGTGTCAGAAAAAAGTAGAAATTGCTTTCTCAGAGGAACTATAGTTTTATTGCTGTGTAACTAATTTCCTTTAAAATTTCATAATTATGTATGAAAGTAATTTTATATTCAGTAGAATGTGAAGAAAGTTGAGGTTTGGATCCTTTTTTCTACATCCAGCTGTGAAGTTTTTTACCTATTATGCCTTCCTGTATGATTTTTTAAAACTGTGGCTGTGACTTAAAGGTTTTGCTTTGGGAAATTAAACAGTGCTTGAACTGTGAGTAGCGGTTTTATCACAGAATTTTTAGGAGTGCACAGCATAGCACAGAAGCAGAGAGAATGCTGAATCTTGCTCTCTCCAGAAAACACTTTCTAAGTAATTAATATGAGATAAAAATTTAAACCATGTAAATTCTACTGTAATACCTTGGTCTATGGGTGACCAGGATATTTCAAATAGCAATAGCAGAAATAATATCTGATTGAATATCAGTGGCATGTAACTGTAATAGCTGTGACCTTATAGACACCTCAATTGTTTTAAACATAAATAGTGATAATAATTTTGCTGCAGTTTATGACCCATTCATATGACTTTGCCTAAGAACAAAAAGCCAGTAAAAAAGGTCTCCAAGGGACATCACAGAATCCAATCAATGAAAGAAAAAATAAATAACATCTTGTGCCATGTATGAAATTTCTATCCAGGTAGTGTGTACTGCCATTAACAACTATAGGTCATAAGAAGTTTTAAGTTAAAAACTCAAATATATTACTTAAACCAAAAACAACATTATACCCTTTTATTTCAACATAGATTTATATGCTGAATATGTAAGCTTGAATGGAGAGGTTCTGTCTTCATTTGTCTGTAGTCACTGATCACACTGGATAAAATATTATTGTGAGGTTAAAAAATATGCAATAATTTTCTCAAGTATTAAACTGTCAATTGTTTACATATATAATATTATTCTTATCAAAACACTGAATTTCAAAATTACTAGCTAAAATCACTTTCATAGTTGATTGATTATGGCTTATATTTAGTGCAGATAAATTTAACAAAAACACTTACAATACAGAAAAGAAAAGATGTTTGTAACACAACCAAAATTAGGTAGATTTTTTTAATAACAATATTTCAGGATCTAAATTTTGCCAGACATTTAATAAATGTTCTAGGTAATTATAGTTAACTAATTGTTTTAATGCTATTAAATTATTTGATTATGGAAAGCATCCCAGTTGTAAGATAATTATATTCATTTTATCAACAATATCAATAGACCATCCAAGATTTAAGAGATAAACTTTTAAAATTCAAACACATCTCTGGTATAAACAGCTGAAAAAAATTGGAAATACATTTAAAGGAGACCTAGTTTAGTTCAAAAATTTAAAGTATGCTTTACTGGAAATACTGTGGAGAAGTATTTATTATTTTATGAAAAAAAATTTTAAATTTATAAGTCAAACTTGCTCTAGAGTCTAGAACTTATGTATATTTTGAGTCATAACTTGAATATACCTGTTTATGTGTATGTACATCAACACACCTTAGTTTTGATATATATCTATATGTCTTTATAACTGTATCTGCAACAGTATTTATAAGAAACTCCCAAAACTCAATAGTTTAAAAAAAGAACTAAAAATGAGCAAATAATTTGAAGAGGCATTTCTCCAAATAAAACATACAACTACCAATAGGTGTATGAAAAAATACTTAAAATCACTAATTATCAGTGAAATGTAAGTCAAAACAAAAAGTGGTTTTGCTAGGATGGTTATTTTAAAAAAGACACAAGATAACAAGAGTATGCGGATAAATAAAAGCCCTTGTATGATGTTGGTAGATATAAAAAATTGTATAGCCACTATAGAAATTGGTATGGACTTTACTCAAAAAATTCAAAATAGAATAATCACATGATCAATCAATTCTGTTTCTGGGTAGGCATCTAAGATAATTGATATCTGGATCCTGCAGAGATATACGTATTCCCATGCCCACTGCAGTATTATTCAAAACAGCCAAGACACAGAAATAACCTAAATATCCATTGAGAAATGAATGGATAAAGACACATACACACAGAGGATGATTTTCTAACCTTAAAGAAAGGAGTTATTTCCATATGCAACAGCATTAATGAACTTGGAGTACATTCAGTTTAGTTCAGTTCAGTCGCTCAGTTGTGTCCGACTCTTTGTGACCCCATGAATCGCAGCACGCCAGGCCTCCCTGTCCATCACCAACTCCCGGAGTTCACTCAGACTCATGTCCATCGAGTCAGTGATGCCATCCAGCCATCTCATCCTCTGTCGTCCCCTTCTCCTCCTGCCCTCAATCCCTCCCAGCATCAAAGTCTTCTCCAATGAGTCAACTCTTCGCATTAGGTGGCCAAAGTACTGGAGTTTCAGCTTTAGCATCATTCCTTCCAAAGAAATCCCAGGGTTGATCTCCTTCAGAATGGACTGGTTGGATCTCCTTGCAGTCCAAGGGACTCTCAAGAGTCTTCTCCAACACCACAGTTCAAAAGCATCAATTCTTCAGCGCTCAGCCTTCTTCACAGTCCAACTCTCACATCCATACATGACCACAGGAAAAACCATAGCCTTGACTAGATGGACCTTAGTCAGCAAAATGATGTCTCTGCTTTTGAATATGCTATCTAGGTTGGTCATAACTTTTCTTCCAAGGAGTAAGTGTCTTTTAATTTCATGGCTGCAGTCACCATCTGCAGTGATTTTGGAGCCCAAAAAATAAAGTCTGACACTGTTTCCACGGTTTCCCCATCTATTTCCCATGGAGTGATGGAACCGGATGCCATGATATTCATTTTCTGAATGTTGAGTTTAAGCCAACTTTTTCACTCTCCTCTTTCAGTTTAATCAAGAAGATTTTTAGTTCCTCTTTACTTTCTGCCATAAGGGTGGTGTCATCTGCATATCTGAGGTTATTGATTATTTCTCCCGGCAATCTTGATTCCAGCTTGTGTTTCTTCCCGTCCAGCATTTCTCATGATGTACTCTGCATAGAAGTTAAATAAGCAGGGTGACAATATACAGCCTTGACGTACTCCTTTTCCTATTTGGAACCAATCTGTTGTTCCATGTCCAGTTCTAACTGTTGCTTCCTGGCCTGCATACAGATTTCTCAAGAGGCAGGTTAGGTGGTCTGATATTCCCATCTCTTTCAGGATTTTCCACAGTTTATTGTGATCCACACAGTCAAAGGCTTTGGCATGGTCAATAAAGCAGAAGTAGATGTTTTTCTGGAACTCTCTTGCTTTTTCCATGATCCAGTGGATGTTGGCAATTTGATCTCCGGTTCCTCTGCCTTTTCTAAGCGAAATAAGCCAGTCATTAAAGAACAAATGGTACATGATCCCACTACATGAGGTATATTAAACAGTCAAACTCACAGACACATAGTGTGGAATGGTGGTTGTTAAAGAGTGAAGAGAAGTGATTGCTTTTGAAAAGGTATAAAATTTCAGTTACACAAGATGAATATAGAGATCTGCTATACAACATTAGGCCTAAACTTAACGACATTGTGTTGAGGACTTAGGTAGAGCTCAAGTTCAATGGTCTTATCACAGTAATTTTAAAATACCCTTAAGTTAGGGTAAGTATTATTCTATTACTGTCAAACAAAATAGTGCTATGTGGGAAAATAAATAAGAAAAAAAAGTTACTGAAGATAAAAACACATGGGTGATATACTTGTGACTTTTAATGTACATAATCATCACTTTGAAGTACATAAGCAAAGTTGAAATAATCAAACACATAAATCATATTTGAAAAATTTAACACACTCTTCTCAGAAATCAGTAAAACAAATGAGAACAAATTAAGTATATAGAGGAACTGAATAAATCACATATAAGTAGGCTTAATCTAATAGACAAATAATGAATACTGTACTCCACTTACATGGAATACTCATTTTTAAGTAAAAACCTGTGCAGTATTAGTAATAGTGATCACATATGAATTCATAAAGATATTAACAAATTTCAAAGAGCAGCTTGTATAACATTATATTCTCTAAATGCAATAAAAACAATTAGAAAATAATACTGAAGTAGTAATCAAAATATAAATCCATCTTAAATTTGAAGACAGATTCTACTAAATAACTCATTTGCAAATGAGACAATCTTATACCATTTATATATAAGATTTACAAAAATTGCAGATCTAAACATGTATAATAGTGACATATGGAACTGAAGTTTTTCAGGTAACAGTACTGAGTAGTATAAACAAAGGAAGGCAACTTCCAAACCATAATTCAAGACTCATGGGGGCTATGCTATTTTCTGCATGTGCTGAAGGTTTTTACTGATTAGCCCTGGATGTGGCACAAAAGCCTCTGCTCACACTTCACTGGCTAGAAATAGTCACAGGGCCACCTTGGAAGAAAAAAGACTATGAAAGCAGTTCCTGGCTGGCTGCCCACTCCAGTGTGAATTCTTTACCAACAGAAAAAATGGGATCTGTTTTTCACTTGGTAAACTAGCCGTCTCTTTTCAGAATACCCTGGAAAACCTAGAACATAAACATTTCTGAGATGCAACACTATTTGTTTTCTGTAAAAAATAAGATCTTGCATTGACAACTCCATTAGAAAACAAAGATTTAACTGAATATATTAAACATTAAACTCAGTAATCTAAAAGAAGAGCAATGGAATAAACCTAAAGAATGTGAAGGAGAGGATTTAATATAAAAGCAAAATTAATGACAGAAAACAAACTGTTAAAAACAGATGCTTGGAGTTTCCAGTTCTAGGATAAAAAATATAGCATTAATTTCCTCTGTTCCATGTTTCTAAATTCAACAAAATACCCTAGGAAAAATTCAGAAGGCAATCATAAAAAGACTCTGCAAAGCAGACAGAAAGAAAGTACACTGGCTAGAGCCTCCAAGACTAAAAGGACACCTATGAGTTTCCTGGGCTTTATGTTTATATTCCATACTTGCTAAATAGGGTGTCAAGGAGCCCTCCAACTTTGAACAGAAACATTGACAAAAAAAAAACAAAAAAACAAAAAAAACAATGAACAACGATGTCAATAAAAAACAAAAACAAACTATAAAATATAAGAAAAGCCTGATCTCTCTGACCAAGGTTACCTGGAAAGAGGATGAGTAGCAGTAACTTGGCATTCAAACCCATATCTAATGATATCCTAGGCCAGCTTTTCTGTGGCATCATCACCAGTGAGGCCTGGACAGGCTGAGCCAGCTCCTCCTACACCTCCCCACAGCTGCACCTTATCTAACACTGACAGCACTTGGTGCATCTTGTGAGGGCCACCAGAACCTACAGACTAGACCTAAACAGGGCACTTGCTTGCCAAAACAAGATTTAAGGAGCATCAAGAACCTAATAGAACATCCAACATGTCCAGGATACAGTTGAAAATTGCTCATCAAACCAAGAATCAGGAAAAACAACTTGAATAAGAAGTGAAAATTGACACATCATCACTGAGACAAATCAGATTTGGGAATTCTCTATCAAATATTTTAGAACAGTCATCAGAAACTTACTTCAAAATAGGTACTTTGACCTTTGTAAGACCAATAAATCTATAAAAGAGTATATTTTATTTATAGACACAAATATCCTTCACAAACACATTATGCTAAGTGAAATTAATCAGGCAGAGAAAGACAAATGCTATATAATCTCTGATATATATATATGGAACGTTTTAAAAAATGGATATAGAAAGAACAGACTGGTGGCTGCAAGAGGTGAGCGTGGATACAGAGAAATGTTTGAAGTTCTTCTTTATTTTAAATAAATAAAAATTTTAAATGACTATACAGCATCATCTAATATTTGTGTAATGATCAAATTATTTAATGAAAATCAGGTATTTATACATGACCTTCTATGTGTTTAAAGTCAAGAGTATGTAAAGAAAAACAACTATATAGAAATATACCAAATCATGACCATATTTGGATTGTAACTGAGAGGAAGGAATAATGGATTTTATTTTACTCTTTATTAATTCTGCATTTTGACATTTCAACTATATATATAAAGCTTGAGGAGGTTACTTAACAAAAGCAAGGTAAAAAGAGAATACCATAACCTACCTAGCTAACTGAGTTGAGCCAACAGCTCATGAAAAATATGAAGATAGATATTTCTGGAACTCACTCCATGTAATAAGCTCTCTACTAAGTGGCAGATCTCATGGTGGGACTGTGGGATCAGTACTGTTCAATGATTAAGATTATATAAACTCACCATTATTTGATTCAAAGTGTGATATATTATTTATTCCCTTAGTTTTCAAATGTCTCATTTTAAATTGAATACTGACAATAAACTCATAGGGTTATGAAGGGGATTTATAAGTTAATACATCAAAAACTTTCAGACAAAAACTTTCAGACCTGCCTGCATGCTCAGTAATACTATTAGTCTCTCCATTTTATAGATAAGGAAACTGAGGTTAGAGGAGTTATCTTTTTCCAAAATAAGTTGCAAATAGTGATCTTTAAAAATGAAAGACAGGCTATAAACTCAGAGAGGAGATGATTGGTAATATTCCATTACACAAAGAACAGTGTATCAACACAGTCATATGTAAAAAGGAAAAATTATATAAAATTGTGTGTGTGTGAATGAGGATCTGTGTCTTAATTGTCATTTGATGCAAATTATGCAAGTAGGGTAATCATGATGAGATATATTTTAACTAAAGAATAAATATAAACTAAGGGAGTTTTATATATCAGGAATTATTTTACAGTAAGCATATTAAATATAACTACTTAATAATTAAAAGCAGTATTGACTCCTTATTACAGTTGTGGAAGTATTTGTAATAAACTTAGAATTATAAATATATCAAGAAATTGACAAGAGACATTTATCAAATGGAGCAAAGTTTTCTGATACAAGAAGACAGCCCACATGGTTGCCCTTTTCCATTAGCTATTGTTCTAGCTCTAGGATTAATAAATACTTCCTACTATTTTAATTATGGATAATACTTGCCACTTCAATAGGCTTGATTTTAATATAATACTATAATAAACATTTAATTTCTTAAATATAATTGCACCTTTTAAAAATAACTTTTAAAAATTTCCTGTGTTAAATATCCATTGTCACAAAACATAATAAATATATCTGTTTGACAAATAAATGATATACTTAAATATTTTGGTGTTCATATTAGGTTTTCTGGTTGATTTGGAAGTATTCTCACCCTGAGAGAGCTGTTATACTTCTCTAGAAGAATATGCTTGTCTCAATCTTGATTTCAATTTCAACTTCCTACAAAATATTTTTTCTTGGCATAAAGAAATAGTTTATTTTGGTAATTCTGTAAATTAACTTAAACAATGCAGAAAAAGAGCAGGAGAATATATTAAGAAAAGTTCTGGCATGACATGCATATGTATGTGTGTGTGTTTAGCCAGCTTTTGTATGAAATGGTAACTACAAAGAGATCCTTTATATACAGAAGGAACATAAAAGTTGAGCGCATTGTGTTGTGTAAGGAGCAACCATGTTGTGCCTATCAGAAGGCATCTTAATAAACCTTTACTATTTTTGCTTTCTTAAAGAATAAAATTTATCATAACATAGACTTTCCTTTTGGAGAAGGAAATGGCAACCGACTCCAGTATTCTTGCCTGGAAAATCCCATGGACAGAGGCACCTGACAGGCTACAGTCCATGGGGTCACAGAGAGTCGGACACCACTGAGGGACTGACTTCACTTTCACTTTTCACTTTCATGCATTGGAGAAGGAAATAGCAACCCACTCCAGTGTTCTTGCCTGGAGAATCCCAGGGACAGGGGAGCCTGGTGGGCTGCCGTCTATGGGGTCGCACAGAGTCGGACACGACTGACGCAACAGCAGCAGCAGCAACAGCTGACTTTCCTTATTTTCATATGCCTTCTTATCCATCTCAGATTCCTTTGACCATCAATATCATGCTTCCAATCTGTTACCTTTTGTTATCATTTAGCATATACCTGATAAAAACCCAATAGTAAGGCAACATAAGTATATTAATCTATTAATTATACACCAATAATGAATGAACTATTGGAAAACTTACACAATTACAGTCAAACTGGTGCCATTCTAAATCTGTGATCCTAAGTGTAGGACTCTCTTTTTGTCTTATGGAGTGTTTAGCCATAGTGCTTACAATGACAATATCTGGTAAATAAAAGGTATGTGAAATTATTTGCCAAATGAATGATGGAACCAACACATGAACAAATCCATCCCTTATCTGCATCCTCTTAACAAAATCAATAAAAGGAGACATTTTTCAAAGTCCATTCTCTTCTTAGTCTTTCAAGCAGCTTGGTCTATATTCACTTTAATTAATCCCACATGCCAATGACAGACAGATCTCTCCAGCACATACCTCTGAGTTTCAATCCTATAAATCTAGTACATTATATTTTCACTTGTGCATATTAAAAGTACTTCTACTAATTTAAAGTTCAAACTATAGTCCTCTCCCTACAACAACTCAGTTTTTTCCAGTCTAGTTCTTTTCTAGGGTTTCTTATTTCAGTGAATGTATGCCTATTCAACCCAAGAAACTCAGAGTCACTCTTGAAAACTTCCTATCTCTCCTCTTTCACTTTTATTTCTATCACTAATTCCTGCCTGTTTTAACCACCTAAAGTTTTCTAAATTCAAATTCTTCATTCCATCTCTATAAGCCTTCACACTGGTCTAAGTTACCTTTTATTTAAAAACGTATTTAAGTTTAATTTACAGGGTGTGGGGTCACGAACTCAATAAGATAAAATTCTCCATCATTCTAAAAAGATCTTTCATGGACCTTAGTGTTCAATAATTTCCCCAGCCCATCCCTTAGGCAACAACCAACCTAATTTCTATCACTATGGGGTTTCTTTTTGTTTGTTCGTTTTTCGTTTATTTGTTTTAGAATTTCACATGACTGGAATGATAGAGCTTCTACTTTTTTGTTGACTTTTTTTTTTTTTTAACAGCAGAATGTTTCTGAAATTCTTCCCTGTAACATGCATCAGTGGTGTGTTCTTATATTGACAGTTATCATCCTTTATGGGCTTCCTTGGTGGCTCAGACGGTAAAGCATCTGCCTGTAATGCAGGAGATCTGGGTTTGATCCCTGGGTGGGGAAGATCCCCTGGAGAAGGAAATGATAGCCCACTCCAGTACTCTTGCCTGGAAAATTCCAGGAACAGAGGAGTCTTGTAGGCTACACTCCATGGGGTCGCAAAGAGTCAGACACAACTGAGCAATTTCATTTCTTCATCATCCTTTATATAAATATATGAAAGTTTATTAATCCAATCAAGATTTTAAATAATCCAAAAGCCTAACAAATTTATCTGCTATAAATAAAGATGCTATGAACATTTGTGTATAGATTGCTTTATAGATGTGATTTAATTTCTTTTTGATAAATGTGCAGGTGTAGAATTGCTATTTTATATGTTAAGTGTGAAAGTCGCTCAGTCATGTCTGATTCTGAGACCCCATGGACCTGTAGCCCAGCAGGATCCTCCATCCAAGGGATTCTCCTGGCACTCAGTTAAATTTCCAGGCAGGAAAACTGGAGAGAGTGGTCATTCCTTTCTCTAGGGGATCTTCTCAATTCAGGGATCAAACCCAGGTCTCCTGCACTGTAGGCAGACTCTTTACCATCTGAACCACCGGGGAAGCCATTTTATATGTTAAGCTTATGTTTAATTTCATAAGAAACTAGCAACCTGATTTCAGTTTTGGCTTGTGAAGAGATGCCTACCAAGAGAGTGATTATCCTGCTCTGAACAACTAAAAAACAAGAGGAGAAGAAAAAGCGAGACAATGGTTACAGACACTGGACAATCGGCAATACAGGACTGTGATTCCTGAGAGGAAAGAAAACAAGTGAGATGAGCCCGGCAGTTATGCCATCTTCCTGCTACTGGAATGGTCTCCAGGTCTCAGCACTGGAAATGAACTCCAATCCTTTGACTTTTACTGAGTTCAGGAGGCAAAGTTCAGAATTTAGGGAAACTGAGGTGACCAGAATTTGCAGCATAGAGCAGCACTTGGGTGGGGAGGGGTTACTAAGAGCTGAAGAAGTCTCCTCGAGACTGTAGTTGCATTCAATTTGTACATAGGTGGAGTAAAACTCCACAAGGCTAAGGATAGAACTAAAGAAAAATAAGTCAAACAATTCCCAGAGCCTATAGTAACCACCTTGGAAAGACCTTTTATTCAGGATAATGAGTGCTGCTGCTAAGTCGCTTCAGTCGTGTCCAACTCTGTGTGACCCCGTAGATGGCAGCCTACCAGGCTCCCCCGTCCCTGGGATTCTCCAGGCAAGAACACTGGAGTGGGTTGCCATTTAATGAGTAGTGCCCTCAAAAGAGTCTTGACTGAGAATGAAGCCTTCTCTGTAACAACCTTAGAAATGTTAGAAAACAAACTCTAAATGGACCAATCTATTTGGTGAAAATTTAACTGAGTGCCAGGACAAAATCTTTTGATTTTCAAAATAATACAGTTGATTAATAATGAATGAAGGAAGAATACTGAAACAATTCTGTATTTTTCTCTTCCGAAAGAAATAAGATACAATACATAAATTAAGCCAATGAGAAATTATACAAATCAAATGGAATCCCTAGAAGTCAGAATGAGTAACTACCCTTGTGATACCACAGGACATTAAACACACACACACACATACATGTGAGATTACAATTATTTAGCAAAGAAGACACTAAGAACCTCAAACGGAGGAGTTATACACCACTCTCCTACACCAAACGAGCTCGTGTGTGCGTGTGTGTGTGCGCGCGCGCGCGCTCAGTCACTCAGTCGTATTTGACTCTTTGGGACCCATGGGCAGTAGCCTGCCAGATTCCTCTGTGCATGGAATTTTCAAGGCAAGAACACTGAACACTGGAGTGGGTTGCATTTCCTACTCCAGACAATCTTCCTGACTCAGAAATAAAACCCTGGTCTCTTATGTCTCTTGCTTTGGCAGGCAGATTCTTTACCACTCCCGCTGCTGCTGCTGCTAAGTCACTTCAGTCATGTCCGACTGTGTGACCCCATAGACGGCAGCACACCAGGCTCCGCCGTCCCTGGGATTCTCCAAGCAAGAACACTGGAGTGGGTTGCCATTTCCTTCTCCAATGCATGAAAGTGAAAAGTGAAAGAGAAGTCGCTCAGTGGTGTCCGACCCTCAGCGACTCCATGGACTGCAGCCTTTCAGGCTCCTCCGGCCATGGGATTTCCCAGGCAAGAGTACTGGAGTGGAGTGCCATTGCCTTCTCCGTCTTTACCACTGAGCCACCTGGAAAGCTCCAAAGAAGCTCTTACTTCCTGTTCAATTAACTGAGGTTGAGGAAAATGAGTTATTTGAAGAATTTCAGTAGCTATGATCATAAATTGTTAATCATATTTTCAAGGATAATTTATCCACAATGCATAGCTTGTAAAAATTCTACTGATGGACTTATTGTGACTTGGCAAGATGGGTCAAGCACTTCCCAAATATGTGTAACAAAGGAAGTATAAAGTCAAACCAACTCAAGAATCTTAAATATGAATTATAAAAAGATACGTTAATTGATAGTAAGAAAATTTTGTGAAATTTAGATTTTTTTCCTTAAAGTTTGCCAGTTGATTTATTTTTATGAAGATAATGTACTAAAATTCACATTAGAAATGTGGAGAACTTGAATTTGCAAAGAGAATTAAAAAGTTTTGAAGGCTGATAAGTTCAAAGTCTTGCAACTTTTTTCTCCACAGGTATTAAAATTATTCTATTTCTAATTAAATATTTCACTTATGCAGCGAAGTATATAATATGAAAATGACAGTGTATATACTGTGCTCACATTTAATTTTAATCAAAATTTAATCTGATTTGAAAATTACATTTCCTCCAGTTCAGATTACAGACTTCCTATTTTCTAAACTTAATATGCCAGTCAGATAACTTGTTCTAAAGGACAAGTACTTGTTTTCTTCTACTTTTTTAGTTTAAAACTTTTAATTCACTTTCTGTATAGTACTCCACAACTCTAAAGTAGCATAAAATTTAAAGTTAGTTCTCCTTAGAGAGAACATTAAGCACAGCTTTCTAACTTCACAGATAGCAAGTTCCTAACTAAACCAATATTTTAATTCACCATTAAGAGAGTGCACTGCTCTACAGGAAGGTATGCTGAATCAGTTCTCTAGACTATAATATTTATCTGTTTCTGCTGTGCATTTGTAACCCATTCTTGGCAGCAATTCCAAGATAAAAGTTCTAACTAAGTCCTTGAACAAGTCATTTGATGAAGTTTATGGAAAAATCTTCCCCCAACTACCAAATCAGAACTAGGTTACACAGTTAGAGCTTCACTAGTCAAAAGCTAAATGTGGATGATAAAAGTATGCATGTGTCCCTGAGCAAATGTGTTTCTCTGGGTGTACATAGCTCGATGGAACAGGAAAGGAAAGAGGATCTCCAGGAACCATAAGATTCAGTATTATTCAGTGTCTATTGTATTCTAGGCACTGTGAAATGCTCCATATTTATTATATGATTTGATTTTTCTACAACACTTAGGAATTAATATTATTATTAATTTACAGATAAGAGAACTGAGTTGAAGTTAATTAAACAATGCTCAATCTCAGCAACACAATGGAGTAAGAGAATTGAATGCCGGTAACCTAAATTTGGAGTTCATTTCCTTAGCTCTTTTTTTTACTGTATTTCAAAACTAAAGATAAATATTTTTAATTAATAGTATCTCAGCACTCTTTTCTCTCACTTCTCCTACTCAGTGGAAAGAAAAATAAAAACACCTCTGTACACAATTTTGAATAATATTGAAACTTAAAAATACTACTATTTATAAGACTAATATTTTATTACTCAGTTCATTTCAGTCACTCAGTCATGTCTGACTCTATGCGACCCCATGAATCCCAGCACGCCAGGCCTCCCTGTCTATCACCAACTCCCGGAATTCACCCAAATTCATGTGCATCAGTCAGTGATGCCATCCAGCCATCTCATCCTCTATCGTCCTCTTCTCCTCCTGCCCCCAGTCCTTCCCAGCATCAAAGTCTTTTCCAATGAGCCAACTCTTTGCATGAGGTGGCCAAAATATTGGAGTTTCAGCTTTAGCATCAGTCCTTCCAATGAACACCCAGGACTGATCTCCTTTAGGATGGACTGGCTGGCTCTCCTTGCAGTCCAAGGGACTCTCAAGAGTCTTCTCCAACACCACAGTTCAAAAGCATCGATTCTTCAGCACTCAGCTTTCTTCACAGTCCAACTCTCACATCCATACATGACCACTTGAAAAACCATAGCCTTGACTAGATGGACCTTTGTTGGCAAAGTAATGTCTCTCTGCTTTTGAATATGCTATCTAGGTTGGTCATAACTTTCCTTAAGGAGTAAGCGTCTTTTAATTTTATTATTAATATTATGGAAATAATAAATATTCATGTAACAAATGTAGAGGCAGAAAAGTTCTATATCTGTGTCTTTATCTATATCATCAATACCTATATCTGAATCATGTCAAGGGATATCTGGCTAGAATACAGCTCAAGATTATGTAATAGCTCATTTTAATAAAATAGCAAGAATGATATTTACAACACTTAAAGTACATCTGCACTTAGCCCAGAGAAGCTCTGCATCCAAATTAGTAGCTTTACTCCAAAGAAAACATTCTTCATTTGTGCAAATTGAAACAACTTGGGGAGTCAGGAAAGTCAATAGTTATTTAATTCAGAGGTTTATATTTGTTGGGGAAATGAAAGGACAGAAACACAAAGACTTTTGAGACATGCTTTTCTTGTATATCAATTTCTACAAGATTTTGGATTTTAAATACACAGCTTCATTTATTAAGAAAAGGAAGCCAAAATATCAGCTATACCCCCAAACAATGGAATGCAGAAGTCTAAGCAATGCTTCATAATGAAATCACAAAAAAGCCTGTCATCTGCAATTGTTCTTCAGTCGCTGAGTCATGTCCAACTCTTTGCAATCCCAAGGACTGCAGCACACCAGGCCTCCCTGTTCTTCACCATCTCCCGGAGCTTGCTCAAATTCATGTCCACTGAGTCAGTGATGCCATCCAACCATCTCATCCTCTGTCGTCCCTTTCTCCTCCTGCCTTCAATCTTTCCCAGCATCACAGTCTTTACTAATGAGTCAGCTCTTCACATCAGGTGACCAAAGTATTGGAGCTTCAGGTTCAGCATCACTTGTTCCAATGAATATTCAGGACTGATTTCCTTTAGAATTGATCAGTTTTATGCCCCTGCTGCCCAAGGGACTCACAAAACTCTTCTCCAACACCACAGTTCAAAAGCATCAATTCTTCGGTGCTCAGCCTTCTTTATGTTCCAACTTTCACATCCACACATGACTACTGAAAAACCGTAGCTTGCTATTCAGACATATTTCTGCAAAGTGGTGTCTCTGCTTTTTAATATGCTGTCTAGGTTGGTCACAGCTTTTCTTCCGAGAACAAGTGTCTTTTAATTTCATGGCTGCAGTTACCATCTGCAGTGATTTGGGAGCCCAAGAAAATAAAGTCTGCCACCATTGTCATAATCTGAGTCATGAAGATATTTTTCGTACAGTTCTTCTGTGTATTCTTGCCACCTCTTCTTAATGTCTTCTGCTTCTGTTAGGTCCATACCATTTCTGTCCTTTATTGAACCCATCTTTGCATGAAATGTCCCCTTCATATATAATCATAATGATGTGATCACTCACCTAGAGCCAGAGACCCTGGAATGTGAAGTCAATGGGCCTGAGGAAGCATCACTATGAACAAAGCTAGTAGAGGTGATGGAATTCCAGTTGAGCTATTTCAAATCCTAAAAGATGATACTGTGAAAGTGCTGCACTCAATATGCCAGCAAATTTGGAAAACTCAGCAGTGGCCACAGGACTGGAAAAAATCAGTTTTCATTCCAATCACAAAGAGAGGCAATGCCAAACAATGCTCAAACTACTGCACAACTGCACCTATGATGAAAAGGATATCTTTTTTGGGTGTTAGTTCTTGAATGTCTTATAGGTCACGACAGAACCATTCAACTTCAGCTTCTTTAGCATTAGTGGTTGGGGCATCACCTTGGATACTGTGATATTGAATTGTTTGACTTGGAAACGAACAGAGATCATTCTGTCATTTTTGATATCGCATCCAAGTACTGCATAGCTAATTTCATGGATGTTTTACATTTATTACACTTCCTCAGTGTTTCAATTTTTCTTTAGGATACCAAGATATAGAACTGGGACCATTACTTTAGGGTCACTATTACAAAAACCAATACATTTTTCGCCCTTTTGCTAAAAAATTCTGAGACAAAACAGATTTACTCTTCCCTAGCACTTTGGCCACCTCATGCAAAGAGTTGACTCATTGGAAAAGACTTTGATGCTGGGAAGGATTGGGGGCAGGAGGAGAAGAGGACGACAGAGGATGAGATGGCTGGATGGCATCACTGACTCAATGGACATGAATCTGAGTGAACTCCGGGAGTTGGTGATGGACAGGGAGGCCTGGTGTGCTGTGATTCATGGGGTCGCAAAGAGTCAGACACGACTGAGCGACTGAACTGAACTGAACTGAAGATAAACAAGGCTGGTAAAGATTCCACCTACAATGCAGGAGACCCCAGTTTGATTCCTGCATCAGGAAGATCCCCTGGAGAAGGGATAGGCTACCCACTCCAGTATTCAGGGGCTTCCCTGGTGGCTCAGATATTGAAGAATCTGAGTTCAATGCAGGAGACCTGGGTTCAATCCCTGGGTTGGGAATATCCTCTGAAGGAGGTATGGCAACCCACTCCAGTATTCACGCCTGGAGAATTCCCATGGACAGAGGAGCCTGGTGGGCTACAGTCCATGGTGTTGCAAAGAGTTGGACATGACTGAGCAACTAAGCACCCACTCACGTGCCAAGCAAGGCTGTGAACCAAAGTAAATATCTTGCTTATTAGGACAATACTTT
Organism: Capra hircus; assembly: GCF_001704415.2. Classification (NCBI taxonomy): domain Eukaryota; kingdom Metazoa; phylum Chordata; class Mammalia; order Artiodactyla; family Bovidae; genus Capra; species Capra hircus. The sequence goes on along the minus strand of NC_030828.1, from coordinate 37,382,523 downwards.
GCTGATTAAGGGTCTCTTCAAGACCATCACTATATCTGGCCTACCAAGACAAAGAAAACTTGTCATAAACCCTGCCTGTTCTACCTGTTCTCCATCCTAAAATCACTGAATCCATGTCCTAAAACACTATAGACATCCCTTCACTACTCTTCCTGTTTTGATACAATGTTAAAATGTTCTCAAGATAGGTTCACCCTTCCTGGAGTTAGTCTAATAAATTCAGCTTTGCCACAGCCACAAGGTTTTTTTCTGGTGATCTTTAAGAGAACTGACTATCAGCAATAAAGCTTTCTATCTACTAATTACACAGGTTGCTCTCTTTTTTACACATTTCAATTTGTTAGTGTCCCCTGTAAAGAACACAGTGAGAAAAAAATACACACAAAAATACCCACAATATTGCAGGTGCAGCACAAATTCAAAAGAATCAAATGAATCACAAAACAGAATCAACAACCTTCCTAGGTAGTCTCAAATTATGTTTTGCAAATAAATTTTCTAATACTGAAATATATTCTCTAAATTTATAATTTTGAAATAGAAGTAAAAATTGACTATTAAATTTACTTCTAGTATAATTTGATTTATTAACACCTATAATCATAGGAATGAGGTAATTTTTATTGATATAAAAGTTCCTTCACACATAGTAGATTAGGTAATAAATGTCTCTATAATCAAACAACAAAATGAAAATAGTAACAAATAAAATACAAACATGTATTTTATAAGAAGAACTGAATTCACTAGCCCTCAGGAATGCTGTCAGTAAATTACATGTTGGTTTTTCATTTGATTCCATTTTCTATGGAAAGGATCTATCTTAACCATTATATGTTGTTCATGTGCTTTGACTTAAGTGAACGTTCTGTTTTATGGATTCTAAGAGCTTCTGTTCATCTAGAAGATATGCCAATGTTTTAAACATTTTTATTGTATTAAGATTCATCACTGCTGACCCCAGTGTATCAGTTTGTAGCATACTGAAAGAACAAATGATACTTGGCAATATTTTCTTCCAGTATTATCTAAAATAGTACATGCTTGAAATACTATCCAGTAAATCCTTTTTTCTGTGATGTTTTGAAGATTATATGCTCGATATGCAGTAAACTATGAGTCATGATTCAATTCCTAGCCTTAATTTTAAAAATGTATACATTTACTGGGTGTCCACTTTGTTCCAGGAATGGTACTAGATTCTAGGATATAAAGAAAATATATAATAAAAAAAATAGTTTCATTCACTTGATTAAAAAAAACAATAGGTTCATTCACTTAATTCAAAACTCAAAAGGCAAGGACTTCCCTGGCAATCCAGTGGATAAGACTCCCCTTTTCCACTGCAGGGGGCATTGGTTAGATACCTAGTTAGGGAACGAAGATCACACATGCCACACCACACTACCAAAAAAAAAAGAAAAAAAAATCAAAATGCATACAATATAAAATGACCCTCTTAAAACATTGCCCTCTACAGGAAGAGACAGTGTTTGCAATTTCTCAGGTATAAACAGAAACAATAGTCGCATATGCAAATAAAATACAGTTTACAAACCGTCTTTTTAAAATTAAATATACTGAGGTATAACTTACAAATAATATACTCACCTAGTGAAGCATAAACTTCAAATGAACATGATGAATGCACACAGCATGTCCATACTACCAAGAATCAAGATATAGAATATTTCCATCATCACCAAAAGGTCATTTTGTACCATTTTACAATCAGCACCTGTACCCTCTTGTCATAACAAGAAACCACTGATTTTTTTCTGCCATATAAACTTTTCCATTTCTAGAATTTGATGTGTATGGAATCATACAGTTTATATACTTTTTATGCCTGATTATTTTCTCCTTTCATAATATTTCTGAGTTTTATTCATATAGTTTTTATGCATTGGTATTAATAGCTGATTGCTTTTTACTGCTAACGATACCATATTGATATAGTACATTTTACTTATCTGTTCACCTATTCATACAAATTAACATTATTTCTAGTTTTTGGTTCATGAGTAAAGCTGCTATGAGCATTTATATATAAGTTTTACCTGTCCACATGCTTTTATTTTACTTGAATACATTTTTAGTAATAGAATTTCTAAATCACAGAATAAGTACATAATATTTTCTATAAGAAACTGCCAAGCATTTTCCAAAGTAGTCATATTATTTAAGTTCACAAAGGCAATAAATGAAGCTAAAAGATACATTTTCTCCATCACTTGATATTGTTAACATTTGTAAAGTCATTTTAGTGGTTATTTATCAGTACCTCATTGTAGTATGGATTTACATTTCCTTAACTAACAACACTCTTGAGAGTCCCTTGGACTGCAAGGAAATTCAACCAGTCCATTCTGAAGGAGATCAGCCCTGGGATTTCTTTGGAAGGAATGATGCTGAAGCTGAAACTCCAGTACTTTGGCCACCTCATGCGAAGAGTTGACTCATTGGAAAAGACTCTGATGCTGGGAGGGATTGGGGACAGGAGGAGAAGGGCACGACTGAGAATGAGATGGCTGGATGGCATCACTGACTGGATGGACGTGAGTCTGAGTGAACTCCAGGAGATGATGATGGACAGGGAGGCCTGGCCTGCTGTGATTCAAGGGGTCGCAAAGAGTCGGACACGACTGAGCGACTGAACTGAACTGAACTAACAATCGTTCACTGTCTTTTCAAATTCTAGCTGGCCATTTGTTTGTTTTGTTTCATCTTTGAAACAAAAGTGCCTGTGTCCAAATTTTTTGCCCCTTTTCAGGGTTTCTTAGTGAGTGGTTGGGGTTCTTTGAAAGTGAAAGAGAAAGTCACTCAGTTGTGTCCAATTCTTTGCTACCCCATGGACTGTAGTTTATGGAATTCTCCAGGCAAGAATACTGCAGTGGGTAGCCTTTCCCTTCTCCAGGGGACCTTCCCAACCCAGGGATTGAACCCAGATATCCTGCATTACAGGCAGATTCTTTATCAGCTGAGCCACAAGGGAAGCCCAAGAACACTGGAGTGGCCTATCCCTTCTCCAGGGGATCCTCCCACCCCAGGAATCAAATGGGTTCTAGGAATTGAACTGGGGTCTCCTGCATTGCAGGCAGATTCTTTACCAACTGAGCTATCAGGGAAGCCCTTTATTCTGGATATAATTCCTGTGTCATCAACCTCAGCTGTTACAACAAAAATACTACAGACAGCATGGTTTAAATTACAGGATTGTATTTTCTCACAATTACGGAAGCTGGGAAGTCCAAGATCAAGTTGTTGGCTGACTGGATTCCTAGTGACTTCTTGGCTTGCAGATGACTGCCTTCTTGTTGTGTCTTCATATGGCAGAGAGAAAGAGTGAATTCCTAGTGTCTCTTCTCATAAAATAGTAATCCAATCCTGGATCAAGGCCTAAACGCTATGACCTCATTTAACTATAATTACTTCCTTATTGCTCAGTTGGTAAAGAATTCGCCTGCAATGCAAGAGACCCCGTTTGACTCTTGGGTCAGGAAGATCCCCTGGAGGAGGGATAGGCTACCCACTCCAGTATTCTTGAGCTTCCCTTGTGGCTCAGCTAGTAAAGAATCCACCTGCAGTGCAGGAGACCTGGATTCGATCCCTGGGTTGGGAAGATCCCCTGGAGAAGGGAAAGGCTACCCACTGCATGCCATAAGACCCAGGACAGACAAATAAATAAATAAAAATATTAAACAATAAAAATACCTTTTTAGTTGAACTTTGTATTATATTAGCTATTATGCTTTTTTCTGGGCTTCCCTGGTGGCTCAGAGGTTAAAGTGTCTGCCTCCAATGCGGGAGACTCGGATTCGATCCCTGGGTTAGGAAGATCTCCTGGAGAAGGAAATGGCAATCCACTCTAGTATTCTTGCCTGGAGAATCCCATGGACGGAGAAGCCTAGTAGGTTACAGTCCACGGGATCGTAAAGAGTTGGACACGACTGAGCAACTTCACCTTACCTATGCTTTTTTCTAGAGGATGCAAAAATAATATATTCTTGTTCTTATAAAACAGAAGCTATGTGTTAAATAAACTATTCAATTGGGGAGGCATTCATTTACATTATTAAAACCTGCACCCACTGATTAAGTGGTTCTTTGAATTTTCTGGAACTAGATATTTTCCCATAAAGGAATAGGTTCAAACTCTCTATTACTTCAAACTAATCAGAAATAAATCATTGGTAAACTTAGTAAAATGTTCTTGGAATTATCAGAAGAGAAATGTTGAAAACACTCAAGAAAATATAGTTTGGAAACACCAACTGCTAACCAATAAAATGCCCAATTCTAAACTATACTTGTTTATTTCAGTTCAGTTCAGTTCAGTCGTGTCCGACTCTTCGTGACCCCATCATGCCAGGCCTCCCTGTCCATCACCAACTCCCGGAGTTCACTCAGACTCATGTCCATCGAGTCAGTGATGCCATCCAGCCATCTCATCCTCGGTCGTCCCCTTCTCCTCCTGCCCCCAATCCCTCCCAGCATCAGACTCTTTTCCAATGAGTCAACTCTTCGCATGAGGTGGCCAAAGTACTAGAGTTTCAGCTTTAGCATCATTCCTTCCAAAGAAATCCCAGGGCTGATCTCCTTCAGAATGGACTGGTTGGATCTCCTTGCAGTCCAAGGGACTCTCAAGAGTCTTCTCCAACACCACAGTTCAAAAGTATCAATTCTTTGGTGCTCAGCTTTCTTCACAGTCCAACTCTCACATCCATATATGACTGCTGGAAAAACCATAGCCTTGACTAGATGGACCTTTGTTGGCAAAGTAATGTCTCTGCTTTTCAACATGCTGTCTAGGTTGGTCATAACTTTTCTTCCAAGGAGTAAGAATGTTATCATTAATCATAGATCCAAAGACTATACCTCAAAAAGTGAATCTTTGTCAGTATTTTGTGTGTGTATCTGAGAAGAAAGTGTAATGACGGATTTCATTTCTACTGTGAATATGCTTTATTTTACCTCATGTCTGGCATTAAGTTAGTTTTTCTCAGAGTCTTCAAAAATAAGCTGGAAGTGGTGTCAATAATACTTTCTCATTGCCACTTTATAGTAGATTGCAAATACAAAAAAATAAATAGTTGCTTTTGTATTCAGTCGCTAAGTCATGTCCGATTCTTTGAGACCCTATGGACTTCAGTGCATCAGACTTCCTTGTCCTTCACTATCTCCCAGAGTTTGCTCACACTCATGTACATTACATTGCTGATGCTATCCAACCACCTTATCTTCTGTCTCACCCTTCTCCTCCTGTTCTCAATCTTTCCCAGCATCAGGGTCTTTTCCATTGAGTCAGCTCTTTGCATCAGGTGGCCAAAACTTTGAAGCTTCAGCCTAAGTATCAGTCACTCCAATAAGTATTCAGGGTTGATTTCCTTTTAGAATTGATTGGTTTGATCTCCTTGCAGTCCAGGGGATTCTCAAGGTTCTTTGGGGATAAATATCCAAGGAAAGTCTAAAAGAATGACTTTCAAGCTCTTTTCATATATAATTAAAACATATATGCAGGTGTACTTAAATGTAAGCCATGTGAAGCTTACTAAGCTATGTGAAGAAGAGGAAGAGTAATGAAGCCACTCTCATTCACATACTCTACTTAGACAAGTAAGGGAGCATATAGTTTATATATATAAATGTCCTAGTTAGAAAGAGAGGCTAAATTACAAGCCTTACGAAGGGTCCATCATCATGACAGCACACTTTTTTCTTTTGATTCACTTAGTTATGGAGATGAGATGATTAAAGTTAGAAGGAAGAAGTTGTAAAAATTGCCTTTTTTTTCCTGATTCAAAAGTTTAAGAATTTGCTATAGACTACACATGTGTTTGAGGGCTGACTCTAGCATTGTTCAACAGTATGATCTTACTACATCTCTGTCCTTAACAGTTATGAAACTCATTACATAATGAGCAATAAAGTAACCATCTGAAATTTTGAGACAAATGCACATGATAATGATTTTACTTTAACTTCTACATTTGCTTTGCTTTTTTCCCTAATTTACTTTTCACGTAATATCTATCTCACTTTAACATTATAAGACCATGGTGAGTAGACAGTAGTTGTAATTGTTTTATTGTTGGTAAAATGACTAGGATTTAGCGCTCATCATTTTAATTATTTTAGATAATATACTTTGTTTTTGTTTTTTTAAATTAATTCATTTATTTTAATTGGAGGCTAATTACTTTACAATATTGTAGTGGTTTTTGAGATACATTCACATGTATCAGCCATGGGTGTATGTGTGCTCCCCATCCTGAACCCCTCTCCCACCTCCCTCCCCATCCCATCCCTCAGGGTCATCCCGGTGCACCAGCCCTGAGTGCCCTGTCTCATGCATCGAGCCTGGACTGGCGATCTATTTCACTTATGGTAATATACATGTTTCATTGCTATTCTCTAATCAATATATTTTGAACACCTGATATATGTAAGATACTATAAGGATGGGGTAGAGAATAATATATATTCAAAACAATGCTTGTTCCAAAGGTGCATATGATATTCTAAGATACAAGATATTCTATGAATATCAAAATATAATAAATAAGTATACAAGTGACATGAGCAAGGTATAGAAAAATCTCTCTAGAGTTCAGCAAATTAAAATCATTTTAACTGTAATTATATGTGAATATTTTATGGAGAGTCTAGAACTAGAGCTAAGATTTGATGATAAAATATGTGCTGGAATAGGAATAACTAAGAAAAGATATGACCTCTCATTATAATCCTGCAGTAGTTACTATTTGTTTAGCACATATCTATGCCAAGTCTTACACTAAATGCTTTTACTGTATTAATTAGTTTATGAATAATCATATCAGCTCTATGAGATAGACAGTATATTCCCTTTATTTCGATGTGGAAACTATGTTAGGCCTTTTATAATATACCTAAGCCACGGAGCTGATAAGCCACAAGTTCAGGATTTAAGTTCACCTTGACTACAGAGCCTCCAGACTATAGTCAACAGAATCAGGCTCCCTCTTAGTCAATCAAGTTTGAAAAATTAGGAAAGCATATGATACATCATCACTTAAAAGATATTAAAGTTTTTAAAACATTTAGATTGGTGTTTCTTGAGTAATCCAAAACAGAATTTACTTTCATACCATGATAGTTTATAGCAAACATTACCAAACAAGTGAATTCCATCTTCAGAAAGATAGAAAAAACAATTGCAATATAGAAAGGAAATCAATTAAAAAGAATAATGAATAAGTTTTTTCAATATCATATATATATAAGGAAAGCAGAAAATAATGAATAAGAGGCATTAATTTGCTCCTACAGATTTATATCTATCAATTATCTGATCTTAATTCCAGCTCAACATTTCTCAGTTTGCATATGATGGATCCAACAGGAAGAAAAGAGATTATATTCTGAAGATGATGCAAGTATTAGCTAGCAAGTACAGGTAAGAGCCTGGGGAGTATCTATGTGTAAGACAGAATTCTGTTTCATCAAAGAGGGCAGAAAGTAAGAGTGAATATTTAAAATATTATTAATGTGGAATTACTTTCTAAAGATATGGGGCTTCACTGAGGTGACTCAGTGGTAAAGAATCCCCCTACCAATGCAGGAGACACAGGAGATGCAAGTTCAATCTCTGGGTCAGAAAGATACACTGGAGGAGGATATAGCAACCCACTCCAGTATCCTTGCCTGAAAAATTCCATGGATAGAAGAGCCTGGCAGGCTACAGTCCATGGGGTTACAAAAAGCCAGAAATTGAGCACAGACTAATAATTCTAAAGATATGAGATGTAATACCTAACAAGGACCCCAACCAATAGGGCAAATTTGCTGCTAGGATGAATCTAGAAGCTGAAGTTAAGAATGGCCTATACGAAGTAAAACTGAAATACTTAATTTTTCCTCTAAGAAGATAGAAAAAAGACATAAGGTTCAGACAGGTGGGCATACTGGAAAGGACATCGATGGTAAGGCCAGAAGACCCAGGGTTATGTTCCACAGGAGAGTCCAGAGGACACATCACCCACCTGAAGCAGTCAGGACTGTGCTGCCGAGAGGGACACTTGCATCAGTAAGAAATTCAGAGGTCACTCTCCTCTGCAGTCCAGCACAAACTCTGCCACAAAAGAGCTGGTCTCAACGGGGAATGCGGGCCATGGGACACAGAAATGATAAAGACTATGTGGTGGTGCTTCAACCTAAGACTCCAGGCGACCGCAAGTACTGTAAGCACAGGAGGGCACAGATGGAAGGGTGGGCAATAGGAGTGAATCCTGAGGGAGAAACAAGCATGGTAATGCTGGGGGAAAACAAATAGCCAATGAGGGTGCTCCCTAATGTCCACAATAAAAAGGCACAAATGGAATTACAGGAAGCTGAGTTTGATTGCATGGATAAAATACGACACATTGCTCAGCTCCAGGATCTGAGTCAATATGAAATCTGGCACAAACTGAAAAAATAAGTGGACCCTGCAATACCATGGAAAGTATATGCTTTGACAATTCCCCTGTCCATTCCCAGGGTTACTCAGGTAACTGTGTAGTGGGTGTATGTGTGCTAAGTCGCTTCAGTTGTGTTTGACTCTTTCTGATTCTATGGACTGTAGCCTGCCAGAGTCCTCTCTCCATGGGATTCTGCAGGCAAGAATACTGGAGTGGATTGACATGCCCTCCTCCAGGTAATCTTCCCGACCCAGGGATTGAACCTGTATCTCTTGTCTCTTGCATTGGTAGGTGGGTTCTTTACCACTAGCGCCACCTGTGAGTACTACTGGGCACAGCAGCTGAGTTGATACTGACACCCAGAGACCTGAGTATCATTACGGCTCCCAGTGAGAATGAAGCACATGTAGGGGCATATAGATCTAGTGGTGAACACAGGGAACAGGTCCTAAGCACCGCTTGGCTAAGGTCTGGTTTAAAATGCATCCACTGACAACTAATATCAAAAATATACAAGCAACTCCTGCAGCTCAATTCCAGAAAAATAAATGACCCAATCAAAACATGGGCCACATACAGATGGCTAACAAACACATGAAAAGATGCTCAACATCACTCATTATCAGAGAAATGCAAATCAAAACCACAATGAGGTACCATTTCACGCCAGTCAGAATGGCTGCTATCCGAAAGTCTACAAGCAATAAATAAATGCTGGAGAGGGTGTGGAGAAAACGGAACCCTCTTACACTGTTGGTGGGAATGCAAACTAGTACAGCCACTATGGAGAACAGTGTGGAGATTCCTTAAAAAATTGCAAATAGAACTGCCTTATGACCCAGCAATCCCACTGCTGGGCATACATACTGAGGAAACCAGAATTGAAAGAGACACGTGTACCCCAATGTTCATCGCAGCACTTTTTATAATAGCCAGGACATGGAAGCAACCTAGATGTCCATCAGCAGATGAATGGATAAGCAAGCTGTGGTACATATACACAATGGAATATTAGTCGGCCATTAAAAAGAATACATTTGAATCAGTTTTAATGAGGTGGATGAAACTGGAGCTGATTATACAGAGTGAAGTAAGCCAGAAAGAAAAACACCAATACAGTATACTAACATATATATATGGAATTTAGAAAGATGGTAATGATAACCCTGTATGTGAGAGAACAAAAGAGACACAGATGTATAGAACAGTTTTTTGGACTCTGTGGGAGAGGGAGAGGGTGGGATGATTTGGGAGAAGGGCATTGAAACGTGTACAATATATATGAAATGAATCGCTAGTTCAGGTTAGATACAGGATGCTTGGGGCTGGTGCACTGGGATAATCCAGAGGGATAGTATGGGGAGGAGGTGGGAGGGGGGTTCAGGATGGGGAACAGGTGTTTACCCGTGGCAGATTCATGTTGATGTATGGCAAAACCAATACAATATTGTAAAGTAATTAGCCTCCACTTAAATAAATTTAAATTTAAAAAATAAATAAATAAAATAAAATGCATCCACTTGGTCTATAAGCTTTCCCAGTGGGCATTTTTCCAGTCTGTGAGGGAAATTTTGAAGGACATACATAGTAGCTGGAGTACCCCCAAAACTGAGTCCTTGGTATGTGACGTCAGAGTTAGTATAGCAAGGGATAGACAGTAAAATTCTCTGAAACAGCCCTATTTTCCTACCAATAATACAATAAATTGACTCTACAACTCCATTTATTTAGGTGAGAAAAATAGCATGTTCTGCACTGGAATGCTAGACAAATAATTGGAATCCCACAACTCAAATGGCATTCTCTATCAAGCTACAGATTCAGGGAATTTCTCACTGGTAGCACTTGGATAATTTTTTAAAAAGCAACTTGTGAACTTGGTTCTTTGTTCCTATTCTGCCATTGATCCAATAAAATTCAGATTTATAATATACTACATGGGCAGAATAATCATCAAATATGGCAACAGAAATTTATTGGCCCGCTCAGGGTCAGAGACAACACAGATAAATGAAATATATAATAATGTTAAAATATCACTTTAATAATTCCATTAACACTGCTGGTAGTACTAATAATACTATCACTGTGAATATCTTCAATGATTGAGTACTCAGTGTGTTCTAGATAGTCAATAAATGTCAACATGTAAATTCTCCCAGCAGCACCATACATAGGTACTATTATTTGCCCCCAATTTAAAGAAACAGCCTCAGAGAAATCAAGATGCCTGTCTAAAATACACAACTATCAATGGAATACCAATTTTAAACTCATGCCAAGATTTTTAGATGTTTTGTTTTTTTTCCCTTCTATTTCAGGGCTAAGACACTGATTCTGTCAATGCTAGATCCATTTAATATCTGTTTTAGGTACTGTCTGTAGGAAGAAGAGCTTCTAAGGTAACAACTCCCATGACCAAATAAATATGCAAAGCACTGTGTACTGTTACTCTTTGCTTAGGGAATACAAAATGTATCTTACCATAGTAAAGGCTTAGTAAAGTTCTGCAGTAAACAAACAAAAAAATTAAAACTAACTCTCCAAACAAGATTATTTAATATTGTTAAATATAGTGTTTTCTAGAGTTATTAGAATATTCTATCAGTTAGGACACATTGGCTAAAAGTAACAGCAATTTCAAGTAAGTCATTTAACCAATATGGCCACTTATCATCTTGCATAATAAGAAATCATAAGTAAATTAGCTTCTGAATTGGGTAATTCAATGGATTGACTCAATTAGGAAACATTCAGAATCTTTCTTCTTTTCACTTTGCCAGCAGCAACTTTTAAATTATTTTTCAATTTTATACCATAAAATCTTGTATTGAAATATGCTTGGAAATACTTTCTCCTGATATGCCAATTGACCTATGTAATTCTGTAAAGTGGTATTAAGGGGAATTTCCCATTAAAAAAAATAGATTTCACTTAGACGCATCTTAATTTTCAAACTTTTAATTTGATGTCTAATTTCTCCTAATTCAAGTAAATATAAAGTTAATTTTGTTTAAGAATTTTAAAATACACTGTGTCAGCTGTACATGAAATGAATAAGGTTTCTAAATGACCAGGGGCAAGCATTACTTAAACATTTAGTAATAGGATTTATCTCCTATCCTGATTAAAAATTTACAACTACTTTTGCATTTCTTAGAAAACAGCAGAATCATGAGATCAGAATTTCATAATTAATATATATTTTGAGGATTTTATCATAGTTGACAGTTTTTAGTTCTCTTTATTTTCTCCCAGAAGTTGAAGAATGATGGAATTCTGGCCATATCATTTAGAATCACATTGATGGTTCCCAATAACACTAATTTAAATTGCCATTTATTTTTCTACAAGTAGTTCAGTTGTTCTGTGATGCCATAGGAATCTAGGCTTTTTTCTTTCTAAGTCACCAACCTCGAATATAGGCATTCTAAAATCATCTTTTCTTTCATAATAATGGCAAGATGGCCACTGTAGCTCCAGCCATCATGAAGGCTCAATGTGGACATACGGGGAAAACATGAGACAGAGATAGTGCAAACCACATTGGTCTCTTAATTGGGAAAGAAACATTTTCCAGAGAGATTCATAGCAAATGTGTACCTCATTCATTGTCTAGAGTTGGACCACATGTATCTGCAACTGATGCTGGAAAAGTGAGGAATCAAATTGTGATATATGTATTAGATCAATTACAATTGAATGCCTAGATGTGTGCACATCTGCACTACAAAAATAACTGAGGTTCTATTAATAAAGGAGTTTTGTTTCTTTTAATATTTTCTTAACATTGTCTTTAATACCTGCCTAATCTCAGGTGCTACGATGTTCACAGGAAAAACATACCAATAGATTCCTGAATTTGAATCTGTTTCTTCCCTTTATGAGTGATGTGACCTTGAACAAATTATTAAAAATACAGTACTCCAGAAACTGAAAAAATTAGAAGAAAGCTTTCAAGACTCACCACTAAATACTCTCACCTATTCTCATTCATTCCCCACAAATTCTTCCCTACTGTCTGACAACATACATGGGTTATCTATACTCCTATCTAAATCTATTTGCTCCCTATCTCTTAGCTCTTCTAACCTGTTCAAAAATATCTCTTCAGCAATCATCCCCAACTCTTACCTGTACCATTAATTTTCTTCTCTGCTGGTTCTTCCTCATCAGTATCCAAATCTTTCTTCCATCTCCTTCACTCTTGCACCTCAATCAGCAGGCATTATAAAAGCCACTCATATCAATACAAAATTTTGCAACCTTGTTTGAAAGAGGCTTGCAACAATTGCAGAAATGATACTCAGATATAAGTTAAAAGTAAAGTGATCTTTTTCTTTGTGTCTTAAAGGAAAGAGTATATTTACCTTCATTTATCACTGCTAGAATCTTATCACACAAGAATAACTAAGCAATGAGAATGGGGCCACCAGAACTTAGGTCAATCTGGATCAAGCCTCTCCTGAAATATATTTGACACAATTGGGAAATGAGATCAGACATTTGGGGGAAATTCAGAGTTCTTTTTGTATAGAAGGAAGGATGGATGCTTCCTTCTATACAAAAAGAAACGCATAACCAACAACAATGTGTCACCCACTGTTATTCAAAGACCCAGTCAGTTGGGAAAAAATATGAGATATATATTAAAACTCAGAATGGACATCATTTCTGGTAAAGTATCAGTTCCTTTTTGAGTAAGAGCAATTAATATCCCACAAGACACTGGTGTTCTATGAAACACAATTTGGATAGTACCAGTAGAGAAAGCAGCAGCTGTGAGGTGCTGGAGGGACTATGAGGAGATACACCATATCGAAAGGAAGAGAAGCCCCAGCAAGAAGGTAGTCACTGGAGTGTGAGCTGCCCAGTGCTGGAGGGACTTTGAGGAGATACCCCATGTCCAGGGAAAAAGGAGAAGCCCCAGCAAAAGGGTGAGAGGGGGCAAAATCACATTTAGAATCAAACCCCATACCTGCCAGAGATGCTCAGAGGGCTCAAACAAACCTAGTGAACACCAGGACTCAGAGACCCCACAGAGACTGAGACAGACTGTGTTTGAGTGTCTCCTGTGGAGGTACGAGTCAGCAGTGGACTGCCGCAGGGGCGGGGGCTCTGGGCGCAGCAGACCTGGGTATGCCATAAGCCGTCTTGGAGGAGGTCATCATTAACCCCACCATAGAGCTACCAGAACTTACACAGGACTGGAAAATAGATCCTTGGAAGGCTCAAAAGGAACCTTTGTGTACCAGGACCCAGGAGAAAGGAGCAGTGACCCCACAAGAGACTAACCCAGACTTGCTCCTGAGTGTCCAGGAGTCTCCTGCAGAGGTGTGGGTCGGCGGTGGCCTGCTGCCGGGCTGGGGGCACTGACTGTAGCAGTGCACGCATGGGACCTTTTGAAGGAGGCCGCCATTATCTTCATTACCTCCACCGTAGTTTAGACAGAAAGCGAAGTTGCTCAGTCATGTCTGACTCTTTGCGACCCCATGGACTGTAGCCTACCAGGTTCCTACATCCATGTGATTTTCCAGGCAAGAGTACTGGAGGGGGTTGCCATTTCCTTCTCCAGGAGATCTTTCCGACCGAGGGATTGAACATGGGTTCCCCGCATTGTAGGCAGATCCTTTACCATCTGAGCCACAGGGAAGTCCATAGTTTCACCCCAGGTAAATAATAGGGAGAGAGCACAGCCCTATCAACAGAAAACTGGATTAAAGATTTAATAAGCATGGCCCCACCCATCAGAACAAGACCCAGTTACACCCTCAGTCAGTCTCTCCCATCAGAAAATTTTCATAAGCCTCTTATCCTTCTCCATCAGAGGGGAGACAGACTGAAAACCACAATCAAAGAAAACTAAAAACTATGATCACATGGACCACTATCTTGTCTAACTCAATGAGACTATGAGGCATGCCATGTAGGACCACCCAAGAATGACAGGTCATGATGGAGAGTTCTGACAAAACATGGTCCACTGGAGGAGGTAATGGCAAACTACTTCAGTATGCTTGCCTTTAGAATCACAAGAACAGTTTGAAAAGGCAAAAAAATAGGACAGTGAAAGATGAACTCTCAGGTCAGTAGGTGCACAAACGCTACTGGAGATCAGTGGAGAAATAATTCCAGAAAGACTGAAGAGAGGGAGCCAAAGCATGAACAACACCCAGTTGTAGATATGACTGGTGATGGAAGTAAACTGCAATGCTGCAAAAAATAAAAATAAAAAAAAAATACTGATACAAACCAACCAGAGAAAGAATGAAGGGATGGAGTCAAAGCAAAAACAATATCCAGTTGTGGATGGGACTGGTGGCAGAAGCAAGGTCCGATGCTATAAAGAGCAATATTGCATAGGAACCTGGAATGTTAGGTCCATGAATCAAGGCAAATTGGAAGTAGTCAAACAGAAGATGGGAAGAGTGGACGTCGAAATCAGTGAACTAAAATGGATTGGAATGGGTGAATTTAACTCAGATGACCATTATATCTACTACTGTGGGCAGGAATCCCTTAGAATAAATGGAGTAGCCATCATGGACAACAAAAGAGTCTGACATGCAGACCTGGATGCAATCTCAAAAACAACAGAATGATCTTTGTTCGTTTCCAAGGTAACCATTCTATCACGGTTATCCAAGCCTATATTCCAACCAGTAACACTGAAGATGATGAAGTTGAACGGTTCTATGAAGACCTACAAGACCTTTTAGAACTAACACCCAAAAAAGATGTCCTTTTCATTATAGGGGACTGGAATGCAAAAGTAGGAAGCCAAGAAACACCTGGAGTAACAGGCAAATTTGGCCTTGGAATACGGAATGAACCAGGGCAAAGGCTAATAGAGTTCTGCCAAGAGAATGCACAGGTCATAGCAAACACCCTCTTTCAACACACAAGAGATGACTATACACATGGACATCACCAGATGGTCAACATTGAAATCAGATTGATTATATTCTTTGCAGCCAAAAATGGAGAAGCTCTATACAGTCAGCAAAAACAAGACCGGGAGCTGACTGTGACTCAGATCATGAATTCCTTATTGCCAAATTCAGACTTAAATTGAAGAAAGTAGGGAAAACTGCTAACCCATTCAGGTATGACCTAAATCAAATCCCTTATGATTATGCAGTGGAAGTAAGAAATAGACTTAAGGGACTAGATCTGATAGACAGAGTATCTGATGAACTATGGACGAAGGTTCATGACACTGTATAGGAGACAGGGATCAAGACCATCCCCAAGGAAAAGAAATGCAAAAAAGCAAAATGGCTGTCTGAGGAGGCATTACAAATAGCTGTGAAAAGAAGAGAAGCGAAAAGCAAAGTAGAAAAGGAAAGATATTCCCATTTGAATGCAGAGTTCCAAAGAATGGCAAGGAGAGATAAGAAAGCCTTCCTAACGATCAATGCAAAAAAAAAAAAAAAAAGGGAAAACAACAGAGTGTGAAACATTAGAGATCTCTTCAAGAAAATTAGAGATACAAAGGGAATATTTCATGAAAAGATGGGCTCGAAAAAGGACAGAAATGGTCTGGACCTAACATAAGCAGAAGATACTATGAAGAGGTGACAAGAATATACTAAACTATACAAAAGAGATCTTCATGACCCAGATAACCACAATGGTGTGATCACTCACCTAGAGCCAGACTTCCTAGAATGTGAAGTCAAGTGGGCCTTAGAAAGCATCATTATGAACAAAGCGAGTGGAGGTGATGGAATTCCAGTCCAGCTATTTCAAACCCTAAAAGATGATGGTATAAAAGTGCTGCACTTAATATGCCAGCAAGTTTAGAAAACTCAGCAGTGATCACAGGACTGGAAAAGGTCAGTTTTCATTCCAATCCCAAAGAAAGGTAATGTCAAAGAATGCTCAACTACCACACAATTGCACATATCTTACATGCTAGTAAAGTAATGCTCAAAATTCTCCAAGTCAGGATTTAGCAATACATGGACTGTGAACTTCCTGATGTTCAAGCTGGTTTTAGAAAAGGCAGAGGAACCACAGATCAAATCATCAGCATCCACTCCATCATGGAAAAAGGAAGGGAGTTTCAGAAAAACATTTATTTCTGCTTTATTGACTATGTCAAAGCCTTTGACTGTGTGGATCACAATAAACTGTGGAAAATTCTGAAAGAGATACCAGACCACTTGACGTGCCTCTGGAGAAACCTGTATGCACGTCAGGAAGCAACAGTTACAACTGGACATGAACAACAGACTGGTTCCAAACAGGAAAAGGAGTATGTCATGGTTGTATATTGTCACTCTGTTTATTTAACTTCCAAGAGTACATCCTGAGAAATGCTGGGTATATCATGAAGAAACACAAGCTCTAATCAAGATTGCCAGGAGAAATATCAATAACCTCAGAGATGCAGATGACATCACCTTTATGGCAGAAAGTGAAAAGGAATTAAAGAGCCTCTTGATGAAAGTGAAAGAGCAGAGTGAAAAGTTGGCTTAAAGCTCAACATTCTGAAAACGAAGATAATGGCATCTGGTCCCCTCACTTCATGGCAAATAGATGGGGAAACCATGGTAACAGTGTCAGACTTTATTTTGGGGGGCTCTAAAATCACTGCAGATGGTGATTGCAGCCAGGAAATTAAAAAACACTTACTCCTTGAAAGGAAAGTTACGACCTACCTAGACAGCATATTCAAAAGCAGAGATATTTTCTTTGCCAAGGTCTGTCTAGTCAAGGCTATGGTTTTTCCAGTGGTCATGTATGGATGTGAGAGTTGGACTGTGAAGAAATCTGAGCACAAAAGAATCGATGTTTTTGAACTGTGGTGTTGGAGAAGACTCTTGAGAGTCCCTTTGACTGAAAGGAGATTCAACCAGTCCATCCTAAAGGAGACTAGTCCTGGGTGTTCATTGGAAGGACTGATGCTGAGGCTGAAACTAAAGTATTTTGGCCACCTCATGTGAAGAGCTGACGCATCAGAAAAGACCCTGATGCTGGGAGGGATTGTTTGCAGGAGGAGAAGGGGACGACCGAGGATGAGATGGTTGGATGGCATCACCAACTCGATGGATATGAGTTTGGGTGAACTCGGGTGTTGGTGATGGACAGGGAGGCCTGGCGTGCATTCATGGGGTTGCAAAGAGTCGGACACAACTGAGTGACTGAAGTGAACTGAACTGAAGTGGAAGAGAAACTATGACAAACCTAAACAGTATACTAAAATGCAGAGATATCACTTGGCAGACAATGGTCTGTATATTCAAAGTGTGGTTTTTCCAGTAGTCATTTACAAATTTGAGACTGGACCATAAAGAAAGCTGAGCAATGACGAACTTATGCTTTCCAACTGTGATGCTGAGAAGACTCTTGAGAGTCCCTTGGACTGCAAGAAGATCAAACCAGTCAATCCTAAAGAAAATCAGCCCTGAATATTCATTGGAAGGACTGATGCTGAAGCTGAAACTCCAATGTTTTGACACCTGATGAGAAGAGCTAACCCACTGGAAAAGACCCTGTTGTTGAGAAAGAAGGAAGACAGGAGAAGGGGATGACAGAGGTGGAGATCGTTGGATGTCATCACTGAATCTCTGGACCTGACTTCAAGCATGCTCTGTGAGATGGTGAAGAGCAGGGAAGTCTGGTGTGCTCCTGTTCATGGGATTGCAAAGAGCTGGACATGACTTAGTGATTGAACAACAACAACAAAAAGAGGCAGATATATATATGACTTGAGTAAATCTCTAAGGAACAATCAGTTTAAGTTAAACATTAACATATTTCAGAATTGAAAATGCAGTGAACACCTAAATAAGAATAAAATATACTAGGAAGAAAATACATTTTAGAAAGTAACAGAAACTTCTCTACCTGAGAAGCAAACAATTTCATGGCCTTTGAAAAAGCAACTCATACCAGTAAGCATTGGATGTCACTTATGATAACAATAATAAAAAAAAAAAAAAAAAACTATTTCTTTTTGCAGTATTTAAAAGTGTTGTTGAGATAATCACAGATTCACATCAGTGTAGTTAGAGACTAATTCATTTCTAACCTTACAATGAGATGTAATTTGCCATCACAGTCATCCTTTCTCATATGCTAATTCACACAGAATTTGCTAGAAGGGAAGAACTGTTATAGCATAAATGAAGATCTTTAAAAAGAGATGTGATCCTATGATGTTTCTGCTTCTGGCTTAATCAGAGATAAGATTTACTTCCAGTTTTCTGATCTCTTGTTAGCTGCGAACAAGCTATGAGGTACATACTCACCTAGCAAAAAAAGAAAAAAAGAAAAATAGATGAGCAGAGAACCAGAATCTTTAATCAGCAATCCTCCTCATGAATATTGATCCCATGACTTCTTGACTGTCTAGATATATACTTCCTTTTACTTGTTTTACCACCCTCAGAGGATATATCCTAGCAATACCATCTGGCAGGGTGAAAAATGAAATAAAGGAGTCTGAACTCAAAAGTTCTCCAAAGCTTCTGCTGGTAAATTTACTGCTTCAAGGAAAAAAATCTTCCTGATAATGCAGGAGATAAGTTCAATTCTTGGGTTTGGAATATCCCCTGGAAGAGCAAATGGCTACCTACTTCAGTATTCTTGCCTGGGAAATCCCATGGACAGAGGAGCCTGGTGGGCGACAGTCCATGGGTCACAAAGAATCAGTCACAGCTGAGTACACACACACACACACACACACAAAGAACCACACATTCTTCACTGGAGAAGGTATAAATGGTAACCCTCTAAAATGTAAACATATTTTGGCTATTATTTTCAGAAATAAAGTGGAATGCAGCCAGAGAGAACTAGAGTAGTTAAAATGATACATTTTCCTTCCCAAATCAATTGGGAAATAAATATATGATGGCTAGTAAGACAGAATTCGAGCATTATTTCTAGAAAATCAGCTAAGAAAATATGAGAGAAATCAGGTCCCAAACTTGTTGCTGTTGTTGTTGAGTTGCCCAGTCATGTCCAACTCTTTGCGACCCCATGGCCTCCCTGTCCCTCACCATCTCCCGAAGTTCGCCCAAATTCATGTCAATTGCATCAGTGATGCCATCCAGCCACCTCATCCTCTGATGCCCTCTTCTCCTCCTGCCCTCAATCTTTTCTAATATCAGGGATTTTTCCAATGTGTCACCTGTTTGCATTAGATGACCAAAATACTGGAGCTTCAGCTTCAACATCAGTCTTTCCAAGGAGTATTCAGAGTTGATTTCCCTTAAGATTGACTGGTTTGATCTCCTTGCTGTCCAACAGACTCCCAGAAGTCTTCCCCAGCACCACAGTTTGAAGCTATCAATTCTTGGTTCCAAAGTAGGGTTTCTTACTCTCTGATATCCTGAACAGAAAATAAGTTAAAGTGCAGAGCAAGACCAAACTGATTATCCATTCATTTCCAAGTTTTAAAGTTAGTGTAAAAATAGTGTGACTATTTCATGAGACTAGACTGTGAAAGAGGTGTCCACGTCTTAACTTAAGGATACAGCATGCTTGGGGCTGGTGCACGGGGATGACCCAGAGGGATGTTGTGGGGAAGGAGGTGGGAGGGGGGTTCATGTTTGGGATGGCACGTACACCCATGGTGGATTCATGTCAATGTATGACAAAACCAGTACAGTATTGTAAAGTAAAATAAAGTAAAAATAAAATTTAAAAAAAATAATAAAAAATAAATAAAAAATAAAAATAAATTAAAAAAAGGATGTTCCTAACTATGGCAAAAGGGAGAGAGCGGGATAAAGAAAATAAAGGTCTCGCAGTAGAGTATAACCTCCACAGAGGATCTCTGTTTTGCCCACTGCTGTATTTCAAGTTCCTTAAACACACAGGGTGCTCAGTAAATAGTTATAGAGTGAACGTCACATAATTATCACCATCGTATGTTTGTAAGAACAGGGTCTGTTCATATTTATTAGTTAAATAGAAAAGATTGTTCCTCAACTGAACATCAAAGAACATTCTGCAAGTTTCCATTTTAATGATTAGCAGCAACCCTCACTGAGGGTTAATTCTCTTACTAGTTAACTCCAACTTACAGAGTGTGTCCTCTGGCAGCAGAAATATACAATTCTGAGTTAGCCCAGAATAAGGATTGCTACACCTGGAAACAATTAAGCTCCAAGGCCATTTGACAAGCACAGGTGTTCTGGCAAGCAGAATACTCCCATTCTCTGTAACCAGCTGAAGCTCCTGATTAATTGACTTGATTTTCACCTCAAGTAATGTCCACTGAGTTGCTGAAGAGAAATGAGATGACAATGAACCTTAGTCACAGGGGAGAAGTAAGAGCTTTTACATGTTTGTGTGAAAAATAAACCTAATTCATCTCAGCAGGACATGTAAAAAGACATTAGTATTAATAATTATTTAGATTTTATGGATATGGTTCTCTCTGATTCTCAGTAGACTTTGTGGAGTGGTGAAATTTTCATTTATTTGAGGGAAATATAATCATTTCAAAAATCTCCTCTTGAGGAAACTCTATTTCCCTATACCCTAGATGCAAGTTTCTGCTTTTCTCTTGTAAACTATGGTAAGGAATTGGGGGTAATATTTCTAGAAACAGGAGATTAATGCAAATCTGTGATATTAGTACATCATTATTTCCCTTTCTAGACAACATTTTGTTTAGATTACATATGCACATGCTAAAAATAGTGACATTCCAAAATTGTAGTTGCTGGTAGATGCAAAGTCTACTAACATGACCCATGATGGCTGACTATTTGAATGATAACATTTGAATTTTTCATTTGTGTTTAAATTTTTTTTCTTGCTAACAGGTCTAAATATGATATCTTTTCAGAGCTATTGAAACTACTAAGAACCAGTTCCTGCAAATTAATTGGCAAGCTTCTGTTCACATGAAACATACTTTTAAAATGTATCTATGGACCACTTGCTATTTTTCTCCTTTTCTTTTTCTTCCAATGGTCAACTACTTTTGTAATACTATAATAATATTCAAGTCTTGTTTTTGAATAATCTAGATGTTACCATCTAATAAGGAGACAAGGTTATGCCATAAAAATGTTTCAGAGCACACACACCAAAAAAATTATTCAAAGAAAGTTGTCTGTTACTTGAAATAAAAAATGTAATTTCTATGGAAAAAAAAATACAACTCTGTCTCTATCAGTGCAGAGATGCATTCTAATGACCAATCCATTTCCTGTGACTTCATCTCTGAAATCATAAAGTATATACACGTTGCTTTCTGTCTATATCATGTAAGTAGAGTAGTTACAGTAAGGAAATGTTCTAAATACAAATAAATCAATATGAAGATATAAGGTATTAATTTTTAAAGTTCCCTATTCTTTATATTGGCTCTGTGTGTCTTCAGTTGAGCTGTCTTGGTTTATTCATAACTCTGATGCCAAAATATTTCTTTCTCTACTTCCCATCATCCTTGTCACTGTACTTAAACAAATGACTTTCTAAACTACTATCTATTTTCTAGAGAACTCCAGAAAAACATCTACTTTTGCTTCATTGACTCCACTAAAGCCTTTGACTGTGTGGATCACAACAAACTGGAAAATTCTGAAAGAGATGGGAATATCAGACCACCTTACCTGCCTCCTGAGAAATCTCTTCACAGGTCAAGAAGCAACAGTTAAAACTAGATGGAACAATGGACTGATTCTTAACTGGGAAAGGAGTACGCCAAGGCTGTATATTTTCACTCTGCTTATTTAACTTATATGCAGAGTACATCATGAGAAATGATGGACTGGATGAAGCACAAGCCAGAATAAAGATTACCAGGAGAAATATCAATAACTTCAGATATGCTGATGGCACCACCATTATGGCAGGAAGCAAAGAAGAACCAAAGAGCCTCTTGATGAAAGTAATAGGAGAGTGAAAAAATTGGCTTAAAACTCAACATTCAAAAAACTATGATCATAGCATCAGATCCCATCACTTCATGTCAAATAGATGGGGAAACAATGGAAACAGTGAGAAACTTTATTTTGGGGGGCTCCAAAATCACTGCAGATAGTGACTGTAGCCATGACATTAAAAGGCGCTTGCTCTTTGAAAGAAAAGCTATGGCAAATCTAGACAACCTATTAAAAAGCAGAGACATTTCTTTGCCAACAAAGGTCCACCTAGTCAAAGCTATGGTTTCTCCAGTAGTCATGTATGGATGTGAGAATTGGACCATAAAAAAGGCTGAGTGCTGAAGAATTGATGCTTTTGGACTGTGGTGTTGGATAAGACTCTTGAGATTCCCTTGGACTGAAAGGGAGATCAAGCCAGTCAATCCTAAAAGAAATCAATCCTGATATTCATTGGAAGGACTGGTGCTGAAGCTCCAACACTTTGGTCACCTGATGCATAGAGCCAATTCATTGGAAAAGACCCTGATGCTGGAGGAGACTGAAGGCAGAGGAAGGAGGATGACAGAGGATGAGATGGGGGATGGCACCACCAACTCAATGGACCTGACTTTGAGCATGCTCCAGGAGATGCTTAAGCACAGGGAAGCCCAGTGTGTTGCAGTCCACGGGGTTGCAAAGACTCAGACATAACTGAGCAACTGAACAACAAATCTATTTTCTACATGTTTTACCATTCCTTTGATTTTTTTCCCCTCTATTTTTTCTTGATCTAAGCTTATTTCTTGTATAAGTAATTGCATGAACTATATGCCAAAGCATATGAATTATATGCTCAACCTTTATAGTGCCATTTACTAGTTATAAGACAATCAACAAGCCATTTAATATTTTTGAGTTACAACTGCTATCCAAGGAATGAAAATAGCAGCTATAATATTATTTTTATTAATAATTACAGCTGTCATTTATTTATTAATAGGAATCAGAAAACATACACATTTATATAATAATGGCTTAATACTGTTAGTGATATCATTAAGGTCTTCAGACTTATTTTGAAGGCATGAAAACAGAAATTATTCAAGTAACTTTGAATAAATCACATAATTTGAAAAAAAAAATGGTAGATGTATAATCTGAAGCCTGATCTACATTGGCTGTTGACTTTTAATGCAACTTCTAAGTTGCCAGAAATATAAACATGAATACATTTTGCAAGCTAAAAGCAACATGCAAGTGTAAGAGAACAGACCAACTTCTTCCCATATTCTTTTTGATGACTCAGAATGAAAACAACAGACAATGTACTTGAAGAAATAAATGTTGTAATATCAGCATATCTATTTCCAATGCTTCCAATGTTCTACTGACTTCCTAAAGAGGAAACTATACCATGAAATATAAGTATAACTTTATTCCTTCCCCAACTAGAGCTAGGGATCAAGTAGGGGTCACAACTCTCTAGTGCTGATAAGAGATGGGGTTCATGCTAAACAAAAGTGCAGGGAAGAGAGGGTAAGGAAAACAAAGTGAATGAAGAGACTCAGTCACTTTCCTTTCTATCCTTTGGTGAGATATGGGTCCTCAAGTGTGATTGTTGCTTAGAAAATAATTATGAGGAGTTGGTCAAGTCACTCAAACTTGCTAGCAGCTTCTTAGTATAGTGAACGTATCAAAAAAATAGTACTACAGAAACTAAAATTTATTTGGGGGTCCAGGTGTATAGTTCCCGACATAAAATTAATTTTTGTTGGTAGTATTTACAATAGTTAAGCATTTTATGAAGGAGTTTCACATTATACATTGATTTTTCTTGTTTGACGCTTTCTTCGTGTGTGTGTGTGTGTATGTGTATTAGTCGCTCAGTCATGTCCAACTCTTTTGTGAATCCATGGACTAGTCCACCTGGCTCCTCTGACCATGGAATTCTCCAGGCAAGAAACACTGGCATGGGTTGTCATTTCCTTCTCCAGAAGATCTTCCTGACCCAGGGATCAAACTCAGTCTCCTACACTAAAGGCAGATTCTTTACCAGCTGAGTCAACCAGGGAAGCCCACTTTCTTCATAATCTTCCATATATATTTATTGAGTTTAAAGCCACAGAAAAGATCTGGAGATGGAAAATGATCAAATACTACCCTAGTTTCCAGACATTTAAAATATAGACTTTTTAAATTTTTAGCCACATTTAGATATACAGAAAAATTACAAAGACAGTAAATGAAGCTCCCATACATGCCACACTGAGTTTCCTCTCTTAATAGCATCTTACACTGAGTATGAACTATGTGTTACAATTAATGAACCAATATTGATACATTTAATAAAGTCCATATTTTATTCAGATTTTCTAATGTATATGCTCATCTTTTCTCTGGTCCAGGATCCCATCCAGGATATGACATTACATTTAGTTGTCATGTCTACTTAGATTCTTCATGACTATCAGAGTTTCTCAGACTTTCCTTGCTTCTAATAACCTTGACAGTTCTGAGGGGTACTGATCAGGTATTTTGTAGAATATCCCACACTTGGGATTTGTCTGGTGCTTTCTTCATGATTATCCTGAGGTTATATGTTTTTGAGAGGAAAATCATAGATATAAAATGTCACTTTCATCACATCATACCAAGGATACATATCATCAGGATGACTTTACACCACTGTTACTGACTTTCAGCACATGGATGAAGTAGCATTGTCAGATTTCCGACTATAAGGTTACTACTATTTTATCCCCCTTCTTTCTATACTAATTCTTTGAGAGGAACTCTCTATATGCAACTCATATCAAAGGACTGAAAAATAAATGTCTTCCCTCCTTAATGGAAGAGGATCTACATAAACGATTTGGAATTCTTCTGCCAGAAGTTTTGTTTATTCTCCCCACTCATTTATCAAATTATTTATTATATCAGTATGAACTCATTGGTTCCTGGACATTTTATGACAAAGATTTTATTTGATTTCACTGAAAAATATAGGCATATTATCACTAGGGAAATTATTCTTAATTTTCTTTCATCCTTTTTCGTTTAACAAGATCCATAAAGCTATGCCCTTAAAATTGAGGTCGCCAATTTTTTTTCTGTAAGAGGTCAATAACAAATAGTTTTCATTTTGCAGGCCACACAGTCTTAATTACAACTATGTGAGAGCAGCCAGAGGCAAAATGTTAAAGAACAAATTAAGTGTGGCTGTGTCCAATAAAACTTTATTTACAATAACAGGTAGGACAGATCTGGTTCAGAAGCCATAGATTGCTGACACATACCTTAGGATACTGACTTATTGTCTGTAAGACCTTTACTCCCAGATCCTTTTCCTCAGTTCTAAAGACCTCTTTCCAAAAATAACTTCTAGTCTTGTGAGTCTTAACTGTCTTCCTGGTAAATGAGTAATTTATAGCTTTAATGGAAGAGAAATGGCACATAATTAAAAGAATGTTCATTTTGAATTCAGGCATTTTGAGAATTAAGAATATAGACTTTTGGCTTTCATAGACTTTGATTTAAAGACAGAGCTAAACACTCTGGATGAGTGTTCAGAGGATGAGATGGTTGGATGGCATCACTAACTCTATGGACTTACGGAGTTTGAGTAAAGCTCCGGGATTTGGTGATGGACTAGGAAGCCTGGTGTGCTGCAGTCCATGGGGTCGCAAGGAGTTGGACATGACTGAGCAACTGAACTGACTGAACTGAAATATTCTGGGGATGGGAAGAGGGGTAAATGGAAAACACCATGTCTCTGGAAACTGAGTAACTTGGTCAGTACTCAATGGACTAAGTGATACTTGAACATTAGCTGCAGGGTGCTTACCACACTGTGATACTCACATTAATTCAAAATAAAATCAAAAAAAAAACAAAGAAAAAAGATTTAGAATGCAAACAGTTTAAGGAAAACTTTTCCTCTTTTTCATACAAAAACTGCATAATGCCCCACTTAACATAAACATTGTATTAATGATAAAGCGCTTACAATACAAGTTGATTAGCTACAATAGCTCCTGTCTATTCAAATGCATTAGTTCTGAAGGGACATTGCTGCACCTAATTTGATTTCCCCCTGAGCAGTACATGATGTGTTATTTGATGCCCTTCAAAGGACACGATTAGCCAAGCTATAAAGTGTCTGATTTTATTAGCTTTGCTGGGTTTTATCAGTTTGTAAATGTGTTATTTTCTCCATTTATTGTGCCTATGGGATCCAGAGATAGAGTAAGCATCAAGTTAATATGTTTTGGGGAGGCAGCAATGACCATACTTTAACACTTACGCTGTGTTGTGATGACACTGAAGGTGGAGTCGTGGAAACTGTAATGTCAGGGCCATTTATCAAGGCAATTCTTCAATGCTATAAACCTCAGCTCTGACACTGAATTCAACAGTAGGCTTTTGTTTTAAATAGAACTGAGTGTTCCTGGGCTGCTGGGCTGCACAGCTAACAATCCTCCTTAACTGAGTAACAAATAGTCAATAATAAGAAAATAGGTCGGGCAGGTGGTCAGAGGAGAAAAGGAAGCAAAGGTGTTAGCCTAAGATACTGTGATTAAGGTTTTTTGGATGAGAGAAAAACTAAATTCACTTTTAGGTATTTAAATAAAAAAGGAAGTGCTCCATAAGGATATAAAACCACCACCAACCCTTCGCTTTTAACTGGGATAGAAAACACAGTACGCTCATTTAACTAGATCGCTTGGCAGGAAACCGTTTTGATGCCATGTATTCAAAGGGTGCCAAACCGAAGGACATAATCAGCATTGAAGTTGCTCAGAGTAGTTAACAGGTGTTTGCGGCTTCCAGTTCTGTATTCTTTTCAGGTTGCCTTCTATTTACTTTTTTCAGTGCTTATTCAAACCATTTGCCAGTGCATCAAAGCTGGTTACTGTCCTCACTGTTCAAGCAATTAATTCATTAAGATAATGCCTACTCACACAATGTTTTTATTTTTTTGCAATCCTATAATTAGTGTTTTCTTTTAGTCTGAAATCTAAAAGAAAATCAAAGGTTTCCCTCCTCCCCTTTCCCTATCAGGGAAAATTGTTCCCTTCAACTGATTATTTCTACCCATTTTCTTATAGAGATATGAATACGGCTGGTAAATGATGTGTTTTAAGTGATATGGACTAACAGATGTCAACTTAAAAAAAATAGTCAAAACCTAAAAGTTGAATTATGTTTTATTCAGTGGGAATATTCAGGACTTCAAGGCCAGGAGACAACATCTCAAGTAACTCTGGGAAAATTGCTCCAGGAGATGAGGGGAGGAGCCAAGTTACCCAGAAGTTGTCTTACAACAAAGGGCAGGTAGCTTGAACATCCAAGGATTATTGTTAAAGAAAACCAGGTACCCCAAGTTAAGGAATTTACCACTTTTATGTGCTGGGAAGATCTAAGAATCTGGGCTCACTGGAATCATTCCTTTCATATGCATCTCAGCTATCCTGGGCCAGTATTCTGTGTTTGTTTGTTGGTTTGTTTGTTTTTCGCATCCTGAGCTCCCTTGGGGCTCACTGGAGGGGGTGGAATGCAGCCTCATGTATGTTCAGTTCAGTTCAGTCACTCAGTCGCATCTGACTCTTTGTGACCCCATGGACTGCAGCACGCCAGGCCTCCCTGTCCATCACAAACTCCCAGAGTTTACTCAAACTCATGTCCATTGAGTCGGTGATGCCATCCAACCATCTCATTCTCTGTTGTCCCCTTCTCCTCCCACCTTCGATCTTTCCCAGGATCAGGGTTGTTAGGTAGGTAGAATAGGGAAAAGGAGTCCAAAATGGCGGTGGCTAAAAGACAAAGAAGGGAAAAGCCCACGAAAATAGAACAAAAGAAGGTCCCGAGGACGAGAGTGAGGACCTCAAGTAAAACAAACAACACTCCTGGCTGGCCCAATTTACATAGGACAGGCTCAGGGAGAGATAAACATATAAAAAGAGGAGCCAAAGCTAGCTCTCTCTCTCTCTCCCCGCCCCCCCACCCCCATGCGCTGGGGCACTCTTCTCGCATCTTTGGATAGACGTGCCCTCACGCTTCGAAGATGGATTTTCCTGCTATCTTCTAAATAAAATAGAGCTGTAACACTGATTTGTCTAAGAGCTGTAACATGGTCCATTCGAGACCTGAGAGCTATAACATGGTCTGTCCAAGACCTGAGAGCTGTGACACGCCAGGGCGGCTTTAATGTCCATCATCCCAAATCTTTGTTGTGACGAGACAAAGAACCGAAGAACATACACTTGCGTGACTAGGGTCTTTTCAAATGAGTCACTTCTTCGCATCAGGTGACCAAAGTATTGGAGTTTCAGCTTCAACATCAGTCCTTCCAATGAGCACCCAGGACTGATCTCCTTTAGGATGCACTGGTTGGATCTCCTTGCCAGCTCACAGTGGAGGGCTGCAGTCAATGAGTCACTAACGATCCTGACGTCCTTGTTTATTGATATGACAGGAAATACTTTATTTTTCACAGAGATAAAAATTATTATTAACCATTATTTTATAAAATTTAGGATTTTGAAAGCAACCTGGGGTGTAGGCTGTATGTGTTAGATGAGAAAAGATACAAATGTATTATGTGCCAGTGTCCTCCTAAGTACATTTTCTGCATTGTGCGTCATACAGATTATTGTGTACTATTATTGTGTAATATTATCTCCTTAACTCCATACTACAATTTTATGAAACTGAAACCATTCTTATCCCAAATTCACTGATTCGTGAAAACTGAGGTTGAGAGGTTAAGTGATTTGCCCCCAAAACCCCTTTAATAAATAGTGGAATAGGGATAAGGCCATTGTGAGATAAGGTCTAAGTCAAAGTAAATGAACTTTTTGAATGTTGTATACAAGATACTCCGTGAAATTTTCAATTTGAAATTTCTATATCAGCAATTCTCACATTCCTCATAGGTTTTCTTCCCCTGCACACACATCTCATCTTATCTTATACATAATCTTTACCTTGTGGTATCCCAAGGACTAAAGAACAGGGAGGAAAAAAAAAAAGCAAAGAGGGCCTTGGAATGCAGGAACGGAAAAAAAAAAAAAAAAAAAAAACAGAACCTTATTGTCCTTCCCTCCCCCATATTGGAACTACTAATGAATTTCAGGTCCTCCTGAGCTGTATAATCTGTCTCCCCTCCTATGCCATAGGGAGAAGGTATTTGCCTTACTCTTCCTCCACGCAGTATAAGCACCTCATCAAATCAGCAAATGACCCACAAGACCCCTATCCCATTCCTTGTACCCTGGGTATAAAAATGGACTAAGGACCCCTGTTCAACACTGGCTGTCCCTTGAACTGGCCCACTGTTTTCACAGAGTCTCCCACTCTAATAAACTTTATTTCCCTCTCATTCTCTCATGTCTGGAAATTCTTTTCCAACCCACACACCAACAAGATGCAAAAGACTTTTACTAGACAATAGGTGGGTAAATCAGTACTCAATGTGTGTGTGTGTGCGTGTGCACATGCTCAGTCATGTCCAACTCTTTTCAACTCTATGGACTTTAGCCCACCAGGCTCCTCTGCCAATAGAGTATTTCAGGCCTGAATACTGGAGTGAGTTGCCATTTCCCACTCCAAGGCATCTTCCCGACCCAGGGATCAAACCTGCATTTCTTGACTCTTGCACCACCTGGGAAGCCATAATACTCAGTATCATACATAGTTCAATTAAAGGAGAGGGCTGTGTGCTTATGCTAGTCCAGTATATCTTCATTCCACTAAAATGAAAGCAATTAAGCTAGAGATCATTGTTTTTCTGTTCCCTGAAGCCAGGATATAATGTCTTCCTCAGTAGATTTTCATAAACATCAATCATTATGTAACTTATTATTTTTAATTTTATATAACTTTTGACTATGCAATAAAGTATAATATATATATTTGAAATCTTCAAAACCCTATGAAGTTTGGATAAATTATTTGAATGTGAGAGAATACATCATTATCTGTACCTACTCTTTATCCACCTTTGTCTTGGGTATGGCCTAATTTATTGTGTCTTTCAAGCTCATATCCAAATATGAGCAGATTGACATTAAGTTGCAAAAAATTATTCTCTGCTATAAAATATTTTATTGTATTCTGAAGCAAAGTTATTCAGCACACATGCATGATATATACATGAGCACACATACATACAGACTCAATTATAATGGTTCAATTCACTTCTTTAGAATGTTACTTTTCATATATAACCAAAGGTAAGATGAAAATAGGAGTTACCAAGTTACATGTGGTATCACAGAGAAATGTGGGCATTTAAAACAGTGCATGTGTTTTAGAAAACATTCTACATCTCTTCCTTTTTTTCTAATTGATGCTATATTCTTAAATCTTCAAAACATTCAAACGGTCTGGGAAAGTAGCACCCAAGGCATATACAAGATGAAATATTCTTTGGTAGACTCTTCTGTTTCTACAGACAGGTTAGCCGTCTATAAGACTCTAATTCTTATTTTCCTGGACTTGCATTTAATATACATTACTGAAGTCTAATACTAGTATAAATCCTAGCATTCCTATTTTAATATCCTGTTCTATTAAAGGGGAAGAGTAATGTATGAGTACTGACTTTTCAAAGGAGGTTACTTCACTGCTGAAATAATCACAGAAAACCAAACTGTGGGTCTCTAATGAACTATGTGATGACTGCAAGGAGATCCAATCAGTCCATTCCGAAGAAGGTCAGCCCTGGGATTTCTTTGGAAGGAATGATGCTAAAGCTGAAACTCCAGTACTTTGGCCACCTCATGCGAAGAGCTGACTCATTGGAAAAAACTCTGATGCTGGGAGGGATTGGGGGCAGGAGGAGAAGGGGACGACAGAGGATGAGATGGCTGGATGACATCACGGACTCGATGGCTGTGAGTCTGAGTGAACTCCGGTAGTTGGTGATGGACAGGGAGGCCTGGCGTGCTGCGATTCACAGGGTCGCAAAGAGTCAGACACGACTGAGCGACTGAACTGAACTGAATCAAGTCCAAAGTTGCTCTTCTTGCCACATGATAGATCAATGAATTCAAAAGGTAAGGTATTGAGGCAAGGAACAGAATTTAATTAGGGAGCTAGAAGACTGAGAAAATGGCAGGCTAGTGCCTCAAAATAACACCCTTATCAGGGTCTGGATTCCAGGTTCTTTTATAGATCAGAAAGGAGCAATGAGGAAGAAGCAATCACAAGGCAGACTAGAGAGGGAGACGCAGCGGGAAAGTAAAGTGAAAGGGTCTTCAGTCTTGCAAGACATCTCCAAGGGAACGGCCAGCCTTTGGAAGGGGCATGTTAAACTCTTCTGTTCATAGGTGGGTTGGAACAAATGATCTCTCTCTGAACTGGTCAACCTGGAGTAACAGGCGAATTTGGCCTTGGAGTACAGAATTAAACAGGGCAAAGGCTAATAAGAATTTTGCCAAGAGAATGCACTGGTCACAGCAAACACTCTTCCAACAACACAAAAGACTCTACACATGTGTTAGGGGAAGCACACTGATTGAAACCGCCCACCCTGGCCAGGTACCATAGTAACCATTTGTATGAGTTGTTTTATGACAGGAGATCCTGATAAGGAATAGGGAACTAATAAGCCACCACCAACCAGAAGAGTTTTGGAAAGGTCTAAAGGAGACACCGTGTGTCCGCCCACTTTCCAGAATCCCTCTTGCTAGCATCCATCTTGGCTGAGCTATGCACGTGTCACCAAGAAAGACTCTGAATTAGAATGCTTGGTCAAAGACCACCCAGAAACTAATCCCATCACCATAAAACCTGACATTGCGAGCCACGCAGCAGAGCAGTTCTCCTGGGTTCCCTTACCCTACTGCTCTCCACACGGGTCCCCTTTCCCAATAAAATCTCTTGCTTTGTTAGCACATGTGTCTCCTTGGACAATTCATTTCCAAGTGTTAGACCAGAGCCCAGTTTCAGGCCCTAGAAAGGGTCCGCCTTCCTGCAACACATGGACAATATCAGATGGCTAATACCAAAATCAGATTGATTATATTCTTTGCAGCCAAAGATGGAGATGCTCTATATAGTCAGCAAAAACAAGTCCAGGAGCTGACTGTGACTCAGATCATAGACTCCTTACTGCCAAATTCATACTTAAATTGAAGAAAGTAGGGAAAATCACTAGACCATTCAGGTATGACCTAAATCAAATCCCTTACCATTATACAGTGGAAGTGACAAATATATCTTGTATAGACAGAGTCTCGAAGAACTATGGACAGAAGTTTGTGACATTGTACAAGAGGCAAGGATCAAGACCATTCAAAAAAAAAAAAAAAAAGGCAAAATGGTTGTCTGAAGAGGCCTTACAAATAGATGTAAAAAAAGTGAAAGGCAAAAGATAAAAGGAAAGATATACCCATTTGAATGCAGAGTTTCAAAGAATAGCAAGGAGAGATAAGAAAGGCTTCCTCAGTCATCAATGCAAAAAAATGGAGGAAAAAGGGAATACTTCATGCAAAGATGGGCACAAAAAAGGACCAAACAGAAGCAGAAGATACTAGGAAGAGGTGGCAAGAATACACTAAACTATACAAAAGAGATCTTTATGACCCAGATAACCACAATAGTGTGATCACTCACCTAGAGCCAGACATCCTGAAATGTGAACTCAAGTGGTCCTTAGGAAGCATCACTACAAACAAAGCTAGTGGAGGTGATGGAATTCCAGTTTAGCTATTTCAAATCCTAAATGATGATGCTGTGAAAGTGTTACACTCAATATGCCAGCAAATTTGGAAAATTCAGCAGTGGCCACAGGACTGGAAAAGGTCAGTTTTCATTTGAATCCCAAAGAAAGGCACTGCCAAAGAATGTTCAAACTACTGCACAATTGCATTCATCTCAACATGTTAGCAAAGCAACGCTCAAAATTCTCCAAGCCGGACTTCAACAGTACATGAAGTGTGAACTTCCAGCTGTTCAAGCTGGATTTTGAAAAGGCAGAGGAACCAGAGATCAAATTGTCAACATCTGTTGGATCACTGAAAAAGTGAGAGAGTTCCAGAAAAACATCTACTCCTGCTTTATTGACTATGCCAAAGCCTTTGATGTTATGGATCACAACAAACTGTGCAAAATTCTGAAAGAGATGGGAATACCAGAATATGTGACCTACCTCTTGAGAAATCTGTATGCAGGTCAGGAAGCAACAGTTCAAACTGGACATGGAACAACAGACTGGTTCCAAATAGGGAAAGGAGTACGTCAAATCTGTATATTGTCACCCTGCTTATTTAACTTATATGCAGAGTACATCATGAGAAATGATGGACGGCATGAAACACAAGCTGGA
The DNA here is from genome assembly GCF_001704415.2 of Capra hircus. Taxonomy (NCBI): domain Eukaryota; kingdom Metazoa; phylum Chordata; class Mammalia; order Artiodactyla; family Bovidae; genus Capra; species Capra hircus. The sequence continues at coordinate 37,348,915 of NC_030828.1, read as the reverse complement.
ATCAACACTGCCAGGAGAAACAGTAATAACCTCAGTAATGCAGATGACACCACTCTTATGGCAGACAGCAAAAAAGAACTAAAGAACCTCTTGATGAACGTGAAAAAGGAGAATGAAAAATTTGGCTTAAAACTCAACATTTGGAAAACTAAGATCATGGCATCTGGTCCCATCACTTCATGGCAAATAGATGGGGAAACAATGGAAACAACAACAGACTTTATTTTTTTTTTTGGCGGGGGGGGGGGGGTGGGATCCAAAATCACCACAGATAGTGACTGCAGCCATGAAATTAAAAGATGTTTGCTCCTTGGAAGAAAAGTTATGACCAATCTAGACAGCCTATTAAAAAGCAGAGACATTACTTTGCCAACAAAGGTCAGTCTAGTCAAAGCTTTGGTTTTTCCAGTAGTCATGTACGGATGTGAGAGTTGGACTATAAAGAAAGCTGAGCACTGAAGAACTGATGCTTTTGAACTGTGGTGTTGAAGAAGACTGTTGAGAGTCCTTTGGACAGCAGGGAGATCCAACCAGTCCACCCTAAAGGAAATCAGTCCTGAGCATTCATTGGAAGGACTGATGCTGAAGCTGAGATTACAATACTTTGGCCACCTAATGGGAAGAACTGACTCATTAGAAAAGATCCTGATGCTGGGAATGATTGCAGGCAGGATAAGTGGATGACAGAAGATGAGATGGTTGGATTGCATCACTGACTCAGTGGACATGAGATTGAGTAAGCTCCAGGAGTTGGTGATGGGCAGGGAAGCCTGGCATACTGCAGTCCATGGGGTCGTCAAGAGTTGAACATGACTGAGGGACTAAACTGAACTGATCTAAGGTGAACAATGGCACTTTAGTTTACAGGCAAGCAGAGGGGCAGGGTCCTCCAGGCAAGCCATTGAATTTGATTTTAATAATAAAAGCAACAAAAAGCAAGTCAAAGAAACAGTTTCCAACACAGAGTCAGAACTGGCTTTCTCCTTGCAACATAATCACATTTGATACATAGTTTTCAGATCTCTTTATTCTTCTTTAATATGGAACAGTCCCTTAAGTATCCTCCATGACCTTGACACTTTTAAAGAATATAGGACCACTTTGTACAATGTCTCTCATTTTAGCTTTCTCTGATGTTTCACCTTGATTTGATACAGGTTATGGATTTCTGGCAGATAGAGGACAGAAGTGATGCTGTAGCCCTCCAGGTGCACCATATGAAGAGGCATATGACATTGATTTGTCCCATTGCAGGTGATGTACATACTACTCACTTCATTGAGGTGCTGTCAGCTTCTCTATTTTCTCTTTGAATTAACAAATACCTTATGGGGATATATGTTGAGAATAAGTAAATATCTTGTTTAGGATATTTTTGCTCCTTAAATGTAACATCTATTGATGAATCTTGCCTGAAGCACTGAAGCAAGTACTGTAATGGCAATTTCTGAAGAGTGATTTTTCTAATTCCATCATGCTTTGTACATTTATTATCTGAAAGTATACTTTACAGAAGAGTTTTCCATTTCTACTTATTTACTCATTAATGTATATCAGTACTGAGTCATGGAACCTTATTTTATTCTATAATTTCAATTCTTTACTAACATGTGTTCTCTTGTCAAAATTGTCTCAGATTTGGCCAGTGGGATTCCTTTCAAGTTGACTCTTGTGTCCTTTGTGTTAGGCTTCCATCATTTTTCAAGGACTTTCTTACTTTATACCACAAGAATATCTTTGAGGCATAGTGTATACTCTTTCAGTTTCATAATTTCCTGAATACATCATGCCCTCTCTTATTTCTAAGATTTTAAAGTTTCATGGACCTCTCCCTGCTTGCCTCTCTTACTCCCTATTTTTCCTTACAATACCTACTCCACACCCACTTGAATTCCACATGCATGCAAGTCTTAGCTCAAACCTGCCTATTTTGGAAAAACTTAAGCACTAATATTCCTTTATACTAAGCCAAGCACTAAATAAATCATGCTGGCTGGGATAACCTCTATCTATACTCTGTCACTGCATTTGACAAATTGGTTTTTTAAAATTAAATTAGTTTTTCCCTATTACTTTGTACTGAACTGTTAACTCATTGAGAACAAGGACAGTCTGCCTTGCTCACCAGTATAATATCATAAAAAAAAAAAACACCCAATCAAAATATGGGCAAAAGACCTAAAGAGACACTTCTTCAAAGAAGACATACAGATGGCCAAGAGGTACATGAAAAGATGTTCAACATCACTAATTATTAGAGAAATGCAAATGAAAATTATGATGAAGTATCACCTCACACCAGTCAGAGGGCTATCATCAAAAAAATCCACAAATAACAAATACTGGAGAGAGTGTGGAAAGAAGGGAACCCTCCTACGCTGTGGGAATGTAAATTGGTAAATTATTATAGAGAATAATATGGAGGTTCCTTCAGTTCAGTTCAGTTGCTCAGTCATGTCCAACTCTTTGCAACTCCATGAACTGCAGCACGCCAGGCCTCCCTGTCCATCACCAACTCCTGGAGCTCACCCAAACTCATGTCCATCGAGTCGGTGATGCCATCCAGCCATCTCATCCTCTGTCGTCCCCTTCTCCTCCTGCCCTCAATCCCTCCCAGCATCTGAGCCTTTTCCAATGAGTCAGCTCTTCACACGAGGTGGCCAAAGTATTGGAGTTTCAGCTTTAGCATCAGTCCTTCCAAAGAACACCCAGGACTGATCTCCTTTAGAATGGACTGGTTGGATCTCCTTGCAGTCCAAGGGACTCTCAAGAGTCTTCTCCAACACCACAGTTCAAAAGCATCAATTCTTCGGTGCTCAGCTTTCTTCACAGTCCAACTTCACATCCATACTTTATCACTGGAATAACCATAGCCTTGACTAGACGGACCTTTGTTGGGAAAGTAATGTCGCTATCTAGGTTGGTCATAATTTTTCTTCCAAGGAGTAAGCGTCTTTTAATTTCATGGCTGCAGTCACCATCTGCAGTGATTTTGGAGCCCCCAAAAATAAAGTCTGACACTGTTTCCACTGTTTCCCCACCTATTTCCCATGAAGTGATGGGACCAGATACCATGATCTTAGGTTCCTTAAGAAACTAAAAATATAACTACCATGTGATCTTGCAATCCCACTCTCCTGAGCATACACTTGGAGAAAAAGATGGTCTGAAAGGATATATGCATCTCAGTGTCCACTGCAGTGCAGTTTATAATAGCCAAGACATGGAAGCAACCTAAATGTCGATCAGCAGAAGAATAGATAATGAAGATGTGATACATATATACAATGGAATATTATACCGCCATAAAAATAATGAAATAATGTCATTTGCATCAACATGGACAGACTTAGAGATTGTCATACTGAGTTAATACATAAAAAGAAATATTATATGATAAAACTCATATGTGTCTATTAAAAAATGATACAAATGAACTTATTTACAAACCAGAAACACACTCAGATATAGAGGATGAACTTACGGTTATGGAGTGGGGGAGGGGTATTTACACATTGCTATATTTAAAATGGTTAACCAACAAGGACCTACTGTGTAGTACAGGGAATTCTGCTCGATATTCTGTAGTAGTCTATTTGGGAAAAGAATCTGAAAAAGAATAGATACATATACCTGTACAACTGAATCACTTAGTTGTACATCTGAAACTAACACAACATTGTTAATCAACTATCCTCCAATATAAAATGAAAACTTAAAACACAACAAAGTTCATGTCTAGGAGTTATATAGACATAAAATGGATGTGCTGTGAAACTTGATTTACTAGTAACTAGCTAGTAAACCAGTTACTTGTTAGTGTAAACCATAATTATAAAATAATGTATTTAAGTGTATTTAGATGTGCTTACTCAAAGTGTCTGAATATTAAGTGTAGCTGCTCCAATCATCTAACTAAGCAGAGGTCTAGAATGGTGGCTAATGTTCTACTGCCTGTGCTCAAATCTCAGGATTCTAATCCTACACAAAGATTTTTTGTTGTTTTGGTTCCTTAGTCCTTTCATCTGCAGGAAGGGTATATAATAGTGACCATCCCATAGGGTAGAACTAAATGAGTTAATATATAACAACTACCTAGAACAAGGTCTATCTCAGTGCAAGCTTCACACAGAATTGTTTTTATTATTATGACTACTGCTACTACTGATTATTTATTACCTTCAATATTTGTATAGCCCTATAGGTCAATTCGGAGAAGGCAGTGGCAACCCACTCCAGTATTCTTGCCTGGAAAATCCCATGGACAGAGGAGCCTGGTAGGCAGCAGTCCATGGGGTCAGGAAGGGTCAGGACACGATTGAGCCACTTCACTTCACTCACTTCATACTTTATTACTGGAGAAGGAAATGGCACCCCACTCCAGTATTCTTGCTTGGAGAATCCCATGGATGGAGGAGCCTGGAGAGCCATGGTCCATGGGGAATCAGGGAGTTGGACACTGAAGTGAATGAGCACACACGCACTCATAGCTCAGTTGGTAAAGAATCCACCTGCAATGCAGAAGACCCAGGTTCAATTCCTTGGTCAGGAAGATTCTCCGGAAAAGGGATAAGCTACCCACTCCAGTATTCCTGGGCTTCCTTTGTGGCTCAGTTGGTAAAAAATCCACCTACAATGAGGGAGACCTGGGTTTGATCCCTGAGTTGGGAAGATCCCCTGGAGAAGGGAAAAGCTACCCACTCCAGTATTCTGGCCTGAAGAATTCCATGGACTATACAGTCCGAAGAGTCTAAAGGGTCGCAAAGAGTTGGACAGGACAGAACGACTTTCACTTTCCTTTCTAGCTTATGTAAAACTTATTAACACAAACTACGTTTTAACATGTAACTGGTACATGCTATGAAGCTACTGTCCAACTCTGAACCCTGGTGGCTGTTCAGTTCTGTTAGACTGGCATTATCCTATGTTGTCTCTGCCTCCTCTGTACTTCAACTGCTTCCATACTTGTAGGCATCTACTGCTGAACTAAACCTGAAGTTCTCCAATAGTAGGAATTTCATTTTAATCATTTTTGTGTCCTGACTACATGCCACACATCTTGTGAAGTGCCTGTCACCAGGCTAGCATGTGTTGAAACCTCAGGGAACAACAGAATCACTCTATGTACATATGAATCAATTTTTTCTTTTTATGCATCTACCTTAGTGAACTATATAAGAATATGGCTGATATAAAATGCTAATTATATGTCTAACTTAAAAATTTCAGAAAACTGGAGCTAATCTGAAAATGAAATCAGTCAAAACTATGACATTTCTTTTTCTTTTTATTGAAAACTAGAAGGTAGAATTGTAAATATTTGATTATTCTTTCTTGCAAAGACACAAGCTCTTTGTTACTCCAACATAACATTTTTTTCCCTTGCAATATGTTGTGTAATGAAGGAAAGTGATTTATATGTTCTTTTGCTTAATTAAACCACACAGAGTTAATGAGAGATCTTAAACCATTCCTCTCTGTTTACCTACACCTGTCCCAGTGTAACCATAATATTATAAAAATAAGGAAAAGAATGTGAACCACTTAATTCCATGAACAATTCAGTAATGAAGACCTGTTATTATTTTTTTCCCATTCTGCTTCAACTACTTTTTGATCAATTTGAACTCTGGTTAGGCTCTATCAACCAGTTTGACTAGTGAGGTAAGTATGCCCACCTCTGAAAAGAAAACAAGATGGACTGACTTTATCAGTTTGTAGGGTCAGTCTCTCATAGACACTGAAAGATTCTGTAAAGATCCCATCGTCAATTTTTTTTTTAATGCACAAAAACTTGAAATCTGCCTGTAGTGATTTATTTATGCATTAGTTAAGCTTGTTTGGTGGGAATGACTCAGTTTACTTCAAAATTTGAATGAGAAAGTTTATATAATAAAGAAACTTGGAGAAATTCGGACAATGGGAAACAGAACTACTTCTGCTCAGAAATTTTCATTGTTTGGAACAATCCTTTTCTGTTAAGGTTTTCTGATTTTTAAATAAAAATGTCCCTGGTGCTTACATCTTCTCATATCTTATCAAAAGTTAGTTTATTCATTGGAGAAATGTCTATTTAGTTCTTTGGCCATTTCTCCAAAGAAGACATACGGATGGCTAACAAACACATGAAAAGATGCTCAACATCACTCATTATTAGAGAAATGCAAATCAAAACCACAATGAGGTACCACTTCACACCAGTCAGAATGGCTGCGATCCAAAAATCTGCAAGCAATAAATGCTGGAGAGGGTGTGGAGAAAAGGGAACCCTCCTACACTGTTGGTGGGAATGCAAACTGGTACAGCCACTATGGAGAACAGTGTGGAGATTCCTTAAAAAATTGCAAATAGAACTACCTTATGACCCAGCAATCCCACTGCTGGGCATACACACTGAGGAAACCAGAATTGAAAGAGACACATGTACCCCAATGTTCATCGCAGCACTGTTTATAATAGCCAGGACATGGAAACAACCTAGATGTCCATCAGCAGATGAATGGATAAGAAAGCAGTGGTACATATACACAATGGAGTATTACTCAGCCGTTAAAAAGAATTCATTTGAATCAGTTCTGATGAGATGGATGAAACTGGAGCCAATTATACAGAGTGAAGTAAGCCAGAAAGAAAAACACCAATACAGTATACTAACACATATATATGGAATTTAGGAAGATGGCAATGACGACCCTATATGCAAGACAGGAAAAAAGACACAGGTGTGTATAATGGACTTTTGGACTCAGAGGGAGAGGGAGAGGGTGGGATGATTTGGGAGAATGGGAATTCTAACATGTATACTGTCATGTAAGAATTGAATCGCCAGTCCATGTCTGACGTAGGGTGCAGCATGCTTGGGGCTGGTGCGTGGGGATGACCCAGAGAGATGTTGTGGGGAGGGAGGTGGGAGGAGGGTTCATGTTTGGGAACGCATGTAAGAATTAAAGATTTTTAAATTAAAAAAGAAAAAGTTAGTTTATTCAAAAGAGAAAGCACCAACTGATTGAGTAGGAAAGATGCTGAATATGGAGAATTGAAAAATGAAGGTAAATTCATGTCAAACATGTTTTTATAGATTTAATATATTGTACAATATTTCTGTAGCATGAGAGACCATTTTATGATGTTCTTGAAACATGACCTCTTCCTTAAAATGACTGCCAAAAAACAGTTCAGAAAGGTCTACAAAGAAGTATGTACATAACATCCCCCAGTGGTATGTGATACTAATAACAACATTGCATTATATTGAGGACTGTATCAAAACTAGGCCTTCAAAGCCTTGAATTACTTTGTTCATTTCCATCCATATCTCCAAACACTGACTGGCTGTTTAAACTTCCAGAGATCAGAGTCCTTTCCCTGTCCCCCAAATCCCTCTTTATATTCCTCAATATTTGGCAGATAGTACTTCTTAAATGAATACTTAAGTTGTTTAGCTATTTATGTAAGCAAGATTGTTTTGCTTTTATAATTTCCATGCATACCTCCTTTCTAAATGGAAGTTTCCTGAAGATTTATGAAAACATAAAGTCTATTTTGGGGCTTCCCAGGAGGGGCTAATGGTAAAGAATCTGCCTGCCAACACAGGAGATGCAAAAGATGCGAGTTTGATCCCTGGGCCAGGGGAAGATCCCCCAGAGTAGGAAATGGCAGCCCACTCCAGTATTCTTGCCTGAAAAATTCCATGGACAAAGGAAGGTGGCAGGCTACAGTCCATGGGGCTACAGAGAGTCAGACACCACTGAGTGACTGAGCATGCATAAAGTCTATTTTGGGTAAGAATTCTCAAAGTTATTTCTTTAGTCAGTTTAGGGTTATAGAATCAGGAAAACATATGTCTTCTTTTTTTATCACTAGCTATTTTTATTATCCTAAAGAAGGTATTCATTTAGTGGTGGTGGTGGTGTAGCTGCTAAGCGTGTCCAACTCTTGCGACCCCATGGACTGTAGCTTGCCAGGTTCCTCTGTCCATGGGATTCTCCAAGCAAGGACACTGGAGCAGGTTGCCATTTCCTTCTCCAAGGGAGAGGATGATATTTTTTTAAATTAATTTGGTTTCAATATAATTATTTTAAAAATCTGTATGCATATACATAACCAGAATAATTTCTAAATGTTTATCCATTTCCAAACATTTAAATGTTAACCAGATACCCCTATTTTGCATGGTTGTTTTTTGAAATCTTAAAAACTTAAATGAAATAATAGGAGATATCTAAAATAGAATTATTTTCCCATGTACTTGCCATATTAAAATGTATATTAAAATAGTTACAAAGTTTATAAGGATTTCATTGTTTAAAATCTAAAGCATAAATCATGTTCTTTTTTTTTTAAAGAAATGCTTATTCTTGTGTATATTCTTCTTTACATAGTTACTTTGAATTTGGAAGAACTGCCTATGCAATTGCTCAGAAATTCAACGTTTTAAAGTAAAAACGTGTAATGCTGTAACCATGGTGGCTAGCCTTTAATTTTTCTATTTTCTGCCTCTGTGAGTTTTAAGTTTTGGCCTAAAAGTTTCTTCAATGCGTCAACATACCTATTATTTCAATATATTATTTTTTATGTTCTCTAACAGAAGCACTCACTTATGCAGAAGTAATAAATTATAAGTATTCTTCCTGGCTGTTTACAAGGAATTATTGGGAATGCAACTGGGAAAATGTGTTCTTTGAGTTAAAAATAGAGACTTTCACTATAACTACTGCTATGGAAATAGGTGTTTATTTCTAATTGAGTATAACATATTATTGCTTGAAAATAAGTATATGATATAAGCTAAACATTGTGTGCCTGAATGTTTACAGATGTCTGTATGCTAAACACACTGCATAGTATTATATAAGCCAAAATAACAGTGACTGCATAAGAAGGCAGATTTAGAGATGGAGGCTGCGTAAGCTTGAAGAAAGATGAAGAAAGCAATATGAGGAAAAAGATTGTTTAAAAAAACACAAAGACTCATACAAATGCATGTTTATGACATTTAAAAATAAAAAAACAGAAATGGGTAAAAAAGTAATCCATAAAATAAAGCTTAAAATTAATTAAGAATTATTAAGTGCTCACAAATAATTTCAACGTTATATTGCATAAAGAACACCACATATGGGAAATAATAACTTAAGATGTGATGTTTTACATGTACTCTAACACATGAAGAAAATGGTGAGAATTCAGACTATAAAAAATTATTACATCTATGCATTATATTTTAAATTAACAGAAAATAATCATTATGCCAAACGTGTATATTAGGAACATTGAACATGCAATTGGCAAAGTCAAAATTCTCAAAGAAGTAAATTATGAATTCAGATGAAAAATTATGGTAAACAAATAGAACTTAGTGATATTTATCAGAAAATCCTAAGATAATTAAAATGTTAATTGTAATAGTTGAAAATATCAGTATTTATGAAAGAAAGTAATTCATTGCTGGTCTTTACAAAGTTATTATCCTTCAAGTTCTGAAGAAAAAAACTGCTAATTTTAAAAATCTATTTATTTATTGGCTGCACTGTGAGGCATGCAGAATCATATTTCCTTGACTAGGGACTGAACCCATGCCCTCTGCAAGAAGCACAGAGTCTTAACCACTGGACAACCAGGGAAGTCCCCTATAATTTGCTGCTTTTAAACACAATGCCACGATACTTTGCTACTGAGGTTGATAGAAGTTTTAATACATTTTTCATTTATCCATAACTTCAACCAATGTTTACCGACCACAGTTTATGTTCCAGAAAAATAAAACACTCTGTATCAGTACAACTAGAATGGATGAATGATGCCCATTAAGATCTTTATAATCTGAGTGAATACTGGCATATTAAAGATTATTTATAATATTTTAAGTGCTATTATATGGATTGCCATAGATATGAATGCCAAAGTAAAATGATTATTGTTAAATGGCAGAGAAAACAAAAATTACAGAATTCTTTCCACTACAGTTATATACATTATATAAGTGCAATGAAATTTCTAGCAGATAAAAAACAAAATCTTAAACAAGGAGTGTAATTAATAGTGGCTTGTAAAGAACTAGTGTAATTTTGATGAAATGACGCATCAAAATCATGTTTTCAAGTGTTTGAGTAAAATTTCATTTTCAGGTACACATGTCAGGTATACATTTCATACCAAGGTATCTGCCTAGACCCTTAATTAATATTAGTATAAAAAGAAGTTGAGGCAGGGCGAACACAAACAGAATCTCTAAGCCCTAAACCCTCTAGTACCTAAACAGGAAACACATCACAAAATCTGTTCACTAGACCTTGCTATATTGGCCATAGAAAAATCATGAGTGTGAAATACTAGCATGTCTCAAGAGATTTGCATGTCAGTTAGACCCCCACATTAACAGAGAATATGAATGATTCTAAATAGAAGGCAACACTGAGCAGACAGCCAAAAAACTATAGATAAAACTCTACCATTTGAACAAGAGATCAAATTAACAGCCTTGATTAATACCAGCAAGAGTGTAATTGGGAATTACAGAAGGCAGGCAAACCAGAAGGAGGCCTCAGCACAACATCAAAAATATATTTGCATACATATTCAAATATTTATTGAGCAAGTTCTCTATGAAAAATACTTCGTGTGTTTCTTAAAGGAATCTAACATCTTCAGTGGGACAGGGGACAGAGATACAAATAAATCTAACTTCTGAATTCCTAAGGTTGACTTTTTTTTCTTCTTTCGGTAGTGGAATTATTTATACTATGCACTCAAAGAATTTGTAGATATCTCCTTACTATGCAATTTACCATGTGATTTTTTCTTCTACATTGTAATATTCTAAAGGGTATATTGTATCACATATGTTTAGCTATAATAAGTTTTTACGGAATGAATAAAACAATGACCTAGTAGTTCAGTATCTAATACTAGTAAATTTTATGAAAACCATATGCCCTTATTTGGGCAGGGAGGGAGCCAGCATTTTTGGATAAGTACTGGCATACACCAACAAGCTTATTGGCACGATGCATGGATATTGTTCATGACAAACAGATAGGCAAATAGTGACAGATTTTAATTTTGGGGGCTCCAAAATCACTGTAGACAGTGACCTCAGCCATGAAATTAAAAGATACTTGCTCCTTGGAAGAAAAGCTATTGTAAACCTAGGCAGTGCATTAAAAAGCAGAGACATCACTTTGCTGACAAAGGTCTGTAAAGTCAAAGCTACGGTTTCTCCAGTAGTCATGTATGGATGTGAGAGCTGGACCATAAAGAAGGCTGAGAGCTGAAGAATTGATGCTTTTGAACTGTGGTGCTGGAGAAGACTCTTGGGAGTGCCTTGGACAGCAAGAAGATGAAACGAGTCAATCCTAAAAGAAATCTACCCTGAATATTCATTGGAAGGACTGATGCTGAAGTTTCAATACTTTGACCACCTGAAGCAAAAAGCTACTCACTGGAAAAGATCCTGATGCTAGGAAAGACTGAGGGCAGGAGGAGAAGAGGGCAACAGAGGATAAGATGGTTGAATGGTATCACTGACTCAGTGGACCTGAGTGTGAGCAAACTCTGGGAGATAATGAAGTATAAGGAACCTGGTATGACGCTGTCCAAGGGGTTGCAAAGAGTTAAACAAGACTTAGAACTGAACAACAACACTAATTAGAAAGAAACCCAAACACCTTATAACCACTAAGAAGACTTCTCAAAATATGTCTCTGACCCCTTTAATTTCCTCTCCTGCTAAGATTTTCTTCCCTCATTTTGTTCTGAACAGAGAGGTTCTTCCTACTCCTGATGGAGATAAGGTCATCTTTATTTCATGGGCATCACTAAGTGTTCCCTTTGCCTGGAAGACTCTTAACCCAGATCCTCAGATGACCAGACCTATCTCCTGAATCAGTTCTCAGTTCAAATGTACCCACTCCAGTGTTCTTGCCTGGAGAATCCCACAGACGTGGGAGCCTGGTGGGCTGCCATCTATGAGGTCACACAGAGTTGGACACAACTGATGCGACTTAGCAGCAGCAGCAGCAGCAGTTCAAATGTCATATCCTCAAAGAGACCTGATCTAAACTCTATTAAAGAACACCCCACTTTCCCCCTCTTCCTATCCAGTCACCCTCTCTGACATCTTTCATGTACTCATCACCTTCTGAAACACTCTTATTTATGATCTGTTTATATACTTATTAACTCTCTCCTCCAAGAAGACAGGGACCTTGTTTTGGTTGGTGTTGTTTCCAGATGTATCTGCAATATGCTTAACAGTACCAAGCACGTAACAGGTGGTAAGAGCAAATTGCTGAATAAGTGAATAACATAGTGAATAGTCATGTCTGCTTCTTTATATCCATGTAGCCTCACAAGGTACACTATTAATTTGAACTTTGTAAATTAGTATTCATTCTGTATGCAAGCTTCTAATTGCAATGCATACCCAGGAAATCAATGAGCTGATAGCTTGCACATAAAAATTAATGCCTTACCACACCCAAACTATAGATCCTAAGGTCCCAGAGTAATATAAATTAAGACCCACTTTGTTTTTAGCTGACGGAGTGTTAGAAAAGTTTAGTGACCAATGATTTTAAAAATATGATGGGAATGAGAATATATCCAGATGTAATACTCACGCGGTTGGATAAGTTTTTTTAAAGACGCCCATGACTTCCCTGGTGGCTCAGACGGTAAATTGTCTGCCTGCAATGCAAGAGACCCATGTTCGATCCCTGGGTCGGGAAGACCCCTGGAGAAGGAAATGGCAACCCACTCCAGTATCCTTTCCTGGAGAATCCCATGGACAGAGGAGCCTGGTAGGCTACAGTCTACAGGGGTCGCAAAGAGTCAGACATGACTGAGCTATTTCACTTTCATGATACCTGCCAGTTTCAAAAAATAGGACAGGAGGAAAAATTACAGGATACACAAGGTATATTACTAATACTTCATCCTTTGTGAGATACCTTACCATCATCTCTTTGTGGATTTTATGATTTTCAATTTCCAGCAATATTATGGAAGAATGTGGGGTTTAAATTGACACTTGGGGTCTCGCCCTATGTCCAGTGGTATATATGTATATACATGAATATATACAATATATATCCTGTCCTCACCCTCTGATGCATATATGTGTGCCTTCACACACAGGAAAAGGGAAATATAAGGATATAAGCACCACATGGCTCCTTTTACAGATCAGAGACTGTTGCTTGAAGAGCTTAATGCAAAGCAGATCCTAACCCTGGTGCAACTATGTGTTGACTCATTGTACTTCCTCAATTTACTAAAGATATTTTTTACTAAATATATGAGAAACTGTACCAGAATATTTGTATGCATTAATTCAACTAATGTCCGTAAAAGCACTGTAAAAGAAAGAGTACAATCATTATTCAACGAAGAAGTAAACAGTGAAAGGAAAGATTACATATCTTGCTCACTGTCACAGCTATTAGGGGAGGAGCTAGGATCTCTCTATTTCCAAGATGATGCTCTATCCAGAGTAGGAGGTGTTTATGATGAATAATGTTCAGTGCTAATTCATGAGTAATTTGCACCTAAAACAAAAGTTTATTGGTTTATTATTTCTCTCACTTTCTTATCATGGGACAAACATCATTTTTTTTTTTTTTTTTTTGCTGTTAGATATTTCTATATGACTGATTTGCTGTTGTTCAGTTGGTCAGTTGTGTCTGACTCTTTGCAACCCCATGGACTGCAAGCATGCCAGGCTTCCTGTCTTTGACCATCTCTCAGAGCTTGCTCCAACACATTCCCATGGAGTTAGTGATGCCATCCAACCAGCTTATCCTGTGTCGCCTCCTTCTCCTCCTGCCATCAGTCTTTCCCAGCATCAGGGTCTTTTCCAATGAAATGTTGTAAATATCATTTTAGAAGTAAACAATTTAGTTTTCAATTCTTGGCAATCATGTTCCCACATTGCATGCCATACTGACAAAAGATGTCACACATTCTAAATAGTGCATCCTCAGAATAGCAAAGCCTCCACCAAAGTAGGTATAAAATAGCATATACTAGTTTATATTCAACAATATCACTATACAGTTTGAGCAACATTTTTTTCTAGCTGATCTTTTCTTTTTTTTTAACATGTCTTTACTTTTTGACCTACAAGAAATTCCAGGCTTGTCTAGAATTTTCTCTGCTCTAGATATTAATCACGAGAATCAACCATTTTTCCAAAGGAACGTTTCGTTCATTGAAGAATGGTGTTTAGAAATTAAGATGTAGGGAATAACTATGCCATTATTACTATGGTGTCATTGTTTCAAGTCTCTCCTAAAGAACAGAGCTATTAAATATGTGAGTGTTTAATAACTAGTACATATATTTTGTATATCTCCATTTTTCTATACTTTTCATAGTATGTAGTTAAAAATTATTATTTCTTACAATGGTGGCTCAAACGGCAAAGACTCTGCTTGCAATGCAGGAGACCTGGGTTTAATCCCTGGTTCAGGAAGATCCCTGGGGAAGGTAATGGCTACCCACTCCAGTATACTTGCCTGGAGAATTCCATAGATGGAGAAGCCTGGTGGGCTTCTCCAGGACATCACAAACAGCTGGACACGACTGAGTGATTAACACACATATTTCTTACAGATAGCTCAAATTCAGAAAACTTTGACTGAGATATGTAAATCCACTCCATTAAGTCAATCTGATCATTAAAAATCATGTCCATCATAATTATTATCTGTTCATTTATGGGCTTCCCTGGTGGCTCAGATGGTAAAGTGTCTGCCTACAATACAGGAGACCCGGGTTCGATTCTTGGGTCAGGAAGATCCCCTGGAGAAGGAAATGGCAATCCACTCCAGCACTCTTGACTGGAAAATCCCATGGACGGAGGAGCCTGATACGCTACAGTCCAAGGGGTCGCAAAGAGTATTCATTTATACTTACATGTTTTCCAACAGAGACGATAAAAATAAGTAAGGTATGAGTTCTGCCCTCAAAGTTTACACAATTTAATGAGAGATAAGCATATTTTGATAGAGCTATCAAAGCCAAATCTTTTGGAGTAAAGAATTATATAGGTGAGTAAATAATACTTGACCATGTATCATTACATGATAGTAATTATACAGACCAAGAATATTACTTAACAAACAGCTAGAAATGGAGTCGAGAATAATAATACCATTTAGTGAGTACCTTCTATATGCTGTGCACTTTGCTAAGTTCTTTATGCATATTATTTCCTTTAATGTTCATAACCAACTTATTAGTTAGTGTCTGAGCCCATTAGGACTGCCAAAACAAAATATCACTGACTGTGTATTTTATAAACAACAGAAATTTATTGCTCACAGTTCTGGAGTCTTAAAAGTCCCAAGATCGAGTCAGCAGCACATCTGCCTTCTAGTGAGAGTCCCCTTCCTGGTTTCCTGCCTTCTCACTCTGTCCTCACCTGGTAGAAGTGACAAGAGATCCCACTGGAGCCTGTTTTTAAGGCATGGAATCCACCCATGAAGCTTCCACCACCATGACTTACACACTTCTCACCTAAAGGCCCCACCTCCTAATACCATCATCTTTGGGAATTATGATTTCAACACATGAATTTTGAGGAAGACACAAAAATTCAAATATAGCCGCTAGACACCACTGTCATCTCCTTCTTATAAACAGGAAAGCTGAGATGCAGAGAAATTAAGTAAAACACCAAAAGTCAAACAGCTATTAAGAGGCAGATAAGAGATTTGAACAAGCGACGTCTAACAGAGTTTCAGCTCTCAACAATGGTAGTTCAGGGAACAGATTGGGCACTGACTAGACATAGTTAAAAGACATAGCACAGATGAGATAATTGGTGATTGGGATATATCCATGATAATTCCATAACAAATAGACTTCAGATACTGACAATTCAGTCTCAACTTTTAAAGCTCATTCTACAAGGAATTGATGCCTCTCTTGGGAAAGAAGGAAGAAATACACAGAAATACATAGAAGCTTATTTTTCTTTTCTTTGGTTATTGTATAAGTTTATCAGGAAATGACAAGCACCTTTTAAGTCCGGGCCAATCATAAGGTAAGTGGATTCCTCTAATTCTCTATAGTTGTCATTTTATATGCCATTAATTGAGATCTAGGTTGAGATCCGTATTAAATATGTCAGGAATTGTTAACAACACATGACAGTCACAAACAAGTATCACACACTGAAGTGCTGCATATAATCTGAAACACTTTTGCCAAGGCTGATACTTTTGATTTTAAGGAAGAAGAGTATTTGGATGATATTCCACATAATGGTTCTTAAGTGATTAATTCATCCCACAAAGTAGTTAGACTTAACTTTATTGCTTTGTAAAATGTGAGCTATACCATGAGGCAGTTGCACCTTAAAATATGAGGTTTAGTGGATTTACTGAAACTATAGTATATTACAATTTTAACAGTATTAAATACAAAAACCTTACTAAATGTCATTTGTTTTGCTCAGTTAATTACTAAGTGAATTTTTGTACCAGAGTATATTTGAAAATAATGTTATTCTAAGTGTTCTTAATTTAAAGAGGAAATAATTATAAAATCATATTGCTATTTTTTAAATGCACATGAATCCCTGTTTAAAGGTACACATAAACACGGGCATATTTATGGTGATTAAATAAATCCTTTTCCATATACTTACTTATTATATAAGAGCTAGTAAGATCTCACTCATTATTTCTTGGCAAATATTTTTATCTTTCATATAAGAAGGGAAATTCATATGGGTTATCTCCATATGGAAAATAAAACAGGATGAGAATACAAAAACAAAACAGCTAGGCAACAAGTAAACAAGAAAAAGAAAAAAAAAATCAAAAGATAGTAATTCACAACTCATGTCTGAAACAAATTAATAAAAGAGGAAGAACCCTGTAAGTTTCTCTTTGGCATCTGCCTTTGCAGAGAAAATATTAATGACCAAAAATTAAAAAAATAAAGTCAGTGTATATAATTCCATCAATTACATATGTGTGTGTGTGTGTGTATATATATATATATATACACACACATATATATATATCAGAATTTCATGCTAAGATGTTAAAACTGACTTGAGCAAAGTATCAAAATATAGCTCCATACATGATTTTGTGAGGTACTGATAATCAATCCAATTTCCCAGCAGCATTTCTTAATTTGGCAGTCCTCTATCCACACTGTAAAAACATAAAGACTTTTACAGGATCTGAGCCTTTTAAAGCATCTTGTGTTTTCTGCTGGCATCCATTAAATAGTAACAAGTCCCAGACTCTTTACAGATCCTGAAACCTCTCTTCCATCTAAGAGAATCTTGACATTATTGGCATAATTGCCACTCTCCCTGTGCCTTCCCTCCCATGGAAAGAAGCTGAAAGAGGGCATGATTCAAGTAACATGATAAACATCTGAGAAGTTTGTCCATTATCAAATATAATTTTGTAGTTTTACTTAGAGCAGTTTGGATCCATTCAAAAAGCAAATAAATCCCCTGATGAGCAATTATCGACTGCCTACAAAAGTACCAGGCACTATTTTAAGGTGCTGGGAACACACAGAAGAAAACTCCTTGAAAATTTACAGTCAATTTAAATATCGGTTTTGTTTAAAGAAAAAATGCAACTCAACTGATTCAATTTTCACCAAGCTGAAACTTGAAAAATAAAGCAGTTTGGTACCTTGAATCTACAAAGCAGAATATTCTTTGATGTTAAGGCAGCTCAGCACTGTGTATTGAAAGCAGTGTATTGTATGAAAATAAAGTTCATTCTTAATGCTTAGTATTCTTTACTTTCCTACCTAATATACAAAACCATAAAGACCTCATTAATACTGGATTGTTCAATTTAAATGTTTAAAAATTAAATAGACTTTGGCCTTGTATAACTTCCCTTAGAGATAATATATTTAGTAAAGTTACAGACCTCACTCATGATATCATCCAATGCTCCCAATGAGACCTAGATTATTAATGTTCTAGCAAAAGTAGAGGTTTAGAAGACAGAAATATTGCCACCAACATTAGGTCTGCAATGTGCAAATACTAGGGAAACTGTCTACCCTCTAACTCTTGTTTATTAGTAAAAGGAAAAGCAATCTTCCTTTTAAAGAAGCAGGGAGAATATTGTTTTTGTATATTCTTATTACACATCTCTTCCACCTGTTATATTTCACTGGCTCTGCTCAGTGTGGCTATTCTAATATTTTATCTGGCTTGACTTTTTCCTATTTACCCCAGGACCAAAATTCCAGCCCTAATCCAATCATTGGTCTTATCAAAGTATGCCTTTTCATTGCAACCAATCATTCATTCAACTTTTAACAATAAATATTAAAAAACAACACATGGTAGGCACTATTTTAGGTGCCAGAGACACAGCTAAGAACAAGAGTCCTATTTATGAGGAGTTTACATTCTACTGGTGTTGTATAAATAAAGAAGTACCTAAATATCAGATTATGATATGATTATGATTGCACTGAAAATTAAATAGCTTAGATATACAAGATTTTACTTTAAATGGCCTGAAAGATAGAGAAAAGAGCATGTACTGTGGCTAGCACAGTAAGTATACACCCAAAGATTAAGGTAAAGGACATTATATGTAAGCGATACAGATGGTTCAAAGGATTTAAGATAGAAACATTCATGGAAATTGAAAATAAAATATCTCACTGAATCTGGGCGTAGCATTATAGGAGGTGAAAATGAAATGCACAAAGATTGGAAATTAGCCAATTATTTTCTTCTGATTGCTATTATTAATATTTTTGTATAGAGTATGATTTACATTTTTTAAATGTGAGTCTGTTATGCTGAGAATAGAATATACAAAGGCGGACAAAATTAGAATCAGGAAATCAACTGGGAAATTATTGCCTTGTTTAAAGCAAGAGATAAATGTAATTTTGACTACATTGACATTTTTATAATGATACAGTTTATACAACTAGACACAGTATAGAATTAGGAAAATAAAGGAAATAAGGCTAATGCCCCTATATTAGGTTGAATTGAAATGTAAAAGCATTTACTAATTGATAGACTTTGGGCTCCGAAATCATTGCAGATGTTGCCTGCAGCCATGAAATTAAAAGACTTCCTTGCTCCTAGGAAGAAAAGCTATGAAAAACCTAGACAGCATATTTAAAAATCAGAGACATTGCTTTACTGACAAAGATCTGTCTAATCAAAGCTATAGTTTTTCCAGTCATCATGTATGGATGTAAAAGTTGGACCATAAAGAAAGCTGAACTCTGAAGAATTGATGCTTTTGAACCGTGATGTTGGAGAAGACTCCTGAGAGTACCTTGGACTGAAAGATCAAACCAGTCAATCCTAAAGGAAATCAGTCCTGAATATTCATTGGAAGGACTGATTCTGAAGCTGAAGCTGCAATACTTTGGCCACCTGATGCAAAGAACTGACCTACTCAAAAAGACCCTGATGCTGTGAAAGATTTAAGGCAGGAGGAGAAGGGGACAACAGAGGATAAGATGGTTGAATGGCATCACCAACTTGATGGACATGAGTTTGAACAAGTTCTGGGGGTTGGTGATGGACAGGGATAACTGGTATGCTGCAGTCCATGGGGTCGCAAAGAGTCAGACACGACTGAGCAACTGAACTGAACTGAATTGATAGAGACATATGCTTGTGAGAAAAGTTGAAGAAATACTTCTCTTTCAGTTCAATTCAGTCACTCAGTCATGTCCGACACTTTGCAACCCCATGAATTGCAGCACACCAGGCCTCCCTGTCCATCACCAACTCCCAGAAGATCACACAAACTCAGGTCCATTGAGTCGTTGACGCCATTCAACCATCTCATCCTCTGTCATCCCCTTCTCCTCCTGCCTCCAATCCCTCCCAGCATCAGAGTCTTTTCCAATGAGTCAACTCTTCTCATGAGGTGGCCAAAGTACTGGAGTTTCAGCTTTAGCATCATTCCTTCCAAAAAACACCCAGGACTGATCTTGTAGTCCAAGGGACTCGCAAGAGTCTTCTCCAACACCACAGTTCAAAAGTATCAATTCTTTGGCACTTAGCTTTCTCCACAGTCCAATTCTCACATCCACACATTACTACTGGAAAAATCATAGCCTTGACTAGATGGACCTTTGTTGGCAAAGTAATGCCACTGCTTTTGAATATGCTATCAAGTTTGGTCATAACTTTCCTTCCAAGGAGTAAGCATTTTTTAATTTAATGGCTGCAATCACCATCTGCAATGATTTTAGAGCCCCAAAAAATAAAGTTTGACACTGTTTCCACTGATTCTACATCTATTTCCCATGAAGTGATGGGACTAGATGCCATGATCGTAGTTTTCAGAATGTGGAGCTTTAAGCCAACATTTTCACTCTCCTCTTTCACTTTCATCATGAGGCTTTTTAGTTCCTCTTCACTTTCTGCCATAAGGGTGGTGTCATCTGCATATCTAAAGTTATTGATATTCCTCCCAGCAATCTTGATTCCAGCTTGTGCTTCTTCCAGCCCAGTGTTTCTCATGATGTACTCTGCATAGAAGTTATATAAGCAGGGAGACATTCCTTTTCCTATTTGGAACCAGTCTGTTGGTCCATGTCTGTTCTAACTGTTGCTTCCTGACCTGCATATAGGTTTCTCAAGGGGCAGGTCAGGTGGTCTGGTATTCCCATCTCTTTCAGAGTTTTCCACAGTTTCTTGTGATCCACACAGTCAAAGGCTTTGGCAAAGTCAACAAAGCAGAAAGATATGTTTTTCTGGAATTCTCTTGCTTTTTCGATGATCCAGTGGATATTGGCAATTTGATCTCTGGTTCCTCTGCCTTTTCTGAAACCAGATTGAACATCTGGAAGTTCATGGCTCACATATTGCTGAAGCCTGCCTTGGAGAATTTTGAGCATTACTTTACTAGTGTGTGAGATGAGTGCAATTGTGCGGTAGCTTGAACATTCTTTGGCGTTGCCTTTCTTTGAGATTGGAATGAAAACTGACCTTTTCCAGTCCTGTGGCCACTGCTGAGTTTTCCAAATTGGCTGGCATATTAAGTGCAGCACTTTCACTGCATCGTCTTTCAGGATTTGAACTAGCTCAACTGCAATTTCATCACCTCCACCAGCTTTGTTCATAGTAATGCTTCCTAAGGCCCACTTGACTTCACATTCCAGGATGTGTGGCTCTAGGTGAGTGATCACACCATTGTGGTTATCTGGGTCATGAAGATCTCTCTTGTATAGTTTAGTATATTCTTGCCACCTCTCTCTAGTATCTTCTGCTTCTTTTAGGTCCATACCATTTCTGTCCTTTATTGAGCCCATCTTTGCATGAAATGTTCCCTTGGTATCTCTAATTTTCTTGAAGAGATCTCTAGTCTTTCCCATTCTGTTCTTTTCCTCTACTTCTTTGCATTGATTGCTGAGGAAGGCTTTCTTATCTCTCCTTGCTATTCTTTGGAACTCTGCATTCAGATGCTTATATCTTTCCTTTTCTCCTCACTTCTCTTCTTTTCACAGCTATTTGTAAGGCCTCCTCAGACAGCCATTTTGCTTTTTTGCATTTATTTTCCTTGGGGATGGTCTTGATCCCTGTCTCCTGTACAATGTCACAAACCTTAGTCCATAGTTCATCAGGCACTCTACCTATCATATCTAGACCCTTAAATCTATTTCTCACTTCCACTGTATAATCATAAGGCATTTGATTTAGGTCATACCTGAATGGTCTAGTGGTTTTCCCTACCTTCTTCAATTTAAGTCTGAATTTGGCAATAAGGAGTTCATGATCTGAGCCACAGTCAGCTCCCAGTCTTGTTTTTGCTGACTGTATAGGGCTTCTCCATTTTTGGCTGCAAAGAATATAATCCATCTGATTTCAGTGTTGACCATCTGGTGATGTCCATGTATAGAGTCTTCTCTTGCGTTGTTGGAAGAAGGTGTTTGTTATGACCAGTGTGTTCTCTTGGCAGGACTCTATTAGCCTTTGCCCTGCTTCATTCTGTATTACAAGGCCAAATTTGCCTGTTACTCCAGGTGTTTCTTGACTTCCTACTTTTGCATTCCAGTCCCCTATAATGAAAAGGACATCTTTTTGGGGTGTTAGTTCTAAAAGGTCTTGTAGGTCTTCACAGAACCGTTCAACTTCAGCTTCTTCAGGGTTACTGGTTGTGGCATAGACTTGGATTACTGTGATATTGAATGGTTTGTCTTGGAAACGAACAGAGATCATTCTGTCATTTTTGAGATTGCATCCAAGTACTGGATTTCAGACTCTTTGTTGACCATGATGGCTACTCCATTTCTTCCAAGGGATTCCTTCCTGCAGTAGTAGATATAATGGTCATCTGAGTTAAATTCACCCATTCCAGTCCATTTTAGTTTGCTGATTCCTAGAATGTCAACGTTCACTCTTGCCGTCTCCTGTTTGACCACTTCTAATTTGCCTTGATTCATGGACCAAGGTTCAGAATCCTATGCAATATTGCTCTTTACAGCATCAGACCTTGCTTCTATCACCAGTCACATCCACAGCTGGGTATTGTTTTTGCTTTGGCTCCATCCCTTCTTTCTTTCTGGAGTTATTTCTCCACTGATCTCCAGTAGCATATTGGGCACCTACTGACCTGGGGAGTTCCTCTTTCAGTATCCTATCATTTTGCCTTTTCATACTGTTCATGGGGTTCTCAAGGCAAGAATACTGAAGTGGTTTGCCATTCCCTTCTTCAGTGGACCACATTCTGTCAGACCTCTCCACCATGACCCTCCCAACTTTGTGGCCCCACAGGGCATGGCTTAGTTTCATTGAGTTAGACAAGGCTGTGGTCCATGTGATTTTCCTTTAGGAACATGCTAAATTTGACATAAGTAACATGACCTACTATATAGCTGGATACATGTATCTGTAATTCTTGAAAGAAATTAGAGCCAAAGACATAGATTTGTTAAGCTCTCTGTTACTTTTGCTCTCTCTTACTCTTTCTTATTCCCCACCCCACCCCAATCTGGAGATGCATCACTATGCCAATTTCTACTTTTATCTTTGAAGCAGATCTATCTTTTAAGCAATCATATTCTCTTCTTTGCCAACACTGTCTTAATCACAATAGTTTTTTAATTAGTTTTGGTATCTGACAGTGTAGGTCCTCCAGTTTTTGCCCTTTTCAAATCCACCTTTGCTGTTTCGCTCCTTTGGAATTCCATACCAATATTATAATTAGTTTGTCACTTTCTATACATTCACTGTACAGGTTTTGCACAGGGTTAGTTATTAATTCCTAGATACTGATATATTTTATATCATCTTAAATGATATAGTTTATCAATGAATACATTAAAAGAAATTGTGGTGGTTTTTTTTTTAAACTATAACTTTAGCTAGTAAATATGTTACTAGAAGATGTTTAAATAAAGCTTATTAAAAATAAAAAGACCCTAAAGCGTGTAGCAAAGGTACTCAGTGACATTTTTTTAATATGCTTTCCCCTTCTTTCATTGAGCAGAACACACTTTGGGCTTAATTTGTGTGGTGTCAGGAGCTGCATATTCTTTCACTTCAACTGAAAACTTGTAAAAATGCAGTCTCACAGATAATTTGGAAAAAGTAGATAACAATTCTTAACAATATCATCAATGATAGACAGTAACATTTAACTGTATTTCTTTCTAAGGTGGTTTTTTTTTTTTTTTTCTATTTATCTCTTATTTTCCTTCTGATGAATTCTTACATATTTCTATCACTACTAAAGTAAAATATTTTCAACTTAATGTGTGAACATTCTAATTTCCCTATTATACTTAAGATTAAATACTTGAAAAAAAATCAGTCTAGGAACTATACAACTGGCTAACTAGGAATATGAAATAAAAATACAAATGCCTCTCAATTTTATAGACTTCCCTGAATCATCTGATTTCAACTCACAGTTGTAATGTGTATGTATGACTCTATCCAAAACATCCTAAAACCCTCTTATTTCTCAACATCCTTTTCATTATCCATGACTATGTGAAGGTATCCATTTTCATGAGAAATAGGTATAGCATATTACCTAGAGAACAGACAAAATAAACATTAAACTTTCTGAAAGTCAGCAAGCATTAAATCAGAAACCAATCAAAACTCAGAACCTATAAATATGTAAAATTAGTTGGTTAATTGGAAAGACTGTTCCTCAGGGAAAAGAGAAGTTTGGCAATGTCATTTCAAACTTTTACCTTCATTCCAACCACCCTATCTTTGGCTGGTTGCCTTGATGGCTGTCACTTGGTTTTGATCTTGACCCAGTTAGTGTACAGAGTTGATCAAATTCAGGCAACGTTCCATTTGGAATTCACTGGATCAGTTTTTCAATGTGGAGATTCAATGGTAAAGACTTAGCAATGATATTGACATAATATAAGATGCTTTACATCTTTGATTGGATTTCAGCCTTCCCAGCAACACCCTCCACCACTGTTCTGTAAATTTTGGATGCAGCTATCTCATAGAAGGCAATCTGAGATTATGAAGAGACAACTGTTTGGCTCATTATAAAGTCAGATGTGTTCTTTGGCATTTGAGTGGACAGCAGAGACTTTGACATTAACACATGGCTCATTAGGAATGGATTTGAGCTTGGCCTTTTGCTGCACTTAAAACAAAATACCTAATATAGAGAAGCAACTCCTTGAAAATGCCGATACAATCTCTTAAACATACAAAGCTGTAATTTAAAACAAAGGCACCATTCCTCTAGGCATTTGCCATTAAGAGCACAGTGCGTGTCTTAAAACTGTGAGGTAAACAATGAACAGACAGGATCATGTTCCTTTTATCTTTCTTGTTCCTAGTGACAAATACACAGACTTTTCCTGTTCTTCCTAACTGTTTGTCATGTTCTAGAACAGATTGTCTTGTAATTTCATGACAGGGTCATGTTTACAGCATTACATAGTAGTTAGTGGTCAGTTACCACTTTTATGATACATTTGATTTTGCAACTCAGCTGATTCAATTTACACCCAGCTGAAACTTGAAACATAAAGCAGTTTACTACCTTCAATCTACAAAGCAGAATACTCTTTGATGTTAAGGCAGCTTAGCACTGTGTATTGAAACCAGTATGTACACTATTAGCACAAACTGTTGTTTTTAACTTACACTGTTTATCAACTTTGCATTTTGACTGACCTTCACCATTCCCCTTGCTTCAAGTACTTTCAACAATAAATTGCAAAGTGTTTCATTCTAAAATAATTTAAATATTATTTTCATTTAATTTTGAAAAAGTCTATATTAGAATCTGTTTTGCTGCTCTGAACATGTAAAATTGTAAAGGAATAAATGCTGCTTTCATAATTTATGTATAACAAAATATACACCCTGTCAATTGAGAGAAGTGTGTCTGCCAGTCCTGTCAGTTATGATGAAAATTACAAATCCCTTATACTTTGAGATATGTTTGTAGAAGCAAATACAATGCTCAGGGAAAGAGCACATCTATCAAACATTTCATGGACAACATGACATGACTAAAAGCTTCAGAACTTGAGTAATGCTGAAAAGCACAAAATGGGTTCACATATTTTTAAACCTTCAAGATTTTAAATGATAAAAAGCTAGTACAAAGAGCCCATAAAAAAACAAACAAAAGAACAGATCAAGCGAACCTCTCTAAGCAAACAAGTTTAGTCTGAGACTGAACCAGCATCCACAACATGCTCTTCTGCTACCTATTTATGGTAGTTCCTTAACCAAGGCATATTTCATACTGCAAATGGCGGAATATCCTGCTAGATAACAATATGGGAAAACTTTCCTAAAGGGTCTCTGTCTTGTATTTAACTGAAATATATCCTAACCAGAATGAATCTATATTCTGTTCTGTTTATTTATGTCTTCATGGTTCTCATAAGAAGCACTTAAATAGATGTGTTTAATTGACTAAATAATCTTTCAAATTATTTTATCTTTATATAAGCTATCTAAAAGAAAAATATGCATCAGTCAGTTCAGTTTAGTCACTCAGTCCTGTACGACTCTTTGCGACCCCATGAATCGCAGCATGCCAGGCCTCCCTGTCCATTACCAACTCCAGGAGTTCACCCAAACTCATGTCCATCGAGTCGGTGATGCCATCCAGCCATCTCATCCTCTGTCATCCCCTTCTCCTCCTGTCCCCAATCCCTCCCAGCATCAGAGTCTTTTCCAATGAGTCAACTCTGCATGAGGTGGCCAAAATATTGGAGTTTCAGCTTTAGCATCAGTCCTTCCAAAGAACACCCAGGGCTGATCTCCTTTAGAATGGACTGGTTGGGTCTCCTTGCAGTCCAAGGGACTCTCAAGAGTCTTCTCCAACACCACAGTTCAAAAGCACCAATTCTTTGGTGCTCAGCTTTCTTCACAGTCCAAATCTCACATTCATACATGACCACTGGAAAAACCATAGCCTTGACTAGATGGACCTTTGTTAGCAAAGTAATGTCTCTGCTTTTGAATATGCTATCTAGGTTGGTCATAACTTTCCTTCCAAGGAATAAGTGTCTTTTAATTTCATGGCTGCAATCACCATCTGCAGTGATTTTGCATAGGTGAATCCAAATAAATAAGATCCCAGAAAAGACAATAACTACATAGTTAATAGCATTGACTAGGAATCAGAATAAGTAATTCCTAGCTATAACCAACGATAAACTATTTAAGTTATGCCTCATTTTTCAAATCTGTAAAATAGAATGACACTTGCCTTTACAAATTCCAAACCTGTGAAGAACAAAATAGAAAACCTATGATAACACTTTACAAAAATAACAAACCTATAAGAATTGGGGAAATTATATGCGATAAGAAGACTCAACTTTGAAAATAAAATCTTGAGAGGTTTTATGTTGTTGCTATTTAGCTGCTCAGTTGTGTCTGACTCATTGAGACTCCAAAGCCAGGCTCCCCTGTCCTTCACTATCTCCTGGGGTTTAGTCAGATTCATGTCTGTTAAGTCAATAATGCGATCTAACCATCTCATCCTCTGCTGCCCTCTTCTCCTATTGCACTCAATCTTTCCCAGCATCAGGGTCTTTTCTAACAAGCTGGCTCTTTGCATCAGGTGGCCGAAGTATTGGCGCTTCAGCTTCAGCATCAGTCCTACAATGAATATTCAGGGCTGATTTCCTTTATGATTGACTGGTTTGATCTCCTTCCCATCCAAAGGACTTTCAAGAGACTTCTCCAGCACCACAGTTCATAAGTATCAATTCTTCAGCACTCACTCTCACTCCCAATACTCACATCCTTACATGACTACAGGAAAAACCATAGCTTTGACTATAGGAACTTTGTCAGCAGTGATGTCTATACTTCTTAATATGTGGTCTAGATTTGTTATAACTTTCCTTCCAAGGAGCAAGCATCTTCTAATTTCATGGCTGCAATCACTATCAGCAGTGATTTTGTAGCCCAAGAAAAGAATATCTGTCACTACTCTCAATGTTTCTCCTTCTATTTGCATGAAATGATGGGACTGAATGCCATGATCTTAGTTTTTTGAATGCTGATATTTTAAGCCTGCTTTTTCACACTCCTCTTTCACTCTCATCAAGAGGCTCCTTAGTTCCTCTTCACTTTCTGCCATTAAAGTGGTACATTTGCATATCTGAGGCTGTTGAAATTTTTCTTGATTCCAGCTTGTGAGTCATCCAGCCCAACATTTTGCATATTATTCTGAATATAAGTTAAATAAGCAGTGTGACAATATTTCCAAACTGTCTAAATATCCAATAAAAAGTGCACCTTTTACAAATATGAATTTAGATTTCAGGAGTAAGGAATGATGTGTTGCTTAAGTCGGTAGAAATTTTAAAAATTTCTCCATGTTTATTAAAGGATCATCATCACTCAGTAACTCTGTGAAGTTTAAGCTAGATTTCTTTTCTGAACTGAAGATCAAAGTGCTCCTGACCACATGTAAGTGCTCAGGTACAAGAGAATTTGGAATTACCTGAAGAACTATTCATTCTGTGTGATTTCTGGGTCCTTCTGACCAACCTAGATCACTTTTTATTGAATGAATAAATCTTTTTACAAAGGAACCATTCTTATTTAAGCCTGTTTTGTATGGACAATGTACCTAAGTTGCTTGTTCTGCATAAAGTGCATAGAGAGAATCAACAGTTTGGAAATGTGCCTGGCCCGAGTATTTTAAATAGATTCACTTGGGTTTGGAGAACATAGTGTAATGCAGTAAAGAGTAAATACGAGAATGGGAGAGAGAATGCAGAACTGAAGATGGGTTTTATACCTGGGACCAGTAAACCAAGTAAAAGATTATGTACTATCATAGATAAATGTAAGGATATTTGTACTAAAAATATAATATTCTGCTGTGTACTGAGTTGCTCAGTCGTGTCTTGACTCTTTGTGATTCCATGGACTATAGCCTGTCAAGCTCTTCTTCCATAGGGATTCTCCAGGCCAAGCATTTCAGTGGGTTACCATGCCCTTCTCCAGGGGATCTTTCCAACCCAGGGATCAAACCCAGGTCTCTTGCATTGCAGGCAGCTTCTTTACAGTCTGAGCCACCATGGAAGCCCAATAATCCTGGAGTAGGTAGCCTATCCCTTCTCCAGGGCATCTTCCTGACCCAGGAATGGAACCAGGTCTCCTGCATTGCAGGTGGATTCTTCACCAGCCGAACTACCAGAGAAGCCCAATATGCTGCTGCTGCTGCTGGTAAGTCGCTTCACTCGTGTCCGAATCTGTGCGACCCCATAGACGGCAGCCCACCAGGCTCCCCCATCCCTGAGATTCTCCAGGCAAGAACACTGGAGTGGGTTGCCATTTCCTTCTCTAAGGCATGAAAGTGAAAAGTGAAAGTGAAGTCGCTCAGTCGTGTCTGACTCTTAGCGACCCCATGGACTGCACCCTACCAGGCTCCTCCACCCATGGGATTTTCCAGGCAAGAGTACTGGAGTGGGGTACCATTGCTTTCTCCTACCTGGCAAATACTCATTCAGTCCTCAGCATGTAAGTGGAAGGAACACAAAGTAAAATGCTTCATTTGTAATAATTCCAGAGTTAAAGGAAATATGAATTTGAGGAATGATGCTTAGAAACTGCTCTTCTGAACTTTCCCTGGAGGTCTAGTGGCTAAGGCTTCATGCTTCCAATGCAGAAGGCACCAGGGTTCAGTCCCTGGTCGGGGAACTAAGATTCTGCATGCTGTATGGTGTGTCCAAAAACATAAAGAAAATAAAGTAGAATTAGGAACACCTAAAAATATTTTAAAAATTGCTTATCTGTCAACTACAGCAGATAATAGCATTCAATTCAAAATGTCTTCTGTTGACAATCTCTTTAACAAGTGGTGCTGGGAAAACTGGTCAACCACCTGTAAAAGAATGAAACTAGATCACTTTCTAACAACATACACAAAAATAAACTCAAAATGGATTAAAGATCTAAATGTAAGACCAGAAACTATAAAACTCCTAGAGAAGAACATAGGCAAAACACTCTCTGACATAAATCACAGCAGGATCCTCTATGACCCACCTTCCCAGAATATTGGAAATAAAAGCATAAATAAACAAATGGGACCTAATTAAAATTAAAAGCTTCTGCACAACAAAGGAAACTATAAGCAAGGTGAAAAGACAGCCTTCAAAATGGGAGAAAATAATAGCAAATGAAGCAACTTACAAAGGATTAATCTCAAAAATATACAAGAAACTCCTGCAGCTTAATTCCAGAAAAATAAATGACCCAATCAAAAAATGGACCAAAGAACTAAACAGATATTTCTCCAAAGAAGACATACAGATGGCTAACAAACACATGAAAAGATGCTCAACATCACTCATTATCAGAGAAATGCAAATCAAAACCACAATGAGGTACCATTTCACGCCAGTCAGAATGGCTGCGATCCAAAAGTCTGAGAGCAATAAATGCTGGAGAGGATGTGGAGAAAAGGGAGCCCTCCTACACTGTTGGTGGGAATGCAAACTAGTACAGCCACTATGGAGAACAGTGTGGAGATTCCTTAAAAAACTGGAAATAGAACTGCCATACGACCCAGCAATCCCAGTGCTGGGCATACACATCTAGGCCAGAATTGAAAGAGACACATTTACCCCAATGTTCATTGCAGCACTGTTTATAATAGCCAGGACATGGAAGCAACCTAGATGTCCATCAGCAGATGAATGGATAAGAAAGCTGTGGTACATGTACACAATGGAATATTACTCAGCCATTAAAAAGAATACATTTGAATCAGTTCTAATGAGGTGGATGAAACTGGAGCCTATTATACAAAGTGAAGTAAGCCAGAAAAAAAAAAAAATACTAATACAGTATACTAATGCATACATATGGAATTTAGAAAGATGGTAATGATAACCCTGTATGCGAGACAGCAAAAGAGACACAGATGTACAGAACACTTTTGGACTCTGTGAGAGAAGGAGAGGGTGGGATGATTTGGGAGAATGGCATTGAAATATGTATAATATCATATGTGAAACGAATTGCCAGTCGAGGTTTGATGCGTGATACAGGATGCTCGAGGCTGCTGCACTGGGATGACCCAGAGGGATGGTACGGGGAAGGAGGTGGGGATGGGGGATCAGGATGGGGAACACGTGTATAACCGTGGTGGATTCATATTGATGTATGGCAAAAACAGATGTGGATGTTAAAATTTTTTAAAAAAAGTCTTTCTTTATGATTTTAGAGACCCTGCCACACACATGCACACATACTTTTGTCCATCAAAAATTTTCCAATTAACATCCACTTAAAAATTAAACTGAATTTTAATTTTTATGTGAATGTTATTTTATACTCTGTATTTTATGTATAAACAATGCAAATGTTACCTGTGTAGCAGTAAGAAAAATGAAGTCCTCAACTAAAACACTTCCTGAAAAGATTGTTCAAATTTTGTACAATATGACTGGTGAACTCACTACTGTATCTACCTGCTTTAAAACAGCTCCACATTCACCTCACTCCTTACTGAGCCCTCTTCCTCATCTTCAGCTCCAAAAATGCACATGATCATCTTCTAATAGGCTTTAGGAAAAAAGTTTATCCCAGAGTTCCCCAAGGTATGCATGTAAGGTAAGCAACTCCACAAATGATCTAGGATTACATGTACTTGTGAATCTTGGAAACAGAAAGGTTTTTCAACATCATTATTGTTAGTGTTTATTGTTCCAAAGTTTACACTATATGCATCCTCTTACTTATCACCAGTTCCATACATCAATAATCCAAAGTCTGAATTACGAGAACAAGGAAGGAGAAATGAAAAATAATACTTCAGAATTATGCCACATGAATGCCTGCTTCTAGAAGTGAAAGGGTGGAGATGATTCTCAGCACACAGGCTTATTTTTGGTTTTAAGCTCTATGGCCTGATTTCTACTTGACTACCATCATTTCTATTTGTGAAGATGTTAGAGGTATACAGCAGAAGAACTTGTGCTCAGTTTTATACTTTCACATACATTTATCAGATTATTATTTTTTTTACTTGTTATTGACAGTGCTTCCTATATTTTGGAATTAATTTTGAGGAGAATCTATGTCACCATCATTTCTCTAATAAGGGGCACTTTAAATAGACATTGGTTACTGGTAAAACTGTAAGCACTGACCTCTGCACATTCTGAAGGAAAAAGCTTTCATCCATTGCCAGAAAAGGCCTCTCAGGGATATTCCTACTTGTATTTGGCTGGATTTCTGAGCCTGAGAATCTTCTTGTACCACAGAGAAGGTTATTCCTCCTGGTATAATCAACCTATCAAACAGTCATTTATCCTGAACAATACTGTGCTGCTGCCTACATTTAGTCTCATAGTGAGAATAAAGTCATTTCTCATGAAATCTCTTAATAGATACCTCTACAACTCATTATTCTTTATTGTAAATAAGGTGCTAGGCAGTAATAAAACATGATAAAATGGAAAATGCAGTAACACTTTTGTTAAATCTCAAGTTGATGGTTTACCTTAAAGCATATTTTTCAGAAAATATTTCTTATATTTAAACAGATAGGACTCAAAACCATCTTATTCAATAATGCTAGTTTCATGTGTATGTGAAATAACTGACAAAGAAAGGAGTAAGAAAGGAAATGGGGTTTTTAAGCATCAAGTATGCTGACTGCAATGACAATACACTACCATAAGGGGAGCTGAAGAGAAAGAATCATGTCCTGACAAAATAAGTCCCATTTAGTTAGGGATCAAACCTGATATCTGGGGTTCCCAGGTGTCTCAGTGGTAAAAGAATTCGCCTACCAATGAAGGAAATGCAGGAACCATGGGTTCGGTCCCTGGGTTGGGAAGAGGCCCTGGAGAAGGAAACTGCTGCACACTCCAGTATTCTTACCCAGGCAATCCCATGGACAGAGGAACCTGGTGGCCTACAGTCCACGGGGTTCCAAGGAGTTATACACAACTGAGCACACACACAGCTAAACCTGGTATTTGAACACAGCACTTGAAAAACCTATCCACAAGAGGAAAATCAAATGTAAATTAAAAGAGTGTTTTATCATTTGAATATGGAGAAGGCAATGGCACCCCACTCCAGTACTCTTGCCTGGAGAATTCCATGGACGGAGGAGCCTGGTGGGCTGCAGTCCATGGGGTCACTAAGAGTCAGGCACGACTGAGCGACTTCACTTTCACTTTTCACTTTCATGCATTGGAGAAGGAAATGGCAACCCACTCCAGTGTTCTTACCTGGAGAATCCCAGGGACAGGGGAGCCTGGTGGGCTGCCATCTATGGGATTGCACAGAGTCGGACACGACTGAAGCGACTTAGCAGCAGAAGCAGCAGCAGCAGCATTAAGTGGTCACTCCCTGATGCTGTGAGATGCTGTGCCCACTGACTTGGAGGGTGATGCAATGCAGAGCTGATTTCTGGTGAGAGGTGGGACAACGGCATGAAGTTCAAGGAGCCTCCTGGGAAGGATGTATTAGAATCTCCCTGATGGGTTAGGACGACTCCATAAGAAACCTCCCAAGAGGACAGGAACCAAAGACCCCAAAGGAAAAACTCACCATGAGAAAAGGGGCAGTCTAGTCTGACGGTATTGGGTTTCCAGCAGGGATGTAGGGTAGCCTAAGTCAAATTTATTAGAGTTGTTCACAGTGGGAAATAGTCATTCTGTTGGTTTTGCCATTCCTGGACCCAAAGTGCCCATGGTTTCTAAATCATTTATACATTCTTCTACCTTCTCAAAGATCACATCTGCTATACAACCACCCAAGTCTTGACAATGTCAATAAAAAGGTATGAACTGTTTGCGTTGGGCTTAGAATTTGCCATGGACAAGATACCAGGAGTATGCTTCAACATGAATCTGTCATCATCAGACTTTTCCCCTATATGGACTTGCAGCCAGTGTCATTATGGAATAGGAAGTATTCAGCCTGGCATATAAAGCCCAGAATAATTCTGTGAAAGCAGGAATCTTTAAACCTTCGCTCCCAGTGCTAAGAGCACAAAAATTGTCTCTTGTTTTTGGAACTCTGTATTCAAAAAGCTCAAAGGAGACACTGTCCAGGGGCTCAGTGTTGATGATGATGTGGAAAAAATGTGGTGAGGCTGACTAAGGCTAGTGGTAAAGAATTCACTGCCAACGCAAGAGATGAAAGAGATACTGAGTTTGATCCTTGGGAAGATCCCCTAGAGTAGGAAATGGTAAATTGCTCCAGTATTGTCTGGAAAATTCCACAGTCCATTGGGTCACAAAGAGTCGGACATGACTGAGCACACAGAAAATGACTAAGGCTAGTATGTCTCCCGGTGGCGGCAACAGCATCAACAAAACCCAGAACAGGTAAAATTTTAATTGAACTCTGTTCATTTTTTCCTTTTCATGTGTTCTATCACATCTCCCAGAACAGTACCCTTTATGTATCCTTGGGCCTAAATATTCTCTTCTCCTCTAACCATTTTTAAAAATAAGAGTTTATAAACATTTTGATCAGATTTCAATATCTCAATATTTTTATCATCAAGGTATTTCCTCATTTATTTATACTGAACACTTTGGAAGAAACTGACATGTTCTGCTGTGTTCTCTACTTATAAGACACACACCCTAGTTTCCACTGAAGTTATGTGTAGCTTCATAAATTATTACTATTGAGAAATGGTGATGGAAGTGTGGTATGTCACCTTCAGGGCATAGACCATAAAACCACTTGGTATACTCTGTGCTATTTTTTCTTTGCCAGGTTAGGGTAGAAAGGTTTATGTTGACCATGGAGAACACACATTGAGAAAGGTAAAGACTCTATTAGTCTGCTTCCTTTAATGACCATGTAGAAAAGAACCCTTTCTGCTGGACAGTTCTACAGAAAACCATAAAGTTATATACCGTTTGGTTCATGAGCTGCATTCTGCACTAACATGTTGCAGTAAGTGGATTATGTCACTTTGGGTGCTTGTGTGCTATTGCCAACTCGTTGCAACCCCATGGACTGTAGCCTGCCAGGCTCCCCTGTCCATGGGATTTCCCAGGCAAGAATACTAGAGTGGGTTTCCATGCCCTCCTCCAGGAGATCTTCCCCAACCAGGGATTGAGCCTGGGTCTCTCACGTCTCCAGCATTGGCAGACAGGTTCTTTACCACTGAGCCATCTGGGAAGCCCTACATCACTTTACATATGTTTATAAAGATGACTTACATATGGTGGAATTTCAGACATGCATCCTCACAGGTAACAGATAGAGGAAATTTTGCTTAGCTATTCATCCTAAATATCTTCCCATACTGGTGTGAAAAAAAGTAATTTCATTGTTGTAAAGGTTGTATAATATTTCATTTTGCCATATTTTATTAACTAGTTTCCCATTGACAGGATGTATCATATTTCATTCTGCTATACATTTAAATGTAGTCAGTGCTTACTGAAGGTTCTTTCATAAAATAGTTTTATCATCCCTGATTTATTTTCATATATATTACATCAGTTAGCTGAATATCAGCAATTTCACTTTTTTTCAGGAATGCTTGGATGTTATCATCTCCAAGCACTGTATGTGTTTGAGATTCTATCTTCTTTACATTTGAATGAGAACTTGGTAAGGACAAAACAAAAATAATTGGTTTATGGGATTATGATTATTTTCTCAATATTTGTAAAACATTGCTACTGAGTTATCTTACACTGAATATTTCAGTGCAGAGTACTTAGACAAATTATATAATGTTTTCCTATATTTTTTGTAATGTGTCTTCATCTGAATACCCAAAGAACTTTATCATGGTGATAACTGAAACCAGAGACCCCTCCACCAAAATGTCCATACATTATTTTATTCCATTAGTTCAATACTAAATATGGATATAGTAAATATTTACAGCACTCTATTAGTTCCTCTTGCATCCATGTGCCATTTGACCTGGAGATTCAGATTTTTATCTAATATCTATACTTCTCTTTCATAGTGTCAATAATTTTCAGAAGCATCAATTGTGTCTAAGTTGTATCAGAAGTTGTATCATCTTTGCCTAACTTTATACATCACCATTTCTTGGGTTTCATTCATTCATTATCTACTACAAATTACATGATTTTTCAAACTTGACATTCCTTCCTTAACTCAGTTTTAAGATGTATCCTTTATAGTCCTTATTGCTTTTAATTTGTTTCACTTATTTTATGTCTTTATATAAACTTTAGGAATCTTTCATAAAAGTGAAAATATTTATTATTTCCTAATATATTCTTTCTTCTTGGTTATCAAATATTTTTCATTGCCTCTATTTTCTTAGGAGTCATATTCTCTATTTTATAAGAGGGAATAATATTTACCTATTATTTAAAAATTCCATGCATCTTACTTTTACCATTTAGCTACATTTTATTCATTATATTTATCTTATCTATTAACCCCTCCCTGGATACATTTCATGCTATGCTATCTTAATTTTCTTTATTATCAATAATATTTAGATAGCAAGGTTTACTAAGAGCAACAATTTGTCTAAGGATAATGTAATAAAGAAAATTAGAAAATAACCTGGAGGCAATAAAAAGTAAGGAACATACTTCTAAAATATGGAACTGGAGGACAGATATAACTAAAGAATGTTCCAAACAGACAAATCATCTTTGTTTTCTACAGCACAGATCCCTAACTCATAGTAATGGTCTGAAGTTAATGGGGGATTAGAAAAATATATAGTGTAGTACTCTATTTCTCAAGATCCAAGGCCCACATCAGAGAAGGCGATGGCACCCCACTCCAGTACTCTTGCCTGGAAAATCCCATGGACAGAGGAGCGTGGTAGCCTGCAGTCCATGGGGTTGCGAAGAGTCAGACACGACTGAGTGACTTCACTTTTACTTTTCACTTTCATGCACTGGAGAAGGAAATGGCAACCCACTCCAGTGTTCTTGCCTGGAGAATCCCAGGGATGGGGGAGCCTGGTGGGCTGCCGTCTATGGGGTCACACAGAGTCGGACCCGACTGAAGCGACTTAGCAGCAGCAGCAGCAAGGCCCGCATACCATTGTTCATGTAAGATTCCTGCAATATTTATTCCATTAATTCTGCTGACATGACCAGTCTAAATCAGTCAGGAAGAATATCTTTATTTTTCAATCAGGTATCTTAGAAGACAAGAAGAGTAAAATGCAATTGTTGTAAAGAATATAGAAAACAATATGTTTTATGAAATAACAGGGAAAAACATTTCAAGAATTTAGGACATGCAAAATTTTTCCAAGTTGAAAGTGAAATCATGAAGAGCATTCAATAAGAGAGACCATAAACACTGAATCATTAAAGAGCTTTTAATAGCTCCCCTTGTGGCTCAGACGGTAAAGCATCTGACTACAATGCGGAAGACCCAGGTTCAATCCCTGGGTTGGGAAGATCCTCTGGAGAAGGAAATGGCAACCCACTCCAGTACTCTTGCTTGGAAAATCCCATGGACAGAGAAGCCCTGTAGTCTACAGCACATGGGGTCGCAAAGAGTCAGACACGACTGAGCGACTTCACTGCACTTCACTTCAATAGCTCAAAAACATTTTTGAACATCACAAGATATAAAAGTGGGTAGGGTATGTGATGCATGGGAATAAATTAGGAGAACAATCATGTAGGGCCTCTTCAGTTCAGTTCAGTTCAGTCACTCAGTTGTGTCTGACTCTTAAAAGAACTTAAATGTTATCTTTCATGGCACGTATAATTGTATAAGTTAAACCTGGTTTGTATACACACCTCTAAGTTTTTGTTGTTGTTTGTTTGTTTTTAAGAAGAAATCTTGCAATACAGTACATGGTAAGCCAGTTTGAATAGAGATTGTTGGTAGAGAGACCTGATAATTCTCTTGAAATAGTCCAAGTAAATTCTAATTAGCGATCATTTAAACAATGGCAGTACAGTACACAGGGCACTCTATATTCAAGAGCAAGTTCATAAAATAGATTTGATGAAATGACTATAAAAATATCAGAAAAGTTGTACTATGATAAGGAAAAAGAAGACAAAAAGTGGTAATGGAACTTGTTGACAAGAGAGTTTACTTATATAGTATCTCGGGAGGATAAGTCATAAATTCAATAAAATAGTTTGAGTTAAAATAATTCTAAATAGGAATTCTATATGGAAATACTTGTGTGAACTTTCATTATTAATCATTCTGAAATTCAGTATACTTTAGCAAAAGAGATATTAATTTGAGAGTGCCCAACTTTGAAATGATAAATAAAATTTACTAGAGTTAATAATGTCATTAATCATTTTTCAAGTAAGAGTTTACATAAGATAAAAAAAAGTAATCAATTGAAAATGACTAGGAAGCCTGTCATTTAATGTGCAGGTAGAGAAGGATGACAGGCAAAGGCAAGGACTATGAGAAATGTAGTAGGAGAATTAGCTACTATGAGAAGAAATGAATTGTAGATGCCAAAGGAGAACACATTATAAAATTCAGAGTATAGATAACACTATCAAAAACTGTAGAGATAAAATATGGTGAACATTTTCTATAAACAAGTGTAAATTTATAAAAGCCAACACTCAGAAGCTGATACTGAATACTATTTAAAAGATAGAGTAAAATAGTTTGTGTAATGGCTAGACACTACTGTCTTAAGTAGTGTATACCACTGAGTAATTTGAGACAGCTGAGAGTATAAGCACAAAACATTACTTCCAGATAATGCTGTGGTACAGGAAAGATGCATTGTGTTAAGAAATGGATTTCTGTAGGCTTTTTCTTGTTTGGTTATTTTCCTTATGAAGAATGCTTATATAGAAGCATTGGAACAAAGAGAAAACAGAGAACAAGGATGAAAGGTAGAAGGAAAGGAGGGAAAGAAAGGAGAGCAACCAAGGGAAAGGAGGGAAAGGAAAGAGAGAGGGAGGGAGTATCAGAATGGGGAAGAGAATGAATGAATACAGACGAATGAATAATGGAATAATGGACACAATTAGGGGCATAAGTTTCTTGACAAACATTTGTAGGAGACAGAAGTTAAGGAAATGTGAGTTTGGGAAAATGAGAAAGAGTACATACAGCCTCTATGACAATGAAAACGTAGAATAGGTATGATTAGGAACTAAAGGAGATGGAAGTTGTTTTTTCTTTTCCTGACATTATTTTTAATCTCTAAAATATGAAGTATGAATATTGCCTTTACAGAAGGGAAGCAGAGTTTCCAGAGACTTAAAAATGGTGTCAACAGGTTTTACAAAGACACAACTGAAGCAACTTAGCACACATGCACAGCACTACAAAGGCCCTCATGACGGGGCTTAGATCCCAGGTATATCTGGTAAGGATAAATTTACAGCTTCATCTCAAGGTTGTGCATTTTTTGCTAGCAATGTCAAGCAACATTAAAATACTAAAGATGAAAACAGATGAGTTGTTTTAGTCCATGCTTGGACTAGTCAGAGTTTTAGGATAAACATGAAGTTGAGACTGCTGGTAGTCTTGGGGGAGAAGTGGTATTGTTGCTATTAAGTCTGGAACCCAGGTTTAGAAGGCTTTTACTCAGAGAGTTCTTACTTCACTTGAAAATCACAGTATATAAATTCCTGCATAAATCTCTTTTTCCATATTGAAACATCTTAGTCTCTGTGCCTGCCATCCCTGCATTCATACAGGCAGACATACCCATCTTTTCATACACACCTAAATGTTTTGTCTCTGTGTTCTCTTGAATTGTCTCCCTCCTCCACAGCTAGCTCCCAAATAACCACCTCCATTTTGCTCTAATATATGTGCTGGCAGGTAACTGCATAGTATTCACTTTCTAGATGTCACAAGCTGAAAGAAGAGGAAACTGCTTTCCAGGCCACCACCTCAATATCTCCCCCAAATCAGTTTTAATGCTTGGTGTCTAGATATGGCTTGATTCTATGAGTCTTCCAGTAGACTCAATCCATAAAGTGTTCCACAAGTGAAAACTTCTGATCTATTGAAGTTTTTCAGTTCAGTTCAGTCAGTTCAGTCGCTCGTCATGTCCGACTCTTTGCGACCTCGTGAATTGCAGCAGCCAGGCCTCCCTGTCCATCACCAACTCCTGGAGTTCACTCAGACTCACATCCATCGAGTCAGTGATGCCATCCAGCCATCTCATCCTCTGTCGTCCCCTTCTCCTCCTGCCTCCAATCCCTCCCAGCATCAGAGCCTTTTCCAATGAGTCAACTCTTTGCATGAGGTGGCCAAAGTACTGGAGTTTCAGCTTCAGCATCATTGCCTCCAAAGAAATCCCAGGGCTGATCTCCTTCAGAATGGACTGGTTGGATATCCTTGCTTTTAGCAGTCAAAAAAATTTGAAAC
This sequence comes from Capra hircus, assembly GCF_001704415.2. Lineage (NCBI taxonomy): Eukaryota > Metazoa > Chordata > Mammalia > Artiodactyla > Bovidae > Capra > Capra hircus. The sequence goes on along the minus strand of NC_030828.1, from coordinate 37,309,143 downwards.
TAATTTGTTGAACCTTTTAAATTATTGTTAAATGATGTTCATTATTATTATGCTTGAGTATGTTTCAAAATATTAATTGCATACTTATACTTTTCAATAAAATTTTTATCATTATTGCTTTGGGGCTCTTAGAATTTCAGAAGAAACTTTTACATATGCATTCAAATATATTTACTAAGTAAAAGCAAGTCTTAAACATCTGCTGCTACAAAATTTGCTGAGGTCCAGCAATGTAACAAAAATGCTGCCACTGAACCACAAGGTAAAAGCCATTCCAGAAGAGACAAGCTCAGTAGTCTATGAAATGTGTGGAATATTTCTAAGATAAATAATTAATAAATAAACAAGAATTAAGATAAATTAAGAAAAATAAATAAGAAATAAATACTTCTAAGATAAATAATATTTCTAAGATAAGTAATAAATATGAAATATAATCATTTATAATCTCTTCATCAGATTGAAATCCAGGAATCAGAAACTAACTATATAAATAAATTCTGTAGTTGTATAAATTAAATCACACAACAGAAAACATAATTTACAAATACTCGTTAAGATTTTTCAAAATATAGAATGAAGGATCTGTTTAAAGCTTTTAAATGCACAGTATCACACTGTCTCCAAATTTTTTTTAAGTGCCTTCTCCTTTTGTTCTATATCATTCACTCTTTAATCAGTGTTTAGGTTTCAATTACTCTGCTTTCTCCATAGAGTTATTGGCACCCTTTATAATAACTATATTATTACATTCATATTATTTAAATCCATTCACAATGCCAGAACTAGTAATTCGGTAGCACTTATACTTGTATTGCAACATGATTTCCATTTGGATGTGTATGTTCCAAAGTCATTTTTTTAGGGTTTAATCAATTGAATCATATACCTTTCAGAAATGAATCAGGATACTACAGCCAAATTTTTCTACCAAAATATTAAGATGTGCCTTGTCTGTTTTATTAATGTATTATAAGAATTAATTAGTAATAAGTTTTCAATTCCCTTGTCTTGGCTTTATATAATTTAGAAGTGATTTCACAGCTTCCACATAATTAATTCTGCTACTATTCTTTGATCTTTAATCAACATTTCACATTCGTCTGTTTATTTCTAATGGTACCCTGCAGCTTTTAAACTTACTTTGTTCCCACTTTATTTTCAAGGCCTAAAAGCAAAGCTTAATTTTCTAGGTGTAACAACAGGAGCAAAACACCTGTGCCTCATTTTCAATAGTGAAAATAAAATGAGAATTAAATAAATAAATATAATTGAAGCATAAATAAAAAACAACAAAAAAAATACTTTCTATCAAGTCCTTAGAATCTCATGCGCTCTTCTTACTGTTTTTCTAATCTTTAACGTATATGTGCTATAAATTTGCCAATTTAAAAATCATACATATTTAAGACCTTAACATAATAAATATATTGATGTATCCTGAGAAAAAATGTTGTGACGTCTAAAACATATATGATGGTTTCAGGAATGTTTTATCTCAAAAGACCCATAAAGCACACAAAATGTACCTATATCCCAAGCACTGGTGCTATATTGTGACACTGATTGTCAGAATAAAAAATATCATGATAAAACATTTGGTTTTCTGCTGTAAGTTATAATTGATTCTATTTAACAAAATCAAACATTCTCTAAAGGAGCACACAAAAAAATTATACATGAATTAATTTAAAAAAAGAGGTGATATGATTCTATATGTAGCAAATGGAATCTGTTAAGTTATAAATGTGAAATATATTTCAATTTTAGATATGAGAAGATTCTACTTGCAAAATGTTTTACTAAATGGTAACAAAAATAAGCTATTTTTCATAAACAACTCAATTTTAACATAAGGTGATTTATTCACTAACCTTCAAGATAATAAAATATAGTGTAAAAAATACTCTAAATATATTGGCAACATCTGACTGGAGATAATGTTCTTTGCAACCCCAGGGACTATAGCCCACCAGGCTCCTCTGTCCATGGAATTTTCCAGGCAAGAGTCCTAGTCGGTTGCCATTTTCCTACTCCAACGGATCGTCCCAATCCAATGATTGAACTTGTGTTCCTTGCATTTCCTGCATTGGCAGGTGGGTTCTTTACCACTAAGCCTACTGGGAAACGCAATTTAATATTTACTTTTACTTTTATACAAGTTTGTATTCTGGAATTTTCTCTTACACTTTTTAAATATATTTAATATTTACTTTTTCATAGTAAATGTGAATACTTACTATGATCAATATTTTTAAATTAATCAGTTTGATAGATTTGCATAAATGTTTAGTGGATGTCTAAAATGTTCTTTTCCCAAATTATTAAAATAAGAGAAACAAATATCAGAATAATTACAAAAATGTCAATGACAATTGTTTTAGGAAATATACACTTTGGTAGTTAAAAGTTATTTGCCTGAACAAGATTTAGGAGATGGAATTGACTAAATTAAAGACAAGACAATATAATGGCTTGGTAATTGCCATGTAAATACCCCATCATTACACTGTGCACACGGAATTGCTTAGAAGACTCCAGTTTACGTGGTATTTACTTAGGGACTATTAAATGTAATTACAGGGTGAATGTCAGGAGAATGGAAACAAAGTGGAATTTGGCTTTGCATATCTATATCCTCTAAGAATTAATAGCTATTCTGCAAAAGTCACTCTGTTTGGATATGAGTACATTGCTTGTCCCTGTCATTGTCTCAGAGCGTAATTGCTCAGTTGTGTCTGACTCTTTGTGACACTTTGGACTGTAGCCCGCCAGGCTCCTCAGTTCATGGGATCCCCCAGACAAAAACACTGGAGTGGGTTACCATGCCTCCTCCAGGGGTTCTTCCCAACTCAGGGATGGAACTTGCATTTCCTTTGTCTCCTGCATTGCAGGTGGATTATTTACTGGCTGAGTCATCCGGGAAGCCCGTCCCTTGCCCTTAACCAATTGGTAAAGTTACACAGTGATGCCAGAAGAAAAATTTTAACATGATATAACTTTCTTAGTATGTTGCATATCTTATTTTCAAGGTATAAAAATATTGCAGCTGACGAACAAAATGGTGCTCAAGAAACTTGTCAATGATGCCACATGATGATCTTTGTTCCACAGTTTTCATTCAATGCTCTTTAGAACACAGGTTCTAAATATAGAGACGGTAAGACTCTGTAGCAGACATTCTGTTTATGAAACATGTTTCCACTGCCTTTTCAGGAAACCAAACTATATTTCCTAGCCTTCCTTACACTTAGATGTGGCTATATGACCTAGGTGTGGCCAAAGGTCACACAGATCTGGCCTGTCTGACCAAGTCCAACACTGTGTAAAGACTGGAAATATCCACATTGTACTTTGTGTGAGTAAGAAATACACATTTGTGTTAAACCACTGAAATTCAGAGGTATTTGTTATAATATTTACACATTTCACCATAAATAATTATTACCCTAAATTACACCCCCCAAAAGATTTGACTGTAATTGATGTGCTGCCACTTAAAAACTGAACTGTGTGGCATTTGTTTAGTTATCAAGGAATGGGCAATCAGAAAATAGAACCTAGAGATTTCTGTTGAGTCATACCAAAATTTGCATCTGCCGTAACTTGGAAGACAAGTCTTATACATAATGAGACAACTGTTCTAGAGAAAGTGATTGGGAAGATGAAGAATAAAAAGGTGTGTTGGTTACTTTTAGCTGTGTTTACCAAAATGTTGTTAGAAAGATATGGTCCAAAGTTTAAAAAGAATTGGAGGATGTCCAGAAATCAAAAGTCATTAAGGATTGGCAAGTCAACTATTTTAGACTCTCCTTTAGAAAGTGCTAAGCATGGGGGAAAAAAAAAATCACCAACAGTTCAGTGAAAATTAAATAGGTAAAAGAACTAAACAGATGACAGAGAGAGAAAAATAGTAAGATAACTCAAAACTAAGTGCAGTTTGGAGGTTCCTTAAAAAACTAAAAACAGAATTGCCTTAATGACCCAGCAACCCCACGGTTAAGAATATATCTGGAGAAAACTCTAATTTGAAAAGATACATGCACCCCAATGTTCACAGCAGCACTACTTAAACAGCCAAGACATAGTAACAGCCTAAATGTCCACTGACAAATGAATGGATAAAGATGTGGTATACATACATACGTATACACACACACAATGGAATATTACTCAGCCATGAGAAGGCACAAAATAATGTCATTTGTGGCAACATGGATGACATAGAGATCATCACATTAAGTGAAGTAAGTCAGACAGAGAGAAGCCAAATATCATACATCACTTATATGCGGAATTTAAAATACAGAAGCAGAATTTATTTATTTACAAAACAGAAGCAGAATCACAGACATAGAAAATAAACTTATGGTTATTATCAAAGGGGATAACCAGAGCCCGGGGGATAAATAGGCTAAATTAGGAGTTTGGGATTAATAAATACACACTGCTAAGTCACTTCAGTCGTGTCCGACTCTGTGCGACCCCATAGACGGTAGCCTACCAGGCTCCCCTGTCCCTGGGATTCTCCAGGCAAGAACAGTGGAGTGGGTTGCCATTTCCTTCTCTAATGCATGAAAGTGAAAGGGAAGTCGCTCAGTCATGTCCGACTCTTCTCAACCCCACGGACTGCAGCCTACCAGGCTCCTCCACCCATGGGATTTTCCAGGCAAGAGTACTGGAGTGGGGTGCCATTGCCTTCTCCAAAATACACACTACTGTATTTTTTTTTTAAGTAAATAACAAGAGCCTACTGTATAGCATGGGGAACTATACTCACTATCTTGTCATAACTTATAATGCTGAAGAATCTGAACAAGAATATATAACTAAAGTGTATTTAAAACCTTTGGGAAAGAACTGGGTGATCTTATTGACCCATGGAACTGACTGGATTCATACAGATCAGAAGGTTAGCAAGTTTTTTTATGAATTACATAACCCAAAGAAACTAAGAGTAAAATCTAAAAATATTAGTGCCTTTTCAAGCCTTAAAAAAAAAAAAAAAAAACCCACACCAGTAAGCAAACTGCAAGCACATGTAGACCCCAATCAGGACATACTTCATTCACATAAGACCTGATCACAGAGGATAACAAGAAAGACTCTATGTGCATGGAAAAGCCAAGGCCCTAGGAGAACTACGGATAGAAAGAATAAGGATGTTTGTCTCCAAAATCAAAATCAGTCTAATGAAGAAATCTTCCTGATCAACTTCCACCATGCAAGAGTCTTCATCAAACATGCCTAGCAGGATATCAAAACACTGAAATGTATCTGTGATGCTGTGTCCTCCAATTTCCGTATTTTCTTTTGTTATTCTGGACCTTCTACCTCACTGTGTATTTGATGTATTAGGGACAGATAACTTGTCTTTTCCAGTTCATTGACGTCTAGACCAGAAAAATATAGTTGGACTTGATGGAAAGGATAGAGTATCATCAGAAAAGCTTTAAGATGAATGGAACAGAAAGACAAAACATTGGCTTTTCTCCGCGGGTTAGTGCATCAAATATGTGGGAGACAAGTAAATATATTTGTTGATGAAAAAGTCAGACAAGCTATTCAGAGATTGCTTTCCCTGCTACCTTTGTCTGAGATTGAGTTCCTCCAAATCGGACTCAGGGTTGCATATTTACAAATGAGTTTGTATACCAGTGCACAGGAATGGAGGAGGTAGGATTCTGTAAAGGAAGAAGTCAAACTGTTATGAATTCACTACAAAAGCCTCAGTCATCCCACAGGAAATGTTGAACTGAGAGGGCCCTTCACAGTTGCCCTGCCTGTGGCAAGCTGGCCAGGTCTTTACAGACCACACTGACCACTCACAGAAGGTGTAGCCTCTGAGGATCAGACAAGAACTACTCTGTTGGATCTCTTCACTTGAGGGCAACTTCTAGAGAAAGAATTAGTTGAAAGCTATCCCCTACCAGCAATTCAAGCAACTGGAGAAATAAGCACCTCAGTCCTCATGGGGGATCTGAAGGACAACCACTATTCTCCAAGGCACCGAAAGCAAAAATATATTTGCTACTCTGACACTCTTGCAGTCAGGTATGGTGACACAATGAATGGATACATCCAATTCCCAGGCCTGGTTAATAAAATTCCCCTGCATGATCTTCAACATTCTAACTACTGCCCCCCTAACACCCCTCACATACACACAGCCTGCATGTTACAGATGATACAGCAAAGGACAAGGCTCCATAGTGAATCTAGAAGGTCAAACAAACTTTGGATCCTAAATGACTGGGATGAATATTGTCACTTGACAAGAAATATCAAAGTCTGAATTTTTCTATAAGGAAAAAAAATGAACCTGTATTTAGGAGTTACCCCTTAGAGACAGACATATTATTTATGATTGGTTTCCCTGGCAGCTTAGGCGGTAAAGAACCCACCCACAGTGCAGGAGACTCAGGTTCACTTCCTGGGGTGGATAAGATCCCCTGGAGAAGGGAACGGCAGCCCACTCCAGTATTCTTGCCTGGAGAATCCCATGTCAGAGGAGCCTGGCAGGCTATAGTCCATGAAAGAAAGTGAAAAATGAAAGCAAAGTCGTTCAGTTGTGTCCAACTCTTTGGGACCCCACGGACTGTAGCCTACCAGGCTCCTCTGTCTATGGGATTTCCAGGCAACAGCACTGGAGTGGGTTGCCATTTCCTTCTCCAGGGGCTCTTCCTGACCCAGGGATCAAACCCGGGTCTCGTGCATTACAGGCAGACACTTTACCCTCTGAGCCACCAGAGAAGCCCATGAGATTGCAAAAAAGTTGGAGCAACTAACTGAGTTAGTTAGACTGAGCAACTAACACTTTGGAATAAAGAGCCATATTATTACAATAAATCATATATATGTGACAATATATAATTTTATCCAAAGTTCAAAATAACAGTAGTAATGATATAATAACAAGAAAAAAATTACAAAAAGAAATAGAGTCTGCATATTAGTAATTCACTTGAGCTCCCAAAGTTTGTTTGTTCATTGGTTAATTAAAGGATTGGATGGGATCATCAAGGTTCTTTCCAGCATTAATAATCAATGATTTTATGACATTCTCTCTAGGATGGAATGGTGACATACAATCATTTTTTTTTTAACTTCATAATTCTATAAAGCTGCATGGGTCACCCAGTGTGAAATCTGATATTTAGAATTCATGCCAAAACCCACGTAATTCATTTACCGTAAGCCCTATGCTTTATCACTGGCCAAGATTAAGACTTAGATGCTACATGTTCATGATTAATGTGCTTCTTTGGGGAGTGTTCAGTGCCTTTTATGCCAGAAATCTAACTTTGCTATTGACTGAATGAATTATCACACTTTTCTCTTAGGACTGGGTGCTTCACACTCAGGTCATCTTAGTATGTAGACTATTTATACCTTAGTAGAAGGAATCTGCAGAAAAAAATGTTCCCTCTTTCTTTCTAGAAACTGGTGTTTCTTGTGCTACTAGAAAAGATTTCTATGATTAAGTCCATCATAATAAAGGTGCTTTCTCCTCAAAAGGTGTCTTTCCTGGCTATTCACAGTTGTTTGGCCAGTCACAGTGTCAGATTCTGAGAGAATCCATTGGTATAATGCATATTCTAGGTGTAAGTATTGCTTAGCACAAAGGCACAGGGCTTCCAATACCGTGTGCAGACAATAGTCAGGAGGGAGAGCTTCACGTAAAATTAATAGCCACCTTGTGCTTAAAGAAAAAAAATCAATGTATTATTGAAATGGTACTTCTTCAAGGTTGCACACAGCTGGTTTAATGCTGATTATGCTTTAAGACAGAGAGAATAATTAAATAGGACAGAAAATGGTGTAAGGTTATTCATGACAGAAAAGATGCCAAGAACACTACAACAAAGGCCAGTGCCTGATAAAGGAAACTAAGATAAATTTAATGAAAAACTACTAGTTTACAACTTTTTTTCCCCCTCATCTGGAGTTAGCTTGGTGAAAATACTGTACACACTTGAAGAGTTCTGCACTTTAAAAGCAATTCTAATACACATTCTTGTTCTCATTTCTAGGTTTATATGCAGTGAATAGGGTACATAAAACCCAATTAAGCTTTAGCTTTATGGGCATTTTCATATATATATTAATCAAAATAAAACAATGTTCTTAAAGCAAAGAACTCTTAGGGGCTAAATCAAAACATAAATGAAATAAAAATTTAAGAAATGCAATCCTATCATAATTATTTTAATGAGTATTCATGGAATAAACCTATATTATTAGGTAATTTTAGGGAACTTGGGTTTCATTGCTAATGTTTTTAAAAAATGTATTAGGACTTGATTTTTTCTGTCATGCCCTTTTGTTAATGATGCATTGATACTCATCTGTTAAATATTGATGCTTCTTTAAGCATAATAATTAAAATTACTCAAATATTCAGATATCATTTTTAAAAAGCAATATTAAACCCATTCATGTTGTAATTCTTGTTCTCATATTTTAGAGAGTTAACATTATGATATTTTTCACTTGAAACGACTTGTCTCATTTAAATTAGGTTATTTTAAATGTTATTCCCTTGCTGAATCCATTTCAAAAATGTACTAGCTTTGTTATTATTGGTTAATATCTGAGATCTTTAAACTATTTAGTACACAGATATATATGACTTAAAGGATTTCAGAATCTTTTAAGAAACAATTTAAATGTATCCATTACACTTATACACCCACACATTCACAGAGGCTGAGGTTTGGGGTAATTCTACTCATCTCTGATGAAAACACTGCTGCTGCTAAGTCACTTCAGCCATGTCTGACTCTGTGCAACCTCATAGATGGCACCCCACTAGGCTCCTCTGTCCCTGGGATTCTCCAGGCAAGAATACTGGAGTGGGTTGCCATTTCCTTCTCCAGTGCATAAAAGTGAAAAGTGAAAGTGAAGTCGCTCAGTCGTGCCCGACTCTTAGCGACCACATGGACTGCAGCCCACCAGGCTCCCCAACCCATGGGATTTTCCAGGCAAGAGTACCACAGTGGGTGGCCATTGCCTTCTCCAGATGAAATCACTACAATTTACAAATTAAAACCCTAACTATAATGGCTCTGATAAGTATATAGAAAACATCTAGTTCTCTAGCCGGATAGTTTCACAAATAGATTTCATAAAGGAATCACAACTATTTGCTACATTCTCTTCTATGAATTTTAAACTCTCTAAGCAATGATGTATCTCCCTGAGCATCTTCATTCTCATTACATCAGATAAGGTAAGAGCAGGATTAAAATGTCTCTTTAAAGAGGAAACAAAAGTTGGGCTGGAAATTACTATTTTAAAGAAAGAATTATTTCTGCAGATTTTGCATTGGTTCAGTGGCAAAATTGCTTCTACACTGTTTTGCTCAGCATCCCGCTGGTTGTTCAGTCTGTCACAATATATAAAATATCATTGCTCTGATACCACTGCAAGCTTTCCGAGCGATTGCATTCCAGACATAATTAAGAATAAACTAATGCCTTCAGACATGCTACTTTCTCCATTTCAAATGATCATTTTACAGAAGAATGCATTATATTTTTCCATCAGAGTTTGATTTACTACTCATAGCTGAAGGATAAATTTGATCTCCTTTATCTATTGGATATTTTAGAATAAATGCCTCCTTTCATTTAAAAATTTAGTAATTTAAAGTTATACTACCTCTTCTTATCAATTCATATTCTCCCATCATTTTCAACTTTTTGAAAAAAGCATCTTACAACTTTTTCATATTACTTAAACTGATTTCCAAAGATAAGGTAATAAGAACTCAAAAGGAAAACCTCATTTTCGTTGCCCTTTAATAATGTGCTTCTAAGAAATATACTGGAGTTTTATAATTCTTAGCTGACTTAAACAAAATGGAAAATTTCCCAGATACTATCTTGGTATTTCAGGCATCAGTGAAACAGGGACATAAATGTTTTGATTTTTAAGTCAAACAAAAAGGTGCTTTTTGAAGAGTACTCAGATGTGACCTCAGAAAAGCTTAGTTTAAAGATTTCGGGGCTTCATTCTGACTGCCTAGAGCACAGAAATCATATTTCATCCTTCTCACCAATTCTTGAGATACCATGTTTCATAGTAAATATTTCTCAGATATTGTTACAGTCACTCTTCCCACTGGGCTCCTTACTGTAAAAAACACTTCATCCTCAAATTAACAATTTTGAATAGATAACTTCTAATGGTGTTAAAAATGCCTATAATTCAATTCACCAAGAATATTACCACATTTCTATTCTCAAACTTGATTATTTGGTTAATAGGACTTTTAAAAGATCTCACTCAACTATTTACCTTGTTTGAATCCCCTCTGTACATCTGATAAATGATGCCCCTGACTATGCTGTGTAAGAGGCTATATATAAATATCTTTTCCCAGCTTCACAATGTGAGATCCAAAGAATTCCTTTTGAAATACTCCAGTCAATGGACCTCACACATTCTATTGCTTTATCTTGATCATGGGTAGGTTTCTTGAAAAATCAAGCAGAAAGAAGTTACCTCTGAAGCATTAAACTATCTACTGTAGCAAGTACAACTGAAATTATTTTCTTTTAAATCAGTTGATTTCACATGTTTTACCTTCTAAATACATACAAGCATTTAAAAATATTTTTGTATGTGCTTAAGACAAATTTATAACTACCCACATATAGAATACCTGTATCTATCACATTTTAGCCGAAATGAACAGCCCAGTCAAAAGACAGTACTTCAATGGAATGACTTTTTAAACTAATTTTCATTAAGGCATCAAATATTTTATTCTAAGTTCACTTCTAATAAATAAAATTGTTCTAGCAATAAAAAGATAAATGTGGTATGTCTAATACTGAATATATAAAGAAATTATTTAATTTTGGAAATTATGTAATTGAAGTACTTGGCTTACTCACATTTATATCCAATCCCTAAGAAATCCATGTTCCATCAACAGAAAAAAAAAAAGTGCGTTTATTTGAGCAGCTGTTGCATCAATTGCCAGATTCACCCTGATTCATCTTTGTTTCAGTTTCTCTCCCCCTCAGCAGCAGTTCCACAGATAAACATACACTTTCAGTAAGTTATAATCAAACCACTTCTGCTTTATATTCATTAGAACCTAGAGGCTTTCATAGGATAGGTTTGAGTAAAAAAAAAAAAAACATTGAATTGTTTCATTTCTCAGAGTGAGGTATGACTGGAACCACCTGGGTTCATGAAAAAGCATGCTGAATCCCGTGAGAGACAGCTGCTTTTAAAGGCACAGGATGTGATTCCCCTGTCACTTCATGCAGCTAGATTGCCACCAGACTACCTGATACGAAGTACTGACTCATTGGAAAAGACCCTGATGCTGGGAAAGATGGAAGGCAGGAGAAGAAGGGTTTGACAGAGGATGAGATGGCTGGATGGCATCACTGACATGAGCGTGAGCAAGCTCCGGGAGATAGTGAAGGACAGGGAAACCTGGCATGCAGCAGTCCATCAGGTAGCAAAGAGCTGGACACGACCAAGTGACTGAGCCACAACAAAGCCTGGCCAGCTTGTTTTTAAATTTCTTGATTATGCCATGTTTGCTCTGATCTGAAGGCCTTCATGAATCCCATTCCCTCCATCTGAAATTATCCAATCCTACCTGTCCAATTCCACTCCCTGGAGGACATGTACTCAATGTAGCATGTCTAGCTGATCTCATTTTCCTTTTCACCCCACCTACTCTTGGTCACATGCTTTCCCAAACACATGACACTGCTCCTTCACTGTGACTTTCACAACTATGATCAACTTCTTTCACTGTTTTCTTTTTGGCTGTCAGCCTTACCATATGTTTTAATTGCCAGTAACACTGCACCTGTGTCTGTTTTATAATCACTTCATTACCAATAGATGGATGTTTGATAAATGTTTAGCAAAAATCTATTCAAATGATACAGATACATTTACAGAAGTATTTGGAATATAGACTTATATTTTTCTTTTCCCATCAGAGTGATTTTTTTTTAACAAGATAATTCTAAGTAAGTATTAGTGGAGTAAGTATTACTATTATAATTAACAAAATACTTAGTAGGTGCCTTACTAGTTAGGATACATTCTGCTGCAAGAAAAAATGATTAAGAATTCAAACTTTTAACAGTTAGGAAACTTATGACAATCAGGCATAGGAAGAACCTAGACTTCTTTTACTCAGTGCTCAAACATACGCTGAGGGCTCCAGGCTGTATTCATTTTAGAATCATAGGTGTTTTCTCACACCAGACCACTCTGACAAATCTATGTGCCCCTTCCAGAAATGAAAAAGAAAAATTAGAGAAGACGTTTAATTTGTCTATTTCTCTTTGAAGCAGAATCTGTCTTTTTTTGTCAGCTAGAGTGATATATACACCTTCAGTTTAACCATTCACTAACAAGAAGAAAGGGATCACCATGATTAGCTTAGAGAAGCCAGGACCTACTCCTACAGGAAAAGACTGTGCCAGTCACCCCTGAGGCACAAACTATCAGGAAAGAGAAAACAAATTTGTTTTCTTTTAGGAAGGAGGAAATCGTTTGGGGGGATTAAAATTAGGTAGGTAGCAAGCAGTGTCACAATTAGTGACCAAAACTGTAAGGTACTGAGGAAAATAAGATTTTTTTTTTTTAAGTAAAACAATTTCTTCTAGCATTTTATATTTTTGCTAAAGAAAACATTAAAAAGCACATTGTGGTGTTTGGTTTTTTTTTTAATTTCCCCAGAACATTACACAATTTTCACCTCATAATTTGTGTAAGCCCTTTTCTTCCCTTTTAAAATCTAAGATATTATAGGCTTGCGGTATGGATAGGGTTGTGCAAGAAGCAGGGGGAAGAATGACAGCAAAAGTGAACAAAATGATTGTCATTCTGTAAAATTACAAAAGTGAAAAGAGGCCATGTGTTCTGTCTATATTATAGGACAAAGTTATGACAATGGAGTGTCTTTTATCTTGGGAAAAATATAGATAGAGATAATATCTGTATTATCTATATTTTCTTCTAATATCCAAGAAAAGCATTAAAAAGTGACATGGAATGAGGAAATATTTCTTTCTTCTGAGGTGACTTTAATTATAAATTTTTTATGATTTCATAATAAAGGTTCTAATTTTTTCTTTCATTTCCTTTGTCTTTAAACGAGCTAATATTCTACTAATGAATTTAGTTGAAATTGGATATAAGTTCAATTAACATGTGTTCTTATAGTCAAGAATATCATGAAAATTATCCTGCTGCTGCTGCTGCTGCTAAGTCGCCTCAGTCGTGTCCAACTCTGTGCGACCCCACAGACGGCAGCTCACCAGGCTCCCTCGTCCCTGGGATTCTCCAGGCAAGAACACTGGAGTGGGTTGCCATTTCCTTCTCCAACGCATGAAAGTGAAAAGTGAAAGGGAAGTCGCTCAGTTGTGTCCGACTCTTCGCGACCCCATGGACTGCAGCCTACCAGGCTCCTCCGCCCATGGGATTTTCCAGGCAAGAGAACTGGAGTGGGGTGCCATTGCCTTCTCCGAAAAGTATCCTAGCATGATACTAAAACCTCAATATATATAAGCAAGAAAGTTAATCACCATCATTACCACTTATACTCATTCTGATAACTGCTGAGTCTTATAGCAGTAAATTACATAGACAATATAAAACAGCAAAAAATAATTATATTTAGCAGAGAACTCAAAATACCATATACAGTAACAGCCTTAGATTTAGTGATTATTTATATAAAAATAAAGAAAAAATAACACTAAGTGACACTGGTTTTATCATAGCAAAGGAGATTTCAGAAAGCTCGCTAGTTTAATACTGGATATAAGCAAGCCTCTGCTATCCTAGTATCACAGTGTTGTACAATTGCTCTGACCAAAGTTAATCATTGATTATTCAAGGAAAACGTACCACCATGGGCACTTTTCAGGCCCCTTTGCTTCATCTTTATTGCTCTCTTCTTAATTTTGATTATTTCATCCCTCATTAACATAACCCCTAAAGGATAATAGAAGGAATGAAGCTGAACACAGTACAAATAAATCGGTCAAAGTGACTCTGGTAGAGGAAAGGATTGAAGACTTTAGTTGAATATCGACTACTGATTATAGTGTAGTATTCAGAAAATATTACTGAAAGAGTTAAAATGCCAAAAATATTACTTAAGTCAAGCACAAATTATTTGAGTGGTATATTCCCTTGAAAATTTCAGAGCATTTAACAGAATGATAAAGTAACCAGAACACTGCATTAAAAGAAATCAGGAGTTTTATTATAGGAGTATCCTATAAAAAATGATGTTTTGATACTCAATTCCCTATCTGGTCATTCCTACATTTTTGGGACACAAAGAAATAAATATGTTCACTTCTAGCATATTTATTGAGATACAACTGAGGCATAATGCATTAAATCTGTTTACGTTTTCACACATGTGTATTATCACCACCAACATGGTAGTGAATACATCTATCACCCTAAGTTTCCAATGAATTTTAGAGTCAGATTTTTGTTTTTAATTCCTCAACAAAGTGCATTAGAATTTTGATAGGGATTGAAGTGAATCTGTAGATCACTTTGGGAGGGTATGCTATCTTAACAATATTTAAGTCTTCTGATCCATGAATACAAGATCTTTCTATTTATTTAGATCTTTAATTTCTTTTAGAAATTACAGTTTCACTGTTTAAGTTTTATATCTCCTAGGTTAAATTTATTCTTAAGGGTTTAATTCTTTGTGATGCTATTGTAAAAGGAACTGATTTTAAATTTTATTTTCAGAAATTTATTGTTCATCGCTAATGTACATAAATACAACTGATTTATGTATGTTGACCTTGTCTCTGGTAACCTTATTGGATTAACTTAATAATTCTAGTAGTTTTTCATGGATTTCTTGGTATTTTTCATATATAAGATCATGTTATCTGAAAATAAAGGTAGTTTTACATCTTCCTTTCCAATTGGAATGCCTTTCTTTCTTTTTCTAACCTGACTGGTTTAGATGGAAACTCCAGTGTAATGCTGTATATCAGAGCATTCAAAAGTATTCATCCTTGTCTTCTTAATTTTATGAGGAAAGCCTTCAGGTTTTCACCACTGAGGAACAGTGGATTTTTCATAAACATTAAGTCATGTTGAGAAATTCTCTTTATTCCTAGTTTTCTGTTTTTCTACTTAAAAAAAAAACAAAAACAAAAACAAAACTATGTATCATGAAATTGTTAGGTTGAAATGACTCTTCTGCATCAGTGGAGATGGCCACGCCTGTTTTTCATTCCTTCATTCTACACTGATTATTTTTCATACTATGAACTGCCCTTTAGTATTATAATAAGTTCTACTTGGTCATAGTATAGAGTCCTTTTAATATGTTGCTGGATTTCATTTGCTAGTATTTGAGGACTTTTACATTTATATTCATAAAGATACTGAAAAGATAAAGAGATTTGCTTTCTTGTAATGCCTTCAATAATGGCTTCTTGTAATTGCTTCATTATCACGTTAATGAGTTAGGAAGTGTTGTCTCATATATTTTGTTAGATTTTGAGCAGAACTGGTAATTCTTCAATTGTTTGGTAGAATGAACCAGTGAGGCCATCTCACTCTGGACTTTTCTTGGTTGGGAGGTTATTTATTTATTCAGACTCTTCTGTTATATTTATTCAGTTTCTAATTTTTTAGTCAGTTTCAGTATTTGTTTTGGTTCAGGAACAAGCCTGTTTCATGATGGCTAATTTATTGGTAAATAGTTTTTCACAGTACTATCTAAAAATCCTTTTCTTTAAGTAAGGTGATTAGTAATGTCCCCAATTTTACTTCTGATTCTAATATTTTGAGTTATAACTCTTTTATTCTTGGTCAGTCTAGGTAAGAACAACCAATATTTTGATCTTATCAAAGAACTAATTTTGGTCGTACTGATATTTCTGTAGTTTTTATATTCTCTGTTTCACTGATCTCCATCTTTCTTGTATTCTGCTTGCTAGTTCCTTTCGTTGCAAAATTAGGCTACAGCTTTGGTATCTTCCTTTATTAATATAGACATTTATACCCTATAAATTTTTCTCTAAGCAATGCTTTCACTGCATCCCATAAAGTTTGATATGTTTGTTTTCACTCATATCTAATTTCCTTTGTGATTTCTTCTTTGATGCTTTGGTCGTTTGAGCGATTTTTACATTTTAAAATTATTTTCCACAGATTTGTAAATGTTCCAGGTTTCCTTCTGTTACCAATTTCTGGCTGTTTCCAATGTGGATGGCAAAGCAACTTTGCGTGTTTAGTCTTTTATTGTTTATTGATACTTGTTTTTTTTGACTTAATATGAGATCTATCCTAGGTAATGTTTCATGTGTACTTGAGAAGAATATGTAAATTTCTATTATTTGACAGAATGTTCCATATAGGTATAAAAAACTCTCCTTAGTTTATAGTTGTATTTCTTTATATTCTAGTTGCTATTCTATTTCTTATCTCCATTACTGAAAGTGGGATCCCAAAGTCCCAGCTATAAAAAATCTATTTATCCTTTCAATTCCATCAATTTTTATTTCATATATTTGGAGACTGTGTTGTTAGATGTAGAAGAGGTACACAAATACACTGAAGAGCTCTACAAAAAAGGTCGTAATGACCCGGATAACCACCATGGCGTGGTCACTCACCTAGAGCCACACATCCTGGAGTATCAAGTCAAATGGGCCTTAGGAAGCATTACTACAAATAAAGGCTAGTGAAGGTGATGGAATTCAGCTGAGCTATTTCAAATTCTAAAAGATGATAATGTTAAAGTACTACCCTCAATATGCCAGCAAACTTGGAAAACTCAGCAGTGGCCACAGGACTAAAAAAGGTCAGTTTTCATTCCAATTCCAAAGAAGGGCAATGCCAAAGAATGTTCAAACTACTGTACAATTGTGCTCATTACACATGCTAGCAAGGGTATGCTCAAAATCCTTCAAGCTAGGCTTCAGTAATACATGAATGGAGAATTTCCAGATGTTCAATTTGGATTTAGAAAAGTAAGAGGAACCAGAGATCAAATTGCCAACATTTGTTGGGTCATGCAGAAAGCAAGGAAATTACAAAAAAACATCTACTTCTGTTTCACTGACTACATTAAAGCCTTGACTGTGTGGATCACAACAAATTGTGGAGAAAATTCTTAAAGAGATGCAAATACCAGACCACTTTACCTGTCTCCTGACAAACCTGTATGTGGGTCAAAAAGCAATACTTAGAACCAGACATGGAACAATAGACTAATTCCAAACTGGGAAAAGAGTACAACAAGGTTGTATATTGTTACCCTGCTTGTTTAACTTATATGCAGATTACATAATGCTAATAGAAGGCTGAATGAATCCCAAGCTGGAATCAAGACTGCTAGGAGGAATATTAACAACCTCAGATATGCAGATGATACCACTCTCATGGCAGAAATTGAAAAGGAACTAAAGAGCCTCTTGATGAGGATGAAAGAGGAGAGTGAAAAAGCTGACTTAAAATCCAACATTCAAAAAAAAATAAAGAGCAGAGCGTCTAGTCCCATCACTTCATAGCAAATAGATGGGGAAAAAGTGCAAACAGTGGCAGATTTTATTTTCTTGGGCTCCGAAATCACTGTGAATTGTGACTACAGCCATGAAGTTAAAGAGGCTTGCTCCTTGGCTTGCTTTCTTAAGCTATGACAAAACTAGACAGCATGTTAAAAAGCAGAGACTAGTTTGCCAACAAAGGTCCGTCTAGTAAAAGCTATGGTTTTTCCAGTAGTCATGTATGGATGTGAGAGTTGGATCATGAATAAGGCTGAACGCCAAAGAATTGATGCTTTCAAATTGTGGTGCTGGAGAAGACTCTTGAGATTCCTTTGTACTGCAAAGAGATCAAACCAGTCAATCCTAAAGGAAATCAACCCTAAATATTCATTGAAAGGACTGATGCTGATGATGAAGCTCCAATACTTCAGCCATCTAATGCAAAGAGCCAACTCATTGGAAAAGACCCTGATGCTGGAAAAGATTGAAAGCAAAAAAGAGAAGTAGGTGTTAGAGGATGAGATGATTAGATAGCATCACCAACTCAATAGACGTGAGTTTGAGCAAACTCTGGGAGATAGTGAAGGACAGCGGAGCCTTGCCTACTACAATCCACGGGGTTGCAAAGAGTCGGATGTGACTTAACAACTAAACAACACAATTTCATTATTGTATGTTCAAAATGGATTCATTCTATCACTTTGTCACATAAAAGTGTCGCTTTAAATATACAAATGCATTTTATCTGCATATAATATTATTCTCCATATTTTATTTCCAAAGTATTCATATTTCATTCTTAAGTAGACGTCTTGTAGATAGCGATAGTTCAATTACATTTGTTTGTTTTGTCAGCTTCTTTTAAGGGGAGAATGTATTTATCTTTAATATAACTATTATTAAGGAAACACTTCTCTCATTTGTTTTCTATTATTTATGTCTTTTACTGTTGTTGCTAATCAATTTTTCTATTAAAGATTTTTGTTAAATTTCTCTTTTTGTATACATATCTTGATTCATTTCTTATTTCTTTCGCTGTGTAGTCCTGTTTTCTTGGTGGGTACTCTGGGGATTGTAATTATTCTAAATTATAATTATCTTGTTAAAATTAACAACAACTTAGTTTCAATAGTATACAAGAAGTTGCTCATACGTAGCTTCTTACCACCCCCCTCCACGTTATATGGCTACTGTCACAGATTATACTTTTTATATAGATTGTGAGCCCTCTGAGGTAACTTTATAGTTAATATTTTATGCATGTCTTTTAAATCATATGTTTATAAAGAAGAATCTTGAGGGTAGCTCTGCCAGTTATAGAACTATTATTTAACAGTTTTCCTTTCTCAGGACTTTAAAGACTTCATTCCCTATTTCTTCAGGACAAATGTGGAAGAGCAAGGTGTCTCAGGTCTTTTCTGAGGATGTGTCAGATTTATGCATGGCCTTCTAAACTCCACACAACATGCAGGAACTTTTCAAAACTGAAATGTCTCCATAAATCTCCTTTCCAAGATTCTTCCTAGCCAAACTTTTTGTTCTGCTTGTTTGCCCCAAATGTTACCAGACCCTATGTGTTAATGGTTAATTTCACTTGGCTTTAAATGCTTTCAGCAAGGCTGCCCTGGAAGTAATCTCAGTTCTGGGGAAGTTCCAAGGCAGATGAACAAAGGCAAATCCAAATTCATCCTCTATGTGCATCTCCATTCCTTCCGTACAAATAGGTTCATTAGTACCATTTTGCTACATTCCACATATGTGTTAGTATATATTTTTCTCTTTCTGATTTACTTCACTCTGTATAACAGGCTACAGGTTCAGCCACTTCACTACAACTGACTCAAATTTGTTCCTAGAGCAAGAAAAGGAGAGAGTACAATGAACTGAGAGAATATCATTGACATATATATATATATATATATATACTGCTATGTGTCAAACAGGTAACTAGTGGAAAGCTGTAATATAACACAGGAAGCCCAACCTGGTGACTGCAGTGGCTTAGAGAGGTCAGCTCAACAAGGAGGGTGTATATATACACACACATACACACATATATGTATATACATAGGTGTGTTGTACATAGGGTGTGTTATATACATATACATATATATATATGTATGTAACACACACACATACATACAAGACCAATTCACATTGTATGGCAATACAATGTTATAAAGTAATTATCCTCCAATTAAATATCAAAGATAAATTCAAAAAATATTAATAAACAAAGGCAAACCCTTCAGGGAACCAACAAACGTCATGAGATACAACCACAAGTTTTGGAAAAGAAGATCTGTTACTCCTTCTGTAACAGCAACCAGTATCAGGGATGCAGGCTGTTGTTTTCAAGGTTTCCCCAGGCTGAGGAGTGAGAGAGGATAATCAGTTCAGTTCAGGTGTTCATGTCCAACTCTTTGCGACCCCATGGACTGTAGCATGCCAGGCTTTCCTGTCCATTACCAACTCCTGGACCTTGCTCAAATTCATGTCCATTGAGTCTGTGATGCTATCCAGCCACCGCATCCTCTATTGTCCCCTCTCTTCCTGCCTTCAATCTTTCCTGGCATCAGGGTCTTCTCTAGTAAGTCAGTTCTTCCCATCAGGTGGCCAAAGTATTGGAGCTTCAGCTTCAGCATCAATTCTTTCAATGAATATTCAGGACTGGTTTCCTTTAGGATTGATTGGTCTGATCTCCTTGAAGTCCAACCAACTCTCAAGAGTCTTTTCTAACACCACAGTTCAAAATCATCAATTCTTCATTGTTCAGCTTTCTTTATGGTCCAACTCTCATATCCATACATGACTACTGGAAAAACCATAGCTTCAGTGTCAGACTTTATTTTTGGGGGCTCCAAAATCACTGCAGATGGTGACTGCAGCCAGGAAATTAAAAGATGCTTACTCCTTGGAAGAAAAGTCATGAGCAACCCAGATAGCATATTCAAAAGCAGAGACATTACTTTGCCGACTAAGGTCCGTCTAGTCAAGGCTATGGTTTTTCCTGTGATCATGTATGGATGTGAGAGTTGGACTGTGAAGAAGGATGAGCGCCGAAGAATTGATGCTTTTGAACTGTGGTGTTGGAGAAGACTCTTGAGAGTCCCTTGGACTTCAAGAAGATCCAACCAGTCCATTCTGAAGGAGATCAACCCTGAGATTTCTTTGGAAGGAATGATGCTAAAGCTGAAACTCCAGTACTCTGGCCACCTCATGCGAACAGTTGACTCATTGGAGAAGACTTTGATGCTGGGAGGGATTGGGGGCAGGAGGAGAAGGGGATGACAAAGGATGAGATGGCTGGATGGCATCACTGACTCGATGGATGTGACTCTGAGTGAACTCCGGGAGTTGGTGATGGACAGGGTGGCCTGGCGTGCTGCGATTCATGGGGTCGCAAAGAGTCGGACACGACTGAGCAACTGAACTGAACTGACTAGACAGACCTTTGTCAACAAAGTAATGTCTCTGCTTTTTAATAAGCTGTCTAGGCTTGTCACAGCATTTTTTCCAAGGAGTACGCGTCTTTTAATTTCATGGCTGCAGTCACCATCTGCTGTGATTTTGGAGCCCAAGAAAATAAACTGTGTCAGTGTTTCCATTGTTTCCCCCATCTATTTGCCATGAAGTGATGGGACTGGATGCCATGATCTTTTTTTGAATATTGAGTTTTAAGCCAACTTTTTCACTCTCCTCTTTTACTTTCATCAAGAGGGTCTTTAATTCCTCTTCACTTTCTGCCATAATGGTGGTGTCATCTGCATATCTCAGGTTATTGACATTTTCCCTGGCAATCTTGAATCCACCTTGTTGATTCATCCAGCTCAGTATTTCCCATGATGTACTCTGCATAGAAGTTAAATAAGCAGGGTGACAATACATAACCTTGACATACTCTTTTTCCAATTTGGAACCAGTCCATTGTACCATGTCCAGTTCTGTTGTTTCTTGACCTACATACAGATTTCTCAGGAGGCAGGTGGTCTGGTATTCCCATCTCTTTAAGAATGTTCCATAGTTTGTCATGATCCACATAGTCAAAAGCTTTAGCATAATCAACAAAGAAGAAGTAGATGTTTTTCTGGAACTCTCTTGCTGTTTTGATGATCCAAAGGATGTTAGCAATTTGATCTCTGGTTCCTCTGCCTTTTCTAAAACCAGCTTAAACATATGAAAGTTCTCAGTTCACGTACTGTTGAAGCTATCTTGGAGAATTTTAGCATTACTTTGCTAGCATGTGAAATGAGTGCAATTGTGCAGTAGTTTGAGCATTCTTTGGTGTTGCCTTTCTTTGGGATTGGAATGAAAATTGACCTTTTCCAGTCCTGTGGCCACTCCTGATAATAGAGTATGTTAAAATTACAGAGCTCTCATCAAAATTCATGTTTAATTTTTTTCTTTGTTAAGCATTCTCTTGCTTGTGTTAAGTTTTTGATTAAATGTTAGAATTGAAATAGTTTATCCTGACACTTTTGCAAACTTATTCATTCTTATTTAGAGGCAAGGAGTTTGAGATTTCCCAAATTTATAATTTTCACTGATCTAATTCTAATCATGCCATTTAATACAGAGTGAAGTAAGCCAGAAAGAAAAACACCAATACAGTATACTAACACATATATATGGAATTTAGGAAGATGGCAATGACGACCCAGTATGCAAGACAGGGAAAGAGACACAGATGTGTATAATGGACTTTTGGACTCAGAGGGAGAGGGAGAGGGTGGGATGATTTGGGAGAATGACATTCTAACATGTATACTATCATGTAAGAATTGAATCACCAGTCTATATCTGATGCAGGATACAGCATGCTTGGAGCTGGTGCATGGGGATGACCCAGAGAGATGTTGTGGGGAGGGAGGTGGGAGGGGGGTTCATGTTTGGGAACGCATGTAAGAATTAAAGATTTTAAAATTTAAAAAAAAATAAAAATAAAAAAAATAAAATAAAAACAGTTGATATTTTATTTCTTCTTGAGCCCTTATGTTTTATTTTTCTTGCACAATTGCAATGCTTACAATTTCTCGTAATATTACAGTGTAGCATAAAAGAGGTGATAGAAGTTATCTTTATCATGTGAATTAACAAGGAATATTTAAGTAGTTCACTTTTTAAATACCTTTATTTTAGAATAATTTGAATACTATAAAAACTACATTCAAGTGACTTTTTGTAAAGTTGCAGAGCTGTGCATCCAAAACCATATTCCAACTTTAGAACATTTCTGTTGATCTCTACCCACTTGCAGTTACTCTCCATTCCCATCCACAGCCACAGGGAATCACTAATCCATGTCCCATCTCTATAGATTGCCTTCTCTAGAGACTGCATATTAAGAAAGCATACTATATGTCATTATTTTATATTTAATATCTTTCAGTTATCATGTTTTTTAAGTTCATCCACCATGTGGAATGTACCAGCACTATTTTTTTTTATATTGTTGAATAACTTTCCAGTGTATGAATATATCCCAGTTTGTTTATCCATTCACTAATCAATATACATTTGGATTATTTTCAGTTTCTGATTATAAATAATGCTGCTATAAAAATTAATATAATAATTTATGTTAACATATGCTTTCTCTTGATAGATTACTGTCTTGTATGATAAATTTGTGTTTACTTTTCCATGAAACTACCAAATTATGCTCCAAAGTGGCTGGTACATCTGACATTCCCCTAAGGATGAGAATTTAAGTTTCTTCGTAATCTGGTGTCTAATTGTCATTTTAGTTTGCATTTCCCTAATAAATAATGGTGTTGGTCACTTTTATGTCCTTGACTATCATTTGAATACCTTTGCTGGTGAAATATTTAATAAAATCTTTGAATTTTTACATCTTTACATTTTAATTGGGTTATTTGTTATATTGAATTGCAAAGTTATTTAAATTTCTGAGATACACATACTTTAAGAGATGTGATTTGTAATTATTTTCTCAAAGTCTCTGGTTTGTCTTTTCAATGGCTCACTGGTATCTCTCAAAGTGCGAAAGTTTTTAATTCTCATGAAGTCCTATTTTTTTTTAATTTATGGATTATAGTTTTGCTATTGGGATTAAGAAACATTTGCTCACTTCAAGTTCACAAAAATTATTGCTGCATTTTCTTCCGAGAATTTTATAGCTTTAGCTCTTACATTTAGTTCTATCATCCATCTTAGTTAATCTTTGTATATGCTGAATTCATTATTCTACATGTGGTTATCTGAATGTCTCAGCATAATTTCTTAAAAAGACAATCCTTTCTCCACTGAATAGCCATGACATTTCCATAGAATTGTCTTGGCATCACTGGTAAGCATCTTTAACCACCTTTAAAGTAATCAGGCACATATTTGTTGTGGTAATTGATATTGTTATTAGAATTACTCTTATTATTATTACACCCAACTTTTGTTAGAATGTAGAATCCTACATTATGTTAGCACAGGGACCTTATCCAGACTCATTGTTACCAGTTGTTTCTGTTTAAAAAGCACAGAGCCATATATATGGAATTTAGAAAGATGGTAACGATAACCCTGTATGTGAGATAGCAAAAGAGACACAGATGTACAGAACAGTTTTTGGACTCTGTGGGAGAGGGAGAAGGTGGGATGATTTAGGAGAATGGCACTGAAACATGTATAATATCATATAAGAAACGAATCGCCAGTCTAGGTTCGATGCAGGATACAGGATGCTTGGGGCTGGTATACTGGGATGACCCAGAGAGATGGTGTGGGGAGGGAGGTGGAAGAGGGGTTCAGGATGGGGAACACATGTATGCCCATTGCAGATTCATGTTGATGTATGGCAAAACCAATACAATATTGTAAAGTAAAAAATAAAGAAGTAATTAAATTAAATTAAAATAAATAAATAAAAAGCACAAAGTCATCTGAACACCTAAATCACCTACACAATCTTTTCCAGAGTTGGAATAATCTTTGATTCATAACTATTTTATAATCAAAAGGTATTCATCTGACACAAACACTATTCCCTAAGTATTTTAATGTTATACATTCAAATTATAAATAATGGTGAAATAAATGCCCAAATTAGGTATATGCCTATATATACACAGACACACGGACCTTACTGCTATATACTGGATACCCAACAGGATATACTGCTGTGTATCCTGATATTATTTCACTCAAAAATAAAGTATGAATGTATTTACATGTCACTGGTATTCATAGACATGTTTTTTTCTAGCTTCACAGTGTTCTATAATATGCAGCTTGCAATATAATCTTATTAATTTTCTATTATAGAGTATTTCTCTGGCATCAGTGCCTACATGCCACTCTTTTAAAATAGATTATGCTCTGATATCTCTGCAGTCTTCAAGTCCATATCCCAGTTATAATTTCATAAAGCCTAGTAATTTGAACAGAATGCCTTTACGTTGCTGTTGTATTATAATTGCTTTACCTATCTTAAAATTCAATTATCATATTTTCTTGTGTTCAGGCCAAGTTGAACAAACTACTACCTAAATTATACTTATAACTCAGAAATAATGGAGTGTGCATCAGTTAGTTCATACCTATCTTATACATTTTTAAAGTGATCTTTTTTTTGGGGGGGGACTGAAAAGTAACATGTTAGACTATTAGAAGTAACTTGTGTTAGTATTACTACTGCTCTGTTGTATTCAACACAAGTTTTCAGACTAAATTCTTACCTCCTCTATGTCTCAAGCTTAGACACTTAGGCACCAGTCATAATGAATTGGTTATTACCTAGTCTCCTGATTTCCTGAGTTACACATCATAGGTCATGTGTAGAAATATGTACAATAAATATTTGAATCTTAGTTTGCTGAATAATTATGCAGGATGGATTCAACCTCAACAGATAGCTATAGCTCAAAATGTTCTTTAAAATTTACTCTTTAAAATAAGTTTATATATGTATATATTTATAGACATGTATATGTTTATCATACGCACATACACAGAATAACAATGAAAACCAGTCACATTTTTCATTTCTTCAAGACTGCTCATTGGATTTTTGAAAAGTATGGCAGGGCAGCTGTTACAAGACATTTAAAAAACACTTAAATGACATTAGTTTTAAGGAACATTATGAAAGTGTCCTCTTGGGAAGATAAGCAGCAGCTTATAACATTAAAGCCCTAAGAATTGGGCAGAGCTGGTATTTCTCTATGTTAGTGACTATACAAAGTAACAATTATACAGTTACAGCACCCAGATCCCTGCATCAAAATTTTTCATTTTTATGTCAGTGTTTTCACTCTTTCTCTGTTCATTTTGGGTTGCCTTAGAAGAGAACAGTTATTCTTTGTCAGGTTGAGGGCATTCAAGTGAACCAAAAGGTCAATCTAATTAAAAAAGGGAAAGAACTTCAAACCACAAGGGGAAAAAAGATCCAGCTAAATGCCAAGGAATTTATATTACTGAATGCATGAAGTAAACAGTCAAACAATGAGATGAATGCACAAAGGTGTCAAAGAGAAAATAAAAGAGTCTGTGACCTTTAAATTATTATTATTTTTTGTAAATTAAATGATATTTACTCCTTGAAAGAGAAACACTGTACATCAGAAACATTTAAAAATACAGTTAATTTTTATCATGTCTTAGTTTGGGAAAGCTTTATTTTCCTCCAATGATTTACAACAATATTTATAAACTATTGAATACAGAAATTATTCCCAAGGATACACTTAATAATTTTAATTTTTATTCTTTGCAGAAACTATCCATCATTTGCAACTGCCCTCCCCAAAGTATTGTTCAAAACACATTGCTAAAGTTGGGTTAAACCTTTATAAGAACAGATTTTAACCCTGTGGTATTAATGGCTTGCAAATAAAAATAGAGAAAATAATGGTATCTGGACTTTTCCACTGTATTCCCGCCTTTCTCCCCAAGCCATCCATGTTGTTTTAACCAACATGGAGCCATGCAGTAGTGAGTATACAGTACTCATAGAATTTAAAAGTTCAATAAAGGGTGAGGGTGCAGTAACTAAACTGTTACTTAGACTCACTACATTGCAATCTGTCACCAAATGATTTTTAATGCATTTTAAGCATATAGCTAGATGCTTTATAGTAGAAGTCATTTGTCAATTACTAAGGACTTTCATGTCACCAAGAACTTTCGTGTCATGGTGGATGGGAAGTGAAACATTCCATTAATAATTTCATCTCTTGTTAAATTTACTGGCCCAAGCATATCATACCTTGGATCAATCTTTTTTGTTTTTTGGGTCTATACTTTAGAAAATTACATGGGGGGAAAAGAAAAAAGCACAATGCCTCTGCAAATTGATGGTTTTGGTATTACCTGTCTTGTCAATAACCTAAAATGTTTACATTTTCCTTAGCCAAATCATTTTTATTTTTAGAGAAAACCTAGGATCCATTGCCCAGGTGGTAGTCTTGGGCTCTGGAATAGATTTGAGGCAAAACATTTCTCCTACTGCTTTCATCCTTTACCTCAGCAGTTAATTCTGACTGTAATTATCTTAATTTCCTAGGCTAATATCACAGTCCTCCACTCTAATAGCACTCAAACCCTCAGCACTGCACACTTGGTTAGACCCTGGCAAACTAGGTAGATCTTGCCTGGTTTCTTTGCCTTTGGTGGTTCCAGCATCGCACATACCTGCATCTGTTCCTGCTTTTTACAAAACACCACTTAGAATCCTGGGCACTGTCCACTGAGTTGTTCCTTATTTGACAGTACCACGATTTGCCTCTAGTCTGACTCACACCCTGGATAAATCCTAAAGTTGCTTATGATGGCTTGAACTACAGTGGAGCCCACTATATCTTTAGTTATTTGTCCCTTGGAGCTACTGATCACCAGGAAGGACCAGCCTCTATAATGGGATTAATTAGCCCCAAACTAGCCATATATTTAAGGAGTGGGCTTTGGCTGAGTCCTATCTATCATGTCATGTACTTGCTGGATTAGCAAGTAATGTCAAAGTGTTAGTTATCTTCTGTTGATGATTTCAGTTTTAAGGTATACCCAACTGTCATTTTCACTAAAAACAGAAGATCAATCATAATGTGGTTAACTGTGTGTCTGCACAAAGACCTTGTCAGTTACCCTCTGTACTACCTACCCTATATGAAAACATTTCTGAAGGGGCATTTACTATAAATTATGAATAGGATGATTTACTATTCATCATTCCAACATGCAAAATCAAAATCAGAATTCAAAAAATAATTTGAATCGTGATATAAAGAAAGCTGAGCGCAAAAGAATTGATGCTTTTGAACTGCAGTGTTGGAGAAGACTCTTGAGAGTCCCTTGGACTGCAAGGAGATCCAACCAGTCCATCCTAAAGGAAATCAGTCCTGGGTGTTCATTGGAAGGACTGATGCTAAAGCTGAAACTCCAATACTTTAGCCACCTGATGCGAAGAGCTGACTCATTTGAAAAGACCCTGATGATGGGAAAGATTGAGGGCAGGAGGAGAAGGGGATGACAGAGGTTGAGATGATTGGCTGGCATCACCGACTCATGGACATGAGTTTGGGTGGACTCTGGGAGTTGGTGATGGACAGGGAGGCCTGGGGTGCTGCGGTTCATGGAGTCACAAAGAGTCAGACTCGACTGAGCAACTGAACTGAACTGATATTGTCCATTTTCCTTTCTTACTTTGGAATTAAAATCCCTTTTTCTTTGATAATATAAAGTTGAGGACATGTATAATTTTCAAGGATAGAACCATGTCTGTAAAACTGTATTATATACAAACTAATGCAAACATGGGAAAACATGATAAATGGTTATATTTCAATAAAGTTCTCAGACACAGAATATTTTCTTTTAATGGAAATCCACTGATATTCACTTGTCAAGTCCTCTGGAGAGCTTCTAGAGACTGTTCCTTGCTATGAAAGTGCTGAGATATTTAGATTTCCTTTCTGAACCGGATAAAGTCAGTGAAGGCCTCCAAAAAAAAAGCAAAATAAATATGAAGCCAGACATCAGTGGGTCTGATTTGTGGTAAAGTAGAATGATTTTTTTTTCTTTTTACACTGAAGTACTTGTGCTTAAGTAGTGATTTTCTATAAATCTTTATTGATGATCTAAGGATTCACTATGACTTGTGAATTGTAAAACTGTCCTAGAGAATTAAAAGGCTGATGACTTGGAACATAATGTTACTCTGTCTCCACTCACTGTGGCTTGTCTTATGATCCTTCCTTGCATAAATTCTTACTGGCTATAACAGTATTCACTGACTACAATTCACAATACAAATAAAGATATGAATCTGTGGTGTTATTAACAAGGTAAGAATATAGTTTAAAGTTTCAAGAGATTCTAATTTTTGGAAGGATTCTGAACATGTAGCAGGAATAGAAAGACACAAAATATCAACTTCTCTTGGATATCTCCTCTCATTTTTTATCTCTAATACCACACACACATTAGGCAGCCAATGTTTATTTTTTGCATGAATTGATTATTAATGTTTTGAACTGACCCTTCGGCTTAATGCTCACAAGCTCCAGACTTCACTAATGTTGGAAATTCGACTCATGTTGCTAGTAAACAGAAGCTAGAATGTATAGCAATGGTAATTTGTACTTTAAAATCTACCTTCTGAAGGGCACTAACATTCAGTTTAGATAAGGCACTGGGAGAACAGAATTAAAAGTCAGTCTTTTGATGAGTCAGAGCCAGAGTAGAAGGAACTGGTATTTTAGCACACCAGACTTGTGCACATCATTTTTTTTCCATATCCCACATGGCATGCGGGATCTTAGTTCCCTAACTAGGGATGGAACTCGAGCCCCCTGCAGAGTTTTAACCACTGAACCGTCAAGGAGGTCCCTGGAATGTGTTTCTCATATTAGATACAATTGACTCTTGGGGCACAGAAGAAAGGCACTCCTAAGGACACTTTTTGTCTAAACTTCTAGACCATTGTGCTGCCCTCCCCCTGAATCAACCCCCACAGCCATCATGTACATATTCTTTCTTTACATGTGTCAACACTTTAAGATTGGATCTAACTCTTTCCTTATCTGATCATGGCACAATTTAGCCTCCTAAAGATTATCATTTGTTGCACGATTATAATTTAATTCTTACATTAACTATACTGACGGTCTGCCGAACACCTTACTACCACCCTACGTCTATAATTCTGTGTATAAAAATATGTATTGTGAGCATTTGATATCATGCTTTCTTATCCCAGGTGGTTAGTTCTAAGCTGAACGCAGGGAAAAGCAGGAAAATTTTCCCCTTTTCCTCACTTCTGTTCCAAAAGCAAGACGAGGATATTCAATCCTAAAACATTTATTGTTGAGAAAAACATTCCTTTATATCTATAGGAAACTACCATGTAACACTGAATATTTTAAAAAGTTATACGTACTACATACAAGTTATTTCTTCCTGACCGTTACTAAATACACAAACACAGCACCCCTCAAGAGATCCAATTTTTTTTCTCACTTAAGATCTGATTTTTCTTTACTATATAGCTACATTTCTATGTTTACTACAAATTTTGTCACACAGTGGGTATAAGCGTTTATAGTTATAGGAGACACTGACATTTTACAAATGGATAAACTGAGGCACAGAACTGAAGAACTTTCTAGGGTTGACAATTTGCCAATAGTTCAACAGTAACATATTTATTTGTGTTACTCCAAGGTTATAGTTAATTAAAATAGAGTTATAAACTGCATATGCCAAAAGGAGTTAACTTTGAGCCATATTTTTGAGGTACTGTATACATTATTTTTTACCACATAAAAAAATTAACTCAAAACAGATCATAGACCTCAAAACAGATCATAGACTTAAATATAAAATCTAAAACTTCTAGATGAAAATAAAATAACTGAGTTGTAGTAGTATATTCTCTAATTTATAGAATGGCATATTTAACTTTTCTTTTTCAACCTTTATCTAATTTCAGCCTATAGAGATATTGTGGAAATGCCTTAATAGATAATAAAGAATTATCATGCATTATCCTCCTATACCCACTATTTCTCTGGAATTTTAACTAACCTACAATCTTTGTTTGTTTTTCTTGCCATAAGCTCTACAAATAACAGCCAATCTGTGACTTTACTTATTGACACTCACATGTTTGCACTGACGTTAAAGCCTTTTTGAGGGATACCAGTCTAGATGTACAGAAACTGCAAAACTGAACTCAGACTCTCTGGGATCTCCAGATAAAAGGACTGTAGAACCACACATCTCTTCTCTAAAATGTGCACCAGTTTCTAAACCCCTTTCTGAGTTTTTCACAAGTGATGAGGCACAAGGCTGATCATTATAAAATCAAGAAGAAGAAAATGAGATTTTATTTTCCAAGGGCCTATAAACCAGAATTCTAAATGTACTAGTTTTATCCCTATTGTAGCAAATATAAAACACACTGAAACCAGCATACATTGTTTCATTTATGTCAACATGGCATGGAATTATTACTATTGTAATATTAATATCCTCTCACAGTATACACTGAATGATACTCTAACTTTTGGAAAAGTGAAAGTGTTAGTCACTCAGTAATGTCCTACTCTTTGAAACCCCATGTACTGTACCAGGCCCCTCTGTCCATGGATTTCTTCAGGCAAGAATACTGGAGTGAATAGCCATTCCCTTCTCTAGGGGATCTTCCCAACTCAGGGATTGAACCTGGGTCTCCTGCATTGCAGGCAGACTATTCTTTACCATCTGAAACATGGCTGACACGAGAAGCTTTTGGAACTTCCCTAAAAATGGTATAAAGGATATATGATTTCAAGTTCTATACAGTACACTTATTTTACTTATATTAGCATTTTAAGATCAGAGTAATCCAATGATTACAGAAATTTTAAAGTAGAAAAAAATGTTCATACAAAGAAATTGGAAAAAATATGTAAAATGTTTCAATTCAAACTTGTATTATTTTTCTACGTATGTTTTCTTTAGGAAAGCAATAAAGGAAAAAATAAAAAAAATCAATTAAAAAAAAGATGAGTGCCTAGAGCATTCATACTTTTAATAATTCACTTTGATTTAAAGAATTAATACTGGTGTTGTGGTAACAAAATGTCACTCTGTATTGCATACACATACCTTGCTTTGTCAAAGATAGACAATAAGACTAAGTCTAAGAATATTGACTATCTTTTTTTTAAAAGATAGACAATAAGACTGAGCTATAAAACTAACTTGGTATAATGAAAAAACAAAGGAAGAGAATAACATCAATTAATAAAACTTTCACAATACTGCACTAAATTTGTGACTTAAAAATCTCAAATGTTTATGTTATGACACAAAAATTTCTGAGCCAGACATTACATATAGAGGATGACAAAGAGTAATCTAAGCTTCCGTACAATAATCCACAATTTCTATTCATCTATAGCAATCTTAAAGTAATATGATGTAGGGGTTCAAAACTCAGGTTAAAGCTCTTAAAATTAATAATACAATTGACTGAAAAAAAAAGGCTTAAAAGAAAAAGCCTTCATAATTTAATCAGAATGACAGCAAATATGGCAAAGAGTTGTACACATAAAAAAGTGAATTTTCAATTGTTCTGTAGTATATGAGACATTCGAGAGATTTTTATAACTGATGATTAACATAATTGGCAAGTTTCAATTTCTCCGTTTGCAAACAAGCAGCTTGCATTTTCAATTAGAGATGTTGGTAGAGAAATAACAGTTTTGACTGTGAAAATCTGCTAATGAAAGCTGCTACTTCATGCTCAATGCATAGAAACTGCATAACTACTGCAGTGAATTGATATTCTTATACCATAGAACTTCACAAAGATATCAAAGAATATAACTCATAGCTTAGTACTTCTAAACAACTAGTGCTGAATGAGAAAGCAGCTGATCAAGACGAAAGAAATGTCATGAGTGAATGTATACAAGGAATGAAAAACTAGGTGCCTTTAATTTATGATAAAAATTTCAAGTACATAAGATTTCTCCTCCTAGATAAATATAATAACCAAACCAACAGTAATATGTTAAAAAGCAGCCTTATACCAGATCAAAAACAGACATAAACTATTAAATGACAAATGGAAATGTTAACACAAAATTTTGGTTATGGTGAAAGTGGGGGCAGGAGGAGAAGGGACGACAGAGGATGAGCTGGCTGGATGGCATCACTGCCTCGATGGACGTGAGTCTGAGTAAACTCCGGGAGTTGGTGACAGACAGGGAGGCCTGGCGTGCTGTGATTCATGGGGTCGCAGAGTCGGACATGACTGAGTGACTGAACTGAACTGAACTATCTATGAAAGTATTAAAAAATTATCTACAGTAATTAGCTGCCATAACACTGGTTCTAGTACTAACACTTGTACTTAGTATGTTGTTGGTGTTTAGTCGCTAAGTTGTATCCAGTTTTTTGCAACCCCATGAGCCATAGCTCACCAGGCTCCTCTGTCCATGGGATTTCCCAGGCAAGAATACTGGAGTAGATTGCCATTTCCTTCTCCAGGGGATCTTCCTGACACAAGGGTTGAACCTGCATCTCCTTACCTTCTGAGCCACTAGGGAAGTATAGTTAGGGATATATAACTATTAATATACAATAATACACGGCTATCTCCTAAAAGTCCCTTGACTGCAAGGAGATCCAACCAGTCCATTCTGAAGGAGATCAGCCCTAGGATTTCTTTGGAAGGAATGATGCTAAAGCTGAAACTCCAGTACTTTGGCCACCTCATGCGAAGAGTTGACTCACTGGAAAAGACTCTGATGCTGGGAGGGATTGGGGGCAGGAGGAGAAGGGGACGACAGAGGATGAGATGGCTAGATGGCATCACTGACTCGATGGACGTGAGTTTGAGTGAACTCCTGGAGTTGGTGATGGACAGGGAGGCCTGGCGTGCTGCAGTTCATGGGGTCGCAAAGAATTGGACACGACTGAGTGACTGAACTGAACTGAAGTGATCTCCTACAGGATAATATTAACTTTATTTTTTTGTATATAATATCAATACCAGTTAATATCTTAGTTATAATATCATCATCATCAAAACAGTTAATGATATAGATTAATTTATCATAAAATAACAAGATATAAAAAACTACTATCATCCCTAATCAAAATCTGGGTAAACTGTGACACAGAGACAGTTAGCAAGTTGATCAAGGTTCTAGAACTAATAAATAATAGACCCAAAATATAAATTTGGTAGTTTGGAGCTACAAATGACCTAATACAAATGATTTAGCACAAAACCCCATTATTTGAAACAGCAGCTGCAGCAAGGCAAAGAATATGCAAATGGTTCCTTTTTTCAGCCAACCATAAACTTATGTAGCAAAGTAAAAGAAAAAACAAAACAAAAAAAAATAATGAGGACAGACTTTGCTTAAAAGTCACATATGATTGAGTACAGATTTTGGCTTTCAAGTATGGTTAGTAAAGAAATATTGTGCTTCAGACCAACATTATCAGCTAGAAAATGTAAAACCTAATGAAACAAACAAACAAAAATCTGATAGGAAATTAGGAATGAGAGATCAAAATCAAAGAGAGAAAGCAACCACAAACAGGTTAACTGATACTCTGCTCACTATCCTTCCCCTTTGCATAGTATAATACCTTGTACAAAGCAATAGGCTAAAATGCACATTCAGCATGTATGCAGAAAACCAGATGTACCAATGATCTTGCAAAAACAGACTTATAGTTGACCTTTAAGAGTAATAACCAAATCTAGTGAACAATGGAGTAACAGCTTTATAATGCTGAAATGAAATAATTGCAAGTATAGACTTCTATAGCCAGTAAAAATATTCTTCAAAAGTGAAAACTAAACAAAAATACGTGCAGATGATTAAAAACCAAGAAGATTTCACTACCAGAAACCTGATATTACACAAATACTAAATCAACATCTTCACACAAAAGAGCAATGGTCCCAAAGTACAGAAATGCAGCCAGTGAATAGAGCGAAGAAAATAATACTATAAATAACAAATATAGTAATGTTTAAAATACATGGATAATTTAATCCATATATGCTTAAAATATATGCATGTTGTTGTTTAGTCATTAAGCTGTGTCTGACTCTGCAATCCCATGGACTGTAGCCCACCAGGCTCCTTTGTGCATGGGATTTCCCAGGCAAGAACATTGGAGTGGGTTGCCGTTTCCTTCTCCAGGTTATCTGAACCTACGTCTCCTGCATTGGCAGGAGGATTCTTTACCACTGAACCACCAAGCAAGTCCTAAAATGTTCCAAGGCCATCTGATAAATGGTATCATTACATTATTATAAGTTAAGGATGCATATTATAATATATGGGTTCACTACCACTGTATGCATGAATACCATTAGCAAGATCTTTGTGTGAACAGAGTATCCTATCTCAGACTTAGCTTCAAATGATGAGAGATAACAGAAGCTTAAGGATACCAATGGGGTAGCATCAGTAGTGTCTCTTCAGTGGGAATTTTTACAAAATGTAAGCTAAATGTTTAGGTCAAACTTGTAGAGTGAGTTAGAAAATACCAATACCTGCAGGTCATGGATCAAGCTGGCAAAGTAAGGACACAGATCTCACCTCCCTACCTGAACACATCAAAAATACATCTCTATGTGGAACAATTCTCACTGAACGCAAACTTGCAGAAGGACCCCTGCACAACCAAGGCTATAAGATGCACACCCATCTTGGTAAAGGAAGAAAAACATCAGGGACAGTCCCCTGAGGGGGAACTCAGAGGAAAAGGGAGATTACAGGGATGATCACCTCCCTGGGAAGTGAGCAATTCACTCCAAAGACTGCACATAGCAATCATTTGGTTCTACTTAGGGGAGACACAGGAGTCCCCTTGACTGGTTGGAGGATCACTGGGACTAATAGAAGGAGAAGCCTAGACTCTCCTCATGAGGAGTATACACACAGACTTGCCCCCCAAGGCAAGGTGGACAGAGATCTCCTCTAGTGGTTGCAGGGTTTTCTATAACTGCCTCCCAATCTGTGCCCCAGTCCAAGCCAAGCAATGCTCTAGACATACTCACTGTGTTTCACAGTGCAGCTGTGGATGTGGGTCAGTCAAGACTGGAAAAAACACCTGATTGTGAGACACAGAGGAGATCCAGTTCCAAGGCAGATCTGGTGGGTGAGTAAGCAGCCATCATTGGCCCTTATGTAAGCAGCTGTCAGCCAATAGGGTAGGAGGTCCCTGTAGAAAGAAAATCATGCATAACTTTCTTAAGAGAAGCCATTTTGGGCCTATGCCATTTTGTGATCTAAGCCTGACAAGAGAGCTTGCCTTTGAATAGGTCTCAATAATGCATGATTTTAAGGGAACAAATAAAAAAGAGAGAGAGAGAGAAAGAAATTACCATTTTCAGGAAAGAGAAATAACAATAGCAAAGATAAAAATCATTTGTAAAACTACCAGATCTCTTCCAGTGGTAAAGATTAGCCTGAAGTACTCAATCACCAGATCTATGAGAACCTAAGGGATGATGTTGACCTTTTCTGACCCTTGTGACTTCAGTCAACTAAAGCTTAGACTGTCAACCACCCAAGCAACTTCATGAATACAGTCTTAGATTAAAATTTCCCAGATTGTGTTGTTTGGAGAAAAACTGCCTTGGGAAAGATCCTCAGTGTTCTTCTTATTTACTGCAAGTAATAAATTCTTTCTTCTCCCAGTCTTTGGCTTGGTTGTGTCTCTTGGCTTGACAATCAACAAGAAACAAATGCAGTTTTCAAGTAACAGCTCCTCAGAAGCAGCTCAGATTTGTGATACTGGCCACTCCACCACAACTCACAGACACATTTCAAGAGGCCAAGTGAGCACCACCACCTGTACTGCAGAGATCTCACACCAGGACAGGAGCAGCAGAGGCTGGAGGTAGTTCTGTGAGGAACAAAAGGGACTTACAACAGAGGTTGCATCTGTGCAGAGGTATGGATGCCTGCACATTCAGTTCATTAGAACTGTCTGCAGGGGACACAAGACAAGAGCCCACACAAACCTCACTTGTATCAGCAATCCCCCTCTTTCTAGCAAAGATCCTTATGTGGGGAAAAAAAGAAAACACACACTTAAAGGAACAGAGCCAGCTTGGGTCTGATCCTCCAGGTTTCTGTTCGAGCAACTTGGGGTCAGACCCCACTTCCCAAAGGGCAGTGATGGCCACTGAGCAGTCCAGCCTCACACCAAACATCAGCTCTAGCACTTCCGTCTCCAGTTCTATCCCCTACCAAGGTGAGAGCTGCCAGCACACTCTCAGGAAAGAAGTAAACTGTACCCACGTCAAATCTAGTTTTTCCTTCAAAGGCTTTAGGGACACGAAGCCTATATAAGGACACTCCCACATAAGATCACCCTTTTGAGACCACAAGAGGTCAATGTTTCACCCAAATTCATAAAAGCAGAGAAAGTAAAGCAAAATGAAAAGGCAGAGGAATGACTTTCAATTGAAAGCAAGAGAAAATCCCTAAAAATTAATGAAACAGAAATAAACAGGTTACCAGATAAAGAATTCAAAGTATTGGTTAAAAAAAATAACTGAATTGGGAAAAAAAAAAAAAACTGATGTACACAATGAACACATCAATAAGCAAATAGAAAAAGTATTTTAAAAGAACCAATCAGAAGTTAATAATTCAACAGTGGAAATAAAAAGCATAATACAAGGAATGAAAAGCACATTGAGTGAAATAGGAGAATGTAGCAAGTGACTGAAAGATAGAATAATGGAAATGTCCCATCAAAACATTTTTTCTTTTCAAAAATAAAAGCAAGTTAAAAAAAAAAAAGACAACAGTCTAAGACATCTCTCAGATAATAAGAGTAAGCATGAATAACATCCACGTATAGGAGTCCTAGAACAAGAAGAGAGAGAGAGAGAGAGAAGGGAATTGAAAACATGAGGAAACTATGGCTGAACTTCCAAAACCTGAAGGAAGAAATGGATATCTAGATACACAAGCACAGAATATGAAACAAGATGAACACAAAGAAACCCACACCAAGACATACAGTTAAAATGACAAAAGTTAAAGACAGAGAATTTTACAGGCAGCAAGAGATAAACAAAAAGTCAAAAGTCATATACAAGAGGACCCCTATAAGGCTGGGCTAGCCTGGTGGCTTAGTGGTAAAGAATTCATCTGCAGTGTAGGAGACTCAGGAGACATGGGTTCAATCTCTGGGTTAGGAAGATCCCCTGAAGGAGAGCATGGCAATCCACTACAACATTCTTGCCAGAAAATTCCCATGGACAGATGAACCCAGTGGGCTACAGTCCAGAGGGCCAAAGAGTAAGACACAATTGAAGCAATTGAGCACGCATGCACATTAAAATGTTACCAACTGATTTCTCTGCAGAAACTTTACAGATCAGAAGGGAGTGGGTGGAAGTATCTATTTAAAGTCCTGGAAGGAAAAAATATGCAACCTACAATACTCAGCAAAATTGTCAATTAGAGTAAGAAGAGACGTAAGCAATTCATCAGACAAGCAAAAACTAGAAGAACTCAGCAACAATACACCTACTCTGAAAGAAATCTTGAAGGTACTTTGCTACATGGAAAAGAATCAAGAATGTATAGGAAATGGAAAATTCCAATAGGAAAGGCTATATTAGAGATTGAAAGTCATTTAAATAAGCCAGCATAAAGACTTAAAGAAAACTGTAAAAGCAACTACTAACTAAAATAAACAGTAAAAGGATAACCATGAAGATGTAAAATATTACATCAAAAACAGAATCTGAGGGAAGAAAATAAAAATATATATATATATAATATTTTAGAATGTATTTGAACTTAAGTGACAAGTTTTAAAAAAGTAGATATATTATAGTGAACATACATGAACCCCAAAGTATCTACTAATCAAAGACCTTTAATAGATTCACAAAAACTAAGAAAGAAAAAAGGCTCACAAGCATACTTTTACAGAACCAAACCACAGAAGAAACAAAAAAGAAGGAACGAACAGGAAACACATACATAAACAACTAGAAAACAAGTAATAAAGTGGTAATAAGTAAATAATTATCAATTATTAAATGTCAATGGACAAAATGTTCTGACCAAAGAGCATGGAAGGGTGGGAGTTTGGATTAAAAAAAAAATCTTCTATATGCTTCTTATAAGAGACTCCCTTCAGTGCTAAAGACACACAAAGACTGAAAGTGAAAGGAGGGAAAAAGACAATCCACGCAAAGGGAAACATGAAAGTAGGGGTTAACAGTCATAAAAGACAAAATAGACTTCAGGGTAAAGACAAAGAAGGGCATTATACAATGATAGAGAGCTCAATATATGAGGAGGATATTATATTGTTAATATACATGCATAGTATGTTGGGTGTACCCAATATAGGAGCACCTAAATATATAAAGTGAATATTAACAAACAGAAAGGGAGAAGCTGACAATAGTAGTAGGGAGTTTTAACAGCCCACTTACATTAATGGACAGATCATCCAGCCAGAAAATCAATAAGGTAAAAGCAGTTTTAAATGATTCAACAGACCAGTTGGACATTCCTATTTTGCAAATAGGAAAAGGGGTACATCAAGGCTGTATATTGTCACCCTGCTTATTTAACTTATATGCAGAGTACATCATGAGAAACTCTGGGCTGGATGAAGCACAAGTTGGAATCAAGATTGCTGGGAGAAATGTCAATAGCCTCAGGTATGCAGATGACACCACCCTTACAGCAGAAAGTGAAGAAGTACTAAAGAGCCTCTTGATGAAAGTGAAAGAGGAGAGTGAAAAAGTTGGCTTAAAGCTCAACATTCAGAAAACGAAGATTGTGGCATCTGGTCTCATCACTTCGTGTCAAATAGATGGGGAAACAGTGGAAACATTGGCTGACTTTACTTGGGGGGGGGCTCTAAAATCACTGCAGATGGTGACTGCAGCCATGAAATTAAAAGATGCTTGCTCCTTGGAAGAAATGCTATGACCAACCTAGACAGCATATTGAGAAGCAGAGACTCTACTTTACCAACAAAGGTCTGTCTAGTCAAGGCTATGGTTTTTCCAGTAGTCATGTATGGATGTGAGAGCTGGACTATAAAGAAAGCTGAGCACAGAAGAATTGATGCTTTTGAACTGGGGTTTTGGACAAGACTCTTGAGAGTTCCTTGGATAGCAAGGAGATCCAACCAGTCCATCCTAAAGGAAATCAGTCCTGAATATTCATTGGAAGGACTGATGCTGAAGCTGAAACTCCAATTCTTTGGCCACCTGATGTGAAGAGATGACTCATTTGAAAAGACCCTGATGCTGAGAAAGATTGAAGGTGGGAGGAGAATGGAACAGCAGAGGATGAAATGGTTGGATGGCATCACCGACTCAATGGACATGAGTTTCAGTAAACTCTGGGAGTTGGTGATGGACAGTTAGGCCTGGCGTGCTGCAGTCCATGGGGTCGTAAAGAGTCAGATGCGACTGAGTGACTGGACTGAACTGAAATTATCTCCTAGAGGAATTAGGAAAAGAAGAACAAACATAGCCTAACATCAGCAGATGAAAGGAACAAAGATCAAAGGGGAAATAGAGATAAAACAAAAAAGGAAAGTTCAGTGAAACTAAGAGCTAGATTTTTCAAAACATAAATAAAATTGATAAACCTTTAGTTAGGCTTACCAATAAAAAAAGTATCCAAATAAAATAAAGAATGAAAGAGAAGAAATAGCAACTGATACTACAGAGATACAAGAAATAAGTGAATACTATGAAGTTACATCCTAACAAATCAGACAATCTAGAAGCAATGAACAAATTTCTAGAAACATACAACCTGACAATACTGAATCAAGAAGAAACAGACAATTTGAACAGAATACTACTATCAGTGAAATTAAATTTGTAATAAATTAAACAAAAATAACTTCCCAACAAAAATAAGTCCAGGATCAGATGCCTTCACAGAGGAAGTCTACAGAAGATATAAAATAAGTACGAATACCTATCCTTTTCAAAATACTCCAAAAACCAGGAGAGGTTGGAACACACTCAAAGTAATTCAATCCAACAATATAGAAAAAGGACCACACACAATCATCAAGTGGGGTTTATTCCAGGGACACAAAGATTACTCAATACTCACAAATCAATGTGATACACCACATGAACAAAATGAAGGATAAAAATCACAAGATCATCTGAACAGATGCAGGAAAACCACTGACAAAATTCAATACCTGTTCATGATAAAAACAAAAACCAAACCTCTTAACATGTGCACAGAGGGGACATATCACAATATAATAAGGACTATTTACAATAAACTCATAGTTAACATCATACTCAATGGTGAAAAGCTAAAAGCATGTACTCTAAATTTAGGAAAAAGACAAGGATGCCCACTTTTGTCACTTCTATTTAATATAGTACTGGAAATAATACACACATCAGTCAGACAAGAAAATTAAATAAAAAGCCTCCAAATTGGAAAGGAAGAAGTAAACCTGTCATATTTCCAGATGACATGATACTTCATATAAAAATCCTTGAAGTCTACCCCAAAACTCTTTATAACTAACAAATGAATTCAACAAAGTTGCAGGATACAAGATTAATATACAGAAATCTGTTGTATTTCTATACACTAATAATGAATTACCAAAAAGACAAAGTTAGGAAAAAAAACTCATTTAAAATAATATCTAAAAGAATAAAATACCTAGCAATAAACTTGAGACAAAACACCTATGCTGTGAAATCTATAAAACATTCACAAAGGAAACTGAAGATGATACAAAAATGGAAAGATATCTTGTGTTCTCAAAATTAGTGTTAAAATGACCATACTACTCACACACCTACAGATTTAATGCAATCCCTATCAAAACACCAGTGACATCATACACAGTGTCCAACTCTTTGTGATCCCATGGACTGCAGCACGCCAGAATTCCCTGTTCTTCACCATTTCCTGGAATTCACTCAAAGCAAAGTGAAGTCTCTGTTTTGTAATAGGCTGTCTAGGTTTTTCATAGCTTTCATTCCAAGGAGCAAGC
Source organism: Capra hircus (assembly GCF_001704415.2). Taxonomy (NCBI): domain Eukaryota; kingdom Metazoa; phylum Chordata; class Mammalia; order Artiodactyla; family Bovidae; genus Capra; species Capra hircus. Next base: position 37,267,606 of record NC_030828.1, on the reverse strand, counting down.
GTCTTTTACTTTTTGTGGCTGTAGTCACTGTCCACAGAGATTTTAGAGCCCCACAAAATAAAATCTGTTACTGTTTCCATTTTTTCCCCCATCTATTTGCCGTGATGTGATGGGACCTTAGTGACGGGATGCCACAATCTTCGCTTTTTAAATGTTGAGTTTTAAGCCAGCTTTTTCATTCTCCTCTTTCATCCTTATCAAGAAACTCTTTAGTTCCTCTTTGCTTTCTGCCCTTAGAATGGTATCATTTGCATATCTGAGGTTGTTGATATTTCTCCCAGCAATCTTGATTTCAGCTTGGGATTCATCCAGCCTGGCATTTCACATGATGTACTCTGCACAAAAGTTTAACAAGCAAAGTGACAATATACAGTCTTGACATAGTCCTTTCCTGATATTGAACCAGCCCATTGTTCTATGTCCGGTTCTAACAGTTGCTTCTTTATCTCCATACAGGTTTCTTAGGAGGCAGGGAAGGGGGTCCAGTATTCCCATTTCTTTAAGAATTTTCCACAATTTTTGTGATCCACACAGTCAAAGGCTTTAGTGTAGTCAATGAAGCAGAAACAGATTTTTTTTTTTCTGAAACCCCCTTGCTTTCCCTATGATCCAACATGTGTTAGCAACTTGATCTCTGGTCCCTCTTCTGTTTTAAATTCAGCCTGCACATCTGGAAGTTCTTAGTTCACATACTGCTGAAGCCTAGCTTGAAGGATTTTGAGCATTACCTTGCTAGCATGTGAAATTACCACAACTGTGTGGCAGTTTCAACTCTCTTTGCATTGGTTTCTTTGGGATTGGAATGAAAACTGACCTTTTCTACTCCTGCGGTCATTGCTGAGATTTCCAAATTTGCTGACATATAGAATGCAGCATTTTGACAGCATCATCTTTTAGGATTTGAAATCCTCAGCTGGAATTCTATCACCTCCACCAGCTTCATAGCAATGCTTCCTGAGACCCATTTGACTTCACAGTCCAGGATGTCTGGCTCTAGGTGAGTGACCAAACCATGGTGGTTATCCAGGTCATTAAGACCTTTTTTTTTGTATAGTTCTTCTGTGTATTCCTGCTGCTTCTCCTTAATCTTCTGCTTCTTGTAGGTCTTTGCTGTTTCTATCCTTTATTGTGCCCATCTTTGCATGCAATATTCTCTTGATATCTGTAACATTCTTGAAGATATCTCTAGTCTTTTCCATCCTATTATTTTCCTCTATTTATTTGCATTGTTCACTGCACAATTTCTGATGTCCTCCTAAATTCTCTGAACTGTGAACTATTTAAAAGAGCCAAAAGAAAGAAGCAACCTACATAAACAGAAATGGATATAGAAGAAGTGGTATATATACACAATGGAATACTACTCACCCATAAAAAAGATGAAATTCTGCCATTTGCAGCAACATGGATATACTTAGTGATTATTTTACTTAGTGAAATCAGTCTCAGAAAGGCAGATACTGAATAATATTGCTTATAGAAGGAACATAAATAATAATATAAACAAAGGCATATTGCAAAACAGAAACATAAAGATATAGACAATAATCCAGTGGTAACCAGTGGTAAGAAGGAAGTGGAAGGTATATGTTAGATAGACAGGATTAAGAGATAGAACCTACTAGGAATAAAGTTGATAACCAACAAGGGTACACTGTATAGCACAGGGAATAATAGCAATTATTTTGTAATAACATTTAATAGAATATAAATTATAAATCTCAAAAAATCTCAAAAATAACAGAATGATCTCTGTTCATTTCCAAGGGAAACCATCCAGTGTCACAGCAATCCAAGTCTATGCCCTGACCAGTAATGCTGAAGAAGCTGAATTTGAATGGTCCTATGAAGACGTTCAAGACCTTCTGGAACTAACACCCAGAAAATATGTCCTTTTCATTACAGGGAACTGGAATGCAAAAGTGGAAAGCCAAGAAATACCTGGAGTAACAGGAAAATGAGTCCTTGGGGTACCGAATGAAGCAGGTCAAAGGCTAACAGAGTTTTGCCAAGAGAATGCACGGGTCATAGCAAACACTCTCTTCTGACAACACAAGAGAAGACCCTACACATGGACATCACTAGATGGCCAACACCAAAGTCAGGTTGATTATATTCTTTGCAGCCAAAGATGGAGAAGCTCTATACAGTCAGCAAAAACAAGAATGGGAGCTGACTGTGGCTCGGATCATGAACTCCCAATTGCCAAATTCAGACTTAAATTGAAGAAAGAAGGGAAAACCACTAAACCATTCAGGTATGGCCCAAATCAAATCCATTAGTACTATACAGTGGAAATTACAAATGGATTCAAGGGATTAGACCTGATAGGTAGAGTGCCTGAAGAACTATGGACGTAAGTTTGTGACAATGTACAGGAGGCAGTGATCAAGACCATTTCCAAGGAAAAGAAATGCAAAAAGGCAAAATGGCTATCTGGAGAAGGCAATGGCACCCCATTCCAGTACTCTTGCCTGGAAAATCCCATGGATGGAGGAGCCTGGTGGGCTACAGTCCGTTGGGTCGCTAAGAGTCGGACACGACTGAGCGACTTCACTTTCACTTTTCACTTTCATGCATTGGAGAAGGCAATGGCAATCCACTCCAGTGTTCTTGCCTGGAGAATCCCAGGGACAAGGGAGCCTGGTGGGCTGCCATCTATGGGGTAGCACAGAGTCGGACACGACTGAAGTGACTTAGCAGCAGCAACAGCAGAAGAGGCCTTACAATAGCTGTGAAAATAAGAGAAGTGAAAGGCAAAGGATAAAAGAAAAGACATACCCATTTGAATACAGAGCTCCAAAGAACAGCAAGGAGAGATAACAAAGTCTTCCTCAGTGATCAGTGCAAAGAAATAGAGAAAAACAATAGAATGGAAAGACTAGAGATCTCTTCAAGAAAATTAAAGATACCAAGAGAAATTTTCATGTAAAGATGGGCACAATAAAAGGCAGAAATGGTATGGACATAAGAGAAGCAGAAATTAAGAATAGGTGGCAAGAATACACAGAACAATAAAAAGATCTTCACGACCTAGATAATCATGAAGGCGTAATCACTCACCTAGAGTCAGACATCCTGGAATATGAAGTCAAGTGGGCCTTAGGAAGCATCACTACTAACAAAGCTAGTGGAGGTGATGGAATTCCAGTTAAGCTATTTCAAATCCTGAAAGATGATGCTGTGAAAGTGCTGCACTCAATATGTCTGCAAATATGGAAAACTCAGCAATGGCCACAGGACTGGAAAAGTTTGGTGTTCATTTCCAATCCCAAAGAAAAGCAATGCCAATGAATCCTCAAACTACTGCATAATTGCCCTCATCTCACATGCTATCAAGGTAATGCTCAAAATTCTCCAAGCCAGGCTTCAACAGTACTTGAACCATGAACTTCCAGATGTTCAAGGTGGATTTAGAAAAGGCACAGGAACAAGAGATCAAATTGCCAACATCTGCTGGATCATGGAAAAAGCAAGAGAGTTCCAGAAAAACATCTACTTCTGCTTCATGATTATGCTAAAGCCTTTGACTGTGTGGGTCACAGCACATTGGGGAGAATTCTTCAAGAGATGGGAATACCAAACCACTTGACCTGCCTCCTGAGAAATCTGTATGCAGGTCAAGAAACAACAGTTAGAACTGGACATGGTACAACAGACTGGTTCCAAATCAGGAAAGGAGTATGTCAAGGCTGTGTATTGTCACCCTGTTTATTTAACTTATATGCAGAGTACATAATGAGAAACTCTGGGCTGGATGAAGTACAAGCTGGAATCAACATTCCCAGGGGAAACATCAATAACCTCAGATACGCAGATGATACCATCCTTATGGCAGAAAGCAAAGAAGAACTAAGGAGCCTCTTGATAAACGTCAAAGAGAAGAGTGAAAAGATTGACTTAAAACTCAACATTCTGAAAATTAAGATCATAGCATCCAGTCTCATCACTTCATGGCAAATAGATGGGGAAATAGTGGCAACGTGACAGACTTTATTTTGGGAGGCTCCAAAATCACTGCAGGTGGTGAATGCAGCCATGAAATTAAAGGATGCTTGTTTCTTGGAAGACAGCTTATTAAAAAGCAGAGATATTACTTTGCCAACAAAGGTCTGTCCAGTCAAAGCTATGGTTTTTCCAGTAGTCATGTATGGATGTGAGAGTTGGACTATAAAGAAAGCTGAGCGCTGAAGAATTGATGCTTTTGAACTGTGGTGTTGGAGAATGCCGGGGTCCAGCCCCAGTGGATCCAGGGTGATTCGAAGGTGGGGATGGAGTTGGCGTCCTTGGAAATAACTTATTTAATTACAGATAGAGAGGGATTAGAAAATTAGCAGAGAAAAAGAGGCTGAATAACTTGGTTTACATTGATATACCAATCACCACCTACGTAGGCCGCAGGCATCTTCCCATTCTCCCGAAGGAGAGGAGGCACTGAGGCCCCCCTGGTCCGATCTTAGAAGCCCAGGCAAAATTAGCAGGCTTGGTGGGTACCCATGCACCAGATGGGAATTCGGCCAGAAAACAGTAGGAGAGAAAAAGAGGCTGAATAACTTGGTTTACATGGGATACCAATAAAATTCCAAGACAAGGAATTTGCACCATCTACGTTGGGCCACTGGTGCCACTTGAATATTGGAAGGTGCCCCTCCTTGGGCTCCTTCTCGCATGAGCTTGAAAGCCGGGACAAGTAAGTAGACATGGCGAGCACCCACACTCCAGATGGGAATTCAGCCAGAAAAACGGGGAGCAAGAAAGAACGACATGGGGGAATCAGTCTTTCCGGAAACTGATCCCATTTCTTTATTTTTAAGTTTGCTTATATACATTTTGTTACACATAGGGATGAATACAGAGTCACGTGGGGGTCAGCAGTCCTGACCTTTATCAAAATCAGGTGCTTTACATAAAAAAAAAGATCTTAGGGGTTTTACATTATCTTCTGGCCATAAAGCCTGCTGACATTTTATGACCCTTTCTTTCTGATAACCAAAAAACTTATTTTTTCCAAGAGTGTCTTTTCTTAAACCAGGCACCACCCTCCAAATAAAGTTGCATTCCTATAGGGTGAGGGTGTAGTGAGTTACAATCAAGAAAGGAATTTATTTAACCCAAGGTTAACATGATTAATCTTAGAGGTTAATACTTATTTCTCCTATATGTTAGTTATAGTCATTATAAGGGCAGGAAATATGGAGATTTAGCAGCAAACATCAGCCCAACAAATGAAAATCCTTTCAGCAATGTTCCCCTTAAGATCTATTTAGTCTTAAGATAGTGATAAAGTTACATTTTTACATAGCAAGGACACAGTGATTTATAGCAAAGTACAGTGATCTATAACAAAACAGAAAATTCATTAACTCAAAAAGTCTAGTATTGCTAACCTTCAAACTACTATATTTCCTTTTCTATATTCCAAATACATTGATTAATATATTCCCAGGTGCCTAAGGATATGGAGGCCTAATGGCAATCATTAACTCAATAATGAGAAAAGCCCTATGTTAATTAAGACTCTCAAAATACTCCAAAACTCTCTGTGCTGTTTATGGTTGAGAGTTAGTAAACAATCATGTGCATAGTGGCAGGAGTATTGATAATCCTGTCACACAAGCTAGTTTGCCAGCAGAGAAGGTCGACCTGAGACACCCTTGTCCCACCCAGGGCAGGGAATTAGCAGCAATTATTGGCACAACAAATGAAAAACCCTTCACCAATATAATTCCTAACCAACCCACTATACTAATAATTTGTAACTTCACAAAAGAATTTGCCTTTAGTAAGTCTAAAACATCTCGTGCCTCTCAGGTTGGGAGGCTGTAAACAATCACATGCGGCCAGACGAACCTATACAGGTGGGCTAGATAACCTTCAGGGGAGTTTGTAAGTTGAAACACTCCTGTCACGCCCAGGAATTTTTATTGACTTGGAGCTGACATTTACTCCTCCAAGAGAACCGGTGGGGAACAGTCCCCCATAAAGTCAGAGGTGTAGGCGAGAGCATGAAACAGTAAAGAAGATAGACTCTGGTTTGGGGGGTAGATGCTCAGGAACAGGGGGTTTCCTGAAGCTTGATCATGCCTTTGCATATGCCAAGCCTCCTTCCTCATGACTTTTGCCATGGGCGGAGTTCCTCACGCTGGCCCCCAGCAGAAGACTCTTGAGAGTCCCTTGGACTGCAAGAAGATCCAAACAATCCATCCTAAAGGAAATCAGTCCTAAATATTTATTGGAAGGACTGATGATGAAGCAGAAACTCCAATACTTTGGCCACATGATGCAAATAACTGACTCATTTGGAAAGACCCTGATGGTGGGAAAGTTTGAAGGTGGGAGGAGAAGGGGATGAAAGAGGATGAGATGGTTGGATAGCATCACAAACTCAATGGACATGAGCTTGAGTAAACTCTGGGAGTTGATGATGGACAGGGAGGTCTGCCATACTGCAGTCCATGTGGTCACAAACATTTGGACACCACTGAGTGAACTGAAGTGAACTGAAACTATAAACGTACTGAATCACTATGAGAAGTGAAGCGAAAGTTGTTCAGTTGTGTCCTCCTCTTGTGACTCCATGGGCTATATATAGTCCATGGAATTCTCTAGGCCATAATACTGGAGTGGGTAGCCTTTCCCTTCTCCACAGCATCTTTCCAACCTAGTTATCGAACCCAGGTCTCCCACATTGCAGGCAACAAGGGAAGCCCAAGAATACTGGAGTGAGTCACCTATCCCTTCTCCAGCAGATCTTCCCAACCCAGGAATCAAACGGAGGTCTGTGGCATTGCAGGCAGATTATTTACCAACTGTGCTCTCAGGGAAGCCTATTGAATCACCATGCTATAGTTCTAAAACTAGTATTGTAAATCAACTATACTTGAAAGAAAACAAAGGAAACATCAATTTGTATAGTGCTTACTAAAAATCACACTTTTAGTGTAAGAAATGAAAAAAATATAAGGATAAAATGTACATTGTAAGTACAGTAAACTAAAGAAGGTAATTTTAAAAAGGCTATTTTATTTGATAAATAGGTTAAAATTAGAAATTAAGAGGAATTTATGACCATTAGAAAATAGGAATTTAGAAATAATATATATTCAAATTATAAGAATTTAAAACTGTAAAATATGAAAAAAATCCAAATCTGAATTACAGTAAGAAATTTTAAAATTATTTTCACAATAACTGTTAGTACATGCAAACAAAAATATGAAAATATAAAGAAAAACTGAACAATGCAATTATCAAGCTTGACCTATTCAGTATACTTAAATCTGAAGTATACAAGAAAAGACAATGCTCATTGTTTCAAAATGTGCATGAAAAACTGACTATATAGAAGCCACAAATTAGATCTCTAAAAGCTGCGGTAGAAACTGAAATTACCAAGAAGAAACCTATATAATCTCCAAAAGAAAGGATGTAAGCAATATATTTTAAAATAATCCTTGGATGAAAAAAATGTTTCATGGTAGTTATAAGACATTATGTAAAGAATAATAAAAAAGTATATATTAAAACTTACTGATAATATCAAAGTTATTATAGAAATAATTTATGGCCTTAAAAGCACACAATAGCAAAAAATGAAAGATGAACTAAATGATACTTCAGGAAATTAGAATAGGATGACATATTAAAGTCAAAATATAGAAAGTTAACACAAAGTTGGAGTTAGTAAAGGAAAAAATTTACTGTAAACAACATCAAACCAAAATTTTGTTTGATGAAAATATTAGTGCAAAAAATAAACTCTTTGGAAGTCTGATTTTTTAAAAGGGTGAGAGGAAGAGGAGGCACAATTTTCTAATATCAGGAATAAAAAAGAAACATAACATAGCCTACATAAAGTTATTGCTCAGTCGTATCTAACTTTTTGCGACGGCATGGACTACAGCACACCAGGCTTCCCTGTCCATTACGATCTCCGAAAGTTTGCTAGAACTCATGTCCATTGAGTCGGTGATGCCATCCAACCATCTCATCCTCTGTCATCCCTTTCTCCTCCCACCTTCAATCTTTCCCAGCATCAAGGTCTTTTCTAATGAGTTGGCTCTTCACATCGGTGGTCAAACTATTAAAGCTTCAGCTTCAATCCTTTGAATGAATATTCAGGATTGATTTCCTTTAGGACTGACTGGTTTGATCTCCTTGCCATCCAAGGGACTCTCAAGAGTCTTCTCCAATACCACAGTTCAAAGAGATCGATTTTTCAGGACTCAGCCTTCTTTATGGTCCAGCTCTCATATCCATACATGATACTGGAAAAATCATAGCACTAACTAGACATTTGTTGGCAAAGTAATAACTCTATTTTTATACTGTCTAGGTTTGTCATAGCTTTACTTCCAAGGAGCAAGCATCTTTTAATTTCATGGCTGCAGTCACGATTTGCAGTAATATTGGACCCCAAGAAAATAGTTCATTGTCTCCCCATCTATTTGCTATGAAGTGATGGTACTGGATGCCATGACCTTTGGTTTTTGAATTTTTTTTTTAATTTTATTTTTTTTATTTTTTAAATTTTAAAATCTTTAACTTTTACATGTGTTCCCAAACATGAACCCCCCTCCCACCTCCCTCCCCACAACATCTCTCTGGGTCATCCCCATGCACCAGCCCCAAGCAAGCTGCACCCTACGTCAGACATGGACTGGCGATTCAATTCTTACATGACAGTATACATGTTAGAATTCCCATTCTCCCAAATCATCCCACCCTCTCCCTCTCCCTCTGAGTGCAAAAGTCCGTTATACACATCTGTGTCTTTTTTCCGGTCTTGCATACAGGGCCGTCATTGCCATCTTCCTAAATTCCATATATATGTGTTAGTATACTGTATTGGTGTTTTTCTTTCTGGCTTACTTCACTCTGTATAATTGGCTCCAGTTTCATCCATCTCATCAGAACTGATTCAAATGAATTCTTTTTAACGGCTGAGTAATACTCCATTGTGTATATGTACCACTGCTTTCTTATCCATTCATCTGCTGATGGACATCTAGGTTGTTTCCATGTCCTGGCTATTATAAACAGCGCTGCGATGAACATTGGGGTACATGTGTCTCTTTCAATTCTGGTTTCCTCAGTGTGTATGCCCAGCAGTGGGATTGCTGGGTCATAAGGTAGTTCTATTTGCAATTTTTTAAGGAATCTCCACACTGTTCTCCATAGTGGCTGTACTAGTTTGCATTCCCACCAACAGTGTAGGAGGGTTCCCTTTTCTCCACATCCTCTCCAGCATTTATTGCTTGCAGATTTTTGGATCGCAGCCATTCTGACTGGTGTGAAGTGGTACCTCATTGTGGTTTTGATTTGCATTTCTCTAATAATGAGTGGTGTTGAGCATATTTTCATGTGTTTGTTAGCCATCCGTATGTCTTCTTTGGAGAAATGTCTATTTAGTTCTTTGGCCCATTTTTTGATTGGGTCGTTTATTTTTCTGGAATTGAGCTGCAGGAGTTGCTTGTATATTTTTGAGATTAGTTGTTTGTCAGTCGCTTCATTTGCTATTATTTTCTCCCATTCAGAAGGCTGTCTTTTCACCTTGCTTAGAGTTTCCTTTGTTGTACAGAAGCTTTTAATTTTAATTAGATCCCATTTGTTTATTTTTGCTTTTATTTCCAGAATTCTGGGAGGTGGATCATAGAGGATCCTGCTGTGATTTATGTCGGAGAGTGTTTTGCCTATGTTCTCCTCTAGGAGTTTTATAGTTTCTGATCTTACATTCAGATCTTTAATCCATTTTGAGTCTATTTTTGTGTGGGGTGTTAGAAAGTGATCTAGTTTCATTCTTTTACAAGTGGTTGACCAGTTTTCCCAGCACCACTTGTTAAAGAGATTGTCTTTACTCCATTGTATATTCTTGCCTCCTTTGTCAAAGATAAGGTGACCATATGTGTGTGGATTTATCTCTGGGCTTTCTATTTTGTTCCATTGATCTATATGTCTGTCTTTGTGCCAGTACCATACTGTCTTGATGACTGTGGCTTTGTAGTAGAGCCTGAAGTCAGGCAAGTTGATTCCTCCAGTTCCATTCTTATTTCTCAAGATGGCTTTGGCTATTCGAGGTTTTTTGTATTTCCATACAAATCTTGAAATTATTTGTTCTAGTTCTGTGAAAAATGTGGCTGGTAGCTTGACAGGGATTGCATTGAATTTGTAAATTGCTTTGGGTAGTATACTCATTTTCACTATATTGATTCTTCCGATCCATGAACATGGTATATTTCTCCATCTATTAGTGTCCTCTTTGATTTCTTTCATCAGTGTTTTATAGTTTTCTATATATAGGTCTTTAGTTTCTTTAGGTAGATATATTCCTAAGTATTTTATTCTTTTCGTTGCAATGGTGAATGGAATTGTTTCCTTAATTTCTTTTTCTACTTTCTCATTATTCGTGTATAGGAATGCAAGGGATTTCTGTGTGTTGATTTTATATCCTGCAACTTTACTATATTCATTGATTAGCTCTAGTAATTAACAATTATAAATATATATGCCCCCAATATAGGAGCACCGCAATATGTAAGATAAATGCTAACAAGTATGAAAGGGGAAATCAACAATAACACAATAATAGTGGGAGACTTTAATACCCCACTCACACCTATGGACAGATCACAGAAAATTAACAAAGAAACGCAAACTTTAAATGATACATTAGATCAGTTAGACCTAATTGATATCTATAGGACATTTCACCCCAAAACAATGAATTTCACTTTTTTTTCAAGTGCTCATGGAACCTTCTCCAGGATAGATCACATCCTGGGCCATAAATCTAAACTTGATAAATTCAAAAAAATCGAAATCATTCCAAGCATCTTTTCTGACCATAATGCATTAAGATTAGATCTCAATTACAGGAGAAAAACTATTAAAAATTCCAACATATGGAGGTTGAACAACACACTTCTGAATAACCAACAAATCACAGAAGAAATCAAAAAAGAAATCAAAATATGCATAGAAACTAATGAAAATGAAAACACAACAACCCCAAACCTGTGGGACACTATAAAAGCAGTGCTAAAGGAAAGTTCATAGCAATACAGGCATACCTCAAGAAACAAGAAAAAAGTCAAATAAATAACCTAACTCTGCAACTAAAGCAACTAGAAAAGAAAGAGTTGGAGAACCCAGAGTTAGTAGAAGGAAAGAAATCTTAAAAATTAGGGCAGAAATAAATGCAAAAGAAACAAAAGAGACCATAGCAAAAATCAACAAAGCCAAAAGCTGGTTCTTTGAAAGGATAAATAAAATTGACAAACCATTAGCCAGACTCATCAAGAAGCAAAGAGAGAAAAATCAAATCAATAAAATTAGAAATGAAAATGGAGAGATCACAACAGACAACACAGAAATACAAAGGATCATAAGAGACTACTATCAGCAGTTGTATGCCAATAAAATGGACAACGTGGAAGAAATGGACAAATTCTTAGAAAAGTACAATTTTCCAAAACTGAACCAGGAAGAAATAGAAAATCTTAACAGACCCATCACAAGCACGGAAATTGAAACGGCAATCAGAAATCTTCCAGCAAACAAAAGCCCAGGTCCAGACGGCTTCACAGCTGAATTCTACCAAAAATTTCAAGAAGAGCTAACACCTATCCTCCTCAAACTCTTCCAGAAAATTGCAGAGGAAGGTAAACTTCCAAACTCATTCTATGAGGCCACCATCACCCTAATACCAAAACCTGACAAAGATGTCACAAAAAAGGAAAACTACAGGCCAATATCACTGATGAACATAGATGCAAAAATCCTCAACAAAATTCTAGCAATCAGAATCCAACAACACATTAAAAAGATCATACACCATGACCAAGTGGGCTTTATCCCAGGGATGCAAGGATTCTTCAATATCCGCAAATCAATCAATGTAATTCACCACATTAACAAATTGAAAAATAAAAACCATATGATTATCTCAATAGATGCAGAGAAGGCCTTTGACAAAATTCAACATCCATTTATGATAAAAACTCTCCAGAAAGCAGGAATAGAAGGAACATACCTCAACATAACAAAAGCTATATATGACAAACCCACAGCAAACATTATCCTCAATGGTGAAAAATTGAAAGCATTTCCCCTAAAGTCAGGAACAAGACAAGGGTGTCCACTTTCACCGCTACTATTCCACATAGTTCTGGAAGTTTTGGCCACAGCAATCAGAGCAGAAAAAGAAATAAAAGGAATCCAAATTGGAAAAGAAGAAGTAAAACTCTCACTGTTTGCAGATGACATGATTCTCTACATGTTTTTTGAATTTTTAAAAATTAATTTTAAGTGGAGGCTAATTACAATACTGTGGTGGTTTTGCCATATGCAGACATGAATCAGCCTGAGGTGTACAAGTTACTCCCCCGCCATCCTGAACCCCCTTCCACCTCCCTCCTCACCCCATCACTCTGGGTTATCCCAGAGCACCAGCTTTGATTGCCCTGCTAAGTCTTGCATCGAACTTGCACTGGTCATCTATTTTACATATGGTAATATACATGTTTCAATGCTATTCTCTCAAATCATCCCAAGCTCACCTTCTCCCACAGAGTCCAAAAGTCTGTTCTTTACATCAGTGTCTCTTTTCTTGTCTTGCATATAGGGTCGTCATTACCATCTTTCTAAATTCCATATATATGTGTTAATTGTTTCTGACTTAACTTCACTCTGTGTAATAGGCTCCAGTTTCATCCACCTCATGAAGACTGACTCAAATGTGTTCTTTCTTATGACTGACTAATATTCCATTGTGTATAAGCCAGCTTTTTCACTCTCCTCTTTCATCTTCATCAAGAGGCTCTTTATTTCCTCTTCGCTTTCTGCCATAAGAGTGGTGTCATCTGCATATCTGAGGTTATCTGGCAATCTTGATTTGGCTTGGGCTTCATCCATCCTAGCATTTTGTATGATGTACTCTACATATAAGTTAAATAAGCAGTGACAATATACAGTGACATACTCCTTTCCTAACTTGGAACCAATCTGATGTTCCATGTGCAGTTCTAACTGTTGCTTCTTGATCTGCATACAGGTTTTTCAGGAGGCAGGGAAGGTGGTCTGGTATTCCCATCTCTTTAAGAATTTTCCACAATTTTTTGTGATCCACACAGTCAAAGGCTTTAGCATTGTCAATGAAGCTGAAGTAGATGTTTTTCTTGAATTCTCTTGCTTTTTCTGTGATCCAACAGATGTTGGTAATTTGATTTCTGGTTCCTCTGCCTTTTCTTAATCCAGCTTGAACATCTGGAACTTCTTGGTTTAAATACTGTTGAAACCAAGCATGGAGAATTGTGAGTATTACTTTGCTCAAATTGTGTTTAGAATCAAACTTCATACCCATCAGAGATGCTCAGAGGGTTTTGTTTGTGTGCACCAGGACATTAAAGTTAATATGATACTAACATTTTCATAAAATTGGAAAGTGTACTAGGAAAATCTAAAATTGCTTAAAGATGCAATTTGAATAATTCTGTATTTAGTATAAAATTTCTTAAAGGTAATCAGTCCTGAATATTCATTGGATGGACTGATGCTGAAACTGAAACTCCAATACTCTGGTCACCTGATGCGAAGAACTGACTCAATGGAAAAGACTCTGATGCTGGGAAAGGTTGAAGGCAGGAGGAGAAGGGGACGACAGAGGATGAGATGGTTGCATGGTATCACCGATTTGATGGACATGAGTTTAAGCAAGCTCCAGGAGTGGGTAATGGACAGGGAAGCCTGGTGCACTGCAGTCCATGGAGTCGCAAAGAATAAGACACAACTGAGTGACTGAACTGAACTTAGTGTAAAATTATATTTGTAAATAATTTAAAATATTCCTACAGAGTCTATCTTAGCCACAAATGTCTCTACCAAAGTCTTTTTAACCACAGATGTCTTTTATAATTATTTTATGAAAGTATTAAAGAGATAAGAAAAATCACATACAAATTCTCCTATAATATCAAAAAATGTGGACTATTTGCTAGTCATTTTATGAAGTGAGGATAACAATGACAAACAAAATTCATAAGGTCATTACAATAAAGAAAAACCACAGTTTAATCACTATGGTGAATATGCAAGAAAATTATAAAACATATTATAAACAAATTAATTCCAGTTGCATATGAAGAAGATAATATAGTATGACTTGGTACATATTTTCCCCATGGACAAGATTAATTTAACATTCAATAAATCAAACAATTTGGCACATTAATTTCATATAGGATTAAAAAACATGATTTTAGCAGATATAGAAAAGGCATATTGTAAAATTCAACATATTAATATTATAAAAACTTTTAGTCAACTATAGTTAAAAAGGTGCTTTAACTGAAAAGAATAACTATAAAAATACATATATCAAGTTTTATATTTAGTTGGTAAAATTTGGAAAAATTTTCCATAAGTAATATGAAAACGTCCAGAAGCTCCATGAACACTGTCTTGGGAAATACTAAAAACAGAGTTATGATATAGGAAAAAGAAAAAAAAAAGTAGAAATTAGGGGAAAAAACTACCATCTTTCATAGGCAGCAATTTTGTACATGTAGAAAACTTTAAGTAGATTATAATTAATTAATAAATGCAAAAAGACTTCTGGACAAAAGATGAATAACATCCATTTGTTTCTGCATACAGACATACTTATACACACTAACATGAGCACTCACTATTTTCAGCCTCAAATCTGCTCTGCATAAAACAAGATATTTAACTATTCTCTGATCCTCTGGACCTCTTGTATACCTCTTGTATATTTCTTCACTTGAATATCTGAAGAAAATTCTCCTTATAAATGCAGAAACCCATATACTCTTGCTTCACAGAATTTCAGAGGTCTCTTTTACCTTTCTACTAGTTGGTTTCTAAATTTCTTTCCAGCTCCAAACATCTGTGATCTCATGATTATGATATAGTCAGATCTATACACTCTCATGTATATATGTGAACATTCACCATGCATTTTGGGCCTCCAATAACACCCTAATACATCATGGTCACCCTATATTCCTAGAACATGGAAGTAGTATTCTACTCCTTTCAGACTTACTGAAATATTTTATTGTTTATAAAAGTATCTAATTAAATGAGTGCTGATAATTTCTTCCAATAATTTATAATATCTCATGAGGATAAATCTATATACTCATAAGTTATTATGCATAATAATTGCATATTATACTATATTATGTGTATGTATACATTTTAAAAATTTCTACATATTTCCCTTTTAAGATTCAATTTGTTGTTCTGTGTCATCTAATGCATATTTACTACATATCTTACTGAAACTTGACTTTTTAAAAGCAATAGTGTTACACATAAATCAAGGATTTAAAATAAATATGACATTCCCTTACACAGAGGGAAAATATGTTTAAGAAGGTAAAATGGATTCATTAACTGGGATACAGGTTATTAAGTAAAGCATGACTGAGTTGTTTAATAGAGTAAAGCCATTACCACAGAAGCTCCTGATGTTAAGAAGGATTAATGTACTTAAACGTACTATCCGTTAAACTCCTGCTTTCAGGATATTTTTTCTTTCTCTTTTTTTATTACTTGGAGTAAAGGTACCATACACACCTACCGTGGGCTTTGAAAGAAATTATTTTCTCATTTTGCAAATGAAGTCAGAAACCATCTCCAATTGATTAATAACAGTAAAATGCACGGTGACTCAAAGGGATGCAAACATGAACTGTATCTGAGAAGGTGTGGCCCCACCACTGCCCTTGTGACATAGGATCATTTTGAAAGGTGATGAAATCTTTTGTCACTGACAGATATCAGGTACCATCAGTAAACTCACCTTGAGTTTAAGAAGATTTTATCCTTTACATGGATGGTTAGATAAAGTAAACTTCTAACTCACTATTTAAAAGTCCATCTACCTCTGAGGATGTAAGTCTCCACATCTGCAAAGTGAGGGCATTGAGTATTGGAGAAAGGCTCTAATATTTCTGCAAATTATAATTTTCCGTGAGTATTTATTAAGGAAAAAAATGCCTTTCTCAACTTTAAATTCATGTTTATATGTTAAGATACCCAATTATTTCTTTACTTTCAAGTGAACTTTAGCATAAGGCAAAATGACACAAGATATCATCAAACAAAACACAGTGCTTCACTTTAAAGTTATATCAAAACAGCCATTGTATATACAAGTAATCATTTTATGTAGGATCAGAAATAATTTTATTTCCATTCTGCTACACAATGTAGAACTCAAATGTAACATATATGATACTGCCCAATCAGACAATATTCCTAATATTCATAAAGGCAACTGTTTTCTGCTCCAATGGTGCAATGAATTAATTTAAATTGAGTGTATCTCAACATAAATTTTGAAATGTCTGTGCTATGTTCCTTCTATTAAAATTCGCATGTATTAAAAATTCATTAGAAACCGAGTTCCTGAAAATCTTCTTAAACCTGTAATTTTATGTAGTTTATATCCATTCACCTTGATTTATACAAATTATTGATGTGTGGATTAGTGAGTCATCACATCCTATATAAGATCATATTTCCCTTTATTGTATTATTCCTTTATGATTAAAACATTACATTCTGAAAGAGGAAAATATTACTGGCAATGTGGGTTTTGATGTATACATCTTATTAAGGCCAGAGCATGTCAAGGCATTTTATTATGCTTCCAAGAGAATACAAGACATAAAAAGGCCAAATATGAGCCAAGTAATAAAAGAACTTATTTTTGTGTCCCTTTAAGAATTAATTTATTTTTAGTTTCATTCCTATTAACAGTCTTCAATTTTTACCTTAATCAGATGTTTTTGCACTAAGATTCAGTTTTAGCTCTTATGATAGACAATTACTTCAATTTATAATCAAATAGCTGAATATCTATTTTCTATCTCAGTTCAGTTCAGTTGCAGAGTCATGTCCGACTCTTTGTGACCTCATGAACTGCTGCACGCCAGGCTTAACTGTCCATCACCAACTCCTGGAGCTTACTCAAATTCATGTCCATCGAGTTGGTGATGCCATCCAACCATCTCATCCTCTGTCATCCCCCTCTCTCCCCTCCTTCAATCTTTCCCAGCATCAGGGTCTTTTCTAAGGAATCAGCTCTTCACATCAGGTGGCCAAAGTATTGGAGTTTCAGCTTCAGCATCAGTCCTTCCAACGAATATTCAGGACTGATTTCCTTTAGGATGGAATGGCTTGATCTCCTTGCAGTCCAACGGAGTCTCAAAGAGTCTTCTTCAACAGCACAGCTCAAAGCATCAATTCTTCCATGCTCAGCTTTCTTTATGGTCCAACTATCACATCCACACATGAATACTGGAAAAACCATAGATTTGACTAGACAGAAATTTGTTGGAAAGTTTTTAATATGCTGTCTAGGTAGGTCATAGCTTTTCTTCAGGGAGCAAGCATCTTTTAATTTCATGGCTGTAGTCACCATCTGCAGTGATTTTGGAGCCTCAAAAAATAAAGCCTCTCAGGGTTTCCATAGTTTCCCCATCTATTTGCCATGAAGTGATGGGACTGAATGCCATGTTCTTTGTTTTTTTCAATGTTGAGTTTTAAGCGAGTTTTTTCACTTTCCTCTTTCACCAAGAGGCTCTTTAGTTCTTTTTCACTTCCTGCCATAAGGGTGGTGTTATCTGCATATCCAAGGTTATTGATATTTCTCCCAGAAATATTGATTCCAGCTTGTGCTTCCTCTAGCCTGGCATTTCGTATGATATACTCTGCATGTAAGTTAAATAAACAGTGTGACAGTGTACAGCCTTGTCACACTCCTTTCCCAATTTGGAACCAGTTCATTGTTTCATGTTCGGTTCTAACTGTTGCTTCTTGATCTGCATACAGATTTCTCAGGAGACAGGGAAGGTGGTCTGGTATTTCCATCTCTTTAAGAATGTTCCACAGTTTGTTGCGATCCACACAGTAAAAGGCTTTGGTGTAGTCAATAAAGCAGAGGTAGATGTTTTTCTGGAACTCTCTTGTTTTTTCGATGATCCAGTGGATGTTGGCAATTTGATCTCGGGTTCCTCTGCCTTTTCTAAATACATCTTGAACATCTGGAAGTTCTCAGTTCATTTACTGTAGAGGCTCAGCTTGGAGAATTTTGAGCATTACTTTGCTGGCGTGTGAGATGAATGCAATTGTTTAGTAGTTTGAACATTCTTTGGCATTGCCTTTCTTTGGGATTAGAATGAAAAATGGCCTTTTTTCATTTTCTATTTAGTTAGCTATTAATCCAAATGAAATTGTATCTCTTATTATTTAATTATAATCCTAAAAACATCATATATTGTTCTGTTTAATCTTTAGACACTCTGTCCATGTTTTTCCTTTTTAAGGACACAAACATTCTAGGCTAAAACTGATGGGTAAATCTTCACTATTTTCTGAGAAACATTATTTTATGGAAGATATTAAAAATCAGACAATCTGACTCATAGTTTTAAAATTTTGGTTTATTACTAGATTTTTACCTAAAATTATAGAATTTAGAAATTTAAGATTTGTATTTGATCTCACTCTTTATTAATATTTGATAACCTAATTAAGATAACATTTATATTTATGTTTTTCATCATTTATCTTATTGTTTTGCACTGTAAATGTAGTAATGTTTTAAAATTCAGCCTCTTTTTAAAATTTCCCACAGGTAAGTCAAATTCCACGTGTTCAAATATGTTTTTAATCCTTCTTGGGCTTGAATGATTTCTGTCCCCATTAAAGTCATTAGCTTTCAATCCATTTTATCAACTAGAAACTTGAAATCATGTTTCAATCCCATTTCCCTTTAATCTCCATGGCTATTCAACTTATAGTCCTAGAAACTTCAAATCTTTAAGTATCTCTTTAATCTACATTTTTTCAACCTTTATTGCAAACATGCTAGTCCATGTGCCATTATTTCATCAGAGATTATTTGCAAATAAACTCCACCTAAGTCCCAGCACTATACTAAAAATGGAAAATTCACTTTTTACACAAGCACTAGAATGATCTTCACACACATATTATTCCCAGGCTTAACATCTTTTATGTCTGACTGTGCCCCCGACATAAGGATCAAAATACAACCCTGGACAATCACAGATGACATGATCCTCTACATAGAAAACCCTAAAGACTCCACCAGAAAATTACTAGAGCTAATCAATGAATATAGTAAAGTTGCAGGATATAAAGTCAACACACAGAAATCCCTTGCATTCCTATACACTAATAATGAGAAAATAGAAAGAGAAATTAAGGAAACAATTCCATTCACGATTGCAATGAAAAGAATAAAATACTTAGGAATATATCTACCTAAAGAAACTAAAGACCTGTATATAGAAACTATAAAACACTGGTGAAAGAAATCAAAGAGGACATTAATAGATGGAGAAATATACCATGTTCATGGATAGGAAGAATCAATATAGTGAAAATGAGGATACTACCCAAAGCAATCTACAGATTCAATGCAATGCCTATCAAGACACCAACGGCATTTTTCACAGAACTAGAACAAATAATTTCACAGTTTGTATGAAAATACAAAATATCTCAAATAGCCAAAGCAATCTTGAGAAAGAAGAATGGAACTGGAGGAATCAACTTGCCTGACTTCAGGCTCTACTACAAAGCCACAGTCATCAAGACAGTATGGTACTGGCACAAAGCCAGAAATATAGACCAATGGAACAAAATAGAAAGCCCAGAGATAAATCCATGCACCTATGGATACCTTATCTTTGACAAAGGAGGCAAGAATATACAAGGGAGAAAAGACAATCTCTTTAACAAGTGGTGCTGGGAAAACTGGTCATCCACTTGTAAAAGAATGAAACTATAACACTTTCTAACAACATACACAAAAATATGACATTCTAACATGTATACTATCATGTAAGAATTGAATCGCCAGTCTATGTCTGATGCAGGATACAGCATGCTTGGAGCTGGTGCATGGGTATGACCCAGAGAGATGTTATGGGGAGGGAGGTGGGAGGGGGGTTCATGTTTGGGAACGCATGTAAGAATTAAAGATTTTAAAATTTAAAAAAAAATAAAAAATTAAAAAAATTAAAAAATTAAAAAAAAAAAAAACTCAAAATGGATTAAAGATCTAAATGTAAGACCAGAAACTATAAAACTCCTAGAGGAGAACACAGGCAAAACACTCTCTGATATAAATCACAGCAGGCTCCTCTATGATCCACCCCCCAGAATTCTGGAAATAAAAGCAAAAACAAACAAATGGGATCTAATTAAAATTAAAAGCTTATGCACAACAAAGGAAAATATAAGCAAGGTGAAAAGACAGCCTTTGGAATGGGAAAAAATAATAGCAAATGAAGCAACTGACAAACAATTAATCTCAAAAATATACAAGCAACTCCTGCAGCTCACTTCCAGAAAAATAAATGACCCAATCAAAAAATGGGCCAAAGAACTAAATGGACATTTACCCAAAGAAGACATACAGATGGCTAACAAATACACGAAAAAATGCTCAACATCACTCATTATTAGAGAAATGCAAATCAAAACCACAATGAAATACCATTTCACGCTAGTCAGAATGGCTGCGATCCAAAAGTCTACAAGCAATAAATGCTAGAGAGGGTGTGGAGAAAAGGGAACCCTCTTACACTGTTGGTGGGAATGCAAACTAGTACAGCCACTATGGAGAACAGTGTGGAGATTCCTTAAAAAACTGGAAATAGAACTGCCTTATGACCCAGCGATCCCACTACTGGGCATACACACTGAGGAAACCAGAATTGAAAGAGACACGTGTACCCCAATGTTCATCGCAGCACTGTTTATAATAGCCAGGACATGGAAGCAACCTAGATGTCCATCAGGAAATGAATGGATAAGAAAGCAGTGGTACATATACACAATGGAGTATTACTCAGCCATTAAAAAGAATACATTTGAATCAGTTCTAATGAGTTGGATGAAACTGGAACCGATTATACAGAGTGAAGTAAGCCAGAAAGAAAAACATCAATACAGTATACTAATGCAAATATATGGAATATAGAAAGATGGTAATGATAACCCTGTATGAGAGGCAGCAAAAGAGACACAGATGTATAGAACAGTCTTTTAGACTCTGTGGGAGAGGGAGAGGGTGGGATGATTTGGGAGAATGGCATTGAAACATGTATAATATCATGTATGAAACGAATTGCCAGTCCAGGTTCCATGCATGATACAGGATGCTTGGGACTGGTGCACTGGGAGGACCCAGAGGGATGGTATGGGGAGGAAGGTGGGAGGGAGGTTCAGGATAGGGAACACATGTATACCTGTGGCAGATTCATGTTGATGTATGCCACAACCAATACAATATTATAATGTAATTAACCTCCAATTAAAATAATAAATTTATATTAAAAAATAAAAACAAGAATTAGTTTAGTTCTTAAACTAATTAGGTCTTCCCAGGTAGCACAGTGGTAAAGAATACACTTGCCAATGGAGGAAATTCAGGAGACATGGGTTTGATCCCTGGATCAGGAAGATCCCCTTAAGTAGGAAATGGCAACTCACTCCAGTATTCTTTGCTGGAGAATTCCATGGACAGAGAAGCCTAGCAGGCTGCAGTCCATGAATCCACAAAGAGTCAGACCCGGCTGAGCAACTAAGCACATTGTTAAACTAATTAAGGTGTCAAGAATCCTCAATCAAGCCAATGCAATTATTGCCTCTACTGTGAATGACTCTTGACTCTCAATAAGCTTACCAAAGCTTCTATGACTCCATTTAAAGGGGGGAACCAATTTGCATTTAAACCCAATAAAGTCCATGGAATTAGCACCCACTCTCTGTTTTCTTACTTAGTAAAGAATCACATCTGGGACCTCTCTGGTGCCCGATTCTAAGCTCTCAATGCAGGGGACCCAGGTTCCACCCCTGGTCAGGGAACTAGATCCCACATGCTGCAACCAAGAGTTGGCATAGACAACGAAGACTAAAGATCCAGTGTGCTGCAGCTATGACCCGAGGCAGCCAAATAAACAATCAGTTCAGTTCAATTGTTCAGTCGTGTCCGACTCTTTGCAACCCATGGACTGCAGCACACCAGGCTTTCCTGTCCATTACCAACTGCCGGAGTTTACTCAAACTCATGTGCCATTGAGTTGGTGATGCCGTCCAACCATCTCATCCTCTGTCATCCCCTTCTCCTCCTGCCTTCAATCTTTCCCAGCATCAGGGTCTTTTCCAGTGAGTCAGTTCTTCGCATCAGGTGGCCAAAGGATTGAAGTTTCAGCTTTAGCATCAGTCCTTCCAATGAATATTCAGGACTGATTTCCTATAGGATGGACTGGTTGGATCTCCTTGCAGTCCAAGGGACTCTCAAGAGTCTTCTCCAACACCACAGTTCAAAAGCATCAATTCTTCAGCTCCCAGCTTTGACTAGATGGACCTTTGTAATGTCTCTGCCTTTTTAATATGCTGTCTAGGTTGGTCATAACTTTTCTTCCAATAAATAAACAAATAAATAAATATTAAAAACAACAACACTGTAGAAGAAGTGTGTAATGTGGACAACCCAATCCACAGTATTCATCAAGTTATCTTCCAGAGATCAACACAAATATCATTTACTTGATAGGTCAGATCTTTGACATGATATGAGGCTATGTATACTATCATGTAAGAAACGAATTGCTAGTCTAGGTTCAATACAGGATACAGGATGCTTGGGGCTGGTGCACTGGGATGATCCAGAGAGATGATATGGTGAGGGTCATGGGAGGGGGTTCACGGTTGGGAACTCATGTACACCTGTGGTGTATTCATGTCAATGTACAGCAAAACCAACACAAAATAATAAAAATAAAATAAAGTCACAATTGTAGTTTAATGAGTACTTGAGTAATTACTTGTTAAACATCTGGCTTTCTCACTAGAATAGATAGAATGCAAATTCCACAAAGGCAGGGACCAGGTTTGTTTTGTTCATTGCTGCATGAACAAATGAACACCACCAAATGAACAACTCTGTATATGGCAAACACTCCACAGATAATTTATTGAATCAACTGCCATGAGTTTATAAATTATGAGTATTATCTTTATCATGGAAATAAAGATTTTTCTCAAGTATTATATCAGGATTAGATGAAGAACTTTGGTAAAACCAGCTTTGTATAATTAGGACAGTTATTGGTACATTGCAGCAATTTTTTATAGAAAAGCCAACTGAACCTAGCATTCCTATTTTAACCTGACTAGTTTAGTAATGCAAGTGTTCCAAAAGCAGAAATAAGAGGGGAAAAAAGAAAAGAAAAAAAACTAAATAACACTGTTGGTTTCTGCAAATATCTTTAAAAATTGTCTCAATTTGGAAATGAACATTCTGGGTTCTAAATTCAAATAAAATAGGCACAATAAAATAAATACCAGAAACATAAAAAACTCCATGAATTTGACCTACATGGAATGCATAAGCCAACATGTAGACATATACAAAAAAAAAGTTTTGATACTATGGAAAATGTCATACACTAACTTCAAAAATTGATAATTTAATTTTAAAAGTTCACCAATTTATTTGTTTTTATTTTCTTCAGTTATTTTTACAAGACAAAGCCTATAAAGCAAATATAAAATATAGAAAACCCTCATAAAGAACAAACCAAAAAAAAAAAAATAGAAGAAATGAGGGAATATTGCATAACTTTCTAACCCATCCTTGCCTGAATATGACCTTGCTGATGTCTTACCAAATAATTCATTACACTGTGTATTAGAACTAATTTTAGTATAGGTTTCAGGAAGGCAACTATGTAATGTGTATTTTCACATATTTTTTTCAGTGTTAAAAAGTAGATACTCATTTTTATTGGGATAGGCAGTGACTTAAATTTTACTTAAATTGAGATTGCACACCTACTATAAACCTCGTTTATTATCACATTTAACACTCGCACAGATCTTCAAATTAGATACCAAAATCTGTATGTTCAGGGAACACAGATAAATGTTACTCAACAAGGAAACTTCTGGCAATCATGCAAAGTCAGGGTGGAGAGTTCCTCTACACTCTGTCAGGTGACTGTCTATGAATTTTTGCTGTAAGGATCTCATAAAATAGAACTGATAAAAAACACTACTGTAAAAGTTCAAAGCATGTAGTTTAAAATTGTATATTTAGTGAGCTATACTGCAGACTTTGGGAATAATGTTGACAAACAGTATCAGGGACAAGTTAAATTTTAGAACACAGAGACCTGAGTACTATAGTTACTCCAGGTGGATTTGAACTTCATCTTGGACTCTAATTCCCTCTTCTCTCTAACAATATTTATCAGAAATTTTGTCTCACATAAATAACTCTGCTAAAAAGAATAAATTAACAAAACATTGTAAGTCAACTGAATTTCAATAAATTGTTTACATGTTTAAATTAATTAATGAATTGTGCTTCGTGAGGAAAGGAGAAATTATGGAAGTTGCAGATGTTAAACTTAGATTTACCCGTGGTACTTTAAGTCATTAATTTTAAACAGTTCTGATGGTCATATCTCATAATAAAATGATGGTAATGTATACCTTCGGGGATTGCTTGGCAGATTAAAGTTATTTAGGTGACTAATGAATGGTAACCATTATTATTTCAATCAGTGAAACAAATCACTGTAACATAAATTTTGGCACTAAAAAGAATAAAACACTATAATCAGTTAGTCTAGTTCCTGTTGTATGGTAAAATGCAGTTCTAGACCAGATATCAGCAAAGCATCACCAGATGTATTTCAGCAAGATCATTTTTCTTTTGAAAGACTTCAAAAGTAATACCATGAATGTAAAACCTGTTATGGATAAGCCTGGAAATACCATCTTAACCAAGTGATAAAGGCTGAAATCAACAGTAAACATTCATGTAGACATTATGATATAAGACAGTCACTAAGCTCTGTGGTATCCTTCCTCAAAACCCCAAGTCTAATTATGAGACACAGCAGACAAATCCACGCCAAGAGACATTCTGTCATATAGTATGCTTTAAAGTTACAAGGTAAAATAAACACATAAATAATAAAACAAGGAAAGACTGACAAGGACAGATTGAAGAAGACTGAGAAAGTTGGTCAAGTGAATCATGGTATCCTACATTGAATCCTGGGTCAGAAAAAGAGTATTACTGAAAACATTTGTGAAATACAAGTTTGTAGTTAGCTAACAGCATTGCATCAGTGTTAATGGCAGTTTTGAGAAGTACCAGATATAAGGGCTGTTGACATAAGTGATGACTGTATGGAGAGCATATGGGACCTCTTTGTACTAGTTTGGCAACCTTTCAGTAAATCTGAGGGCTTTCCCGGTGGCTCAGATGGTAAAGAATTCACTTGCAATGCAGGAGACGCAGGTTCCATCCCCAGGTTGGGAAGATCCTCTGTAGAAGGGCATGGCAATTCCCGTTCCAGTACTCTTGCCTGAAGAATTCCATGGACAGAGGAGCCTGGGGACTATAGCCCATGGGGTCACAAGAGTCAGACTTTTTTTTTTTTTTTCGCTTTCAGTAAATCTAAAATTATTTCAAATTGGAAAGTAAAAAACCAAAAACATAAAACAAGTTCCTTTTTACCACTAATTGTGACCTGAAGTCAGCTTGTCTTTTGTTTTGTCTTATTTCATATTGTTTCCATTTTTCTAGAACATAACTTCATTTGACAAACCTTTCTTTAGATTCTTTATAAGATTTCTGACTTTTAAAAATTGACTGGCAAAGTTCAAGAAAACTTATTCCCTGATCATTTCTTTATGCTGCCAATGTCATTCACATCCAAGATCTTTGACCTAAAATTTTTCTAACTAAATTTCTAGTGTTGACTGCCATTCAAAGAAACATAAATACCATCCTCTGAGGATTGTATGTGCTATGTGGAGAGAGAAACACCATCTCGCAAATGTTCAGTTTGTTTTAAATTCATCATAAAATAAGTACGGGGGAAAAGTCTGATATTCGGGCTGAAATAATATATTTATTTAATCAATACAATTCACACTTTTGGCTTCATCCCTTACTGTTCACTGTACAGACAGCCATAGGACATAATACAGCAGAACTGAAAAAGTAAAAGTGGCCATCCTATCCTCAAGTAAATGACAGAATAAGATCATACACGAGTACCAACTTCAATATGTCATGAGTAGAGGTATCCTGGTAGACACAAATTTCCAATAACTGTATCAAACTATGCTTTTATGTTAGTCCCTTAGCTACTAATACTAGTTGTATTAGTAGGAGGGCACTGAAGAGAACTAGACCAGTTTTCACTTTCACATAAGTTTTCCCCTGAGGTTCACTCTTATCTCTGATCTATACACCAAGCACTAAATGAGCCCCTGACTTAGACAATTTCCTCCCCAAACGTTCACTAATAGCTTCCATTTACACAAAAATGTTACCAAGAAGTGAAATGACCTTAGCAACTAATCCAGAATGACTATTTCTATCTTAATTTTACTTTCATGCTTCTTTATTCATATATCATAGTTATCTAAGAGTGAGGGATAAGCCCTATTTCTGGGTCAGAGGCAATGGTAGGTGAAGGATAAAAGGATGAAATTCAGAACCAGAACAACTGAGACAGATACAGTGATGAGATGGCAGCAAATGGCAAATCAGTAGGGTGGTAACAGATTAGGGAGTCTGAAACAGCAGACATCAAGAAGGAGATACGGCTCAAAAACCATCCAACATTCAGGTTATCAAGAAGTATGCCTAAAACGGAGATCAATTTGTTCAGTCAGACAAGGTGTTGATAAGAGAATCAGATATAGCACACAAGATATTAGAGGACTTTCAGTTCAAGAAAAATCTGACCTGACAACTGTATAGAATTTTTACCATTTCCTGCTAGAATAAGACGTACTGAGTATGGCTAATCAGGTAAAGCAAAGTCCAGTCTACTTGCTGAACCAAAGTGATTCTCTTTTCCAAACCCATATTCTGAAATATATGAAGTTAAATTCATGACATTCTATCCACAAAATGTAGTGCTTTTACCTTTATCTTTGACAAAGCCACCAGAAACACCAGATCATTTATTCAATTGACAATTCTTTTATTTTTCCTACCCTTCTATGGTAAACAGATTGACAATTCTTTCAATTTTTCATACCCTTCTATGGTAAACAGATAAGTGCATCTACTCACAAATGTCTTTGACATTCATCCCCTTTCTTTTATGTTACTGATTTGATTTTACTGTTCATCACTTCTCATAAGAAAATTTCAACAACCTCTTAAATGTTTTCCTTACTAAATTTCTTTTCCATACTTTATTAGTTTGCACAGAGCCTGGCATGATCACATCACCCACAGCCCAAGAATCATTGACTGCTTCCAGGATGAGCTTACCCTTTAGAATGAAAATTGTAGGTCCTTCCTGAACAGGCTGTAACATTAACTTTACAGAAAATTTGCCTTCTCAAGCAGACTTAATTGACCTGCATGAGACTTTGTCCACTGTATTTGATCACAATCTTCCCAACTCTAAACATGCCCCCATATCTACACCTTTCCCTTATTATTGCTCTAAGTAATTGTCCTTGCTCCCAACTCTGCTTGTGAAAAATCTCACCATCCTTTACAGTTCAGCTTATGTTCCACTAGGCCTTTCAATCACTTAATGTTGCTGCTGCTGCTTCTGCTGCTGCTAGGTCACTTCAGTTGTTGCTGACTCTATGCAACCTCATAGTCAGCAGCCCACCAGGCTCCCCCATCCCTGGGATTTTCCAGGCAAGCGTACTGGAGTGGGGTGCCATTACCTTCTCCACGATCACTTAATAGTTCCTATTAAATGTTTTCTCAGCCTCCATGTTACTATACATGATATTTACAATCTTACTTCACACTAATCATACTGGCTTTCTTCATCAATCGATTATCAACCATCAAGGTGAAGACGTCTCTCTGGTTAAGCTCTGTATAACTCAACAGCCATCTGAATTGAATGATTATTTAAGAATTAGGTTGACCAGTTTGGAAGGACAACAGAATTTGGATAGAGAACCAAGAGAAAAGCAAAATAAGGAATGTATATAAGGCAAGATTTTATAAAAAGAACAACCCTGAGACTAGACTATCCCATAAAACACAACTAACAGCAGAGAAAACTAACTGCTAACAGATAAAACAATAGATTTTGAGTATCTGACACTGAAAAAAAAATATATGCTTCCTCCTGTTGCTCAAAATGATGCTCCTCATTAGACTAGCCAAAGATTCTCCATATGTGACTCTCAGTAAGTTACAAACTGTCGTTAACCATTATATAGAGAAAACTACCTAGAGGTGCTGCTCTTAACAATAAATTACTTGGATGAATCATCTGCTTCTGTATATATTTTCACAGGTATGAGCCAAAGTAACCAGGATAGGAAAAACAAACATTCCACGTGTTCAGAACTTTCAATTGTAACATTACTTTCATCTCAGTTCAGTTCAGTTCAGTCGTGTCCAACTCTTTGCAACCCCATGAATCTCAGCACGCCAGGCCTCCCTGACCATCACCAACTCCCGGAGTTCACTCAGACTCATGTCTATCAAGTCTGTGATGCCATCCAGCCATCTCATCCTGGGTTGTCCTCTTCTCCTCCTGCCCCCAATCTCTTCCAGCATCAGAGTCTTTTCCAGTGAGTCAACTCTTCGCATGAGGTGTCCAAAGTACTGGAGCCTCAGCTTTAGCATCATTCCTTCCAAAGAAATCCCAGGGTTGATCTCCTTCAGAATGGACTGGTTGGATCTCCTTGCAGTCCAAGGGACCCTCAAGAGTCTTCTCCAACACCACAGTTCAAAAGCATCAATTCTTCGGCGCTCAGCCTTCTTCACAGTCCAACTCTCACATCCATACATGACCACAGGAAAAAACATAGCCTTGACTAGACAGACCTCAGTCAGTAAAGCAATGTCTCTGCTTTTGAATATACTGTCTAGGTTGGTCATAACTTTTCTTCCAAGGAGTAACCGTCTTTTAATTTCATGGCTGCAGTCACCATCTGCAATGATTTTGGAGCCCCCCAAAATAAAGTCTGACACTGTTTCTACTGTTTCCCCATCTATTTCCCATGAAGTGATGGGACTAGATTCCATGATCTTCGTTTGCTGAATGTTGAGCTTTAAGCCAACTTTTTCACTCTCCTTTTTCACTTTCATCAAGAGGCTTTTTAGCTCCTCTTCACTTTCTGCCATAAGGGTGGTGTCATCTGCATATCTGAGGTTATTGATATTTCTCCTGGCAATCTTGATTCCAGCTTGTGCTTCTTCCAGCCCAGCATTTCTCATGATGTACTCTGCATAGAAGTTAAATAAGCAGGGTGACAATATACAGCCTTGACGTACTCCTTTTCCTATTTGGAACTAGTATGTTGTTCCATGTCCAGTTCTAACTGTTGCTTCCTGACCTGCATACAGATTCCTCAAGAGGCAGGTCAGGTGGTCTGGTATTCCCATCTCTTTCAGAATTTTCCACAGTTTCTTGTGATCCACACAGTCAAAGGCTTTGGCATAGTCAATAAAGCAGAAATAGATGTTTTTCTGGAACTCTCTTGCTTTTTCCATGATACAGCAGATGTTGGCAATTTGATCTCTGGTTCCTCTGCCTTTTCTAAAACCAGCTTGAACATCAGGGAGTTCACAGTTCACGTATTGCTGAAGTCTGGCTTGGAGAATTTTGAGCATTACTTTACTAGCATGTGAGATGAGTGCAACTGTGCAGTAGTTTGAGCATTCTTTTGCATTGCCTTTCTTTGGGACTGGAATGAAAACTGACCTTTTCCAGTCCTGTGGCCACTGCTGAGTTTTCCATATTTGCTGGCATATTGAGTGCAGCACTTTCACAGCATCATCTTTCAGGATTTGAAATAGCTCAACTGGAATTCCATCACCTCCACTAGCTTTGTTCGTAGTGATGCTTTCTAAGGCCCACTTGACTTCACATTCCGATATGTCTGGCTCTAGATTAGTGATCACATCATCATGATTATCTGGGTCGTGAAGATGTTTTTTGTACAGTTCTTCTGAGGGGTACTAAATTGGAGATCCAAATTCACTCATCTCCATCATCACAGGCAGTCACATTGGATTATTGTCAAGCAAACTGACTTTCATCCCCATGTGTGTGACATGTACCATTTTTGCCATCTGACTCATGTTGTGTTTGTTGGGCTATACTGCCAATGCAAGGAGGAAACTTCTTGCTTCATTTCACTCTAACATAGATAGATACAATTCAACATTTTCGACAGAGAATTTTTCAAGAAACAAAACAGGAACATAAATAGCAGCCCACTCAAGGGGAAAATTAAAAAAAACATTGCCTGAAAACCTGTATTTTGGGGAGACAGAAGCATATAAGACATTTAAATTCTATTGCCAGTGCTACTATCTACAGCCTTCCCACACCTGAACATCTACTTAGCTCCCCTCCTGCATACTCTCTCTAATTAAAACCAAATGAACCTGTCCCTTTAGTTCAGTTATTGTGGCAGAGACAGTACAGTTAACCACACAGTCCATGTGCTTCACTACATTACCCAGACTCCCTGAAATTATGTGAGGACTTGTGAATAGTTCTAACAAATGGCCTATGATGAATACACATCCATTCTCACAAAGAGCAGAGCTCTCTCCCTGTGATTCCTTGCCTCATCACAAGGACTAAAAAAGGCAACAATAAGTGATGAGAATCATTTTGTCATTATATAAAAACTTGGAAAGGTATTGGGAATCACAGTGGATTTTGCACCTGTGAGAAATGAACCACTGCATTCAGCTGCTTAGAGGTTGAGGCTGTTGCTGCAGAATAGCCTAGCCTACTCTGATGTAGTTAGGTTTTGAGCTTTCAGGCCATAGGGAAGAATCAACAAATGCTGTTCATATGTGTATGGTGCTTACAGATAATAGTGAACACTGGAAAATCTACTCTGAAAACAGACCATATGAAGAATCTTTATAAAATTTCCTTTCCATATTATATTGTGTGCATATATGTATTACATATGTAGTGGTTCTCAATTCTGGTAATTAAATATGAAATATAAAATATAAAATTAACATAAATTAAATATTACATATGCATTATATAATAAATGATAATAACAATAATAATGTAATTAATAAGTATAAAGACCAACAATTCTTTATTTCTAGTATAACATCTAATTTTTAGAAAAAATTGTCTGAATCCAGAAAGCAAGCAGAGCAGTAGAAAGAACGTTAGAGTTGGTGAGGAAAAAAAAGGAACTATGGTCTAATATGACCCCTTCACTTTTTTTTAACTGTGTGATCTCAGGCAAATTTTTTAATCTCTTTGATGTCAGTTTCTTCTAGAAACTTGTGACAATACCTTTCTTATAGTATTGCTCTAGGATTTCATGAAATAATTTGTGTAAAGCAACAATCACACTATCTTAAAGCTGCTCAACAAAACTAGATAATTTTATACAAAATTCAGTTCAGTTCAGTCACTCAGTCGTGTCCGACTCTTTGCGACCGCATGAATCACAGCACGCCAGGCCTCCCTGTCCATCACCAACACCCGGAGTTCACTCAGACTCATGTCCATCGAGTCCGTGATGCCATCCAGCCATCTCATCCTCTGTCATCCCCTTCTCCTCCTCCCCCAATCCCTCCCAGCATCAGAGTCTTTTCCAGTGAGTCAACTCTTCGCATGAGGTGGCCAAAGTACTGGAGTTTCAGCTTTAGCATCATTCCTTCCAAAGAACACCCAGGGCTGATCTCCTTTAGGATGGACTGGTTGGATCTCCTTGCAGTCCAAGGGACTCTCAAGAGTCTTCTCCAACATCACAGTTGGAAAGCATCAATTCTTTGGCGCTCAGCCTTCTTCACAGTCCAACTCTCACATCCATACATGATCACTGGAAAAACCATAGCCTTGACTAGACAGACCTTTGTTGGCAAAGTAATGTCTCTGCTTTTCAATATGTTATAATATGGGTGCCAATTTGTTATCATGACTCAAGAATTCATTTCACACGTTTGCTGAAACTTACAAAATTGGAGGCCTATTTTTATAGTTAAGGATATACCCCCTGCTTGAGTTTCACATCTACTTTAGAATGGTAACACATTATCCTTATCAAGAGTGTATTCCCTTCCAACAGTGCCTCCATGTTCTCTGCAGGATTCTACCTCGGAAACAGACCTTAAGAGAAAAAGCATTAAGGAAAGTATGTGGTCACCAGCCTCCCAGAAACAGAGACTGAAATGGTACTGCAGGAGAGAAATAACCTAGAAATAGGGAAACTTTATATTTATTTTTTTAATTACATTTAGATAAATTTGGCCTCCAATTAAAGTGTTTTTGAGGCAATTTGAACATTTTTGGTATTATTCATTTTCCTTATGTCCTTGACTCTTCTTTGGGCAAGTCTCCATTTCATCTGAGACCCTTGTGTAGTGCCAAGTACCAAAACTAAATTGGATTTGAAAAATACCCTGCCTTCAGAGAACTTTTGCTATAATTGTTGGGAGGGTGTCAATATAAAACTAATTAGTTACAAAAATATGATGAGAATAGAGGAAATATGAACCAATACTTTAATAGAGGTATCAGCATTGTACTATGGGAAGAAAGAAAAATGATAATGACATTCATCACTTAAAGGAATAAATTCCCAAGAATAAATTTCCATTTTTTTATGACTCTACAACATAAGAAAACAAAGTATTTATGGGGAGAAGAGTCGGTAAGAGAGAAGGATGGAAGAGAAATATTGTTTTGGCTTCTCCACATTCTGAATGTCATTAACATTAATGCAGGTAACTGACTTCACAAGATCATGCAAAGATCTAAGCCAGTGGCTCCATTCAGAGTAGATGTTCAAACTTTTCAAAGAATGATTCAATGAGTAAATGAGTGTCCTGAGTCACCTAGCATTGACTTTGTCAGTCTCCCTAAGCCTGGCCAATAATTATTTGCCCCCAACTCTCAGGCAGTTTTGTGAATTTATGGATTAGTGAATTGAATTTGACAGACTCCAGAACAATGACTCTAGAAACAACTTTGTAAAATAATGTTCTGAAAATAGGGACATAGTAAAGATAGAAAAATTTTTGAGAAATATAGTACAAATAACAGGGTAAGTGTAAGTTCCAAAAAGGCAGTTAAATTTACACACACACACACATATTCCATCCAAATTTAGTCAAAAACTACAAACATTTAAGAAAAGTTATTTATGTATTTGACAGTGTATGAAAAAAGCTTTTCTAGTCTGTTTCCATGTACTGAAAAAATCACTATACCCTTTGCAGGACATAGTACAAAATCAGTACTGCACTGAATATTCTTATGAAGTGCCAAGTGGCTCCAAGAGTGCTGGTGAAGGTAAAAAAGACATGCACTGAAGGAAATGGAGATGTTTCTCATTTTGTTTGTCTGGTATACACTTTGCACTACAAGTGCAGAGAAAGAGCATTAGTCGTGAAGGCATATTTACGTTGATACATTTATATTCATTTAATTTTTTTTTTCACAGGAAACTTTTCTCCAAGAAA
This sequence comes from Capra hircus, assembly GCF_001704415.2. Lineage (NCBI taxonomy): Eukaryota > Metazoa > Chordata > Mammalia > Artiodactyla > Bovidae > Capra > Capra hircus. The sequence goes on along the minus strand of NC_030828.1, from coordinate 37,234,062 downwards.
CTTCAACTGCTGCTTCTTGAGGAAGTCGAGTGATTCAAGAGCCTAATGAGGAAAAGAATCAATGGCCCAGAAGAACTGAAATTAGAATTAAGAATTAATTGATTTTGAAAAATCAGATTCAAAGGGAATATTAAATGCAGTTCCTCTAGAACCATTAAGCTTATAGTAATAAAATGAGTGGGTATTGCTTCTAAAGTAGGATATTTTGATCAGATAAGTTTCAAATTTCAAGGAGTTGGTTTTGAAGAAAGTTTCTCTGAAAGACATCAATAATGTCTTCCTTTATTAGTGAAAATAACATGAAACCAATGAAGGGAAGCTCCTTCACTAGAAGAAAAGCAAACTCATGATTTGATATAATCACTATTTTCATATAAAAGTATGCATATTGTCATGATTATAGGTACAGACACATTCTAATTATAAATATAAAATGATCAATTTAGCCTCTCAACCTCTCTTCCCATCTTGTCTTTGCTTTGACATGTAAATTAGATTTTCATATTTTGCCTTTGCATTAAGAATCAGTCAGTTATAATCTAGTATATTGCTGTTAAAAGACTGAAACAAAGAGTAGAGCTGTTCTGCAAATACTTTCAAATTATTTCCTACTGGAAAGTATAATCTTGCTCTTGTGCTCTAAAATCAGAGACTATTCTGCAATTACTGTTGGGAAATTAGCCATTCTATTATAACCATCTTTACTGTTTATGAAATATCTTAGATGAACAGATGTGTTTATGTAATTTGGCTTGAAAATTTACAGAAAATATAAAACTCACACAAGTATCAAAAATAACAGGTGTGGCACAGAAGGACTCTAAGGAAGTTTTATTCAGTTTTATAGATTAATCATTTAAAATCCAAGAGTACATGATAGGATAAAACTATAGGCATTAGCAAATGCTAAGAAGCTTGATAATTCCAAAGTGAAAGAACAACTTACCTGGATAAAACTGAATCCTATGGTGAACTCATGGTTAACAGGATGTGGAGAAAGGATAGGTAGGGATTTGGGGAAATGGATAACCAACAAGGACCTACAGGGAACTCTGCTCAGTGCCAGCTGGGATAGGAGGGAAGTTTGGAGGAGAATGGTTACATGTAAGAATGACTCCCTTTGATCTCTACCTGAAACTATCACAACATTGTTAATTGGCTATACTCCAATACAAAATTAAAAGTAAATAAATAAATAAATAAATAAACATGTATCCTATGGAGTCACTCCTCCCGGCTCTATCCCTTCCATTTGCCTCTTTCCTTACCCTCTCTCCTTATTCCTCTTGTGTGCACAATAGACTATCTGAGTGCATTGTTGATTAAATCTAACCAAAATCATGGCTGGTATACAATAAAGGCAAGACAACAATAGTTCGTGAAAATGAAATCACTATACACTTAAAATATACAGCTAATATTTTTCAAATTACATATGGTTATATTAAATCTTGAGGGCATCCAGAGTGTAACTCATTATTATCTCTATGAAAACCCTGTCTGAACTTTCCACAACTACATTATTTACATTAGCACTGCCTACTATAGTGCATGATATCAAGAAAATAATAATAATAGGAAGGACCTTCCTTCTCATCTCAAACTTATCATCCCAACAACAAGAAAAACTATCATTAACACGTCTGTAAATAGCATGTTTAGAATATCAATTTTACATGGTGTTTTTACCAGTCATATGCAATATGCTACCAATGGATATCAGGTTTTTAAAAATAGCCCTTTGCTAAGTTATGAAATCTTTCCCACAAGTTTAAGTAGAACTTTATGATATTGCTCTGCCTCAGAGCAATCATTATGATTATCAGTTATCAATACAGTAGGTCAGTTTTCACTAAATATAGGTCCTATATAAATAAAGGGCTCCCCTGGTAGCTCAGCTGGTAAAGAACTTTCCTCCAATGCAGGAGACCCCAGTTCAATTCCTAAGTCAGGAAGATCCCCTGGAGAAGGGATAGGCTACCCACTCCAGTATTCTTGGGCTCCCCTGTTGACTCAGATGGTAAAGAGTCTGCCTGCAATGCAGGAGACCTGGCACTATGGTGGCCATATTGAAGTAACAGAGAATGATGGATATTTCCAGCCAATTTTGAGTACGAGAAAGATGATATCAAAGTACAGGATAATCAAAGTAATTCAGTATACTTTCAACTGGAATTTCTGACATTGTATATACTCATGTGCATATATTTGCTTGAAGCTGGAACTAATTCTTCTGTTGCCTGAATTCGAAAAAGGGTCTTCTGGCTATTTCTACCAGTCCCATCATAAGTAACCCAATCTAAACTCTCCCCTGTCACAGGCTGAGACTTCACTGCTCCCACAATACCACATGCTCAATCATACTATTACTTTGCTCTGGCTATTTGCCATGCATAAATTAACCGAAGCCTCCTCTGGTTATATAACCTCCTTTGGTTATATAAGCAAAAAAAAAAAAAAAAAAAGGTATATTTTGTGATTATTAAGAACATTAGCTCTTATTTTAGACTCCCTGTCTTTCAAATCTTACTCAGTAACTGAGTGACTCTGGACAAGACAATTAGCCTTCCTAAGTTTTGAACTGTGGTGTTGGAGAAGACTCTTGAGAGTCCCTTGGACTGCAAGGAGATCCAACCAGTCCATTCTGAAGGTGATCAGTCTTTGGATTTCTTTGGAAGGAATGATGCGAAAGCTGAAACTCCAGTACTTTGGCCACCTCATGTGAAGAGTTGACTCATTGGAAAACACTCTGATGCTGGGAGGGATTGAGGGCAGGAGGAGAAGGGGACAACCGAGGATGAGATGGCTGGATGGCATCACTGACTCGATGGACATGAGTCTGAATGAACTCCAGGAGTTGGTGATGGACAGGGAGGCCTGGCATGCTGCGATTCATGGGGTCACAAAGAGTCAGACACAGCTGAGCGACTGAACTAACTAAGCAAGCTGCCATTTCCATTTTTGTAAATTAAAAACTCATATTTCATATTTTGTAAATTAAGAACTTTATTCCTTTGAGTCTTTCAGTGTGATAATATATGTTGTTGTTGTTTAGTCACTCGGTCGTGTCTGACTCTTTGTGATCCCATGGACTGTAGCCTGCTGGGCTCCTCTGTCCATAGGATTTCTCAGGCAAGAATAGTGGATGGGGTTGCCATTTCCTTCTTCAGGGTGTCTTCCCATCTCAGGGACTGAACTTGCGTCTCCTGCATTGGCAGGTGGATTCTTTACTGTTGAGCCACCAGGGGAAGCTGATGAAAATATACAGAGAGTCCTTAATGTGAGCTATTATTATTACCTTACTCTTCAGGTTCGCAGTGATCTACTCTCTTCTCTTAATCTCTTTGTTGGTTTTTCCTGTGTCACTTGACATACAGATATTTACTTGTGTCATGACTGGATTATAGATTTACTGAGAGCATTGACTGTACTTTGTATTTCATAGGCATTACTCTTAGTGACAGTTGCTCCACTGCAAAAATAGAAAATATACAGCATCTCAGCACTTTCTTGTTGTATCATTGTGACTACAGTGGAAGAGAATGGCTTCAGTAATTGGCAACAATAGCAATAGCTACAGTTATGTGAGTAAAATATAAAAAATGTATGCCAGGCAATATAGAGTATTATAAAAATTATTCTTTTTGTAGTCACACAGCTAGTATATTGAAACTACAGTAGGAATATAAATTTCTGTCATTCACAGACCAAAACAATGTCTACAAAGATATTAGAAAATCATAAGATAATTTCCTTTTTAGAATTATATAGAATTATTTATCTTTAACTCCAACTATGGTAATTTTAGAGCATATTAGCCATGCCTTACAACTGAGCCATATCAGTTAAAGTTTCTAGTTTCTGTTTTTATTTACATAAAGAGAATCAAAGCCTAAGTTTTGTTTTGTTTTGTTAATTTTGTAAAGCAATTGTCAGAGCAGGAGTCTCATTTTCTTTGAAAGCAATTAGGATAGATAAAAGAAACAGGTTAAAATTATGGGGTTCAATTCTAAATATATTGACTGAAATGGAGGGCTCTGTTTATAGAAGAATATGAAGGGTTTTTTTTTAATACCTTAATTATACCATTTAATGTCTATTATTAAAGGAATAAAGAATAGATGTACTTTTGAGAACACTAACAAATGCATATATGTTACTTTGCATCTCTGAAAGACACCTATATTGAGACTGAGTTTAAAAAGCAAACATTCACTGGAAAAAAAGAGATGCGTGGCATAAATATATTTGTAGAGTAATTTTATATTTGTCCCCAGAGGACAATTGGCTTTGTAACCAACATGATTGATCATAGAATTTCAAGATGGGAATAAGCTGGAGATTCCATGAAGTCCAATATTTTTTTCTCCAAATAGAATCCAGACTAATTTATCTGAAGCAGATAGAAGTATTTCAGAGTAACCAAAAGATTATAATATGAGCAGCGACACTCAGTACTGCACGATAAGACTGTTAGAGAGTGAATCGGTAACTGATGCCATGACGTGAAAAATTGGTTAGTATAAAAACCCCTTCCTGGGGAGTAAGTCTTCATTCTACACAAAATGCCCATCGCTGGTGTGATTTAACACATCACTTGCTCAATACAAAGCTACCATTTTTACACTGAAAATCAAAAGCAAAACAAAAATACTAACTTCAGTGAGCAAAATAAAAGTTTCAAAAAATCCACGTTTCTACCCAACAGTCAATCCATTTTCTGCTTAGAGCCTATTCAAGGAACTTCCTCTTTCTTACCAAAGTAAATAAAGCAAGTCTCTACTCCTTCATCACTGTGCACAAACATAGAGCTCAGCATGATCAGTTCAAAGGCAGTTAGTAAAAAGCAAAAATCAAAACAAGTGCCAAAATCTAGCCAAAGAAAATTACATATTTAAACTCATTTACTTAATTTCTTGCAAAAAGATAGAAAATACAATCCTAACTCATATACTGAGTATGAAGTAAGAAGCATTTTGCAGAGATTAACTAAAATTCCTTAGAAATATCAGATATAAATTTAATACATTTTGAATAATCATGGATAAAATAACTGAGACCATGCTACTTTCAGTATAAAAAGTAATACCCACTTCCAAATTTGAATTTGTCACCCAACCATATTTACTAAGAGCAGTCTATATTCCAGGTTTTCTATCAAGTCCCGGTGATTAAACAGTGAACCAGAGAGGTATGGACACACTGCTCAGGACTCTCAGAAGTTAATGAACAGAACACAGAAGATCCAAACTGAATAAATACCATTTCCTTGCTCTTATGTTAGTGTTTTAAGTGATTTATGTAAAATGACAGAAAACTGAAAATTCATATCAGAATCTATAATTTTTAGTTTGTAAACATAATTGTGGTATGTCAAATATATAGAAACGTATCTATTATTATCATAGCTTGAGCTTAAAATTTTGAGTTTAAAAGGTTGAATCTGAAGGGCTTCCCTGATGGTTCAGTGACAAAGAATCTGCCTGCCAGTACAGGAGACACAGCTATGACCCCTAATCCAGGAAGCCACATGTCGCAGAGCAATAAGCCCATGAGGCACAACTACTGAGCCTGTGCTCTAGAGCCTGGAAGCGTCAACTACTGAGTCCATGCACCACAGGCACGAAAGCTCGCATGCCCGAAAGCCCATGCTCCCCAACAACAGACGCTCCCACAGTGAAAAGCCCTCATGCTGCAACTAGAGAGTGATCCCTGCTTGAGAAAAGCCTAGGAAGCAGCGAAGACCAAGCACAGCCACAAATAAGTAATTAAAAAAAAAAAAAAACTGCGTTTGAATTTTAAAACTGTGATTTACAACCACATTTCTTTGTTTTACAGAAGTTTCTTTATAATCATCAGGTGTATCATGTGAAAGCCTCTACCACAGTAAATATTATCATCTCCAGAAATGTTACTTTTTAAAAGTTTTCTGCTGACTAATTTGTGTTTTTATCTCTGTCTTCAAAAGTATACCCTTGTGCTTTGAGTCATCAGATCACATTTAGCTCTCAAAATTTCTGAAATTAATGAGTATTAATTATAATAAAGTACATAACTTGACTCTTTGTGACCGCATGGACCGTAGCCAACAAGGCTCCTCTGTCCATGGAATTCTCCAGGCAAGATACTGGAAGAGGGTAGCCATTCCCTTTTCCAGGGCAAAATTTTCCAACCCATTGATAGAACCCTGGTCTCCTCCATTGCAGGTGGATTCATTATTGTCTGCGCCACCAGGGAAGTCCAATATTGACAAATAATGTCCCAATTTTATGACAGAGTCTTATTTTATCTCCATGTATTTCCTGATAAATACAGTTAGGCATCAAGAAAGAGAGCATCATAAGGCGATGCTTCTACCTGAGCAAAGAGTGCTAGCACATAGGTTGGATTGGCCATTTACTAGAAATCCCATATGCATTTGTTAGTGTTCTTAAAAGTATCTATTCTTTATTCCTTTAATAATAGACATTAAATGGTATAATTAAGGTATTAAAAAAAACCCTTCATATTCTTCTATAAACAGAGCCCTCCATTTCAGTCAATATATTTAGAATTGAACCCCATAATTTTAACCTATTTCTTTTATCTACCCTAATTGCTTTCAAAGAAAATGAGACTCCTGCTCTGACAATTGCTTTACAAAATTAACAAAACAAAACAAAACTTAGGCTTTGACTCTCTTTATGTAAGTAAAACAGAAACTAGAAACTTTAACTGATATGGCTCAGTTGTAAGGCCTATATCTGACTATTGGACAGAGGATCATGGCGGGATATAGCCCATGGGGTCACAAAGAGTCAGACATGATTGAACAACTGAGCACACACACACACATATCTGACTATGATAGATCAAAGATACATTTATACGGAAGAAATAGCATCTAATATTTCACTCTACTGATTAGAGGCACATTAGATAGTTTTGAATATAAATATTCATATTGATAAATATTTGAATATATAGCACTTTCAGGAAGAGGAAGAGCCTATCCCCCCAAATGGAGTTATTTCAATAAGATTTAGAGACAGTCTTCTATGGATGATCTCTAAGTGACATGAAATTCACTAGGATAAGACATAAACAAATAAACTGAAAAGGTAGTTTGACTCAGTTATAGAAAGTATTTGTAGAAACTCAAACATTTTCCTTATAAAGTTAAAGATGATACTGAACTGTGATTGGAAGGCAAAGGAAGCCATAGTATTACTCCATATAAAAACAAATCTAAAGTTTGAGGGAGCTTCCTTGGGGATCCAGTGATGAAGTCTCTGTGCTTCAGTGTAGAGGGCACAGGTGCTACCCGGGTCAGGGAACTAGAATCCCAAAATGAAAGAAAAGGAAACACGCTAAAAAAATAAAAAATAAAAAAAAAACAAGTTTGATTTGTGTTTCTCCTTATATCAATTTTGGTCCTTTATTTTACTCATAACACAAAATTACATAATATTTTAGTCAGTTGCTCATGTAACTAGGTTATTTTAGATATTGCTAGTTAATGTGTATGTTTCTAATATACACAGAAACAGTATAATGAACTTTTTTCTAATGTGATCTCAGATTTCGACTCTCAATTTGGAACAATTTGTAAGAACATCTACTTCCACTGAAGGTCAAACTTTAAACTCCATGACTACCAAGGGAAATCTACTGATGAATTGACAGCTTAAACACTTGATTTTCATTCAGCTACCTCAGTGCTATTGATTGTTCTCTTCATTTCTGCCTTCCACTTTCATGTTAATATGTAACCACTTTTTGCCTGCTTCCAAGAAAAGTAATGCATGCCAAGAGTTTAGAAAATTTAATTCTGAAAATAGTGTTCCTAACGTAACAGTATTCTTAATGATGACTCTGTTTCATTAGACAGATTGACATCTACCTATTCAACTCACTGGCCTAGACAGAGCTGTAAATTATAGTGAGAAATATTAGCAAATTGGGGGCCAAATTTTGGCCTAATCTTTAAGTTGTCAAACAGAAGAATTACAATGCTTACCCTGAAAATATTCTCATATGGGTTATTTTTGTTTCAGCCTTTCAATATACAGAATGCAATTATTTTCTACTAAGTTAATGCATATATTGATTCCAAGGAGAATATAACACTAGATTCTTGAAATATTATAACCACATTTGGATTTTTGACACGAGTTAATTAACAACCTCTCATACATGATATTAGGTGTCAAATACCTCCCATATGCTTTCTGCTAACAACCTGAATTGGCTATCCAAATAAACAGATTTAATGAGCTATATATAGTTATTATAGAAAACTAAGTAAAATTTAATTTTAACATCTCCAACTAATAAAATGGATCAGTATGAATCTGCATAAATACTAAATTATGTATTTCCTATGGAAATGAAATTTTATGAACACAACTAAGTAGTAAAACTAAACTAAATATTATTTATGAAACATTCATAGATCATTTTTCAGATAATAAGATAAGAATAGCTGTGACTTTTAAATAAGCATTATGGGGGGGCGGTAACATCAATATTTTAAATATTCTTCCTTAAAAACCTATGGGTTTATTCAACTTTAAAAAATTAATAGAAAAGTCAATGATGTGTGTCTACTCACTCATGTACAAATTTTCACCAATAATCATAATAATAATAAAGTCTTAAGGAGATTTTATTTTACCCCTTAGATATTCTGTGGAAAATAGAATGTTTTTGTATCCGTGAGTGAAAAGGAGAAAAATCAAAGAATAATGTTTGTGATATATAAATATTTAAGTGATTAAGAAAGTCTTCACAATGACTTCATGTACCAAATTAGATTGAATGTCTAGAAGTATAACTGAGTATTCTATGAGACCTTTCAAGTTAGAATTGTTTTCTTTCTGAATGTTTTTCTGTAATTGTGATGAATGGCCAACTAGAGCAAAGGCTCAAAAATAGAACTTAAATTTAATTAGCCAATGAAAAGTCTAAGTGCTGCCATCATATTTCATGACTACAGTCAATTCCTAATTTATAGCATGGATAGGGAAGGAGACTTTTACTCATAGATAAATTAATCTGCACTAGTTTAAGGGACAATCAACGTGTCCTGTGAATAGTGATTTTTTTTATAAAACAAATATATACCAATAGCAAGGTACAATTTGCTGACACACTTGTAACACAAACCTGTGATGATGTTTTTAATTCATGAGCCTTGAATCCATCTATTCCATTCCAACTGGAAAACCTCCAGCTTTAGTTTCACATCATATACAGGACAAAGTCTTAAGAGCTTTAAAGTGGCAACACAGCTCTACATGACCTCAGCCCAGCATCCTCTCTTACCACTCTAAAACATTCCTGTAACATCAAAATCCACACCATTCTCATATATGAGGTGCTTCTTCCTTCAATGCCACACTTCTCATAGTCTTCCTCTACTGAGGCTTTATTTAAATTCTTGTTCAATTAATTCTTAGTTATACAGTAATCCTTAGCTTCCTAAGGCCCACTGTACTTTCCATTCCAGGATGTCTGGCTCTAGGTAAGTGATCACACCATCATAATTAACTGGGTCATGAATATCCTTTTTGTACAGTTTTTTTCTGTGTATTCTTGCCATCTCTTCTTAATATCTTCTGCTTCTCTTATGTCCAAACCATCTCTGTCCTTTATTGCGCCCATCTTTGCATGAAAAGATCCTTTGGTATCTCTAATTTTCTTAAAGAGATCTCTGGCCTTTTCCATTGTATTATTTTCCTCTATTTCTTTGCATTGATCTCTGTGGAAGGCTTTTTATCTCTCCTTGCTATTCTTTGGAATTCTGCATTCAAATGGGTATATCTTTCCTTTTCTGCTCTGTCTTTCACTTCTCTTCTTTTGATAGCTGTTTGTAAGGCCTCCTCAGACAACCATTTTGCCTTTTTGCATTTCTTTTCCTTGGCAATGGTCTTGATCACTGCCTCCTGTACAGTGTCATGAACTTCTGTCCATAGTTCTCAGGCACTCTATCTATCAGATCTAATCCCTTGAATCTATTTCTCATTTCCATTGTATAATCATAAGGGTTTGATTCAGGTCTTATCTGAATGCTTTTCCACACTTTCTTTAAGTCTGATTTGGCAATAAGGAGTTCATGATCTGAGCCATAGTCAGCTCCCAGTCTTGTGTTTGCTGACTGTATGGAGCTTCTCCATCTTTGATTGCAAAGAATATAATCATTTTGATTTCAGTATTGACCATCTGGTGATGCCCACGTGTAGAGTCTTCTCTTGTGTTGTTGGAAGAGGGTGTTTCCTATGACCAGTGTGTTCTCTTGGCAGAACTCTATTAGCCTTTGCCCTGCTTCATTCTGTACTCCAAGGCCAAATTTGCCGTTACTCCAGGTGTTTCTTGACTTCCTACTTTTACATTCCAGTCCCCTATAATGAAAAGTACATCTTTTTTGGGTATTAGTTGTAGAAGGTCTTGTAGGTCTTCATAGAACCATTCAATTTCAGCTTAAGCATTATTGGTCAGGGCATAGACTTGGATTACTGTGATATTGAATGGTTTGCCTTGGAAACAAACAGAGACCATTCTGTAGTTTTTGAGATTGCATCCAAGTACTGCATTTTGGACTCTTTTGTTGACTATGATGGCTACTCCATTTCTTATAAGGGATTCTTGCCCACAGTAGTAGATAGAATGCTCATTTGAGTTAAATTCACCCATTCCAGTCCATTTTAGTTTGCTGATTCCTAAAATGTCGATGTTCACTATTGTCATCTCCTGTTTGACCACTTTAAGTTTTCTGTGATTCATGTACCTAACATTCCAGGTTCCTATGCAATATTGCTCTTTATAGCACTGGACTTTGCTTCTGTCACCAGTCACATCCACAACTAGGTGTTGTTTTTGCTTTGGCTCTGTCTCTTCATTCTTTCTGGAGTTATTTCTCCACTGATCTCCAGTAGCATACTGGGCATCTATCGACCTGGGGAGTTCATCTCTCAGTGTCCTATTTTTTGCCTTTCTTACTGTTCATAGGGTTCTCAAGGCAAGAATACTAAAGTGATTTGCCATTCCCTTCTCCAGTGGACCATGTTTTGTCAGAACTCTCCAACACGACCCATCCATCTTGGGTGGCCCTATATGGCATGGCTCATAGTTTCATTGAGTCTGACAAGGCTGTGGTCCATGTGTTCAGATTGGTTAGTTTTTTGTGATTTTTCAGACTGTCTGCCCTCTGATGGAATAGGATAAGGTGCTTATGGAAGCTTCCTGATGAGACTGACTGTGGGGGAAACTGGGTCTTGTTCTGATGGGCAGGGCCATGCTCAGTAAATCTTTAATCCAATTTTCTGTTGGTGGGCTGTGTTCCCTCCCTGTTATCTGACCTGAGGCAAAACTATGGTGGAGGTAATGACGATAATGACTGACCTCCTTCAAAAAGCCCCATGCATACACTGCTACACTCAATGCCCCCAACCCTGCAGAGGGCACCACCCACCGATGTCTCTACCAGGGACTCCTGCACACTCATAGGCAAGTCTGGGTCAGTCTCCTGTGGGGTCACTGCTCCTTTCTCCTTGGTCCTGGTGTGCACAACGTTCCGTTTGTGCCCACCCAGAGGCTGTTTCCCCAGTCCTGTGTAAGTTCTGACAGCTCTGTGGTGGGGTTAATGGTGACCTCCTTCAAGAGGGCTTATGCCATACCCAGGTCTGCTGCACCCAGAACCCCTGCTCCCTCCTCATGAGACACCCAGACACAGTTCTGTCTCAGTTCCTGTGGGGTCTCTGGGTCCTGGTGCGCACAGATATATTTAAGCCCTCCGAGCATCTCTGGCGGGTATGGGGTTTGATTCTAAACATGATTTTGCCCCTCCTACCGTCTTGCTGGGGCTTCTCTGCCCTTGGATGTAGGGTATCTCCTCACAGTTGCTCTAGTGTAGGCTTAAACCAAACTGAAATCAGAGACTGTTGATGTGGTTTATACCATTCAGCATTTCAGAACAGAGTGAAGAATGGGGATATTAAAGAGACCAGGAAGGGGAGTAAATGAAAATAAACTTTGGTGGTGGTAGTTTAGTTACCATACATGTCCAGCTCTTGAAACTGTCTGACTATAGTCCATGGATTGTAGACCACCAGGCTCCTCTACACATGGGATTTTCCAGACAAGAATACTGGAGTGGGTTGCCATTTTCTTCTCCAGGAGACCTTCCCAATTCAGGGGCTGAACCCACATCTCCTGCATTACAGGCAGATTCTTTACTGAATCTTTACTGAGCCACCAGGGAAGCCCTGATGACACACTTTAAAATAAACTAACCTAAGTGGCAGAAGGCTAATCACTGACAGGAGTACTAGAATACAGTGTACCTCTGTATTAGTTCAGTATATAAGGAATCAGTTGGTAGTCTCAGCATTGAGTCTGGTGAAACATTGTTCATATTAGTGAATGTATTATTCTTTGTAAACTAAAAATTTTAGACTGATAGTATTTAACCCTGTAAAGTTGGAAAGTAACATTGATGATTCTTAGTTGCTCAATATGTCCAACTCTTTGTGACCCCACCGACTGTATCATGCCAGGCTTCCCTGTCGTTCACCATCTCCCGGAGATTGCTCAAACTCATATCCATTGAATCAGCAATGTCATCCAACCACCTCATGCTCTGTCTTCCCCTTCTCCTCCTGCACTCAATCTTTCCCAGCTTCAGAGTTTTTCCAATGAGTCAGCACTTCACATCAGGTGTCCAATGTATTGGAGCTTCAGCATCAATCCATCCAGCGAATATTCAAGGTTGATTCCCTTTAGGACTGACTGGTTTGATCTCCCTGCTTTCCAAGGGACTCTTAAGAGTCTTCTCCAGCACTACAGTTTGAAAGCATCAATTCTTTGGCACTCGGCCTTCCTTAAGTTCCAGCTCTCACATCCATACATGACTACTGGAAATCCATAGCTTTGACTATACGGATCATGGTCGGCAAAACGATGTCTCTCCATTTTAATACGGTATCTAGGTTTGTCATAGCTTTTCTTCAAAGGAGCAAGCGTCTTTTAATTTCAAGGCTACAGTCACCTACAAGAGTGATCTTAGAGCCCCCAAAATGAAGTCTGTCATTGTTTCCTTTAACCTCATCTCTATGCCATGAAGTGATGGGACCAGATGCCATGATCCTTTTTTGAATGCTGAGATTTAAGTCAGCTTTTTCACTTTCATCTTTCAACTTCATCAAAAGGCTCTTTAGTTCCACTTCACTTTCTGCCATTACCGTGGTTATCACCTGAATATCTGAGGTTACTGAATTTTTTCCCAGGAAGCTTTATTTCAGCTTGAGCTTCCTCAGTCGAGCATTTTACATGATGTCCTCTGCATATAAATTAAATAAGCAGGGTGAAAATATACAGCCTGACACACTCCTTTCTCAATTTTGAACCTGTCTGTTGAATATCTGGTTCTAACTGTTGCTTCTTTACCTGAATACAGGTTTCTCAGGAGGCTGGTAAGGTGGTCCAGTAGTACTGTCTCCTTAAGAATTTTCCACAGTTTGTTGTGATCCAAACAGTCAGAGGCTTTAGTGTGGTCAATGAAAGAAAAGTAGATGTTTTTCTGGAATCTCCTTCCTTCTTCTACAATCCAGCAGATGTTGGCAGTTTGATCTCTGGTTCCTGTGCCTTTTCTAAATCCAGCTTGAACATTTGGAAGTTCTCAGTTCACATACTATTGAAACCAAGTTTGAAGGATTTTCTGCTAATCCTTCAAACTTGAGCATTACTCTGCTAATATGTGAAATGACTACAATTTTGCAGTGGTTTGAACATTCTCTGGCATTGCCTTTCTTTGGGATTGGAATGAAAACTGACCTTTTCCAGTCCTGTGGCCACTGCTGAGTTTTCCATATTTGCTGATGTATTGAATGGAGCACTTTCATAGCATTCTCTTTTAGGATTTGAAATAGCTCAGCTGAATTCTATTACCTCCACTAGCTTTGTCAGTAGTAGTGCTTCCTAAGGCCCACTTGACTTCACATTCCAGGATGTGTGACTCTAGGTGAGTGATCACACCATCACAGTTGTCCAGGTCATTACAATCTTTTTTTTATAGGTCTTCTGTGTATTCCTGCTACCTCATCTTAATACCTTCTGCTTCTATTAGCAAAAACAAGACCTGGAGCTGACTATGTCTCAGACTATGAACTTCTTACTACCAAATTCAGACTTAAATGAAAGAAAGTAGGAAAAACCACTAGGCCATTCAGGAATTACCTAAATCAAATCCCTTATGATTACAGTGGAAGTGACAAATAGATTCAAGGGATTAGATCTGATGGAGTGCCAGATCTATGGACGGAGGTTCATAATATTGTATAGAAGGTAGTGATCAAAGCCATCCTCAACAAAAAGAATTACAAAAAGGCAAAATGGTTGTCTGAGGAGGCCTTACAAACAGCTGAGGAAAGAAGAGAAGTGAAAGGTAAAGGAGAAAAGGAAAGGTATACCCATCTGAATGCAGAGTTCCAAAGAATAGCAAGGAGAGAGAAGAAAGCCTCCGTGATCAGTTCAAAGAAATAAAGGAAAACAATAGAATGGGAAAGACTAGAGATATCTTCAGGAAAATTAGAGATACCAAGGGGGCATTCCATGCACAGCTGGGCACAATAAAGAACACACTGATGATTAATAGAATCAACAGAGAGCCAATCCCACATTCACGCTTAGTTCCTGAACTCACACTTTACACTTAGAGGAGAAAGAAACCTACTTACTGGCTGCTGGCTCAAAGCATATACTGAAGTTTGTACAACATCCCTCCACCATCAGTAAGCATATTAATAGAGCCTTTAGTAGGCCAATCCACCTTTCTATAAGGTCAACCATTTCTGCTTGATAGCATATGTGCACAGTGGTAAAATCTCTGAAACTTAGAGAGTGAACCAATTACCATAATAGTTTTCTCTATGATTACCTCTTTGGTTGGGAGTATATTGTATAGGATACACTTATCTTCTGCCTACACCCTAGGCTTAGTTTAACAGAAAACAAAGAACATATTTCTTACAAATGTGTATAATAACTCAGGAGATTTACTGGGCCCCAGGCTCTTCATAAGAAATATAAGAATACAGTATAATGTCTAGTTTGTATTGCAGGTTTATAAATCATCCATCAATGTATGTGTGTGCTGCCAAGATAAAAATTCAATGATTCTAGACTTAGGCTCTCTATTCAGATTCTTACCATGAGAGGAATTGGTCTCATGACTGAGCTTACCATTTCTCAGTTCTTAACACAGTGTACTGGCTTCTGTGCAGAATGCTACAGAATATCTCAGTGAGAGAAAACTTGTCACTGCACAGTGGTTTATGGGTGAGTAGCTGAAGGACTTATCAGCCCCTACAGCTTGCTGAGATGGAAAAGTTCCTTTTAGATCATAAATATACCTTAATGTAAGGTTTTCTCCCCATATAGCTGAATAAAATGGATAGAATATAACTAGACACACTACGACTAAAGCGACTTAGCAGCAGCAGCAGCAGACACACTATGCCACCCTAGTTTACAGCAGTCAAGATGGGAAATGGATTGGATTAAGCTTAATTTATACAATTGATCTTTTTGCTATAAAATGAAAAGAAAACTTGAAGATGAAACAAATAACTGTGGAGAGTTAAATTTTGGCACTGGTTCATATCCTAAAATATCATCCCTCTGTTCTTACTAAAGGGAAGTTAAAAAAAAAGTAGAGAAGCCAGTCTCAGTTTCTCTTTAATATTCTTTGGAGGTAGGAGGCCTATTGGCAAAATGATAAAATGTAAAGATACTGAAAGATTGAGCAACTGATTGTTATACAAAATTAATAATATACAACCTTCACTATATAAACTTAGACTATATCCAGATGAAGGTCAACTATCTGAAATATTTTATTTTAAAAATTAATTGGAAAAAACATAGTATAACTGATACCAAAAGAATTAATTATATTCGAACAGTCCATTTTGATTACAATAGTACTTATTAAATAGAATGAAACTGGTTTATTAACACACATGCCTTTGTAAAATCTACTATAGCTATAATAACTTATTTTTTTTTAACTAAGTAGAAACAAATACACAGGCCTCAAGCTCTAGTTATTATTCTTGTTATGCATATTAATTACATTCTAAAAGAAGAAAAGATTAAGACAAACTTCTGGATAAGAGGCAATGTCAACGCACATGATTCAGTTACAACAAATATATAGTTGCAAAGTGTCATGCTCACCATACACTCAATACAATTTCACTGGGAAAAAAGAGTGCTTCATAAAGGAATTAAATTATCATTAAATAATCATTACTATACTAAAATTAAAACTTGCAAAATTTAGAGAAGCTAACCAGGAGAAAACTGGATTCAAGAGTAGGAGGTCAGCTTCTGGCAGAAGCCAAGCAGCTAAAGACATGCCTTTCCTTCTACTTCTTTCTGATTACTCTAATAAAATACAGCTCAGGTATAAAGTGCAAGCTCAAAAGGGTAAAGGCAAAACATAAAATAAAAAGTGTCAATAAAAGTGGTCTGTTTTTTATCCTTTGCCTTTTGCAAAGACTGAAAACAGGTGTATGAGAAATTACTGACTTTTCAGAGCAAATAAATTCCAAGAACTTTTGAGAATACTTCAATTCCTACATAGGCATAAACTGATAGAAAGTAAACAAATTTACTTGTAGAACTCCAGAGAGGCCAGGAAGTGCAGGAAAGTGGTAGTTTGAGGTTAAAATTCAGATTTTGATTAGGATGTGGAAAAGAAGTTAACCTTCCATCTACAATTCTATACTCTCTCTCTCATCAGGCAGAAAATCTGACTTTTATACTGCAGATCATAAGTCAGAGAACTGCAACCTGCTGGTCATATCTATCCTGCCACTGATTTTGTAAATAACTAGTGAAACACAGCTATGTCTGTTCCTTTACATATTTTCTATCACTGCTTGTGTGTGCAGGTGAATACAGTTGACCACTGAACAATGCAAGGGTTGGGGTGCTGACATTCTCTGCCATCAAAAATTCACATAAAACATATAGCTGGCCCCCTGTAATCATAGTTCCTCCATATCCACAGTTCCACATCAATCAAACTATGGATTATGTAGTATTGTATTATTTCTATTGAAAAAAAAAAGAAAAACGCCCGTTCAGTGGACAGCTGCAGTTCAAACATGTGTTGTTCAAGGGTCAACTGCAGTTGTAAAAGAGACCGTGTGTTCCACAAGGTCAACAATACATACTATCTGACTCTTTAAGGAAAAAGTATGTCAACTTTCAGTCTAAATAAATGAACTAGAGGGACCCAAACTCAGATCTACCTAAAAGAGGGATGAAAGCAACAAAGGGACACTGAATATAACGACATAAGGTGCAATTCTGGGTTTCCCTGGTGGCTCAGATGGTCAAGAATCTGCCTGCTATGTGGGAGACCTGGATTCAATTCCTGGGTTGGAAAGATCCCCTAGAGGAGGGCATGGCAACCCACTCCAGTATTCTTGTCTGGAGAATTCCCAAGGACAGAAGAGCCTGGAGGGCTGCAGTACATGGGGTTGCAAAGAGTTGGATACGACTGAGCAACTAAGCACAGCACAGCAAAAAGTGCAGTTCTACACACTATACAGTGAGTTTCCAAATTCCTCTCCCTCTTCCCTGCTGAAAACACCAATCCAAGCTAATATTCCTAGGTAGGGATGTGTGTACTTGTGTGCCTGTGTTATGTATATTTTTGTTCTGCAGTAGCTAAGTCATGTCCAACTCTTTGTGACTCCATGGACTATAGCCCACCAGACTCCCTCTTCTCCGTAGGATTTCTCAGGCAAGAACACTGGAATGGGTTGCCATTTCCTCCTCCAGGGGATCTTCCCAACCCAGGGATCAACCCACTTCTCTTGCATTGGCAGGTGGATTCTTAACCACTGATACAAATAAATAAATAAATAAATAAATATATATATATATATATATATATATATATATATATATGTAATTTTCTGTTTGTGACAAAATGAGTACTTCACATTTTATTTTTTAATAAAACAAATTATTCCTTAACCAGTTTTGAACTGTGTGATTTGTGCTTAGTCACTCAACCGTGTCTGAGTCTTTGCAACCCCATGGACTGTAGCCTACCATGCTCCTCTGTCCATGGGAAGTTTCCAGGCAAGAATACTGGAGTGGGTTGCCATGCCCTCCTCCAGGGGATCTTCCCAACCCAGGGATCAAACTCAGGTCTCCCACATTGCAGGCAGATTCTTTACTATCTGAGCCACCAGGGAATCACACAAATCAATCTTTCCTCAGGGGAACAGTCTCCTTCCTGATGCTCTCTATGATCACAGTGCAGATCCCAAGGGAGTCCCCAGTGTACATGTCTCTCTCTCGGTTGTAGAAATGAAAAGCCACATGGCTCTAAAGACATTGGGATATGCTCCACATTCTGCATGTTCTTAAAACCCACCTGGCTATCAAGCAGGGGTGATACCATGGTATTTGCTGAGCCTCCAGATTTGAAGGAAACTCTCTGCTAAGATCTTGTTGGAGGAGATCACTGAGATCATCAAGAGGATATGAGTGTCAGATGACCTTCTAGCTGGTCTTAGGAAAACATAGGCGACTTGCCTCCTCCCCTGTCTTTGGAATGTATAGCCTGCACACCATTTCTGCACTAGGAGCTGCTTCAAGGACATGCCTTTGAGAGAGTACTGTGTTCCTGAAATCATCTTGACTATGTATGTGACTCAACCCCATTAAGGTCTCTGTATAAAACTCTTAAAGACTATGGCAAGTGGGTGCAGAGATCAATTCATCTCGCAGTCCCTGATTGCTTGCTTATTAAAACTGCACCATATCCATCTGAAAATCAGTTCTTAATACGCATCAGAAGCACTGAAGCTGAAGCTTCAATACTTTGGCCAACTGATGCAAAGAAGTGGGTCACTGGAAAAGACCCCGAGGCTGGGAAAAATTGAGGGCAGAAGAGGAAGGGGGTGACAGAGGAGGAAATGGTTGGATGCTTCATTGGCTCAATGGACATGGGTTTGGGCAAACTCAGGGAGAAAGTGAAAGACAAGGACGCCTAAGGTGCTGCAGTCCATAGCGTTGCAAAGAGTCAGACATGGCTTAGTTACTGACAACAACAAAATCAACCTGGAATGGTCTGCCTCTTTCCTTGGTCTCTTTTTGTATGCAGGCCATTGTTGAATTTCCCCCAGGGAATTCTTGAGGTTGTAAACCAGCAACTGGTAACCCAACCAGGAGACAGAAGAAATTGGTCTTGTGAAAAACATCCAAGGGGTGAAATCCTAGGTTGGCTTTGACCTCCACATGAGGAGAGGTTGCCTGAATGTAAGATGCTCATGACTCACCACGTGAATTCAGGGATGCCCCCCAAATGCCAGCTGGTTTAATATATTTGTTTGAAGAACTACACACAGCACACTATAGCAAAGAAGGGAAACCAATGGCTGCCTCGGTGGGCTGGCAGCTCACTGGACACCCAATGCCCAATGAGAGGCTAAAAGCTCAAGCTAGAAAGTTGGAAGAGCTGAAGTTGAAGGACTTCAAGTTTTCTACTACTCTGCCAGCTTTAAGGCTGGCAGACAAAGTGGGAGAGCAGGATAATAAATGTGTCATTTTATAAAACTAGGATGGTATGCACTCCCTTAGTTTGAGGTCTGAGCACTTTTTACAAAGCCTGATTGGGATGCTAAGAGGTAGAGTCTCTGGGAAAGTCAGGAGAACAGGAGAAAGATGTGGTGACTGACAGTGAAACAAATGGGGCAATCCCTGCCATCTGATCCCTAAAACAAAGGGAAGAAAAGACCAGCAGCAACAAGCCCAGACAGCAGGGCAGCCTCAGATTCAGGGAGCAGTCATGGGGAGAAAAAGTACATCTGCTGAGCTACTGATATTGCTCCCAAGTTCCAGCAAAAGGCATGAGTACCAGGCATGGCGAGTCCTGCTGTGGGATACAGGAAGCCATGGCATTTCTCAGGCAGGAGACAGAGGAGGAGCAATATCACCACACATTCTGCCCTCCAGCACCTGTGTGGCACTTAGGGAGTTCAAGGGACTCTCTCCCATATTGACTGGATTATTCTAACCTGCAAGGCAGCTCAGGCCAGGGATCAGGGATATGTGGCCCTCGAAATCTATAGATGAGGTACAACAAACTCTAAGGGAGTTGGGACTAAGACAGACTACCTATTTCCCTGTCTTTGAAAGCCTTTCTGTGCTACATTCACTGCAGGGATGAAAGCTAAAATACTCCAGCTCATCCCTGCACCTGGTATGGGGTACTGATATCCCATGCTGAGCCCAGCTGTGGGACAAGATATTTATGACAGCAATTCATTGCTGATCTGGGGGAAATGGATGAATCCTGGGGATGGGTACAGGTGGCTATGCAAAAGACCCAAGACAGAGACAGCTTGAGAAGCCAAAAGTCTGTGCAAATTCACTGTAAAGGGTCCAGTAAAAATACTGAGGAAGTCAAACGTGGTTTGACCTCATTCCTACTGGAACTCAGCCTAAAAAGATAAACCAACAACCCAATGCTGTGTTGGTCAGCCTATGGAAAGCCTTACAACCTGAACAACAGTTCAGAACTGCCTGCCTCTGCCACCCCTACCATACTTAGTACCCCACCTTGCTCTAGCAGAGTCTTCAGCAATGAAGTCTTGCTTGGCTAGCTGCCTTCCATGCCCCAGGTGTCTGATGCAGGCCAAGATTTCCTTCAAGTGAGAACTCCTGAGGAGATCAGAGGCCTCAGACAAAGCTCAGTATTAAATTATTATTAAATGTTTATAATCTCTCCCACTTAAGAATAAACTAAAACAAGAATAAAATAGAAAAGTATATACACCAGTTAACTTTATGTAATGTAGGATGTGGGTAAGAAATTCTAGAACTTCTCTGGAAGATGAAAAATAGAGGTGAGTGGATAGATAAAATAAAAACAAGGGTTTTAAAAAATGTTAACAGTAGCAGAAGATACAGTATGCTGGCCCTAAAGAATACCGAGGATGACTGGGTTCCAGTAATATAATGACAGCAGAGGTAGAGATGAGAAGTGATGGGAACTGGAGGCACTGAGTACATGTAAATACCACTTTTCCTTCACTCTTGACCCACTTTTTCTAGTACAGTTACAGAAAATAGCACACAGATCCAAAATAAGTCATCTCTAAAGAGTTTGAACAAACAGCCTTAGAACAAATAGAGTGATGAGATATCTGTCACAGTGATGAGTCTCCATGCTTGTTTGATGTTATGGGTTTCGGTAAACCTAAATAGCTAAATTCCTGCCAGCACATTCTTAGCTGAAGTCTGCCAGCCTGAAAATCCCAGCCACTATGAGAAAGTGGATATTCAAGTATAACCAAATATGTGAAAGAAACTTTCAATACAAATAAGAAAGCTAACCCCCGGTCCCAGATGAAAGAATGTCATTTCAAACATTGGAGGGAGAAAAGAAAAAACCTATATCTACCTGATATCCTTAGAAAAATCCTTAAATTTTTATTCACTAAAAAAAAAAAAAAAAAACCAGAATGACATTCTATGAAATATCAGGAGAAGAAAAGATGGAATGCAAAATTCCCCCTCAAAATTAGGAACACTGAGAAAATCATAGAACTGAGAAAATCTTGTAGAACTTAGAGCAAAACAAACTGAAAATGTGAGCGACATAAAGGTATACTCTATATTGACAAATAGACAAACAATAATAGAATTCCTGAAGAGAGAAAATATAGATTGTAAAACAAAACTAATAACAGAAAATTTTACAGTAATAAAAAGTGACAGGAGCCTTAAAATTGGTAGGACCTCAAAAACATAGAAAGGGATTAAGTATATACACACATGAACACACATGGCTACAAATGACTTCAAATAAACATCTCACCATGATTTTTCCCATATGCCAAGGATGAAAAATAGGTTACAGAAAGCAAAGGAAAAACAACTACCACCAAAACAAATACCAAAATCTAAAACAAAAACTGAACAAAAGTTAGAATGGAGTTTGCATCAGAAGAAATTACATAGTGGAAGATAACAGAAAATGGAAAATTACTCCAAAGCTTTAGATGGAAGCAATTTTCTCTATGAGTTATATGTCCATTAAATTAAATTTTTAAAGTATGAATACAGAACTAAACATAAAAAAATTTATCTCCTATCCATCTCCATCTAGGAAGTTACCTGCAGATGTACAGAAGCAAACTAAAAAAGTAAATCAAAATGAGAAAGAAGACGGAATACCCAGGGAAAAGCAAATAGGCAGGAGATATTGAAGGGACGTGCACAATGACATTAATAGTTATACATCAAGAGTCCAGCGTAAACATTACAACTGAAAGCAGGAGAAAACAGTGTCCAGATGGTAAAGGCAAGGTGTTAGAAGATCATCAGGGCAGTAAAGGCTAAAATACAATTTAAAATAAAGCAATTAGAAACTATGAAAAAATCATTACAAAAAATAAAATAACATATTATTAGTTATAAATTACTTTGCTTTGTGATGAACCACATATACAACATCATACCATAAATAAAGTAAATTTGGTATTAAAAACCTTTCAAAGTCATCTTGCCTGATGGTGATAGATTCTTTCTATATAATTGCTCTCAAGGTAAATTTCATGAGTAGTAATTGTTGCACAATAAATGCTTATTCTTGCCTTTTGAAAAAGGTTTTCCTTTGGGGAAATGTCCTCTCACATTCATGTCATATGAGCACACTGCAATTCTATTTCTTCAAACCACCATGGGTACAATACAGACAAATGGCTTCATTCACAGGTGTATGTGTTATACTGGAGGAGTTACTTTCTGAAATCTCTCTTGATTTGCTTGTGTTTTCTTCCTCTTTTTTATATCAACTGCACCTTGTTTCACCTCTCTACTGATGTTTATCATCTGCCACATACTAGAGATTTTTAAGTATTTGTTTCATCCTCCCTACGGGACTGAGTATTTTCTAGGAACAGATATTCTCACTTACTTCTACCTTCAGCACCTTGGCTACAACAGGTGCTTCCTCGATAGGTCTTGAATTAAGACAACAGATTAAATCTCCTTAAGCCTTGCTTAGATACAAATCTTGGACAGAAGTTGTTAAGACAAAGTTCTAGGGAGTGCTTTTTCACAAAGCTCAGAGATTGCTTCCCTATATATTTGATAAAAAAGAAATTTTAAAATGCTAGGCAGGAGCTTTTATTATTTCACCTCCAATTTAAGCCCTTCCAGGGCCCCCACTATGTAATATATCCATTAACAAAAGAGCCTAATATTGAAGACTTTTCTCTGTTAGATTGTAGCTTTCAGGGCCTTCATTTTAATAATTATATAATGTACATTTGCACTCAATAACTACTAGCTGAAAGTCTGATTTAATAAATTAATGAAGTATTTTAGAATAGGAAATCTAAGCCTACCACTTCTTAGTTCAAGCAGTCATGAATATGCCACAGAGAAAACACCTGGAAGTTAAAAGTTTTTATTTCACTAAGAAAAATCCATAAAAGAGAAATAAAATTCCTGCCACCCTCACTCAGTAGGATACCACAAAGATTAATGAGGTAATGCAATAAAAAGTGCTTTGAGCTATTCATACGAATGGTGCTTTACAAATGTACTTCATTGTAATTATTCTCTGCATTTACCTTTAATGCCATATCTAAAGGATTTTGAATTAGAAAGGACAGTAACTTTCCATTATACAAAAGTTTTTTCAAAGTCATCTATTCCAATCTTGACCCCTAGGTAATTTTTTTTCTCAATTAAAATAGTCACCTTATATAATTTGTATTGTAGATTAGTTTAATGAATTAGGCTAGATGATATATGTATAAAGTTACTGGTTCTGGGAAAGACCCTAGTAAATACATGTTTTTGTTATTGTCTATAATCAAAATATTTATAGTAGAAATTAATTTAAAAGTTCTGTCAATGAAATTTTGAGGTGCATCTGGAACAACAGGGACACCAATTAAAGTTGGAATGTTGGTATTTGATAGACTCTCAGAATAAATTGGGCTTCCCTGGTGGCTCAGATGGTAAAAGTGTCTGCCTGCAATGTGGGAGACCCGGGTTTGATCCTTGGGTCAGGAAGATGCCCCGGAGAAGGAAATGGCAACTCACTCCAGTACTCTTGCCTGGAAAATTCCATGGATGGAGAAGCCTGGTGGGCTACCGTCCATGGCATCACAAAGAGTTGGACACAACTGAGTGGCTTCACTTTCATTTTCAGAATAAACTGAGATCAAATTCTTGGATGAAAATTGGCTGCTTGTTCGTATATTTTTGTGCAACCTGTTGCCAAATCATATAAATTTTAAAATTGAACTTCAACAGAATGGAGAATCTAGAAATAAACCCACATACCTATAGTCAATTGAACTTCAACAAAAGGGACAAGAACATACAATGGGGAAAAGACAGTCTTTTCAGCAAGTGGTGTTGATAAAGTTGGACAGCCTCATTTAAATCAATGAAGTTAGAACAAACCTTCAACACCATACACAAAAATAAACTCAAACTGGTTTAAAGGCTTAAATAAAGACAGGGCACCATAAAACTCCTACCAGAGAACAGAAGGGAAACATTTGCTGACATAAGTTGTACCATTGTTTTCCTAGATCAGTTTGCCAAGGCAACAGAAATGAAAGCAAAAATAAACAAATGGGACCTAATCAAACATAAACTTTTGCAGAACAAAGGAAATCATAAACAAAATAAAAGACAAACCAGTGACTGGGTGACCAACAAGGGCTTAATTTCCAAAATATGCAGATAGCTCACACAAGTCAATAAAAGAAAAACAAACAATCCAGCTAAAAATAGGCAGAAGACTTAAATAGACATTTCTCCATGAAGACATACAGATAGTCAACAGGCACATGAAAAGATGGCCAACATGGCTAATTATTAGAGAAATGCCCACCAAAATTACAATGAAGTACCACCTCACACCAGTAAGAATGACCAACATTAAAATGTCTACAACTAACAAATGCTGACTAAAGTGTGGGAAAAAGGGAACTCTCCTACACGGTTGGTAGGCATGTAAATTGGTACAGCCACTATGGAGAACAGTATGGAAGTTCCTCAAAAATCTAAAAATAGAGTTGCCATTTGATCCAGAAATCCCACTCCTGGATGTATACCTTGGCAAAATTATAATTTAAAAAGATACATGCACCTCTATGTTCATATTGGCACTATTTACAATAGCCAGCACATGGAAAAAACCTACATTCCATTAAAAAATGAATGGAAAAAGAAACTGTGAGATACACACACACACACACACACATATATATATATGACAAAGAATGAGATGCTGACTCAAAAGGACATGAGTCTGAGCAAACTGCATGATAGTGAAGGACAGGGAAGCCAGAATGTGTGTGTTAAGCTGCTTCAGTCATGACTGACTCTTTGCAATCCTATGCACTGTAGCTCACCAAGCTCCTCTGTCCATGGGATTCTCCAGGCATGAATCCATGGGTTGCCATGGGATTGCTGTGGGTTGCCATGCCCTCCTCCAGGGGATCTTCTTGACCCAGGGATTGAACTCTCATCTTTTACATCTCCTTCATTAGCAGGTGGGTTCTGTACCACTAGAGCCACCTGGGAAGCCCCATAGGAGAATATATGTATATTTAAATAAACTGCATACACTGTATATCAACTATACTCCCAAAAATAAAAAAATAAAACTGAATTTTGCAAAACTGTTCACAATGACAGCCTAAGTCTAATAGGTCAAGTTGTAAAAGAAGCAATTCACTAAGTGATCATTATTGAAACATGTTAGTTTTTGGAATACAGGAGACATAATCCAGAGACAGACTGTTTTCAATGTAGTAGTAAACTGGATCTATTAATATCCAATATTAAATAACATCCTATGTTGAACAAAAATCATGGTGATAAACCTATGTGCAGTTACCTAAGCCTATAAGCATCACACTTCCTGATTTCAAAATACAAGTTACAGTATTCAAACTAGTTAGGTACTGGCATAAAAACATACATATTAATGAATTAATTATAAAGCCTAGAAATAAACCCATGTATTTAAAATCAACTGGTTTTCAGCAGGAGTGCCAAGAGTAAAAAATGGGAAAAGGATAGTCTCTTCAACAATGGTATTGGGAAAAATGGATGTTCACACGCAAAAGAATGAAACTAAACCCCTATTTTAGACCACTCAGAAAAATAAACATAAAATGGATTCAAGACTGAAATGTAAGACTTGAAACTATATTAACTGCCAGAAGAAAACAGAGGGGAGAACATCTTTGACACTGGTCTTAGCAAGGATTTTATGTATATGATAGCAAATGAAAATCAAAACAATAGTGAGACATTATCCCACACATTAGCTGTTATCAAAAAGTCAAGAGTTAACTACTGCTGCTGAAAATGCAGGGAAAAGGAAACTCTTGTTCAGTTGGTGTGAATATAAATTGGTATAGCCATTATTGGGAAAAATAGTATGGAGATTCTTTAAAAAATGAAATAAAGAACTACCATATGCACTTGCAATTCCACTTCTGGGTATACATTCAAGGAAACAAAACCATTATCTCAAAGAGGTATCTGTACTCCCTTGTTATTGCAGCATTATTTACAATAGCCAAGACATGGAAACAACCAAAGTGTCATACAAATAAATGGATGAAGAAAATGTGGTATATATAACAGGAGAATATTATTCAACCACAAGACGAAGGAAGTCTTGCCATTTGCCACAAAATGGATGACCTTGAGGACACTATGTTAAGTGAAATAAGTCAGAGAAAGACAAATATTTTATGATCTAATTTTTATATGAAATTTAAAAAAAATCTTAAACTTATAGAAACAGAGAACAGATTGGTAAATGCCAGGGGGTGGGTGTGTGTGTGTGTGGCGGGGGGGGTGTGTGTGTGGATGCAGGCGGGTAGTAATAAATGGGTGTAGGCTGTCAAAGGGTATAAACTTCTGGCTATGGGATAAATAAGATGTAGATATCATGTGCAGTATGAAGAGTTGATAATACTGTATTACACATCTGAAAGGTTTCCCCGATAGCTCATTTGGAAAGAATCTGCCTGCAATGCAGGAGACCCCAGTTCGATTCCTGGGTCAGGAAGATCCCCTGGAGGGGGATAGGCTACCCACTCCAGTATTCTTGGACTTCCCTTGTGGCTCAGCTAGTAAAGAATCCACCTGCACATATGAAAGTTATTAAGAGTAAATCTTCAAAAAATCCTCACTGCAGAAAAAATATATATATTGTAACTATGTGAGGTGATGGATGTATAAACTAACTTTATCATGATAAACACTTCACAACATCACACACATATCAAATTATAATATTGCATACTTTAAACTTACACATATATGTCAATTATATCTAAATAAATCTGAAAAAAAGTTAAAAATAGAAAACAGAAAGAAAGATAAAACTAAGGAAATGTGATAGGTTGACATCTAAAATGGTCCCCAATGCTTTCTATCTCTCAGTACTCATGTCTTGTATACTCTGGGTTTTGGCGGAACACATGATTTATTTTCCACCAGTAGAATGTGACATGGAGATGGATCTCATTTCTGTGATTGTATTATAAAATACTGTGACTTCTTTACTGCTAGCAAGTTTCACTATTGGTTTCTTGGTTTACATGGTTGATGTAGGAAACTGCCAGGCAGTTAAGGACAACAAGGCAATGAACTACAGGGTCTCTGACCAACAGTCAATGAGAAGCTGCGGTCCTCAGTCCAACAACACTTAGGAACCAAACGCTGTCAACAACTACTTTCTGAACTTGAAATTAGATCCTTTTCTAGTTGAGCTATCAGATGAAACCACAGACTTTGGCCTTGGTTGCAACTTGGTAATAGGCTAAACGGAGAATTTTGGCAAGCCACACCTGGATGCTTGAGCCATAGAAACTAAGATACAACAGGTAAGTTGTTTTTAAGTCATTAATTTTTGGTGTGATTTGTTAAGCAGCAAAAGACATCTGTTGTGTATTTTACATTTGGAAGCTTGTATGGAATTGATTTTTTCTTTTTTTTTTTTTTTATGAGTATGTGACAAGTAACTATTTGAAGTTTTGCAAAAATTTAATGGAATCAAGCCAGTACCCATGAGTTGTAATACTACTAAGATCTTTTTTTCTAAAACGAAAAAAGGCATGTAATTTGCAATGTTAAAAGCTTACAACCTGCCTATATAGCTGTAGGCTTGGACAAGGGTTTTCAAAGTTTTGTAAGATGCAGATAACAATGTTTGCTTCACTTATAAAAGAACACAGAGTTGAAACTCATTTTCTTATAAAAGAACCTTAGAAGGTCAGTAAAAATGTAGAGGAAAAAGTCTAAGACATGCCTTGATTTCCTGAGTACATTCAAAGTTGCTATGAGTAACTTCAACCAATAACATCTCTCTGAGGCAGATTTTTTCCAGTGGAGAAACTCTGTTTGGACTGGCTCTTTGATGACCATCTGTATTAAGCTCCTGTGTTACCCTTGTGTATTTATCCACTGTGTATTTCTGCCTTTCTGTATGTTTTGTAGTTTTCTTGATAGTAAGACAAGATGTACTGGGTAAAAGGAACAGCTATAAATAGATCTTTAGTAATACGGCGGTGATGTGTGGTAGGAGAGGAAGGGTTCTATAGTCCTATGATTGGGTCTCAGTCTCTTAGTGAGCCTATGCTTCTGGACTTTGAACTTCACAAGTGTTTAATTTTTTTTCTACCCCTTAGGTGGAAGAGGATGACTAGAATGGGCTAGAGTTGGATATTCTCCTTCCCCAGGTAAGGCAGTCTCTGATAATATCCCAGCCATTCAAGCTTTGGTTTCCCCTGAGAACAGGCCTTGTTGGGAAGAGCCAAGTGCCCTGGCTTTTTACTCTCCACCCTCCCCACCCCCTGCCCTCCCCATACCCACCTCCAACTCCCCAACCTGCCCCCCAAGCAAGCCATAAAAAAAAAAAGTTTCCTTTTTCTCTCCTCCAGCACAGTTTGTGGCAATTTTTCTCTGATATTTATTGTGGGAATTTCATTGAGCTAGACATAAACCACACAAGACTGCAGGAGGACATCTAGCAGTGCGTCCCCATGGATTATTTAAACTCTCAGATTGTCCACACCTAGCTTCCAGCAATTCATCCATTACAGTTCTGACTTTCTCATGCAGGTACTGGTTGCCGGTGCTGATTCCCACAGTAGTTTCTGCTCATGAGTCTCTGCTCTGGTAAGGTGAGATCTGGTGTATTTGCCAGTCTATCTGTCCATTCTCAGGGCAATAGCTTGCCCTGTGTCCTCCCCTCTCTTAAGGATCCAAGAACAGTTACTAATTTTCCAGTCTGTTTAGCTTTTTATTTGTTGTTAGAACAGAGTGGAGACTTTCAAGCCAATTTTCAGAAAATGAAAACTAAAGTCCTCAAAACCTGCTCTACATTTAGATGTGTATTTACCCTCCAGGCTACTCCTTCACTTTTTCAGAAGTTCGGGAATGTCACTGACTTATTCTCCCCCCACTGCTCTCATTATTAAATTAGATATTTTCAACATTAATATGGTGACAATCCTAAATTCTATTCACACAAATACCCTCCAAGCTATAATAAAATCCACCACCATCCTACTATTTAAGCAACATTTATCAAGACCTCAATCTAGACCTTCTGTCGGAAGGTAGCTGAAGTTTCTACAGTAGACCACTTAGCATCAGTGCAAAGGTCTAGAATGTGGCCTACCTACCTCAGAAACTTTAGCAACCATCCATTATAAATCTGAGCTGCCTCAGTCCTTTCTTCTCTTTAAACTTGTTACTGTTTTAATCTTCAATCCCTTTTCATTTCATTTTAACCCATAAATTACCACTAAGCCATACATTTTTTCCAGTTCAATGTGAGACATTTTATT
Organism: Capra hircus; assembly: GCF_001704415.2. NCBI lineage: Eukaryota > Metazoa > Chordata > Mammalia > Artiodactyla > Bovidae > Capra > Capra hircus. Next base: position 37,204,147 of record NC_030828.1, on the reverse strand, counting down.
ATTCTTCCAAGTATCCACCCCCTTCCCTGAGTAGTTTTATATTTCTTAATCTTCCAGGCCTCCCTATAGGATGCATGTATTAACATATCCCATGATCAGGCTTGACCGTGTGAAACGGCTTGCTTTGGCCAATGAGATGTCAGTGGCCACAAGTGCAATATTAGAAAAGATTCTTTTAAGAAGACAAAGAGTAGAATGGAGCCAAACCCAGGCTGACCTGAAGATCTGTCATCAAAACTTAAAAGCTTTTTGCCATTATCCACTAAGATTTTAGGGTTGTTGATTGTCACAGGGAGAGCTGACTCACATACCCAAATTGAGCCCCAATGGCCAAGTATCTTTCACCAGCATTCGCTTCTCCTCCTTGACTTTCTGCCTCACATGCAAAAAGTCCTCACAAAGATCTCCATCCTTAAATATGGTTTTCCCTGCTGCTGCTGCTGCTACTAAGTCGCTTCAGTCATGTCCGACTCTGTGTGACCCCAGAGACAGCAGCCCACCAGGCTCCCCCATCCCTGGGATTCTTCAGGCAAGAACACTGGAGTGGGTTGCCATTTCCTTCTCCAATGCATGGGAGTGAAAAGTGAAAGTGAAGTCGCTCAGTCGTGTCGGACTCCTAGTGACCCCATGGACTGCAGCCTACCAGGCTCCTCCATCCGTGGGATTTTCCAGGCAAGAGTACTGGAGTGGGGTGCCACTGCCTTCTCTTATGGTTTTCCCTAACTGACATCAACTCACATTCTAAGAGCTTCTGATAAAAATTATAGAAATAGGTACTTGGTTGCCATTATAAATTCTAAGTTTCCAAACTTAGACCTCTCAAATAATTTATTAATCTTTTTAGCTATCCATGATGAGCAACTTTTATTATTGTAATTGCTATTCCAGACCTCCTTCCCTCAAGTCTCCGACTCATACAGCACACCCTTCTTTTTTAGACTCCTTTGCATCCATCTTATATACACATTAATCTTGATTTAGGCACTTATTTACATCTGCAGCCTTTCTTTCCTTCTTTCTCCCCATCTTTGTAACCCATACCACTTTTCCACTTCAAGAGAAATACTACTACTCATGTTTTACCTCATTACTACCTTATTTGACATTTTCTTGGATTTTGATATAATTTTACCTTCTTTCTAAGATATAAATGTTCCATCTATTATTTGTCCATCCTACAAAGCAAAAGAGCTCCCAGTCCCAACTATGGGCCCTTCCTTTATCTAATTTCTCTCCACTATCATGCTCAACCTTTTGAGTATGGACTATAATTGTTCCTCCCTTCTCAATTACATCTCAGCCCCTTAAACCCAACTTTTATCTCCACCCTTACATTTAACCTACTTTGACAAACTTATTACCTCCAATTTCTTAAAACTTTTATGTTCAACTCACTGTTACTGTACTTTTCTATCCTGCATTTTTTTCAGTATATAGCATTTTTTATTTTATTTTTTTTATTTTTAATTTATTTTGCTTTACAATACTATATTGGTTTTGCCACACATTGACATGAATCCACCATGGGTATACATGAGTTCCCAATTCTGAACCCCCTCCCACCTCCCACCCCATATTATCTCTCTGGATCATCCCTGTGCACCAGCCCCAAGCATTCTGTATCCTGCATCGGACATAGACTGGCGATTCGTTTCTTACATGATAGTGTACATGTTTCAATGCCATTCTCCCAAATCATCCCACCCTCTCCCTCTCCCTCAGAGTCCAAAAGTCCATTCTATACATCGGTGTCTCTTTTGCTGTCTCGCATACAGGGTTATCATTACCATCTTTCTAAATTCCATACATATATGTTAGTATACTTTATTGGTGTTTTTCTTTCTGGCTTACTTCACTCTGTATATTCGGCTAAAGTTTCATCCAGCTCATTAGAACTGATTCAAATGTATTCTTTTTGATGGCTGTGTAATATTCCATTGTGTATATGTACCACAGCTTTCTTATCCATTCATCTGCTGATGAACATCTAGGTTGTTTCCATGTCCTGGCTATTATAACCAGTGCTGCGATGAACATTGGGATACACGTGTCTCTTTCAATTCTGGTTTCCTCAGTGTGTATGCCCAGCAGTGGGATCGCTGGGTCATAAGGCAGTTCTTTTTCCAGTTTTTTAAGGAATCTCCACACTATTCTCCATAGTGGCTGTACTAGTTTGCATTCCCACCAACAGTGTAAGAGGGTTCCCTTTTCTCCACACCCTCTCCAGCATTTATTGCTTGTAGAATTTTGGATCATAGCCATTCTGACTGGTGTGAAGTGGTACCTCACTGTGGTTTTGATGTGCATTTCTCTAATAATGAGTGACGTTGAGCATCTTTTCATGTGTTTGTTAGCCATCCGTATGTCTTCTTTGGAGAAATGTCTATTTAGTTCTTTGGCCCATTTTTTGATTGGGTCATTTATTTTTCTGGAAGTGAGCTGCAGGAGTTGCTTGTTTATTTTTGAGATTAGTTGTTTGTCAGTTGCTTCATTTGCTATTATTTTCTCCCATTCAGAAGGCTGTCTTTTCACCTTGCTTAGAGTTTCCTTTGTTGTGCAGAGGCTTTTAATTTTAATTAGATCCCATTTGTTTATTTTTGCTTTTATTTCCAGAATTCTGGGAGGTGGATCATAGAGGATCCTGCTGTGGTTTATGTCGGAGAGTGTTTTGCCTGTGTTCTTCTCTAGGAGTTTTATAGTTTCTGGTCTTACATTTAGATCTTTAATCCATTTTGAGTTTATTTTTGTGTGTGGTGTTAAAAAGTGATCTAGTTTTATTCTTTTACAAGTGGTTAACCAGTTTTCCCAGCACCACTTGTTAAAGAGATTGTCTTTACTCCATTGTATATTCTTGCCTCCTTTGTCAAAGATAAGGTGTCTATATGTGCATGGATTTATCTCTGGGCTTTCTATTTTGTTCCATTGATCTATATTTCTGGCTTTGGGCCAGTACCATACTGTCTTGATGACTGTGGCTTTGTAGTAGAGCCTGAAGTCAGGCAAGTTGATTCCTCCAGTTCCATTCTTATTTCTCAAGATTGCTTTGGCTATTTGAGGTTTTTTGTATTTCCATACAAATCTTGAAATTATTTGTTCTAGTTCTGTGAAAAATACCACTGGTAGCTTGATAGGGATTGCATTGCATTTGTAGATTGCTTGGGTATTATACTCATTTTCACCATATTGATTCTTCCGATCCATGAACATGGTATATTTCTCCATCTATTAGTGTCCTCTTTGATTTCTTTCATCAGTGTTTTATAGTTTTCTATATATAGGTCTTTAGTTTCTTTAGGTAGATATACACCTAAGTATTTTACTCTTTTCGTTGCAATGGTGAATGGAATTGTTTCCTTAATTTCTTTTTCTACTTTCTCATTATTAGTGTATAGGAATGCAAGGGATTTCTGTGTGTTGTTTTTATATCCTGCAACTTTACTATATTCATTGATTAGCTCTAGTAATTTTCTGGTGGAGTCTTTAGGGTTTTCTATGTAGAGGATCATGTCATCTGCAAACAGTGAGAGTTTGACTTCTTCTTTTCCAATTTGGATTCCTTTTATTTCTTTTTCTGCTCTGATTGCTGTGGCCAAAACTTCCAGAACTATGTTGAATAGTAGTGGTGAAAGTGGGCACCCTTGTCTTGTTCCTGACTTTAGGGAAAATGCTTTCAATTTTTCACCATTGAGGATAATGTTTGCTGTGGGTTTGTCATATATAGCTTTTATTATGTTGAGGTATATTCCTTCTATTCCTGCTTTCTGGAGAGTTTTTATCATAAATGGATGTTGAATTTTGTCAAAGGCCTCTCTGCATCTACTGAGATAATCATATGGCTTTTATTTTTCAATTTGTTAATGTGGTGAATTACATTGATTGATTTGTGGATATTGAAGAATCCTTGCATCCCTGGGATAAAGCCCACTTGGTCGTGATGTATGATCTTTTTAGTGTGTTGTTGGATTCTGATTGCTAGAATTTTGTTGAGGATTTTTGCATCTATGTTCATCAGTGATATTGGCCTGTAGTTTTCTTTTTTTGTAGCATCTTTCTCAGGTTTTGGTATTAGGGTAATGGTGGCCTCATAGAATGAGTTTGGAAGTTTACCTTCCTCTGCAATTTTCTGGAAGAGTTTGAGTCGGATAGGTGTTAGCTCTTCTCTAAATTTTTGGTAGAATTCAGCTGTGAAGCCGTCTGGACCTGGGTTTTTGTTTGCTGAAAGATTTCTGATTACAGTCTCAATTTCCATGCTTGTGATGGATCTGTTAAGATTTTCTATTTCTTCCTGGTTCAGTTTTGGAAAGTTGTACTTTTCTAAGAATTTGTCCATTTCTTCCACGTTGTCCATTTTATTGGCATATAATTGCTGACAGTAGTCTCTTATGATCCTTTCTATTTCTGTGTTGTCTGTGATCTCTCCATTTTCATTTCTAATTTTATTGATTTGATTTTTCTCTCTTTGTTTCTTAATGAGTCTGGCTAACGGTTTGTCAATTTTATTTATCCTTTCAAAGAAACAGCTTTTGGCTTTGTTGATTTTTGCTATGGTCTCTTTTGTCTCTTTTGCATTTATTTCTGCCCTAATTTTTAAGATTTCTTTCCTTCTACTAACTCTGGGGTTCTCCATTTCTTCCTTTTCTAGTTGCTTTAGGTGTAGAGTTAGGTTATTTATTTGACTTTTTTCTTGTTTCTTGAGGTATGCCCATATTGCTATGAACTTTCCTCTTAGTACTGCTTTTACAGTGTCCCACAGGTTTTGGGTTGTTGCATTTTCATTTTCATTAGTTTATATGCATATTTTGATTTCTTTTTTGATTTCTTCTGTGATTTGTTGGTTATTCAGAAGTGTGTTGTTCAGCCTCCATATGTTGGAATTTTTAATAGGTTTTCTCCTATAATTGAGATCTAATCTTAATGCATTATGGTCAGAAAAGATGCTTGGAATGATTTCGATTTTTTAAAATTTATCAAGGTTAGATTTATGGCCCAGGATGTGATCTATCCTGGAGAAGGTTCCGTGAGCACTTGAGAAAAAGGTGAAATTCATTGTTTTGGGGTGAAATGTCCTATAGATATCAATTAGGTCTAACTGGTCTATTGTATCATTTAAAGTTTGCATTTCTTTGTTAATTTTCTGTTTAGTTGATCTGTCCATAGGTTTGAGTGGGGTATTAAAGTCTCCCACTATTACTGTGTTATTGTTAATTTCCCCTTTCATACTTGTTAGCATTTGTCTTACATATTGCGGTGCTCCTATGTTGGGTGCATATATATTTATAATTGTTATATCTTCTTCTTGGATTGATCCTTTGATCATTATGTAGTGGCCATCTTTGTCTCTTTTCACAGCCTTTGTTTTAAAGTCTATTTTATCAGATATGAGTGTTGCCACTCCTACTTTCTTTTGGTCTCTATTTGCATGGAATATCTTTTGCCAGCCCTTCACTTTCAGTCTCCCTTGTTTTGAGGTGGGTCTCTTGTAAGCAGCATATAGAGGGGTCTTGTTTTTGTATCCGTTCAGCCAGTCTTTGCCTTTTGGTTGGGACATTCAACCCATTTACATTTGAGGTAATTATTGATAAGTATGATCCCACTTCCATTTACTTTATTGTTTTGGGTTCGGGTTTATACACCCTTTTTGTGTTTCCTGTCTAGAGAATATCCTTTAGAATTTGTTGGAGAGCTGGTTTGGTGGTGCTGAATTCTCTCAGCTTTTGCTTGTCTGTAAAGCTTTTGATTTCTCCTTCGTATTTGAATGAGATCCTTGCTGGGTACAGTAATCTGGGCTGCAGGTTATTTTCTTTCATCACTTTAAGTATGTCTTGCCATTCCCTCCTGGCCTGAAGCGTTTCTATTGAAAGATCAGCTGTTATCCTTATGGGATTCCCCTTGTGTGTTATTTGTTGGTTTTCCCTTGCTGCTTTTAATATTTGTTCTTTGTGTTTGACCTTTGTTAATTTGATTAATATGTGTCTTGGGGTGTTTCACCTTGGATTTATCCTGTTTGGAACTCTCTGGGTTTCCTGGACTTGGGTGATTATTTCCTTCCCCATTTTAGGGAAGTTTTCAACTGTTATCTCCTCAAGGATTTTCTCATGGTCTTTCTTTTTGTCTTCTTCTTCTGGGACTCCTATAATTCGAATGTTGGAGCATTTCATATTGTCCTGGAGGCCTCTGAGATTGTCCTCATTTCTTTTAATTCGTTTTTCTTTTTTCCTCTCTGATTCATTTATTTCTACCATTCTATCTTCTATTTCACTAATTCTATCTTCTGCCTCCGTTATTCTACTATTTGTTGCCTCCAGAGTGTTTCTGGTCTCATTTATGCGTTATTCATTATATTTTGACTCTTTTTTATTTCTTCTAGGTCCTTGTTAAACCTTTCTTGCATCTTCTCAATCCTTATCTCCAGGCTATTTATCTGTGATTCCATTTTGGTTTCAAGATTTTGGATCATTTTCACTATCAATATTCGGAATTCTTTCTCAGGTAGATTCCCTATCTCTTCCTCTTTTGTTTGGTTTGGTGGACATTTCTCCTGTTCCTTTACCTGCTGAGTATTCCTCTGTCTCTTCATCTTGGTTATATTGCTGTGTTTGGGGTGGCCCTTCTATATTCTGGGAATTTGTGGAGTTCTCTTTATTGTGGAGTTTCCTCACTGTGAGTGGGGTTCTATCAGTGGCTTGTCAAGGTTTCCTGGTTAGGGAGGCTTGTGTTAGAGTTCTGGTGGTTGGAGCTGGGTTTCTTCTCTCTGGAGTGCAATGGAGTGACCAGTAATGGGTTATGAGATGTCAATGGTTTTGGAGTAACTTTGAGCTGCCTGTATACTGAAGCTCAGGGATGTGTTCCTGTGTTGCTGGAGAATTTGCATGATATGTCTTGCTCTGGAACTTGTTGGCCCTTGGGTGAAGCTTGGTTTCAGTGTAGGTATGGAGGTGTTTGATGAGCTCCTATTGCTTAATGTTCCCTGAATTCAGGAGTTCTCTGATGTTCTCAGGCTTTGGATTTAAGCCTCCTGCTTCGGGTTTTCAGTTTTATTTTTACAGTAGCCTCTAGACTTCTCCATCTATACAGCACTGATGATAAAACATCTAGGTTAAAGATGAAAAGTTTCTCCACATTGAGGGACACCCAGAGAGGTTCACTGAGTTACATGGAGAAGAGAAGAAGGAGGGTGTAGTTAGAGGTGACTGGAATGAGATGCAGTGGGATCAAAAGAGGAGAGAGCAAGCTAGCCAGTAATCACTTCCTTATGTGCGCTCCACAGTCTGGACCGCTCAGAGGTATTCATGGAGTTATACAGGGAAGAGGAGAGGGAGGACGTAGACAGAGGTGGCCAGGAGGATAAAAGAGGGAAATGGAAAGGAGAGAGACAGATCCAGCCAGTAACCAGTTCCCTAAGTGTTCTCCACTGTCTGGAACACACAGAGATTCACAGAGTTGGATAGAGAAGAGAAGGGGAGGGAAGAGACAGAGGCCACCTGGTGGAGAAAAAGGAGAGTCCAAAGGAGGAGAGAGTGGTCAAGCCAGTAGTCTTGCTCTCAGGTAAAACTGGGTAGTGAAGTTTGGGTTTTTAAATGTACAAAATTGACAACAAAAACCAAAAAGCAAAGATTAAAAATCTATAGTAGAGGTTGGATTTTCAAAAATGCCATATTAAAGAAAAGAAGAAGAAGGAAAAAAAAAACGAAACAAAAAAAAAAAACCCACAAAGCCACAAGAACTATTAAAAAACACCAACAACAAGCACACAAAGACTATATATGGTGTTTGCTTTAAAAAAAATAGAGTCTTCTTTTTTCTTTTTTTTGAAAAGTAATAGTAGGTTATAGAAATAAAAATTAGAGGAGAATAGAGGACTTAACAATTTTAAAAAGTTAGGAAAAAAAAAAAAAGAAGAAGAAAAAAAAAAGAAGAAAAAACAACCCCACAACAGCATCAACAAAAAATAAAAAACAAGAAAAAAGAAAAAAACAAAAAGGAATGATTGTAAAAATAGTAAAGATATATCTGGCCCTTTCTCTGGTGTTGTGGGCAGCGTGGGGTCACTTCCAAGGTGGTTCCTTCTGTTTAACTTCTTCTGTTTGCTGGTCTCTTCAGTGTCTGATTTCCGTCCTGACACAGGGGGTCAGTGGTGGACCCTTTTTTTTTTTTTTTTAGGCTCACTTGTTCAGTCACGCTGTGGGGAGGGAGGGATGATGCAAACAAATAACACTGTCATGTGCATGCAGTGTCTCAGCCCTGCTGGGCCTGTCCCTGCTTGCGGCGCACAAACCGCTCCGGCTCTACATTGCTCAGCCAGGAACCGTCTGAGGCCAGCCCTAGGCTGCGTGCACCTCCCCAGTCTAAGCTGCTCAGGTTCGGTGCTCAGGCAGCCCTCAGAGGCGCAGATTCGGTTGGGACTGCGTTTTGTGCCCTTCCCAGGTCCAAGTATCTCAGGTGTTTGGCAAACGCGGTCACTGCGACTTGTCGCCTTTCCTATCGCTGCTGCTCAGTTTTCTGGGTGTACCACTGGCACCCCTTGTGAGGCAGATGGTGACTGTCCAGCACCCCCAGAAATCTTAGCAAAGAAGCCTGCTTGCAGTTCGGTAGGTTAAGTCTCTTCAGGGCTGCGATTGCCCCTTTCCAGCCATTATGGCTCTGGCTGCCTATATCCGGCAGGGGATGGTCTGCAGCCAGCTATTTCCGTTCCCTCCTTTGTTCTGTGCGCGGTCCTGGAGGTGTCTTATGTTTGAGCGTTTCGCGTGGTAGCTATCCCAGTCTGGTTTGCTAGCCCAAGTTAGTTCCTTCTGGTTATGCGTGGGGCATTCCTGCCCGATTCTTACAAAGCAATGCAGCCTGCGTCTCCCGCACCTCCCTGCCCTGCCCCCACTTGTTAGTGGCAGATGCAGGCGTCTGTGCTGCTTTTCCACTGGGGGAGTTACTGTTGGGCTTGTAATCTGTTGGTTTTAATTATTTATTTATTTTTCCTTCTGTTACGTTGCCCTCTGTGTTTCCAAGGCTCGCCACAGATTCGGCAGGGAGAGTGTTTCCTGGTGTTTGGAAACCTCTCTTCTTAAAATTCCCTTCCTGGGATGGGCTTCCCTTCCTGGGATGGAGCTCCCTCCCCACCTCCTTTGTCTCTTTTTTCTTCTTTTATATTTTTTCCTACCTGTTTTTGAAGGAAATGATCTGCTTTTCTGGGTGCCTGATGTCCTCTGCCAGCATTCAGAAGTTGTTTTGTGGAGTTTGCTCAGCGTTGAAATGTTCTTTTGAGGAATTTGTGAGGGAGAAAGTGGTCTCCCCCTCCTATTCCTCCGCCATTTTAGGACCGCCCCAAAAAGCTATTATTTAGTAAGAAACAGACAATGTGAGGGATGTCGTTACCATTCCCTAAATTGTTCAGTAAATTATGCAGCACACACAAATACCTCGTGAGACTGTGTGTGTAATTTTATGACTGGACAGTTCATATCCAAGTGTGTGTGTAATGGGAAGCAAGGATATGATACTGAGCTCATCCATGAAATTAACGTGTTGAGGAAAAAGCTTTAAACAGAGACGATGTATGGTGATGTATAAGCCACAAAAGTAACTATCCTAATTTTGAGGCACAGGTGAGTGGGTGTAAATTGTCATTGATTTGTTTTGTACAACATAAAATATGGATGAGCCAATATCATGGATAATTTAAGGCAGAGTGAAAACAGCTAAGAGCTAAACTCATTTAAATAAGAACAAAATTCTAAAACAAAGAACACCACAAAAGTAACTCCACATCTGGAACATACTAAAAATAAGTTTCCATACATTTATCTGTAGGTGACATTAATATTTCTACAATCCTATAAAATCTCAGTCAAAACTGAAGAAGAGTGCATAGAGTATATTACTACTTATCATTTAGATGGCTTCATATTATACAATGTAGTCTCCGATAATCTGATTTTATATTTAACATTAATAATATTTTTCCATAGATAGAGACTGTCTTTTGAGATGCAGATTTGATGAAAGAATGTAAAATAATGAATTACACACTGAAATCATTACATCAATTAAAGTATGATCTTTACAAATTTTACTAGTTTCAAACTCTACCATTAAATATGAAATTCAAATCATCACAATAATCTAATTTGTTATGAGCTTAGGCTCTTCAGCTATATAATTTATTGACATCAACCTGCTTGTAATGCCATATATTTAAATTCTACTTTCACATTCTGTAGGATATCTATCATATAGTCTCTTTCCAAAACTGAAGCAAAAATGGAAAAGTTAAAAGTATAATATGCTGATTTCCTTTTAGACATGAAAGAGAATGAGGGAGACAGAGAGAAGAAAGAGAATAAGGAAGGTAAGGAGGGAGAGAAGGTCCGAATACTGGAGACTGAAGAAATGAGAGGCTTAGGCTCATTTTGAATATATCATCCCATTAGTTTCCATTATGAATTATTAAAATAACACCTCTCAGGTTCTCTTCAAAATAGCTTGGAATTTGCATGCCATCTGTCTGTAAGCCTTTGAGTGGATTATTTACAAATCTGAAATGGCCAATAATAATTCATTTTCCATTTTAAAGCCAGCAAGTTTCTCTATAATTTGGAGAGAGAAATAGAAGGGAAAAAAAAAAACAAAACACTTTTTGAACCATGGCATCTTGAATTCAAAATCAAATAAATAACCCTGGATTTATTCACAGGGAGAACACAGCAAGATTTTAGTTTTGTTTGTTTTAGCACTTTTCTAATAGCCTTCAAGATCCAACCAGTCCATCCTAAAGGAGATCAGTCCTGGGTGTTCATTGGAAGGACTGATGTTGAAGCTGAAACTTCAAATACTTTGGCTACCTGATGAGAAGAGCTGACTCATTTGAAAAGAACCTGATGCTGGGAAAGATTGAGGGCAGGAGGAGAAGGGGATGACAGAGGATGAGATGGTTGGATGGCATCCCTGACTTGATAGACATGAGTTTGAGCAAGCTCTGGGAGTTGGTGATGGACAGGGAGGCCTGGCATGCTGCAATTCATGGGGTCACAAAGCGTTGGACACGACTGAGCAACTGAACTGAACTGAATAGCCTTCCTCAAGAAAAATAAAACAATTCTCTGTACCAGAGGAGTTCATAGCCTGATTCTTTGAATAAAAGGTATTCACAGAATAAAAGAACTGATCACTGGACAGTCCCATCTGAGGCTCTTAAAACCAAGATGACTTGATAAGATATTTCTGTAATACAACCATTCCCTGAATTCAATAACCTGAAAGCAAGACAGGGATGACTGGTTATTGACCACACAAGAACCTCTCAGGTTCTCTTCAAAATATCTTAGAATTTCCATGCCACTGATTTGTATGGATGCTTTATGTTGATAGATGTTTTAAAATTAAATTCCAAAAGGAAGCACTTAACCAAAACCCAAAACCTTATTGGCCGTAATAGTGGAGAAATATAACTACCCAAATTATGAAAATGGAAGAGAAAATGCTATCTCTATATTCTTATTTGCCTTCTTACTTTTGTCTGCTAAAAAGATGAGGAAGACAGTGGATTTAGAGATAAGAATTAAGCTTTGTTTTTATTAATGCAATTTATTTCCACAGGATAATACTGAAGCAAATAGTTCAATGACATTAAAAATGGATTTGATTTAGTTAATGGAAAGAGAATCTGTAGTTATTTTAGCTGGGGATAAAACAATTTAAGGCTTTACATTGGCATGCTTCAGTAATAAAATTGAAATGCTAAGCTGGGGAGAATGTTGCCTTTTATTCTGGTTTGTGTTAAGTCAATATATTCTAACAACTAGCATAGCCTTACAGGTTTGGAAATTATATTAAATGACCTAAGATAGACTCCTATCCAGGAATCCAAGGGTTTCTATCTCAATGAAAATCTTATGACTACTCCTTAAATGACCACAGTGAAACAGAATGAAAAGAATATGATCACTTTAAACCTGGGTGTCAGTCATCAAATGGTAATGCAAGGGTGAAAGGTCCTATATCCTATTTCCAGTTCTTTAACCTATCTACTGAAGTAATGTATTTTTCTCTTTAAAATGTCCCAAAAGATATAAGATGTCACTCTGCTTATAGAGTTTTACAATTTTATTTTAAAGAATCAAAAGAAATTTGCTGTGTGAGCAGGTTTTTAAATTTGCCTTGAGGCCTCTGATTCAGGGAACAAGCAATCTTCCAACTCTCTCTTCTACTGGAGAGATGTCCCCTTTCAACCTGTGCCTTTTGGTCCAGTACAAATCAATGAACTCAAGACCCAATATACCATGTCTTAAAAATCCATTTAGAAAACAACTGCTCCATTCAAAATTCAGCTCCTTGCTTTATCAGAAATTGCTGGAAATGTAATTTTGCAGCAAGCATTTCATTTTTTGTCTTGAAATAGATTGAGATAAATGTGAAGTCAATGATTAGATAAACGTAATGTCTTGGTTTGATGCCATGATACAATATTCAATGTTGTGGTCAGTACTGATGGATGTTTTGTATAGTTACTCAGCTGTATAATGGGACAAACTCCCATGACTCTATTTAAAATACCATGTGGTTCCCTTTCAATTAATATTACCAAAAGTACTTTGGCACAAATACAAAAAGCATGAGGGATTAGTGCTGAGCATGCAAATATAGTTATCTTTGCTCTGGATAGAGTTCTTCTTTATACAATAAACTATATCTAAGTTCAGTTTATTTACTGGGCTGTGCTGCATGCAGTAAATAAAAATCATTCCTTCTTCAAAAATCTCTTTCATGAGGTTATAAAAAGAAATCTCAATAACCTCCTATAGTACAGTTAAGGATTAAAGGTTGATGAGGTTAACACACATACACCAGCACAAGCACAGGCACTATGGCCATAGAAACAATGTTTATGGAAGCCTCTTCTATATAAATAGCAAAAAAACATATTTCTCCCCTTCATTCCCTGCTACCAAGGAGCCTACCATGCAATCTAAAATAGAAGGAAAGGGGAGAGATGACTTTCTTTGAGAAGGAACACAAACCAGAATATCCACAGTGCCTATCAAAATGTTTTTTTGGAAATGTAGAGGCTAAATTTTCTGGCACACTGGTACCAAGATTGCCTAACATAGGAATGAATCAAGGGATAAAATGCTAAATATGTTTATTCAAGTTTTGCTTTTTATAATGGCTGTTCTTTGGTAACTATATTTCATTGTTACGTAAAAACTAATGATTATCAGGGATGATACCCAGTCATTATCATTTGCTGCAGTGATCAAAATAGTAAATTTCCACAATTTACCTTTTTAAAAATTAAAATGCTTAATATTTTCTAAACATCTAATGCTTAAATAATGGTCAATACATCAACATTTTACTTTCTAGCACCCTTAGGTCAAACACAAGGTACTTAGAGTGATTTAGAAAGATTTGTTGACTCTCCTACTGAAGTAATATGTGATCACTATTTGCAACTATTTCTGATTATTTTAGTTACTAGTATTTATATTAATCAAAATCCTAAATGTGTACTTGCTTCAGCAGTGCATATACTAAAATTGGAATGATACAGAGATTAGCATGCCCCACAAAAAGATGACATGCAAATTCATGAAGCATTCCATACACACACATACTCGCTAAAACAACTATATAACACCTTGCTTCATATCATGAAAAAGAATCTTGATATACACAGGGAGGCATATGCCTATGTCCAAGACTTACAAATACAGATGTTCTGAAAATTTGTAATTTTCTAAATTTTTAAGTCTTTGTAAATAACTCTTAAAAATTTCATCAGAAATATTTTAAATTTTTTTTCCTGTAATGCTTGAATTCTACAATCACACAATCTGATATTTTGGTGTCTTTTCTTTTTTCCCTGTGAAAACTTTATGGTGTATTTTGGTTGGGACCATTTTAATTCATGGGGCTGGTACTCAGTGAATGACTTATAATATGGAGCCATTTATTTTTCCTGTTCTAGGGACTTCATGAATTATTTCTTCATCAATTTCCCCCACCTCATTTTCTGTGATATTCTAAAACTTCCATTAGACAATATTTAAGCATATTTCTCTACTATTTTCCATTGCTTTGCATTTTTTCTGCTTTTTAGGTTTCTTCTCTCTTCCGAACTTTCTACATTTAAGTAACCTTTAAATCTATTGTTTTGTACACAATAAGCAAACACTGTTTCTTCTTGAGGATATGAGTTAGAGATATTTTTTCCTCCGCATTCCCTCAGGTTCTGACTTTTTTAGTTTACTCATTTTTGTTCTTCGTTTTTGTTGTTGGAGGCTTTACTAATGGTGGCAATCAGACAAGTTTCAGTTGCTTAAAAGCTCTCTCAGGACTCGCATTGAAACGCTTCAGAATCTACGAGTTACAGCCAGGAAAGAATACAAAATAGCAGCGGCACTGAGGTCAGGAAACGCATCTCGACGAAAGGCTGCCTCACAACACAGGTCAGAAGATAAGTACTCCTTCCGATCTTCCTCCACCTGGGGGACTGCCCTGAACGCACTTTCTCAAACCCCAAACCACCCAGTAGGCAGAGAGCAACTAAAAACCCAGGGCCCTGCTGCTGCTGAGTCTAAGCATATTCTTGTTAAGTAACCAACCCCAGGGGCAGAACCTTTCGAGGGTCTCACTTAACACCAGGTGTAAACCATCCTCACCGCTATCCATAAACGACGCCTCACAAGCCCCGATAAAGCACCAGAAACTCACCGTGGCCCCTCGGTCGAAAAGCAACGCTATTAAATCACTACAATTCAGCCTTGACTAGGAGTCAACACTGTCTTGGTCCGTCTCATTTCACCAAAACATTCCACGCGTGCTGGAACTAACTTTCACAGGAGAGGCTTTTCGTAAATAAAAATATGCCACCGAAATATCAACAAATTCTGAATATACATGCATCACTTACCTCTAAATCCTGGTGAACAGATAGTTTGGAGAATACCAAGTGGAAACTTGGAGAACTGTCACCTGAGGCAATTCAGATTCTCCAGAGAAGACCATAACCCGAAAGCAGTTAGAAATGGCTCCGGCTGGAGTCTAACCAGACAGCAGAAGCCAGGAAAGGTAGCCTGGCCCATACCGCCCTCCCTCGCCGCAGCTCTGGGCGCCTCCGTGGAATCTCAGCCGCGCATGCTCCGAGCAACTGCGCTCCTCAACCCACGTTTGCAATGGAATTACTATACTGGCAATGGCTGGGGAAGATTTTCAATTGTTGCTCCTGATACCGACTGAGTGGGTTCTCAATTCACACCTGGAGCAGCCCCAAATGTTACAAATCAACAAACAAAACATTCCTTGAAGGCAGAGGTTTTCTTGGAGACTGTTATGCTGACAAAGATTATAGGAGGAAGACTAAAGATGTGGAAGCTTTCCAATACGAAGGCCATGACTTTAGGGGCCATTGTTGCAATGCTGTTTACAATCCTCTATTCAAGGTGCTTCCCTTTATACGGTGTTTACAGTATCCTCGGGGTGCTGAAGGAAAGGGAGCCCTGTACAGCTTTGACCTGGTAGGGTTAGCAACTCCGAGATTTTCCAGGTGAAATTCACAACTGATCCATGTATGTGAAAGGCAAGGAGACACAAGAGAAAGAAGGGGGGGGACACTCCAGATTCTTAGGCAGTTTTAATAAACGAGGGAACTTACAATATGAGGCTTGTTTTGGGTGGCCGCAAGAGGAGTAAATCACTACAAGTGCCCAATAGAATCTTAAGAGTTTATATGGAGGCCTTAAGAGTGTTGTCTCCTCTACAGACAGAAGGTCTCAGTAACACAGTACTCTCTCAAGGCTGCCTCCCTGAAGTAGTTCCTAGTGCAGAGCATACATCTTAAGGACACAGGAGTGGGTAAGGAGCTTCCGACTGTTGCCCAGCTCCTACTACAGGATCAACCGGCTGTGGGCCATGTCTTTTTGATGATCTTCTCCATCATGCCACCCCTAGTGACAAGCTCTTACAAGCTTACATGCCTTACCTTCCACATGGTGCCCTGAGCAGTCAGCAGGTTTTACTTCCATGGAGGTGGCTCACTTGCTATTTGGTTGTCCTGCAGGCACATGCGAGAAAAAAAAACAAGATTAGATAATAATTCCCAAAATAAGTAATAATTCTTTCCACCCTGGATCTGAACCACTGATTTATTAAGTCCTCTAGGCTGGGAGTCAGGCCACTCACATTGTTCACATGTGTTCTGCAGACAACCCAACTGTCAGCGCAAGAGTCTAATGGCCGTGGCTCCTGAGTGATCACCAGCCAAACCTCAGGGTTCAGTCCACTGGCTGCTTCACTTCATTCCTCTTTCCACCCAGATGGTGTCAGTGTTGGGCTGAATAGTGACTGCAGTTCACATGCATGGGTTGCCCTGACTAGACTCATTTGTGGAATGTCCCACTCAGTGGCAATGTCCCCTCTTCCCTCTCTACAGACCACAGAGGCTGCCAAAGGAATACAGGTGGGGGCACTGGAAAAGCCTAGTAGAACCTGTAGTTCTAGAGACAGTGGGCTGGCAGACAGGGTACTCCTCTGATGCAAACAGGCACACTGCTTAGTCAAAGTGAGAAGTTGAGCCTTGGCAGAAGTGGGTTGAGGGGACCCATTCTCCATCCACCGTTTGTTAAGAAAGGATGTTCTTACCATGATATGCTGTTCCTTAATGAGAGGTTCTACCTGGAAGGGTGCTATGTAAGTTGAGAGGAACAGTTGCTCCACAGGAATATACCAGGTTTCTGCCCCCTTCCAGAGCTGGGGCCAGAATTCAAAGGGTTCTCTCTCCTTCTGTGGTCTCTGCCATAGCGCCCAACCCATATCTTCCAGAATCATGGACACATTTAACTCAAATGGTCGCCCTGCTTGGGAGATGCCCAGAGCTTTCATCTGCTTCACTGGTATTTTTGCTTTCTCAGAGGCGGCTGTTGCTCTGATTCCCTATGCATCCTTGAAGGAATTATTCTGCATTTATCAAGTGAATGCAAAACTGATATGGACATGTTATTTTTTTTATTTATATATTTCACTGGTTTCAAAAGTTAGCTTAAGCAACAAAATGCATGCAATGAAAGAAAATAAAGGAAGAAAAGCAAAATAAGGAGAAATAGAGACAGCGGATCTATACAGAAACCATTATTAATGTGGCTAAGGTCTGCACATGCTGTAATATCAAAATTCTGAAACTTGTGAGAATTTAGTGTTGTTTCCACGTGGTGAGATTTGTGTTCTTACAACCACATCTCACCACTTTTCAGTGTAATCTCTTGAAAAAGTTAAATTAATATTTGAGGGAGATTTTCCCAAATTTTCTTGAAATCAAAAGACTTTCATTAAATACTCAAGTGTCAAAGTTCCTAGCTCTGTTGTTGCTACACTAGATTTTATAAGATAGCATCAACATATTGTATATTTCTCATACACATGTATACAGGTGTATTATATACAATATTTTATATTGTATATTTTCCCACTGTCCTATTAGTACTAAGATGATCATATATTTAAAAGTAGTATGTGAGAGGAGTGGACATAAATTTTCATTAGCAGCTAATGAAAACTCTGCTTGTATGGAGTTCTAGTCTATATGTATTAATATTAAAAATTATCCCTATATTTGGGAGAGTTTATGTAAGGGCTCTGCATAGACACAGCCTATGTCCATTGTTATAAATGTGATTTAATTATATAACTGAAATGGGATGTCAGCAGCCTATGAACATTTTAAAAGAAGGTAATATTTTTTCTCTCAATAAGGTTTCTATAAATTTTAGATTAAAATGGCACTAGAATAATCTACCTGAAATGCTTCCTTTTGTCAAATAAAGGATGATTTTCTTCTTTCTACTCCTGATCCATTGGGCTTTATGTTTTTCAGTCTTCCCTCTGAGATCTTGCCTGGTTAATTATATCCCCTCTTTCTGATAGCTGCAATCTCCTCTGGCTTCCCTAGCTAAAAAAAGAAAGGAAAGAAATTAAAAGGCTAGATTCTCCTATGAAAACAAAAACAAAACAAGCACACAAAACACCCCTTTCATTCTTAATCTACTATCATATTTATTTATTCCTTTCTCATTCAACTGTCTAAATGCTCACTGACTCCTTTACAAATTAAATTCTGAGTTCTTCCACTTTTGCTTTATTCTAAACATGTTTAGAACTAATCTCACCTTTTTTCTTTACTGTAATATTTCTCACTCTAACATTGGTCCCTGTGAATATTTCATGTTTTTCCAACTCTTTCCTAGACATCTATCATAACACTCATTTTTGGCTACTTTGTACCATTTTAACTATTTTTCCCCCTCTCGCTCTATAGCATACCACCCCCCTCAATCATGGCCTTTTCTTGGGAATCTGCTTATATCCCTCAGGTTTTTCTCTTCCTATATTTTCCCCAAGGTGATTTCCTTCCATTCCCATAATTCAGTACATCATCTCCCAAATGTAAGCTAACTCCACTCATTTTGTTGGACTAAAAACTGTCGTACTAAAACTGACAGTTTTTAGTACCCTAGAAATGACATCTCTCCACGTGACACACAAATAGATTAAACATATACCTAAGTCAACTGTTTCATCTTTCTCTAAAGGCCCATTTTTCTGTCATTGTGTGCATCTGTGATAAGTTGCTTCAGTCGTGTCTGACTCTTTGTGACCCTGTGGACCGTAGCTTGGTAGACTCCTCTGTCCATGGGATTCTCCCAGCAAGAACCCTTCTCCAGGAAATCTTCCTGACCCAGGAATCCAGCCCGCATCTCTTCTGTCTCCTGCATTTGCAGGTGCGTTCTTTGCCGCTAGCACCACCTGGGAAGTCTTTTTCTGTCATTAGTGCATTGTTAAAAACTATGATTTATTTATTTTTTAATATAAATTTATTTATTTTAATTGGAGGTTAATTACTTTACAATATTGTATTGGTTTTGTCATACATCAACATGTATCCGCCACAGGAATACACATGTTCCCCATCCTGAATCCCCCTCCCTCCTCCCTCCCTGTATCATCCCTCTGGGTCGTCCGAGTGCACCAGCCCCAAGCATCCTGTATCATACATCAAACCTCGACTGGCGATTCATTTCATATATGATATTATACATGTTTCAATGCCATTCTCCCAAATCATCCCACCCTCTCCCTCTCTCACAGAGTCCAAGAGACTGTTCTATACATCTGTGTCTCTTTTGCTGTCTCGCATACAGGGTAATCGTTACCATCTTTCTAAATTCCATATATATGCATTAGTATACTCTATTATTTAATTGTAAATTATTTCCTATTTTCTTTCTAATTCTTCCCCCCAAGCCATACCCACATTCTCTTTCTCTGTTACTAGGACCTGAAATACCTATCTTCAAAGTATCTCAGAGTAAAAAACTCATGTATTATATTCAAAATTCTATCCTATTGCCCAGTATAGTGAATAACTCATATTAGACTCACTCTCAATAGTTGAGTAAATGAATGAAATATTACGTTTTCTCACCAAACACATTGTCACTGCTTATACTCAGGCCTTCAGAGCCACTTCTCTATACATCACCATAAACATTCACAGTGTTCTCTTTGCTCCTACCCACCATAGTCAATGCTCTGTACTCTATCAAGATTGCTCTTAACACATACACACACACACACACACATATATATATATATGTATATATATATACGTTAATATTTATGCATGTTCTCCAGTAGGTGAGGGGTTCTCCCTAATTCCCAAATTCTAAGAGCTTATGATAGGGTACATTAAACATTTTCTTCACTATGTTTTAACTAGTTATCAAGACTTTCATATGATATTTTTAAAGATTTTTTTGATATCAACCACTTTAAAAATCTTTACTGAATTTGTTACAATATTACTTCTGTTTCAGTTCAGTTGAGTCACTCAGTCGTGTCTGACTCTTTGCGACCCCATGAATCGCAGCACACCAGGCCTCCCTACTCATCACCATCTCCCGGAGTTCACTCAAACTCACGTCCATCGAGTCGGTGATACCATCCAGCCATCTAATCCTCTGTTGTCCCCTTTTCCTCCTGCACCCAATCCCTCCCAGCATCAGAGTCTTTTCCAATGAGTCAACTCTTCTCATGAGGTGGCCAAAGTACTGGAGTTTCAGCTTCAGCATAATTCCTTCCAAAGGAATCCCAGGGTTGATCTCCTTCAGATTGGACTGGTTGGATCTCCTTGCAGTCCAAGGGACTCTCAACAGTCTTCTTCAACACCACAGTTCAAAAGCATCAATTCTTTGGTGCTCTGCCTTCTTCACAGTCCAACTTTCACATCCATACATACATGACTACTGGAAACACCATAGCCTTGACTAGACGGACCTTAGTCGGCAAAGTAATGTCTCTGCTTTTGAATATGCTATCTATGTTGGTCATAACTCTCCTTCCAAGGAGTAAGCGTGTTTAAATTTCATGGCTGCAGTTACCATCTGCAGTGATTTTGGAGCCCCCAAAAATAAAGTCTGGCACTGTTTCCACTGTTTCCCAATCTATTTCTCATGAAGTGATGGGATTAGATGTCATGATCTTCATTTTCTGAATGTTGAGCTTTAAGCCAACTTTTTCACTCTCCACTTTCATTTTCATCAAGAGGCCTTTTAGTTCCTCTTCACTTTCTGTCATAACGGTGGTGTCATTTGCATATCTGAGGTTATTGATATTTCTTCCGGCAATCTTGATTCCAGCTTGTGCTTCTTCTAGCCCAGCGTTTCTCATGATGTACTCTGCATAGAATTTAAATAAGCAGGGTGACAATATACAGCTTTGACATACTCCTTTTCCTATTTGGAACCAGTCTCTTGTTCCATATCCAGTTCTAACTGTTGCTTCCTCAACTGCATATACATTTCTCCAGAGGAACCAGAGAACAAATTGCCAACATCCACTGGATCATGGAAAAAGCAAGAGAGTTCCAGAAAAACATCTATTTCTGCTTTATTGACTATGCCAAAGCCTTTGACTGTGTGGATCACAATAAATTGTGGAAAATTCAGAAAGAGATGGGAATACCAGACCACCTGACCTGCCTCTTGAGAAATCTGTATGCAGGTCAGGAAGCAACAGTTGGAACTGGACATGGAACAACAGACTGGTTCCAAATAGGAAAAGGAGTGTGTCAAGGCTGTATATTGTCACCCTGCTTATTTAACTTCTAAGCTGAGTACATCATGAGAAACGCTGGATTGGAAGAAATACAAGCTGGAATCAAGATTGCTGGGAGAAATAGCAATAACCTCAAATATGCAGATGACACCACCTTTATGGCAGACAGTGAAGAGGAACTAAAAAGCCTCTTGATGAAAGTGAAAGAGGAGAGTAAAAAAGTTGGCTTAAAACTCAACATTCAGAAAATGAAGATCATGGCATCCAGTCCCATCACTTCATGGGAAATAGATGGGGAAACAGTGGAAACAATGTCAGACTTTATTTTGGGGGGCTCCCAAATCACTGCAGATGGTGATTGCAGCCATGAAATTAAAAGACGCTTACTCTTTGGAAGAAAAGTTATGACCAACCTAGATAGCATATTCAAAAGCAGAGACATTACTTTGCCAACTAAGGTCCATCTAGTCAAGGCTATGGTTTTTCCTGTGGTCATGTATGGATGTGAGAGTTGGACTGTGAAGAAGGCAGAGCGCCGAAGAATTGATGATTTTGAACTGTGGTGTTGGAGAAGACTCTTGAGAGTCCCTTGGACTGCAAGGAGATCCAACCAGTCCATTCTGAAGGAGATCAATATGGGATTTCTTTGGAAGGAATGATGCTAAAGCTGAAACTCTAGTACTTTGGCCACCTCATGAGAAGAGTTGACTCATTGGAAAAGACTCTGATGCTGGGAGGGAGTGAGAGCAGGACGAAAAGGGGACGACAGAGGATGAGATGGCTGGATGGCATCACTGACCCGATGGACATGAGTCTGAGTGAACTCTGGGAGATGGTGATGAGCAGGGAGGCCTGGCGTGCTGCGATTCATGGGGTCGCAGAGAGTCAGACACAACTGAGCGACTGAACTGAACTGAGAGGCTGGTCAGGTGGTCTGGTATTCCCATCTCTTTCAGAATTTTCCACAGTTTCTTGACTGTGATCCACACAGTCAAAGGCTTTGGCTTAGTCAATAAAACAGAAATAGAAATTTTTCTGGAATTCTCTTGCTTTTTCGATGATCCTGCGGATGTTGGCAATTTGATCTCTGGTTCCTCTGCCTTTTCTAAAACCAGCTTGAACATCTGAAAGTTCACGGTTCATGTATTGCTGAAGCCTGTCTTGGAGAATTTTGAGCATTACTTTACTAGCGTGTGAGATGAGTGCAATTGGGCGGTAGTTTGAGCATTCTTTTTCATTGCCTTTCTTTGGGATTGGAATACTTTTGGTTATTTGGCTGTGAGACATGTAGGGTCTTAGCTCCCCAATCAGGCCCAAACCTGCATGCCCTGGCAAGTCTTAACCACTAGACTGCCAGGGAAGTCCCATGTCTTACATATGCTTTTAAAGTACATGATATAAACCATGTTGTTATTGGCTTAGACAAAGAAATCGTGGAAATATCTTTAGCATAGTCCTTGGTTTCTAAAAGTGTCAAAAATGTAGAAAAAGTAGACTTTATGAAATAAAGAAGTACTGGGGAAAAAAAGGTAATATTTTATGTTTTCCCAGTTTTAAGTACATATCATGCTGAAGTTTTAATTAGCAAATTATGTTTTAATAATTGATTGCATTATTTTTTTCTAAGCAAGTGGTACTAAACTTAAAGTACTATTATTCCTCAAAGCCCTAAAGATGTCTATACTGTACAGTTCAGCAATGTAGGATTCTATGAATGGTAAATGTATATTATCATTATTTCATGAGTCAAGTATTCAGAATAAGGGCTTCCCTTGTAGCTCAGCTGGTAAAGAATCTGGCTGCAATGCAGGAGACCTGGATTTTATCGCTGGGTTGGGAAGATCCCCTGGAGAAGGGAACAGCTACCCACTCCAGTATTCTGGTCTGGAGAATTCCACGGACAGAGGAGCCTGGCAGGCTACAGTCCATGGGGTCACAAAGAGTCAGACAGGACTGAGACTTTCATACAGAGACACATTCAGAATACAGTAAAATTTATCATAGTATGTTAAGGCTTGGAGGCTCTAAATATGTAGGTATGAACAAAGAATCTTAATCAAAGTGATGTTTCCTCATGTCAGTGCCAACATGAGGAGTCAGTGATTTTTTTTTTTTTTTTAGGTTATCCAAAGCTGTCTTATTATGATGCCAAGAAAGTCCCCTGTTTCAGGCCCACACCTAATATTCTGAGATCTGCGGCCAGAGTACAAATCAAGATACATACTCCAAATATTTAATGTGTAAATCCAAGTATACTTATGACTCAGCTGGCATTCCTACCAAGGGCTCAGAGCCCATTCAGCATGAATTCCATTCCAATCCAAAGGATCTGTTTTTCCCCAAGGCTAGAGATTTCATGGAGCGGGGCCGGGGGGGGGGGGGGGGCCGGCATTGTATAAAGTGATACTGAGCCCAGGATTGCTGGATAGTGACTGTACCTAGCCCCATTCCAGATGTTAGTGAAGTTGGCCAAGCTTCCCAACTAGCCAGGTTGAACTAGGGCCCCTCCACCTGCCCTACTTCCCCAATTCAGAATTTCAAGGGCAGTTTTAAGGGCTTCTCTAAACTACTTCAACCAAAAAGAAGTAGCACAAACCTAGAAAACAGTTTGGGCATCTTTGGACAGTGAACTTTTAACAAAATCACCACCTTTTCATGTGTTTCCCAGGGCATAAGCTTGAATATTCTCCTTTCCCTTCACTTGCAAGTGAACACTTAAAAATGTACAATCCCTTATCCTCTTGCCTGTGGACAGCAGTTTGGTTCAAGTGACTTTTTAACACAATTGGAATTTGTTAGCAAACATTAAAATATTTTCCATTGGGCATAATAGGGAAAAATGACATATTTCAGTGTTAGTGATTTGCAGAGGATCTGTAAAGAGCTATTGATGCTTATAGCTAAGAATGGCACTGCCTTGATTTCTAAAATTTGCAATCTTGATATACATTTGTTATAACAGTATTCAGAATAACGTCTTAAAAGATCTCAGGCTTTTGGCATGCCTAGCGGGGGAGGGTTCACATTGATTTTACACTGTGTATAGTCTGCTGAGAAGATGGATAAGGTATATCAAGATTTTCTAACCTTCTTAAGTATATGATTATCTGCCAAAGAGATTTGTATTTACAGACTGCCCTATGTTTTCCAAGCTAGTAAAGAATTCATGTAAGAATAACTATAATTATAAAATACTCATAAATCAAAGCAATGTCTCTGTCACATTTTAAAATTGTTTGTGGTACTGTAAATATGTTAGAAAAAAAAAAAAAGCTCTCTAGCAGTTCAGTCAGTTTTCATTCCAATCCCAAAGAAAGGCAATGCCAAAGAGTGCTCAAACTACCACACAATTGCACTCACCTCACACGCTAGTAAAGTAATGCTCAAAATTCTCCAAGCCAGGATTCAATAGTACGTGAACCATGAATTTCCAGATGTTCAAGCTGGATTTAGAAAAGGCAGAGAAACCAAAGATCAAATTGCCAACATCCATGGGATCATCAAAAAAGCAAGAGAGTTCCAGAAAAACATCTACTTCTGCTTTATTGACTATGCCAAAGCTTATGATTGTGTGGATCACAACAAACTGTGCAAAATTCTTCAAGAGAAGGAAATACCAGATCACTTGACCTGCCTCCTGAGAAATCTGTAAGCAGTTCAGGAAGCAACAGTTAGAACTGGACATGGAACAACAGACTGGTTCCAAATTAGGAAAGGAATATGTTCAGTTCAGTTCAATTCAGTTCATTTCAGTCGCTCAGTCGTGTCCGACTCTTTGTGACCCCATGAATCGCAGCACGCCAGGCCTCCCTGTTCATCACCATCTCCCGGAGTTCACTCAGACTCACGTCCATCGGGTCAGTGATGCCATCCAGCCATCTCATCCTCTGTCGTCCCCTTTTCGTCCTGCTCTCACTCCCTCCCAGCATCAGAGTCTTTTCCAATGAGTCAACTCTTCTCATGAGGTGGCCAAAGTACTGGAGTTTCAGCTTTAGCATCATTCCTTCCAAAGAAATCCCATATTGATCTCCTTCAGAATGGACTGGTTGGATCTCCTTGCAGTCCAAGGGACTCTCAAGAGTCTTCAACTTATATGCAGAGTACATCATGAGAAACGCTGGGCTGGATTAAGCACAAGTTGGAATCCTATTGCCAGGAGAAATATCAATAACCTCAGATATGCAAATGACACCACCCTTATGGCAGAAAGCAAACAAGAACTAAAGAGCCTCTTGATGAAAGTTAAAGAGGAGAGTGAAAAAGTTGGCTTAAAACTCAACATTCAGAAAACAAAGATCATGGCATCTGTTCCCATCACTTCATGGTAAATAGATGGGGAAACAGTGACAGACTTTATTTCTGGGGGCTCCAAAATCTCTGCAGATAGTGACTGCAGCCATGAAATTAAAAGATGCTTGCTGCTTGGAAGAAAAGTTATGACCAACCCTACACAGCATATTAAAAAGCAGAGACATTACTTTACCAACAAAAGTCCATCTATTCAAAGCTCTGGTTTTTCCAGTAGTCATGTATGGATGTGAGAGTTGGATTATAGAGAAAGCTGAGTGCTGAAGAACTCACACTTTTGAACTGTGGTATTGGAGAAGACTCTTGAGAGTCCCTTGGCCTGCAAGGAGATCCAACCAGTCCATCCTAAGGAAATCAGTCCTGAATATTCATTGGAAGGACTGATGCTGAAGCTGAAACTCTAATAATTTGGCCACTTGAAGAGAAGAGCTGACTCATTGGAAAAGACCCTGATGCTGGGAAAGATTTAAGGATGGAGAAGAAGGGGATGACAAAAGATGAGATGGTTGGATGGCATCTCCAACTCAATGGACGTGAGTTTGAGTAAACTCCGGGAGTTGGTGATGGACAGGGAGGTGTGGCATGCTGCGATCCATGGGGTCACAAAGAGTTGCACACAACTGAGCTACCAAACTAGAGTGAACACTGCAGCTCAGTATACAAAATGCAGTGCGCACATGAGCATTTGACTGATATTAGGTTTCCAGTAATTTAATGCCTGTAATTTCCATACAATTTATTATATTTAGACTAATTATTTTAAAGGTAAAAATAAAGACACATTGTTCCTTCAAATTGTAGAAGTTGGACTTCATATAACCATTTCTAGCCTTGGTTCCAGTTATGATAAATGCCATTAAGTTGTCTGTCCTTGAAATTTAGACTCAATTTTATTCACTGTTTAAATCTGATTTTACAAATCAAACTCAAGTAAGGAAACAAATGGAAATGCATCTGATTTCAGCAGCATCTTCTGTCAGTATATGATAAACAGTATCATTTGCAGGACATGCATTATACCATTTACATACAGAGGAAGAAAAATGCTGATTAAGCTGCCATTTGGTCCAGGCCTTCCAATACATAGTGTCAGGCAATTTAATCTTTGTAGTTTTAAAACCACAAACATCTCTACTCATAACATGCCAGAAGCAATAAAGCTACCAGAATGAGTGGGGCTGTTTGCTTCTGACACATTATAACATCTTTGAGCCAGCAGTATTCCAAAAACATGTGTTATTATCATCTTTGGATTGACAGCTCAGCACCCAAGGGTCTCTTGCTTTCCCCAAGGTTTGTTTTTAAAACCCACAGAGGGCTCCCTTAAAATAAGGGTAAAATTTTTTTTCCCTTTCTATGACTCATTCACTTGTTTAAACAAAACAAAACAAAAAAATCATCTGTTTTGCAGTCAAATAACCTCTATGTTTGAGCAGGGTTAAACAGTAACAAGAAAACTGCTAAACGTTTTGAAGTTTTGTTATCAGATTTGGTGAAAGAGTTGTGCTAGCATCAAAATTGTTCATGTTTGTTTTTTAACATATTAGAGATGGTGATAGGCCTAGAGTAATACCATGGGTTGACAGCATAAAGATAAAACTATAAAGAAGAAACCTCACTAGTTTATGATTTCAGATGATAAAATAAATGCCTGAGTTGACACTGATCTTTTCACTAATTATGAAGAAAATATCCCCTATGTATTTATGACAGTAGGAAAAAATTTTTAGAAACCTGCAGACTATTAGATCCAAATCATCTGTTATTTGAAAAACTGTTTTTAAGTACTCTCTAGTATTCTGAAGTAATTTTTATCTTATCATGTGTTTACTTATAAATCATTCATCTGTTCCTTAAAGCAGTTTCCAACACATAGTCCTGACATTCAATTTTACTTATCTAATGTAGTTAAAAAAGTAAAATGTACATCTTTTAAATGGCTTGCAATTTAGACTGGCTCTAAATTAGTCCAAAATACTCAGTTTTGGTTTTTTTTTTTTTCTTTTCATTTTAGAAACTCTTGGTTGGCAGCTATATTCTTTCTTTATTATGCCCCATTTACTTTAATTACCTTAAAAAATCTAAGATGGGAAAGGAGAATACTCATGCCTTAAATTATCCCTTATTAAAATTCAGAAAGAAGACAATGTGGATGATCAGTTCTCATAAATAAAGATTGTAAAACAGGGAATTGAAAAAATTAGGCTCTATCTGAATATGAATAACATATTTTATATCAGTAAAATCTCGAATTATCTAAGAAATTTTATTTTTGTTAGTTCTAGTACTTTAGACTTTCCATGCTGAGTTATGGTAAATGTTGGGGTTGCGGGGGTGGGGGTGGGGGTGCGTGTCTGCACGTGTGCATGGACAGAGCAGGGAGAGAAAGACTGCATGCTATTCTGGATTGCCTTTAAATTCATTACCTGTGTAATATTCTGACCATAACTTTCTGTCTTGATCTGAAACAAACAATGGCTGAAATATAAGCTTAGACTACTCCTAGACATTCTGTTTTCTCTCATTAAAATCTACAGCTATTGTATTAAGGTGTGTGCATTTATCACACATTGCCTTGTAGACTGTGTGTGCGCATCTGTATATGCGTATTTAATTTATCTGTATATTTAATGTTTTGCTTACCCATGCATCTTTCAGGTACAACACAAGTTTAAATGTCACTTCCTCTTTAAAATCTACCCACATGACTCCCAAAGTGGGTCAAATCTATTAATTATATATGCTCACAATGCTACACTTGTCTTTTAACACCTTTTTTAAAACTATGCTTGAATAAGTATTTGTGTGTTGACATGTAAGTTTTCTACTCTTGACTCCGTGAGGGAGTGACTTTCTCTACCATTCCGTGCCTGTCTCACCAGGACCTAGTGCAATGCTCAGTCACAGAATGGGAGTAGCTCCGTGATGAATCAATAGAAGTATGAATAAACACACAAATGAGTAATATTGTAAGATTCTCGAGAGTCACAGAATCATAGTTTCGTATCGGGGTGCATATTCCTTGGAATTACTAACAGAATAGAGTTCCAAAATCTGTGCTAGGAAGTGAATAAGGTATCTGCCCCAGTAGACCTATGGTATAGAGAAGAGAGAGAGGTTAATCAAATAACTACATAAATGAATATTAAACAACATGGGGATTACTGTGTGATAGTAAAGAAAAGATACATGATATGTGGTAGATGGCACAATGAAAGGTGTATTACGCTGATTTCCCTAAGTCAGGAGGAGATTACATCAGGCTTTCTTGACGGAGCTGAGGTCAGGAGGAGGCTTTGGGTTAGATTGCTTTAATATAATCAGATTTCAGTTAACAAAGCTAGAACCTAGGAATGTTTATAAATTTTCCATGCTGCTGCTGCTGCTAAGTTGCTTCAGTCGTGTCCGACTCTGTGCAACCCCTTAGAGGGCAGCCCACCAGGCTCCACCGTCCCTGGGATTCTCCAGGCAAGAACACTGGAGTGGGTTGCCATTTCCTTCTCCAATGCATGAAAGTGAAAAGTGAAAGTGAAGTCGCTCAGTCGTGTCGTGTCCGACCCTCAGCGACCCCATGGACTGCAGCCTTCCAGGCTCCTCCGTCCGTGCGATTTCCCAGGCAAGAGTACTGGAGTGGGGTGCCATTGCCGTCTCCTAAATTGTCCATATATGCAGCTAATCTGTGGAAGGGCCAAGGCTAGATCTCAGGGAGAATTATAAGCAACATTTATTGAGGCATTATCAAGCATTGGGAACAGTTTTGAAAAAAAAATTCATATCTTTAATTTAAAGTTTCTTTCCCCTCTTCTTTCTCTCTCTGGAAGGAGTTTCAGTCTTTTATTCTACTCCTTGGCTCCCCATACAGGGATGGAGAATTAATCATCTGAATGATTAATACCTAATGATCGATTAGTCTATAGTCACTACTAATTATGATCACCATTCTCTGAAAAGCAAATTCGTACTAATTCATGGATGACATCTTTTATACTTTCTCTGGGTATCTAGCTATCTCAGTAAATTAAACTGTGGCCAGTTCTGGAGCTGGAACTGCTTCATTCCATCCATTCCTACTATACCCAGCATGGGTGCTTGCTTAGTGGGTGCTCAACTGCCTTCAGGAGCCACACCAACACTCTTCACCTCTACCTGATTGTCACTGTTACTCTTTTTTGTGGGATATGACCAGAAAGAGATCAATAATATCCAAATAGTCAGATTCTCTTTTGATGTAGACAGCAAAGAAACCCCCATTTTGGCCCATATGCTTATTCATGTGATTCAGCTAGGTAGATCCATAGCTTTGGAATTTGCTTGATTTCAACCCTCCTAAATTGGTATTTAATTTCCCATATGACTACTGGTAATGTGTGTATTTTTCTTGGGAACTACTTAGGAAGTGGTAGATATAAGATTCAGTCACCTCTGATTACTTATTTATAAAATCTTCTAATCCAGGGTGTCAGCAAATTCCTGCCCATAAGCCACATTCCATTGGCTCCCTGTTTTGTGGAGAAAGGTTTTTTGGAACATAGCCACACCTATTCATTTGTGTATAATTTCTGGCTGCTCTTATGCTACAATGGCAGTGTTGAGTAGTTGTCAGAGACTGGATGGCCTGCAAAACTGAAAATATTTACTAACTGATCCTTTATAGAAAAAATTTAAGACCTTAATCTAAGCTAACCTTTACATCTAATAATAAGTACTATCTACTGAATATTTCCTATTAAAAAAAAAAAAAACAAGAAACCTTGACTGAATCATCTGATAGAAATACTGAAGATTTACAGCAACCTAATTTTGTCAAGAAGAAATTGTGTGCTTCCAAATAAAAATAAACATTCTTACCAATAATTGATATATCTTGGAGAGACTACAGGGTTTAGATACATTAATACTTGAATTTCCCTCTGCAATAAGTAGGGGGTAAAAAGATGTGTGGTATACAAA
Organism: Capra hircus; assembly: GCF_001704415.2. Lineage (NCBI taxonomy): Eukaryota > Metazoa > Chordata > Mammalia > Artiodactyla > Bovidae > Capra > Capra hircus. The sequence continues at coordinate 37,173,793 of NC_030828.1, read as the reverse complement.
AGAACACTTAGATACCTTATATTCCCCTATTTTTGTACATCAGCCCTTTTGTGATTTATATCTTTGTTTGAATTTCTCCTTAGTATGTATTTCAACTATATTTCTTCCGTACTACCAAAGTAGACTCTGGAACTCACCTTACCCTAGGGAGTTTCTGCCTGAGGAGCCTTGATAAATAGCATCTTTCTGGACTGATGATAAGGAAACTGCTGTGTAGCAGGGATATAGGAGGATCAAGGTAGACCCTTGGCTAGTTGGCCAACAGCAGTCATCTAGTTATGAGCTGGCAGACTAATATAACTATGACATGTCAAAACAAAACAAAGCAAAAAAAAAAAAATCAGAAAGATACTTTTTAAATTCTTTATGAATCAAAGATTTTTCATGCTGACACTTTCAAATTAATGGAACTATCATGCAGTATGATATATTTATGAAATGCTCCAGGATATTCCTATAGAGAAGCTGATTCAATTTTTTGTGAAAGCAATCCGAACTAAAACTTAAGTATAACCTCTCTCTCTCTTTTTCTTTTTTTTTTTGGTGTGAACAAGAGAAAAAAAAATGTTATAATTGTATGCTTCTGTTAAGCATGTAACAGTACTAAAGAATTTTCCTGTTATTATGACAATTTGCCAATAGAAATTTCTCATGCAAGTTATTAACCTCGGATGGTCTCATGTATTTCTCCTCTCAACATTGATCAAATAATATACAACATTTAAATTACCTACAGTTGATCTAAACAGATTATATTTCTATCTTCTGGTATGTCAAGTATCTTCAGAATATTCAAGCCAGTAATACAAGACTGCATACAACTATATTTATTTTATAGGTGGTGAAACCAAGAAAGTTCAAATAAGGGAAAAATATACTTTTAGCTCATTTGATTATTAAGGATACAAGATTATAATAAAAATGCAACATAGACTGTTAGCACTTCAAGTACTCTTCTGGGAGAATATAAAATTTATGGAAATTTTATGCCATTTCTTTTGATTTTATTTTTACTTCTAACTAGTAGTTACATATAGTTTAAAGACTCAAATAATACTATATGACTTATAACAAAAATCAACAATTAATCCCCACTTCAATTTTCCTGAAGAGGTAAACACTTTCATCTTTTAAAATTTATTATATATATATAAATATATTCTATGTAAATTTATTATATATATGTATATACATGTATGTAAATAATGGGATTTCCCTGGTAGCTCAGCTGGTAAAAAATCTACCTGTAATGCAGGAGACCCCAGTTTGATTCCTGGGTCAGGAATATCCCACAGAGAAGGGATAGGCTACCCACACCAGTATTCTTGGGCTTCCCTGGTGGCTCAGCTGGTAAAGAATCCATCTGTAAAGCAGGATACCTGGGTTCGATCCTTAGGTTGTGAAGATCCCCTGGAAAAAGGAATAACTACCACTCCAGTATTCTCCTCAGAGAAATCCAATGACTCTATAGCCCATGGGATGACAAAGAGTTGGACATGAATGAGCAACTTTCACTTTCACTTTCTTTTCATGTAAATAGTATTCAGTTCAGTTCAGTTCATCTTTCAGGATTTGAAACAGCTCAACTGGAATTCCATCACCTCCGCTAGCTTTGTTCGTAGTGATGCTTTCTAAGGCCCACTTGACGTCACTTTCCAAGATGTCTGGCTCTAGATTTAGTTATCACATCATCATGATTATCTGGGTCGTGTGACAGTGCTGCACACAATATGCCAGCAAATTTGGAAAACTCAACAGTGGCCACAGGACTGGAAAAGGTCACTTTTCATTCCAGTTCCAAAGAAAGGCAATGCAAAAGAATGCACAAACTACCAACAATTGCACTCATCTCACATGCTAGTAAAGTAATGCTCAAAATTCTCCAAGCCAGGCTTTAGCAATACGTGAACTGTGGACTCCCTGAAGTTCAAGCTGGTTTTAGAAAAGGCAGAGGAACCAGAGATCAAATTGCCTACATCCGCTGCATCATGGAAAAAGCAAGAGAGTTCCAGAAAAACTTCTATTTCTGCTTTATTGACTATGCCAAAGCCTTTGACTGTGTGGATCACAATAAACTGTGGAAAATTCTGAAAGAGATGGGAATACCAGACCACCTGACCTGCCTCTTGAGAAATCAGTATGCAGGTCAGGAAGCAACAGTTAGAACTGGACATGGAACAACCGACTAGTTCCAAATAGGAAAAGGAGTACGTCAAGGCTGCATATTGTCACCCTGATTATTCAACTTATATGCAGAGTACATCATGAGAAATGCTGGACTGGAAGAAGCATAAGCTGAAATCAAGATTGCCGGGAGAAATAGCAATAACCTCAGATATGCAGATGACACCACCCTTATGGAAAGTGAAGAGGAGCTAAAAAGCTCCTGTCTGACACTGTTTCCACTGTTTCCCCATCTATTTACCATGAAGTGATAGGACCGGATGCCATGATCTTTGATTTCTGAAGGTTGAGCTTTAAGCCAACTTTTTCGCTCTCCACTTTCACTTTCATCAAGAGGCTTTTTAGCTCCTCTTCACTTTCTGCCAGAAGGGTGATGTCATCTGCATATCTGAGGTTATTGATATTTCTCCCGGCAATCTTGATTCCAGCTTGTGTTTCTTCCAGTCCAGTGTTTCTCATGATGTACTCTGCATTTAAGTTGAATAAACAGGGTGACAATATACAGCCTTGACATACTCCTTTTCCTATTTGGAACCAGTCTGTTGTTCCATGTCCAGCTCTAACTGTTGCTTCCTGACCTGCATACAGAGTTTTCAAGAGGCAGGTCAGGTGGTCTGGTATTTCCATCTCTTTCAGAATTTTCCACAGTTTATTGTGATCCACACAGTCAAAGGCTTTGGCATAATCAATAAAGCAGAAATAGATGTTTTTCTGGGACTTTCTTGCTTTTTCCATGATCTAGCGGATGTTGGCAGTTTAATCTCTGGTTCCTCTGTCTTTTCTAAAACCAGCTTGAACATCTGGAAGTTCACGGTTCATGTATTGCTAAAGCCTGGCTTGAAGAATTTTGAGCATTACTTTACTAGCATGTGAAATGAGTGCAATTGTGCAGTAGTTTGAGCATTCTTTGGCTTTTCCTTTCTTTGGAATTGGAATGAAAAGTGACCTTTTCCAGTCCTGTGGCCACTGTTGAGTTTTCCAAATTTGCTGCAATACTGAGTGCAGCACTTTCACAGCATCATCTTTCAGGATTTGAAATAGCTCACCTGGAATTCCATCACCTCCACTAGTTTTGTTCGTAGTGATGCTTTCTATGGCCCACTTGACTTCACATTTTATGCCTATTTAAAAATATTTGATTTCTAGGCATTCTCTGTTGACATTTCTTCATGGAGAATGAGTATCTAGATGTCATTTGCACGGTACCACCTCTCCCTCATAACCAATACACACTTCCTAAACCCTCCTCCTTCTGATATAGTTAAATTGTCATTGTCATTTAGGTTACATAAATGTTCCCTATATGTGATTTGTAAATATGCAAATGGTATTGATAATTGAATACTGGCTCACTACAGGTGTATGATATGCCTGCAACTTAATATTATTCTCTCTCTTAATCTCTCTCTTACCCTCCCTCCTGTAATTTCATTATTTATTTGTTTCTGTATATAATAATTATTATAGGTAATTCAAGTCTATGCCCCTACTACCAATGCCAAAGAAGCTGAGGTTGATCAGTTCCATGAAGTCCTAGAGATCCCCCCTCCTTAACCTCGGATGTGGTGTAGCTCCTCTCAGCTCTTCCTGAGCCATCACAGGCTGGCACTCTGGGCTTCTGCCCCTGACCTTTGATGTGGAGTAGCTCCTCTTGGCTGCTGCCCCTTGGGCATGGAGTCCTCCCAGCTTCTGCCCCTGACCTCGGACATGGGGTAGCTCCTTTCGGCCACGATTGTGCGCCGTCTCAGCCACCCGCACTGGTGTGCCGTTGCAGAGGGCTTAGAGGAGCTAATCCACGTTCAAGGTCAGAAGGGGTGGTGGTGAGGAGATACCCCTCATCCAAGGTAAGGAGCAATGGTTGCGCTTTCCTGGAGCAGCCCTGAAGAGATAACCCACATCCAAAGTAAGAAAAACCCAAGTAAGAGGGTAGGTGTTGCAAGAGGGCATCAGAGGGCAGACACACTGAAAACATAATCACAGAAAACTAGTCAATCTAATCACACTAGGACCACAGCCTTGTCTAACTCAATGAAACTAAGTCACGCCCTGTGGGGCCACCCAAGATGGGCGGGTAATGGTGGAAAGGTCTGACAGAATGTGATCCACTGGACAAGGGAATGGCAAACCACTTCAATATTCTTGCCTTGAGAACCTCATGAACAGTATGAAAAGGCAAAATGATAGGATACTGAAAGAGGTTCTCCTCAGGCCAGTAGGTGCCCAATATGCTACTGGAGATCAGTGGAGAAACAACTCCAGAAAGAATGAAGGGATGGAGCCAAAGCGAAAACAATGCCCAGTTGTGGATGTGACTGGTGATAGAAGTAAGCTCTGATGCCATAAAGAGCAATATTGCATAGGAACCTGAAATGTCAGGTCCATGAATCAAGGCAAATTGGAAGTGGTCAAACAGGAGATGGCAAGAGTGAACATCGACATTCTAGGAATCAGCGAACTAAAATGGACTGGAATGGGTGAATTTAACTCAGATGACCATTATATCTACTACTGTGGGCAGGAATCCCTTAGAAGAAATGGGGCAGCCATCATGGTCAATAAGAGTCTGAAATGCAGTACTTGGATGCAAGCTCAAAAATGACAGAATGATCTCTGTTTCTAAGACAAACCATTCGATATCTCAGTAATCCAAGTCAATGCTCCAACCAGTAATGCTGAAGTAGCTGAAGTTGAACGGTCCTACGAAGACCTACAAGACCTTTTAGAACTAGCACACCCCCCCCAAAAAAAATGTCCTTTTGATTATAGGGGACTGGAATGCAAAAGTAGGAAGTCAAGAAACATCTGGAGTAACAGGCAAATTTGGCCTTAGAATACAGAATGAAGCAGGGCAAAGGCTAATAGAGTTTTTCCAAGAAAATGCACTGGTCATAGCAAACACCCTCTTCCAACAACACAAGAGAAGACTCTACACATGGACATCACCAGATGGTCAACACTGAAAGCAGATTGATTATATTCTTTGCAGCCAAAGATGGAAAAGCGCTATACAGTCAGCAAAAACAAGACAAGGAGCTGACTGTGGCTCAGATCATGTGCTCCTTATTGCCAATTCAGACTTGACTTGAAGAAAGTAGGGAAAACCACTAGACCATTCAGGTATGACATAAATCAAATCCGTGATGAGTATACATTGGAAGTGAGAAATGGATTTAAGGGACTAGATCTGATGGATAGAGTGCCTGATGAACTATGGACTGAGGTTCGTGACATTGTACAGGAGACAGGGAACAAGACCATCCCCAAGGAAAAGAAATGCAAAAAAGCAAAATGGCTGTCTGAGGAGGCTTTACAAATAGCTGTGAAAAGAAGAGAAGTGAAAAGCAAAGGAGAAAAGGAAAGATATAGGCATCTTAATGCAGAGTTCCAAAGAATAGCAAGAAGAGATTCCTCAGCGATCAATGCAAAGAAATAGAGGAAAACAACAGAATGGGAAAGACTAGAGATCTCTTCAAGAAAATTAGAGATACTAAAGGAACATTTCATGCAATGATCGGCACAAGAAAGGACAGAAATGGTCTGGACCTAACAGAAGAAGAAGATATGAAGAAGAGTTGGCAAGAATACACAGAAGAACTGTACAAAACAGATCTTGATGACCAAGATAATCACGATGGTGTGATCACTCACCTAGACCCAGACATCTTGGAATGTGGAGTCAAGTGGGCCTTAGCAAGCATCACTGAACAAACTAGTGGAGGTGATGAAATTCCAGTTGAGCTATTTCAAATCCTGAAAGATGATGCTGTGAAAGTACTGCACTCAATATGCCAGCAAATTTGGAAAACTCAGCAGTGGCCACAAGACTGGAAAAGTTCAGTTTTCATTCTACTCCCAAAGAAAAGCAATGACAAAGAATGCTCAAACTGTCCCACAGTTGCACTTATCTCACATGCTAGTAAAGTAATGCTCAAAATTCTCCAAGCCAGCCTTCAGCAATACGTGAACCGTGAATGTCCAGATGTTCAACCTGGTTTTAGAAAAAGAAGAGGAACCAGAGATCAAATTGCCAACATCCGCTGGATCATGGAAAAAGCAAGAGAGTTCCAGAAAAACATCTATCTCTTCTTTATTGACTATGTCAAAGCCTTTGACTGTGTGGATCACAAGAAACTGTGGAAAATTCGGAAAGAGATGGGAATACCAGATAACCTGACCTGCCTCTGGGGAAACCTATATGCAGGTCAGGAAGCAACAGTTAGAACTGGATATGGAATAACAGACTGGTTCCAAATAGGAAAAGGAGTATGTCAAGGCTGTATATTGTCACCCTGCTTATTTAACTTTTATGCAGAGTACATCATGAAAAACGCTGGGCTGGAAGAAGCACAAGCTGGAATCAAGATTGCTGGGAGAAATATCAATAACCTCAGATATGCAGATGACATCACCCTTATGGCAGAAAGGGAAGAGGAACTAAAAATTCTCTTAATGAAAGTGAAAGAGGAGAGTGAAAAAATTGGCTTAAAGCTCAACATTCAGAAAACGAAGGTCATGGCATTTGGTCCTATCACTTCATGGGAAATAGATAGCGAAACAGTAGAAACAGTGTCAGATTTTACTTTTCTGGGCTCCAAAATCACTGCAAATGGTGACTGCAGCCATGAAACTATGGAATGAATTTCGTGACATTGTGCAGGAGACAGGGATCAAGACCACCCCATGGAAAAGAAATGCAAAAAAGCAAAATGGCTGTCTGGGGAGGCCTTACAAATAGCTGTGAAGAGAAGAGAGGCAAAAAGCAAAGGAGAAAAGGAAAGATATAGGCATCTAAATGCAGAGTTCCAAAGAATAGCAAGAAGAGATAAGAAAGCCTTCTTCAGCGATCAATGCAAAGAAATAGAGGAAAACAGCAGAATGGGAAAGACTAGAGATATCTTCAAGAAAATTAGAGATACCAAAGGAACATTTCATGCAAAGATGGGCTCGATAATGGACAGAAATGGTATGGACCTAACAGAAGCAGAAGATATTAAGAAGAGGTGGCAAGAATACATGGAAGAACTGTACAAAAAAGATCTTCACAACCCAGATAGTCACGCTGATGTGGTCTGTAATCTAGAACCAGACATCTTGGAATGTGAAGTCAAGTAGGCCTTAGAAAGCATCAGTAGGAGCAAAGCTAGTGGAGATGATGAAATTCCAGTTGAGCTGTTTCAAATCCTGAAAGATGATGCTGTGAAAGTGCTGCACTCAATATGCCAGCAAATATGGAAAACTCAGCAGTGGCCACAGGACTGGAAAAGGTCAGTTTTCATTCCAATTCCAAAGAAAGGCAATGTCAAAGAATGCTCAAACTACCACACAATTGCACTTATCTCACATGCTAGTAAAGTAATGCTCAAAATTCTCCAAGCCAGGCTACAGCAGTACGTGAACTGTGAACTTCCTGATGTTCAAGCTGGTTTTAGAAAAGGCAGAGGAACCAGAGATCAAATTGCCTACATCCGCTGCATCATGGAAAAAGCAAGAGAGTTCCAGAAAAACTTCTATTTCTGTTTTATTGACTATGCCAAAGCCTTTGATTGTGTGGATCACAATAAACTGTGGAGAATTCTGAAAGAGATGGGAATACCAGACCACCTGACCTGCCTCTTGAGAAATCTGTATGCAGGTCAGGAAGCAACAGTTAGAACTGGACATGGAACAACAGACTCGTTCCAAAAAGGAAAAGGAGTACATCAAGCCTGTATATTGTCACCCTGCTTATTCAACTTATATGCAGAGTACATCATGAGAAACACTGGACTGGAAGAAGCATAAGCTGGAATCAAGATTGCCAGGAGAAATATCAATAACCTCAGATATGCAGATGACACCACCCTTATGGCAGAAAGTGAAGAGGAACTAAAAAGCCTCTTGATGAAAGTGAAAGAGGAGAGTGAAAATGCTGGCCTAAAGCTCAACATTCAGAAAACAAAGATCATGGCATCTGGTCCCATCACTTCATGGTAAATAGATGGGGAAACAGTGGAAACAGTGTCAGACTTTATTTTTTTGGGCTCCTGAATCACTGCAGATGGTGACTGCAGCCATGAAATTAAAAGACGCTTACTCCTTGGAAGGATAATTATGACCAACCTAGATAGTATATTCAAAAGCAGAGACATTACTTTGCCGAATAAGGTCCGTCTAGTCAAGGCTATGGTTTTTCCTGTGATCATGTATGGATGTGAGATTTGGACTGTGAAGAAGGCAGAGTGCTGAAGAATTGATGCTTTTGAACTGTGGTGTTGGAGAAGACTCTTGAGAGTCCCTTGGACTGCAAGGAGATCCAACCAGTCCATTCTGAAGGAGATCAACCCTGGGATTTCTTTGGAAGGAATCATGCTAAAGTTGAAACTCCAGTACTTTTGCCACCTCATGAGAAGAGTTGGCTCATTGGAAAAGACTCTGATGCTGGGAGGGATTGGGGGCAGGAAGAGAAGGATTGGGGGGAGGATGAGATGGCTGGATGGCATCACGGACTCGATGGACATGAGTCTGGGTGAACTCCAGGAGATGGTAATGAACAGGGAGGCCTGGCGTGCTGTGATTCATAGGGTCACAGAGAGTCAGACACGACTGAGTGACTGAACTGAACTGAACTGAACTACTCCTTGAAAGGAAAGTTATAACCAACCTAGATGGCATATTAAAAGCAGAGACCTTACTTTGCCAACAAGGTCCATCTAGTCAAGGCTATGGTTTTTCCTGTGGTCATGTATGGATATGAGAGTTGGACACGACTGAGCGACTGAAATGAACTGAACTGAACTGAACAGTATGCCTGAAGAACTATAGGCAGAGGTCTGTAATATTGTATATCTGTAATATTGTACAAAAGGCAGGAAACAAAACCATCACAAAGAAAAAGAAAGTGATTATCTGAGGAGGACTTACAAATAGCTGGAGAAAGAAAAGATGCAAAAAGGAAAAGCAAAAGGGAAAGGTAAATCCAACCAAATGCAGTGTTCCAAAGAAAAGCATGGAGAGATAAGGTCTCCTTCAATGAACAGTGCATAAAACTAGAAGGAAACAACAGAATGGGGAAGACTAGAGATCTCTTCAGGAAGATTAGAGATATCAAGGGCACATTTTGCCCAAAGATGAGCATAATAAAGGACAGAAACACCAGACACCTAGTAGATGCTTAAGAGATCAAGAAGAAATGGAAAGAATATATGGAAGAATGGCACACACACAAGAAATGAACTGGATTACTACAATGGTGTGGTCAGTCACGCAGAGCCTGACATTCTGGAGTGTGAAGTCAAGTGGGCCTTAGGAAGCACTGCTGTTAATAAAGCTAGTGGATGTAATGTAATTCCAGTAGAACTATTCAAAACCCTAAAGGATCATGCCATCAAGGTGTTTCATTCAATTTGTCAGCAAATCTGGAAGGCCCAGCAGTGGCCACAGGACTGGAAAAGGTCGATCTTCATCCCAATTGCCAAGAAGAGTAGTACTACAGAATGTGCTAACCATTGGACAGTTGCACCCATCTTCCATGCTAGTAACGTCATGCTTTAAATCTTGCGTGCTAGGCTTCAGCATTATGTGAACCAAGAACTTCCAGATTTCTAAGCTGGGTTTAGAAAAGGAAGAGAAACCAAGGATTAAATAGCCAACATTTGCTGGATTATAGAGAAAGCAAGGGAATTCCAGAAAAACATCTACCTCTGTTTAATCGACTATACTAATGCTTTTGACTATGTGGAGCATAACAAACTGTGGACAACTCTTACAGAAATGAGAATATCAGACCTCTTACCTGTCTCCTGAGAAACCTGTATGCAGGTCAAGAAGCAGCAGTTAGAACTCTGTATAGAACAACTGACTGGTTCAAGATTGAGAAAGGAGTACGACAGGGCTGTCTGCTTTCACCCTGTTTATTTAACCTATAGGCTGAGCACATCATGAGAAATGCTGGGCTGGATGAGTTACTACCTGGAATCAATATAGGCAGGAGAAACATCAACAACCTCAGATATGCATATGATATCATTCTAATGGCAGAAGGTGAAGAGGAACTAAAGAGCCTCTTGATGAAAGTGAAAGAGGAGAGTAAAAAACGTTGGCTTAAAACTCACCATTCAGAAAACTAAGATCATGGCATCTGGTCCCATCAATTCATGGCAAATAGATGAGGAAGCAATGAAAACAGTGACAGACTTTATTTTTGGGGGCTCCAAAATCACTGCAGATTGTGACTGCAGCCATAAAATTAAAAGATGCTTGCTGCTTGGAAGAAAAGTTATGACCAACCTAGGCAGCATATTAAAAAGCAGAGACAGTATTTTGTCAACAAAGGTCCATCTAGTCAAGGCTTTGGTTTTTCCAGCAGTCATGTATGGATGTGAGAGTTGGACTATAAAGAAAGCTGAGTGCCAAAGAATTGATACTTTTGAACTGTGTTTTTGGAGAAGATTCTTGAGAGTCCCTTGGACTGCAAGGAGATCCAACCAGTCCATCTTAAAAGAAATAAGTCCTGGATGTTCATTGGAAGGACTGATGTTGAAGCTGAAACTCCAATACTTTGGCCACCTGATGGCTAAAACTGACACATTTGAAAAGACACTCATGCTGGGAAAGGTTGAAGGCAGGAGAAGAAGGGGATGACAGAGGATGAGATGGTTGAATGACATCACTGAGTCAATGGACATGAGTTTGAGTAAGCTCCGGGTGTTGGTGATGGACAGGGAGGTCTGGCATGCTGCAGACCATGGGGTCACAAAGAGTCAGACATGACTGAGCAACTGAACTGAACTGAAGAAGGAGAGTAAAAGAGACAGCTTAAAAGTAAGTATTAAAAAACTAACATCATGGCATTCTGCCCCATTACTTCATATCAAATAGAAGGGGAAAATGTGGAAATAGTGACAGGTCTCCTCTTCTGGGGTTCTAAAATCACTGCTGATGGTGACTACATTGCAGCCATGAAATCGGAAGGTGATTGCTTCTTGACAGGAAAGCTATGACAAACCTAGACAGTGTGGGGAAAAGCAGAGACATAAGTCTGCCAACAAAGGTCCATATAGTCAAGGCTATTGTTTTCCCAGTGGTCACGTAGGGTTGTGAGAGCTGGACCGTAAAGAAGGCAGTGTGCCAAAGAATCGATGTTCTTGAACTGTGTTGCTGGAGAAGACTCCTGAGAGTCCTTTGGACAGCAAGGCGATCAAACTAGTCAATCTTAAGGGAAAGCAGTCCTGAAAACTCATTTGAAGGACTGATGCTGAAGCTCAGACTCAAGTATTTTGGTCATCTGATGCAAACAGCCAACTCATTGGAAAAGTCCCTGAAGCTGGGAAAGATTGAAAGCAGAAGAAGAAGAGGGCATCAGAGGATGAGATGGCGTATGGCATCATCAATGCCATGAACATGAACTTGAGCAAACTTTGAAAGATGGTTAGGGACAGAAAGGCCTGGCATGCTGCAGTCCATGTGTTCGCAGAGAGTCAGATACAACTGGGTGACTGAACAACAACATAATGATTATTGAAGATTGTGGTGACTGTGACAATTTCTTAAGAAAGGACAGCAATGAAGTTGGCTATGTCTGTTGACTCTTTGTTTCATGAAGCATTTCTCTGTACCATACCATTCTGCTTGATAGCATTATACCCAGGGTGGAACTACACTGCTGCTATTTTATCAACTAAGTTTATCAAAAGTGATAAATTATAACTAGGGACATCTGAGAAATATTTAATGTGTTCCAGATCAAGGCTAATGCAGGAAAAGCAGTTGATCAGAAGTCAGGAAAGTTGAACTATATTATCTGCCAGAAAACAGGAAGAGGCTTTGGCCAATTTAGAAGAGCTAAATCCCTTATCTCAAAAAAAAGAAAAAAAAAAAAAACACAGAAAAGTGAGGTCACTAAGGGTTCTTCTATTCTCAAAAGGAGACTCTGCATAATGGAATGTAAGTTTCACTTCCACAAAATTGGGTGTTATATTGTGTTCACAAGTGTAGTAATATCACAGATGTCTACAAGACTGTTGAAATGCACAGAACTGTCTTATGGATTGACTTTCTGAAAATTTCAGAGAACAGGCAGACAAATTGGCAACATGAAATACAACATGAGTTAAATATATACTTAAATGGAGATAAGCAGGGAAAAGATAAGATAAAATGAATGAAACATTTTCCTGAAATCTTAACACATTCTTTACCATCCCACAGCAAGAAACAGAATGAAGAAAAACAAGGAATTTTAAGAGGAACGGGTCATTATAACTCTTCCCAATCACATCTCCACGAATTCAGTACTGCCTCTGTTAACCTTGGATTAAGAGCCAAACACTTAAGGAAGCCAACTTCAACTCTTTACCCCTTTGACAATTACAATATCAATGATACAATTACAATGTCAATGATATATTTGCTTTGGAATTGTAAGCTCTGGATTTTTCACATATTTGGAAAGGTTAGGGAAAGGGGCTTAGGAAAGAACCCTCTCTGAGATCAGAGTATCATTTCGATTGGATGGGGGAGGGGTGGCAATAAGATGGACAATATTCTGTTCTCTCTGAAAAAAAAAAAATAAGGAAGAGGAAAAAAAACAAAAACAAAAACAGAGTGCCTTCTTGAAATGCCTTGTTCTGAGGTAATCTGAGCAATTGTTGTTTTTAACTTCCCCTCAGTTAAATATGCTTCCCTCATGCTGCCTGCACAGAGCAATGATTTGTTTTGCTGTCTCTGTTGGCAAAGCAGGAGGTGTGAATATGTTTTTCAAATCCTCCAGGGGACTTTCGAGGTCTTCCCTACCCCCACTTGAAGATTAATTTAAACTACAGCCTCTCCCTCTTTGGCAGGTTCCCATGCATGAGGCAGAAAGCAGTCCTCCCAGTCTGGAATTCTCAGTGTAGCAACTCAAGCAAGCCCTTGGGGGCAGGGGGCGGGGGGGGGGGAGGGGGGGAGTAATCTTAAAATTCAATGTTTTGATGCCACTAATAGTACTGAGATTTGAAGTTGTATGTGATAATGCACATATATTGTCTAGATAGTGAACCAGATTTTCACAACTAGAGCCCTAGTGCTGGCACACGCACAGATGGATGTGCCTACCAACTTTCAAAAATAGAGATCACAAATGTGAAAGAAGGGAAATCATATGTACTATGATAGGGATGGCATCCTGTCCTATTCTGTATCCTTGTGTATTTCATGCATGGCTTTGAACAGCCATTAGATAAAGCTAATTAAACAGACATGGTTACCCCTGAAGAAGGGATAGGCTACCCACTACAGTATTCTTGGGCTTCCCTGGTGGCTCAGATGGTAAAGAAACTGCTTGCGATGTGGGAGTCCTGGATTTGATCCCTGGATTAGGAAGATCCCCTGATGGAGAACATGGCAACCCACTCCAGTATTCTTGCCTGGAGAATCTCCATGGACAGAGAGAAGCCTGGCAGTCTACAGTCCATGGGGTCGCAAAGAGTTGGGCTGGAGTGAGTGACTAAACACAGAACAGCTCCACTGCTTCTAGTTTTGTCAGCTACAAAGAGAATTTAAAACTTCAGTCCACCAGGAAAGGTGACCTGGAAACAATGAAGTAAAGATACATTCTCCCTTTCATAAGTGGATAATTCCTAAGCATTGTATTTCCTCCATTACAAAATAGGTATAACCTTTTCTTTAAAATATGCTTGAAAAATCCTTCAGTGACTGAAGAAATGTTACAAATATATGATTGATACCAAGCCAAAAATATTTTCATACACAGGACTTGATCAGAATTAAGCTCTGTTTTATAATAAATCATAAATCAAGGACATGCTTTAACCAGGAATGAATGGCATTCACAAAAGGAACTTCAAAGCCAATGGAAAGCAGAGTAGGAAGTGGTAAGAAAGTGAATGCATAAGATGACAGTGGGTTGGTGAGGCAGTCAAGCCTTAAAAGCAATTTTCCCCGCAGCACTGGAATGTATTAGACCTGACATAGAAATTCTACATCAGGGGCTTGGTAGGATCATACTTAGGTTTCAAGAAGATTACTCTGAGGATGTCACTGCTAGTCCAGTGTTTAAGACTCCAATTTTCCAGGGCAGGGGGTATAGTTTCCGTCCCTGGTCAGAGAATTAAGATTCCATATGCCATGCAGTGCGGTTAAAAAAAAAAAAAAAAGAGTAATTAAGCTACTAGAGGATGGGGACTGGAACGAAAAGATCAGTTAAAATATGATTTCAAAAGCCTTATGAGAAATTATACCAATAGGAAGCAAAAGATGGAAGTGAATAAAAGGGTAAAGCTTAGGGAAGTAACTTACTCCATGTGGAAAGCAAGAAAGAGGAAAGGAATTAGAAACAATACAAAGTTTTTATGCTTAGGTGACTCAGAAGATGGCCATGGAAATAAAGGTGATAAAGACAATGGAAAAAACAAACATGAAGATAAAATTATGAATTTGGTTTTAGAAATATGTTTTTAGAGGTATTAATGGAATGTGGAGCTGGTAATTACAGGGAAGGATTGAGAGTCCTTCCCTGTAATGCAAAATCTGCATTAAAAAGGGCTGAAACACATCTCTACATGTAGTTAGCTCTAAGATCCTTTCTGCACTCGTCTTCTCATTATTAGTTGGGTTTATTTCTCCTTTCCATTAAACTGCATTACTCACAACATTGAATCAGTCTCTGCTACTGTAACAGCAGAGACTAAGAGTGTGATATTCCTAGAGTAATTGTAGATACTAAGTGACAATATATGTCAGTGCATAATAAAATGACTACTACCCAGCAGTAGACAACAGAAGTTAGTTTCTGTCCTGGGGAAATATGAGAGAGAGAAGTCTTTCAAATATGACTTTGGGAATTATTTACTCGAGTGTGATAATGAAAATAACTTAGTTGAATGATATTCCATGGAGGAAAGTGAAGAGACAATAGAGGCAAGATCTAGACTTGGGAGAAGTTATATTTCAGCAGATGGAGAACAAATGTGGAAGCAAATAACAGATTAAAGATTTTGGAGGAGAATCAGCAAAACTCAACATGATGAACACAAACAAAAAAGAATATAAAGAAGGGGTAGCAGCAGTCGTTTCTTCAGTGTTGCACTGAAGTGTGTATACAGTCATATATATATAATTTTACTATTAGGAAGTTATACCTATGAGCATTATGAAAGAAAATTCAATTGAAAGGCCAAGAAATACCTGAATTTCAGAGTTTTGTCTGTGGATACCAAATAATAAATTGTATGCTCTATTAGTCTGCTAGGACTGTTATAATAACATACCACAGTTTGGGTGGCTAAAAACAACAGATTTCTTATAGTTCTGGAGGCTGTAAGTCCAAGCTCAAAATGTTGACTGGTTTATTTTTTCCCGACTTTTCTCTCCTTAATTTTAAGAAGCCTGCCTTCTTTCTGAGACATCTTTATGTCATTTGTGTGAACTTTTACCACCACTTCCATGTACTTTCTGTTCTCATAAGGACACTAGTTTTCCTGGATTAGGGCACCACTCCTACGATATTTTATTGTTTAGTCCCTCAGTCAGGTCCAACTCACTGAGACCTCATGGGTGTAGCCCGCCACGCTCCTCTGTCCATGGAATTTTCCAGGGAGGAATATTGGAGCGGGTTGCCATTTCCTACTCTGGGGATCTTCCCAACCCTGGAATCAAACCCAGGGCTCCTGCAGGCAAATTCTTTACCATCCCTGCCAATGCAGGAGCCACAGGAGACGCAGTTTCGATCCCTAGGTCAGGAAGATCCCCTGAAGGAGGAATGGCAACCCACTCCAGTATTGCCTGGAGAATCCCATGGCAGAGGAGCCTGATGGGCTATAGTTCATGGAGTCGCAAAGAGTAGGACACAGTTGAAGTGGCTTAGCATGTATGCACACAAACTATGACAGAGAAAGACAGTCCATGGGGTCACAAAGAGTAGGATATGACTAAAGCGACTTAGCACACTCTCATGGATACTATTACAGAGAAACTGTGGTGAACATTCTGGTACATGTCTCCAGGTGCAATTCTCTGAATGATTTATTTTAGGATGGAATTCCTGGTTCATGAGAATGTACATCTTCAACTTTAATTAGATATATTGTTGAATTGTTTTCTGAAGGGGCCAACAATTCACATATCCATTGGTTATGTACAAGAATTGCTTGTGAGCCAAAGTTTTACTAACACAGAGTTGTCAAACTTAGGTTTTTCAATCTGTATGCTGCTGCTGCTGCTGCTAAGTCGCTTCAGTCGTGTCCGACTCTGTGCGACCCCATAGACGGCAGCCCACCAGGCTCCCCCGTCCCTGGGATTCTTCAGGCAAGAACACTGGATGGAGTGGGTTGCCATTTCCTTCTCCAATGCATGAAAGTGAAAAGTGAAAGTGAAGTCGCTCACTAATTCTCATATTAATTTGCATGTAAGCATATATTCCTATTCTTCTTTCTCATGCTCTGTGTTCCTAGAGTCTCACCCTTATGGACTACCTTGTTGGGATTCCTTGCTATCTGACTTCTGATTGAGGTTGTCTAATGAAAGGCACAGAGAGAATGTGAGAGAGGTGGAAGGAAGGGAAATATAAATATTTCTTCCCCCTTTCCTCTGCTTTGGCACAGGGATTCTGCCAGTTACTGAGTCCCACTCTAGCTACAGATCTGATCAGGTGGTCTTTTCTTACTGAATTCCTGCAAATCTATTTCCTCCCCTTCTCTGTGGGTACCATGTATGATAATGGCTTCTTACAGTTGTTAATTTCTAGGTGCCTCAACCTTTCTTGTTAATTTCTTTAACCTTGCGTAATACTTAGTAAAAACCTCTGGATTGAAAATACCTTCAGTTTAACCAACTATTGGATTGACCCTCCCAATATGACCTTGAACAATACAAATATATACTATGAAAACTCTTATGACCCTCATTCACCTAATTCCCATCACTTACTGTTAATATAATATGTTTGTTGATGCTATTTGGAACTAACATAGAGATATTTTAATACCTATTAAAGAGATTAACTTATTTGTTCTCATTTTTTATCACAATTGGTGATAAACATTATCACTATTTACATATACAGTACTGATATAAAATATACAATACACAATATTGATATACAAGTGTCACTTCTTTAACTTGGCTTCTTATCTTTAGTTATTATAAAATACTAAACTTGTGATCTTGTCAGTACATAGACACAAAGCAGTCCATTTTATTAATATTTTCGCTTTATTTTTCAGCCTTCTAATAATATATATTTAGATTATTTATATCATGTTATTGGGCTTTC
Organism: Capra hircus; assembly: GCF_001704415.2. NCBI lineage: Eukaryota > Metazoa > Chordata > Mammalia > Artiodactyla > Bovidae > Capra > Capra hircus. Next base: position 37,156,362 of record NC_030828.1, on the reverse strand, counting down.
CTGGTGGCTCAGATGGTAAAGAATTTGCCTGTAATGTGAGAGACACAGATTCCATCCCTAGGTTGGGAAGATCCTCTGCAGAAGAGAATGGATACCCACTCCAGTATTCTTGCCTGGAGAATTCCATAGGCAGAGGAGCCTGGCAGGCTATAGTCCATGGGGTCACAAAGTGTTGGACATGACTGAGCAACTAACACTATCATGTGATTACTAGCAATTTTTAAATAAATAACTAAATATATAAATTAATGTTCATGTAGACTTTCTGGGTCAAAGTTACATGAATCTGTTGTAAAAATTCTGTTAAATTCCATTCTTTAAGGATTGCAGACATTTGTAGTTCCATTTGCAATGTATGTTAAGAGTCTAGTAAACTGCAGTCTAAATAGTAAAATGTATCATCAGACATTTGCAATATTATTAATCTGATATCTGAGATATGGCTTTTCTTAGTTGTTTTATTGGCATTGAGCTTGAATTTGTGTTTGAAAGGCATTTTCATGTTTAAGAGATATTTACATTTCTGTTACTGAGAACTACATGTTCATATCCTATACTCATCCTTAATTTTAATCTTTCTATTTTTAATTTGTAGACATACTTTATTAATACATGGGAAGCTGTCTCATCTTTTTTCCCCTATGAGTTATAATTTCCCCCCATTTTGTGATTTTTCTTTGCACTCTGTTGTTGTTCAATGTTACCATGCAGAATTTTTTTTAACTTTTCTATAAAGGAATCTTTCAGCCCTTTCTTTAGTGATTTTTGGAATTTTTATTTTCAGAAAGAATTTACACACCATGAGGTTATAAAATATTCTTCCATGATTCCTCCTTGTACTTTCATCATTTCATATTTTCTGTGGAAATCTTTGGTCCAGTTGGAATATTTTTCTGAAGTGTGGATGCAACTGTTCTTCACTGAACAATGCTAGGTATGTTTTCAAAGTTTCTTACTTCCTTATTTCTTCAAGTACAATCTTTTACCATATATTCTGTTTTCAAACTTTCATTATCTGTAGCTTTAGAATTTCTCATTTTTCTGCTTCTTATTTCTAGTAATTCTTAGTTGTGGTGGCTTATTTGTACTTTTTGGAAATTTTGTATTGTGAGCTCAAGTTTGGCAGGGATTTACATGTGGGAATCTATGTGCTCTGAATTGAGGTTGAATCCCTTCAGAGAATATTTGTATTTCTTTCTGCTAGGCACCACTAAGGAATTGCAGTTTTAAATTCATGCTTCGACTTAGGGTTTCTTGGACCATAAGTTTAAGGTTAAGTGAAGTCACTCAGTCGTGTCCAACTCTTTGCCACCCCATGGACTGTAGCCTACCAGGTTCCTACATCCATGGGATTTTCCAGGCAAGAGTACTGGAGTGGGTTGCCATTTCCTTCTCCAGGGGATCTTCCCAATTCAGGGATCCAACCCAGGTCTCTCATATTGTAGGCAAATGCTTTACTGTCTGAGGCCCCAGGGAAGTCCTTCTTGAATCATATAGGTAACATAAATAGCAAATTTCAATCTCCAGTGAAAGGATAAAAACCTTCATATGGAAACCTTAGAAAAGGTTTTATTTTCGCAAGATTCTAGGCTAATGAGATCTGTAAACAGCCTCAAGGCACCTGTAGTTCCAACATCCTCATAACAGACTTGAGTTCTACTTTATCACTCTCATCACCTATAGACTTCGCTTACTTTCTTGAGAGCAGGTTGTAGTTTACTCAGCATTTTTATAACATCTACTGTTGGAGGAATACTTTTTTCCTAGGAAATCTAGTCAACTATCTTGCTGGCAGTGATGCTATAAGATGATTTGGGGTATAAATGAAAGATAGGGGAAATTTTAGAACAAGACTGCATTTAGGACATATTTATTTTAGAACAAAAACATTTTACTATGATTCTAGGCAGAATATAAGATGTAAAACTTAAGGAAAATTGGAGTATTCCAACAAGTGATATCAGTTAAAGGGTATTCCAGACAAAAAGAACAGAGAATGCATACGAAGTGTTCAAAATGGATAGGACATCCTAGACTAAAATGAAAGTATATATTTTGGCTGGAGTACAAAATAAAAAGTAATATACATAAGATTAGAAAAATGTAGTATGTCTAGATGGTGGGAAATTGGGAATACAACACTCAAGATTTTGGAATTTTGTCTGAATCTGAATGAGAATTTTAACTGAATGCTGGCCTTTGAAAGAGCTGAGTTCAGTAATATTGTTTGGAGTCTCGTATATAGACTCTATATTCCTTTTATTCTAAGTTACAGATATTTGACATGTTCAGTTCTTTCTCTAGGACCAGGGTGACCTGAGACAGGGAGTCCTATTGTGATAAAATAATCTGAAGTTGTTTTTCTCCATCCAGATATGCCTGCGTGCTTGTACTGCTTATGCATGCTCTTGATATTAAGAGATGATTTAAAAATGAGTTTACATTGAGAATTCCTCAGCAAACATTTAATAACTTGTATAACTATTTCTTACAATCCCTTATGAGGTAAATGTGTATCTAAGAGAAGCAGAGAAAATCTAGGATTGCTGCTCTTTGAATAAAGGCAAAGAGAGATGTGGATTTGTTAGACAATTGAGGGAAAAAAAATTAAGTTAAAAAGCGTGCCAAATGTTTTGTGAACTGATTCAGTTTGGATTGAGGTAACCTATGACCAACTGTTAATACTTTTCATTAAATCATCTTGTGCAAAGAGTTTGGATTGCTGCTGTGGATGTTTTCCGAACATTATCAGAGGCAAGGGCTTGGCTCCAAATCTATCTTTTAGTACAAACCTCCTTCCTCCACTCTGGGTTCAGTTCAGTTCAGTCACTCAGTCAGGTCCGACTCTTTGTGACCCCGTGGACTGCAGCACACAAGGCGTACTTGTCCATCAACAACTCCTGGCGTTTACTCAAACTCATGTCCATCGAATCGGTGATACCATCCAATTATCTCTTCCTCTGTTGTCCCCTTCTTCTCCTGCTTTCAATCTTTCCCAGCACCAGGGTCTTGCCAAATGAGTCAGTTCTTTGCATCAAGTAGCCAAAGTATTGGAGTCTCAGCTTCAACATCAGTCCTTCCAATGAATATTCAAGATTGATTTCCTTTAGAATGGACTGGTTGGATCTCCTTGCAGTCCAAGGGTCTCTCAAGAGTCTTCTCCAACACCACAGTTCAAAAGCATCAATTCTTTGGCACTCAGCTTTCTTTATGGGCCAACTCTCAATTCCATCCATGACTACTGGAAAAACCATAGCTTTGACTAGCTGGACCTCTGATGGCAAAGTAGTGTCTCTGCTTTTCAATATGCAGTCTAGGTTGGTCATCATAGTGCTTCTTTCAAGGAGCAAGCTTCTTTCAGTTTCACAGCTGCAGTCACCATCTGCAGTGATTTTGGAGCCCAAAATCTGGGTACTTGGTGAGGATCAGGCAGCTTGAACCTCTCAAGGCAGTCCTTATCATTTAAGATCTGCAGATTATTGTGGAGAATAAAAGGGTCATTTTATGTATATATGTGTTTGTATTCTAGTTTGCATTTTAGTACAAAGATCTTTGCTTTAATTATTTAGATGCCAGTGATATTTATTTTGTCACAGATGAGGAAGAAATTTAGAACTCTCTGAATTAAACTCAACCAAAAGTAACTTGATGAAAGTCAAAGAGGAGAGTGAAAAAGCTGGCTTAAAGCTCAACATTCAGAAAACTAAGATCATGGCATCCAGTCCCATCACTTCATGGCAAATAGATGGGGAAACAGTGGCTGACTTTATTTTTTGGAGCTCCAAAATCACTGCAGATGGTGATTGCAGCCAGGAAATTAAAAGACGCTTACTCCTTGGAAAGAAAGTTATGACCAACCTAGATAGCATATTCAAAAGCAGAGACGTTACTTTGTCAACAAAGGTCCATCTAGTCAAGGCTATGGTTTTTCCAGTGGTCACGTATGGATGTGAGAGTTGGACTATAAAGAAAGCTGAGTGCCCAAGAATTGATGCTTTTGAACTGTGGTGTTGGAGAAGATTCTTGAGAGTTCCTTGGACTGCCAGGAGATCAAACCAGTCCATCCTAAAGGAGATCAGTCCTGGGTGTTCATTGGAAGGACTGATGCTGAAGCTGAAACTCCAATAATTTGGCCACCTGATGTGAAGAGTTGACTCATTTGAAAAGACCCTGATGCTGGGAAAGATTGACAGCAGGAGGAGAAGGGGACAACAGAAAATGGGATGGTTGGATGGCATCATCGACTCAACGCACATGGGTTTTGGTGGACTCTGGGAGTTGGTGATGGATAGGGAGGCCTAGCGTGCTGTGGTTCATGGTGTTGCAAAGAGTTGGACATGACTGAGCGACTGAAATGAACTGAACTGAACTGAAAAGTAACTATATTACAGATACCTGAGTTTCAGAATTTCTTACATGTAATCCAGTTCTCATAAGTGAGAAATTGTCTTATTAACAGCCCTAAATTCTGTTCCTGCTTAGGTTGCTGGCTTTCATTAGTATAGAGCCTTGACTTTGTGTAGTTCCTCTGAGGTAATTGAGTGTTTGGCCTGGAAGCCAAACCCCTGCAACGGTTTTACAAACTTGGCAACATAAGGTGTCTGCTTAGATATCAAAATATGCCTGTTCTCTTATGCCCCATACTGTACTTGAATACATTTGCCACTTATTGCCAACACGCTTTTACTGTATGCTAAATTTCTGAGTCAAATCTCAACTGTTTTCAGATTGGAATTTTTTTTAGTCGTGCCTCTGCACAGATCTCAATTCTCAATCCAATTTTTGGACCTTCTACATTTCCCTAGTAAGTTATAATGAAATGAAATTTGCCTATCCACTTTTCAAATTATGGTTAAAATAGTTTTTAATGTTAAGGTTAGAGGAGAGTTTGACAATAGGAATATTACATAATTATACTGCTGCTTAACAATTATTACAAATTTAGAGGTTTAGAACAACGTACATTTATTATCTCAGTTTTGATGAATCAGCAGTCTAGGCATGGTTAAACTGGGTACATCTGTTTAACATCTCAAAGAATGCAATCTAGTTGTTTGCCAGGCTGCAGTTGTCAAATTTTAATTTCTTATGGTTTTAGAACTGAAGTTGCTGCTTCTTTGATGGCTGTTAGCAACTCTCAGCAACTAGAGGCCCTGGCAGTTCTTTGTGAGGTAGTACACTCATAATATTGCAAATTACTTCTTCAGAATTAATAGGAGAAACTCTTATTCCAGTCTGCTAAGACAGAATAGCATCCAGTATTTACAACAAGAGAAGGACTTTCCCATTACTGTTGCCATATTCTGTTGGCTAGAAGCAAGTCACAAGTTCAATTCACACTCAAGGTCAATTCACACTCAAGGTCAATTCACACTCACATTAGTGCTAGAAACCAGTAGGAGGCCCATGGAATCTTGATCTCTGCATAACTAACTTTGAGCAGACATAGGGTTATGGAACCTGACCTGTCTGACCAAAATAAGCTTTTGATCTAAGAGGGGAAGAATATAGTTATTTTTTAAAAGAAAATCCAAATTCTTATTTACTCTTCAAACAATATGATGCCATGAAAATGTATTTATATCACTATATTAAGCATAAATGAAATATTGAAATTTTAAAGTATTGTTTAAATGAAAAATAAGGATGCCTGTTAAGACTCAGATATTCAGTAGTTAGAAATGTACCTAAGACTATCAAAGTATCAGTTTTGCAACATCATAAATATAGACTACAAATGCAGATAAAACTTCCCTAAGGAAATGTAATGTTTTATAGGAAAAATGTTCAGCTTTTTAGCTTCATTAATTAAAACTATTATTGAAGCCATCATCAAAAAGACTGTTCACACTGGAGTGAGCTCATTTATTGATGCATTCATTCAACAAATGTATATTTTTTACATCTAACATTGGGAATGAAAAGGGGACTAGAAGAGACAGAGTTTCAACCTTCATAGATTTTCCAGTGTAGTGGGAGAGGCACAAAATCAAACAAGGAATTATATTCAACTATAGTAACTTACATGGTATCTTATAGAAAACCGTAAGTTTACCGTACTTAAGAGACCATATAAGTTACCATAATGAAAAATCTATCAAGGCATGTCACTTCTGGTCTGCTTCTCATTCCCAATGTTAGATGTAACAAAATATGAGCCAGAGATCAAATTGTCAACATCCATGGGATCAAAGAAAAAGCAAGAGAATTCCAGAAAAACATCTACTCCAGATTATTGTCTATGCCAAAGCCTTTGACTGTGAGGATCACAACAAACTGTGGAAAATTCTGAAAGAGATGGGAATGAAATACCAGACTATCTGACCTGCCTCTTGAGAAACCTGTATGCAGGTCAGGAAGTAACAGTTAGAATTGGACATGGAACAACAGACTGGTTCCAAATTGGGATAGGAGTACTTCAAGGCTGTATATTGTCATCCTGCTTATTTAACTTCTATGCAGAGTACATCATGCAAAATGCTAGGCAGGATAAAGCACAAGCTAGAATCAATATTTCTGGGAGAAATATCAATAACTTCAGATATGCAGACAACACCCCTCTTATGGCAGAAAGTGAAGAGGAACTAAAGAACCTCTTGATGAAAGTGAAAGAGACAGTGAAAAGGTTGGCTTAAAGCTCAACATTCAGAACACTAAGATCCTGGCATCTAGTCCCATCACTTCATGGGAAATAGGTGGGAAAACAATAAACAGTGTCAGACTTTATTTTCCTGGGCTCCAAAATCACTGCAGATGGTGATTGCAGCCAGGAAATTAAAAGACACTTACTCCTTGGAAGGAAAGTTATGACCAACCTAGATAGCATATTCAAAAGCAGAGACATTACTTTGTCAACAAAGGTCCATCTAGTCAAGGCTATGGTTTTTCCTGTGATCACGTATGGATGTGAGAGTTGGACTGTGAAGAAAGCTGAGCGCCAAAGAATTGATGCTTTTAATCTGTGGTGTTGGAGAAGACTCTTGAGAGTCCCTTGGACTGCATGGAGATCCAACCAGTCTATCCTAAAGGAGATCAGTCCTGGGTGTTCATTCGAAGGACTGATGCTAAAGCTGAAACTCCAATACTTTGGCCAGCTCATACAAAGAGCTGACTCATCGGAAAAGACCCTGATGCTGGGAGGGATTGGGGGCAGGAGGAGAAGGGACAACAGAGGATGAGATGGCTGGATGGCATCACAGACTTGATGGACATGATTTTGGGTAACTCCGGGAGTTGGTGATGGACAGGGAGGCCTGGCGTGCTGCGATTCATGGGGTCACATAGAGTTGGACACAACTGAGCAACTGAACTGAACTGAATAATAGCTCTGGTTCAGTGGCAAAGAATCTGCCTGAAATGCAGGAGCCACAGGGGATGCAGGTTTGATCCCTGGGGTGGGAATATCCCCTGGAGCAGGGCATGGCAACCCACTCCAGTATTCTTGCCTGGAAAATCCCATGGGCACACGAACCTGGTGGGCTATAGCCCATACATAGGGTTGCAAGGAGTTGTGCAGGACTGAAGCAACTTAACAATCATGCACGCAAGTATAATAGCTATGGATTTAACAATCTGAGGAACAAATTGCCTCAAAATGGCTACATTACTTAACTTAACATCAACAGTGAATGAGGGTTATCTTTTCTCCACAGCTTTGCCATCTTTGTTATTTTATATCTTTAAAATGTTTTAAACCTTCTTGGAGTGGTTATCTCATTGTGAGCTATCTCACAACATGGTATCTCATTGTGATTTTGGTTTGCATTTCTCTGATGACTTTTGGACATCATTCTTGGGCTTTTAATTATTTCTATATTTTCTTTAAGAATTATCATTTCAAGTATTTGCCTATTTTTAAAATTGGGTTATTTTTCTTTTTATTATTAAAATGATATTATATTCTCAACTCCAGTCTCAAGTATTTTTACTTTCTTGACTTTACTTTGAAGAATAAAACTCTTTGATTTTGATGAGGTCCAGCTTACACCCTTTGTGTCACTTATTCTTCTGTTATTGTATATAAGAAATCATTGCATGATCCAAGATCACAATAATATTCCTCTCTGTTTCAGTCTAAGAATTATATAGTTTTAGCTCTTACATATCGGAGAAGGCAATGGAACCCTACTCCAGTACTCTTGCCTGGAAAATCCCATGGACGGAGGAGTCTGGTAGGCTGCAGTCCATGAGGTTGCTAAGAGTTGGACAGGACTGAGCGACTTCACTTTCACTTTTCACTTTCATGCATTGGAGAAGGAAATGGCAACCCACTCCAGTATTCTTGCCTGGGGAATCCCAGGGATGGGGGAGCCTGGTGGGCTGCCGTCTGTGGGGTCGCACAGAGTCGGACACGACTGAAGCGACTTAGCAGCAGCAGCAGCTCTTATGTATAGGTTTTTTATCCATTCTGAATTTATGTTTTTATATGAGGTGAGATATGAGATCTAGCTTCATTCTTGGGCAAGAAGACATTCCATTGTTCCAGCACTATTTGTTGAAAAGACTATTTTTCCCCATTAAATGGTTTTAGAATCCTTGTTGAAAATCATTTGCTATATTGTATGGGTTTATTTCTGGAGTCTCAATTATATTCCATTGCTATATATGTCTATTCTTATACCAGTACCACAGTGTTTTGATAGTTGACACTTTGTAAAATGTTTTGAAATCAGGATGTGCAAGTCCTTCAACTTTGTTCTTTTTGAGATGGTATTGGTTGTTAGGATCAATACAGACATTTCTGCAAAAAGTTGAAACTGGGATTTTTAAAAATAAGAATTGTGGTAAATCTGTAGATCAAATCTGAGTTGTATTGCTCTCCCAACAATATTAAGTCTCCCAATCTATAAACATAAGATATTTCCTCTATTTATTTAGGGCTTCTTTATTTTGTTTCAATGATGATTTTTAGTCTGAAGTGTACAAGTCTTACATTTCTTTGTTAAATATATCCCTGAATTTTAAATTATTTTGGATCCTATTGTATATAGAATGGATTTATTAATATAATTTCCAAATTATTGCTAGTATATAGAAATACATGGATTTTTTATATTGATCTTATATTCTAGAACCTTACTGGACTCCTCTATTAGTTCTAAAAGTTGTTTTGTGGATTACTCTGAATTTTACATATACAAATCATGTCACTCATGTTGCATAAGTGAGACAGGCTAGAACCCTGGACCCATCACTGCAGTGTTGCACCTGGACAAATGTCTCCTTGAGCAACAAAATACAAAGAAACTGTTAAGAGACTAAAGATAACTGCAGACATGCACAGTTGGGGCTTCCCTGGTGGCTCAGAGGGTAAAGCGTCTGCCTGCAGTGCAGGAGACCCAGGTTCAATCCCTGGGTCGGGAAGATCCCCTGGAGAAGGAAATGGCAAGCCACGCCAGTATTCCTCCCTGGAGAATCCCATGGACAGAGGAGCCTGTTGGGCTACAGTCCACGGGGTCACAAAGAGTCCACGGGGTCACAAAGAGTCGGACACGACTTCATTTTCACTTTATGAACAAAAGGATACAAAAAGACTAAAATTAAATTGCCACTTCTGAGGTATAGGGAGCAAAAATAGGGCACTATGCATGACCCCTGCACATAGCACTACCAAGGATGTGGGCAGACCACCTAAACCACCCCTCCACCCCAACCCACTGAGCTCCCCCACGCTCAATCCATTTAAGGCAACAGTTGCCTCCCTTGGGAGTGAGCAAGGACACCTGTCACTTGTTTTCGCTCCCTCATGATGCACCATGAACCCCAGTAAAGCTTTGCCTGAATTCATCTGGCCTCTTATCAATTTCTATTGATTAAGGAATTCAAGGACCCTGGTCGGTAACATAAATGGAGATACTTTTACTTCTTGCGAATTTCGATACTCATTTATTTCTTCTTCTTGACAAATTGCTCTGGCTAGAAATCCAATACAATATTAAATAAAAGTAGCAAGAGTGAATATCTTTTACTTTTCCTGATCTTAGAGGGAAAATGTATTTGCGTTTTCATATTACTCAGTATTATCTGTGAGTTTTCAATAGATGTCCTTATAAAGCTGAGGAAGTTCCCCTCTATTTCTAGTTTGTCGAGTATTCTTATCATGAGAGGATGCTGAATTTTGTCAGATGCTTTCTCTACCTCAGTTGAGATGGCCATGTTGTTTTGTCCTTTATTCTAGTAGTATGGGTTACCTTGGTGAACTTCCATATACTAAACCAGTGTGTCTTACCAATGGATATATATACCACTTGGTAATGATGTATAACCCTTTTCATATGTTGTTAAACTCAGTGTGCTAGTATTTTGACAAGGATTTCTGCCTCTGATTTCCTAAGAGAAAACTTTAATGCAATTTAATTTTTTTGTGATGTGTCTGGTTTTGATACCAAGATAATACTGGCCTCATGGAATGAATTATTTGAGGTTAAAGAATGAATTACAGAGAAAAAGACAGTGACAAGTGGATCAATGGAAGATTTGTTGTAATAACTCAGGTGTATATGATTAATATATGACTTAGAGTAATGATAATGAAAGCGGAAATGAGGAAAGACGTCAACATTCAGTATCAGGAACAAAAACAGAATTTTTCTCTTGGTAATCAAGGGAGAGCTGTGCATGTAAGACATAGTGTCTGTTCACAAAACAAATTTCTGATCTTACACAGGCAATGAGAAAGAAAAACAGAACAAAACAAAATGTTCAGAACTTGGCAGACTTTCAGGAGATAGGGGGATGGGGACTGTGGCAGTGGTAATTGTCTGCTATTGACTAACTGGTCATGGAACAACAGACTGGTTCCAAATAGGAAAAGGAGTATGTCAAGGCTGTATATTGTCACCCTGCTTATTTAGCTTACATGCAGAGTACATCATGAGAAATGCTGGGCTGGAAGAAGCACAAGCTGGAATCAAGATTGCCGGGAGAAATATCAATAACCTCAGATATGCAGATGATACCACCCTTAAGGCAGAAAGTGAAGAGGAACTCAAAAGCCTCTTGATGAAAGTGAAAGAGGAGAGTGAAAAAGTTGGCTTAAAGCTCAACATTCAGAAAATGAAGATCATGACATCCGGTCCCATCACTTCATGGGAAATACATGGGGAAACAGTGGAAACAGTGTCAGACTTTATTTTGGGCTCCAAAATCACTGCAGATGGTGATTTCAGCGAGGAAATTAAAAGACGCTTACTCCTTGGAAGAAAAGTTATGACCAACCTAGATAGCATATTCAAAAGCAGAGACATTACTTTGCCAGCAAAGGTCTATCTAGTCAAGGCTATGGTTTTTCCTGTGATCATGTATGGATGTGAGAGTTGGACTGTGAAGAAGGCTGAGCACTGAAGAATTGATGCTTTTGAACTGTGGTTTTGGAGAAGACTCTTGAGAGTCCCTTGGACTGCAAGGAGATCCAACCAATCCATTCTAAAGGAGATCAGTCCTGGGTGTTGTTTGGAAGGACTGATGCTAAAGCTGAAATTCCAGTACTTTGGCCACCTCATGTGAAGAGTTGACTCACTGGAAAAGACTTTGATGCTGGGAGGGATTGGGGGCAGGAGGAAAAGGGGGCGACAGAGGATGAGATGGCTGGATGGCATCACCGACTCGATGGACGTGAATTTGAATGAACTCCGGGAGTTGGTGATGGACAGGGAGGCCTGGCGTGCTGCAATTCATGGGGTCACAAAAAGTCAGATACGACTGAGTGACTGAACTGAACTGAACTGGTTAGTTTCTAGATGCATGGTTACTAATATGAAGTTATATTTGATCAACTTGGATGGGTTTAGGTCTCCCCAAGTGGTTCAGTGGTAAAGAACAGCATGCCAATGCAGGAGACGCAAGAGACAAAAGTTCAGTCCCTGGGTCGGGAAGATTCCCTGAAGTAGGAGATGGCAAGCCACTCCAGTCTACTTACCTGGAAAATCCCATGGACAGAGGAACCTGGTGGACTATAGTCCATAGGTTTGCAAAGAGTCGGACACGACAGCAACTGAGCACACACGCACGGCCTGGGTTTAAACTTGGCATGAGATTAAAACTGATCCTAATGATTACTTAATATTATAGACAAGGGAGAATAGGAACATTTTATTCTCAGAGAGAAATGAACAGATTAAAGGTGAACTGAGAGTATATCTGATTTGATGGGACAGTGAAGCAGAAGATTACATTAAAGATGTCATTAAGATTTCTGGTCTGAACAATTAAATGTAAGCTCTGCCAGGTCAAGAATCTTTCTCTTTTGTTGTCTGATGAATATAAGCTCTGGGAAAGAACCTGATGTGTAATAGGCATTTTATAAATATTTTTGAATTGAAAAAATTCATTACCCTATAGTGCTTTGATGGAATTACATAATCTGGATATGTTCAATCTCAGATATCTGCAAAACATCCAAAAGAAAACAGCTTAAATTCAACAGGGAATAAAAACTTTGAATTAGTACAGATGTTTGATCTGCTTAGATTCTGTAGCCTCCAGCATAAAGATGGCTATTGACAAAATAAGATCAGATGAAATACCTAATAGAAATTATAGGAGGAAAAAAAAAAAAAGAAAGTAACAACACCTCTAGAACAGACATCTGTCAAAACAAACAGTTAGGAACCAGGGCCATTATAGAACCTGCAAAGGAGACTGATAATAAAAGACCTAAAATGATGAAAACAATGTGGAAGCTAGGGGAAGTTTCTTTTTCTTATTTTCTTTGATTTTTTCCCTTCTGAAGGAGAAAGAAATTAACCTTGCTAAATGATCTCTAGGGAGTGAGCAAGAAAAAAAAAAAAAAGGACTGCCAGGTGTTCATCAGATCAAACAACAGCTGAGTCATTGCTGTCCTTGACAAGAGTTGTGTCAGTAGAGTGGTGAGTGGTGTGCATGGAAAGGGTCTCAGGTGAGGAGAGGAATTGGTGGTTTACATGTGAAGGAGGAGAGTAGCCAAAATGGCATCTGGAGGTAGCCTTTGGATATAGAAAAGGAGGTTATTTTTATTTTTTAAGTTAAGGGAAATTCTAGCATGTTAAATGCAGAATGGAAGAGAAAAACAAACGGAGAGAGTTTTAAGACACGGGAAAGAGAAAATTTGATCAAAAGGCTAACATACAGTTAGTGGGAATTTATGATTCGATAATTTTCTGTCTTGAAACCCTTGCAGCTCTAAATTTCTCTGGTGATTTGAATTGTCTGTATACATTACTATATTTGAGAAGGGATTTATTTTTAGACATCATATTAGAAGTAATATGAAGATATAATGTAATATATGAACAGTCTTTATTTTTTTCTGGGGATATATATATAGGCTTTAAATTTATTGAAAGTTTACAAGAACTTTTTGATGTTTCAGTTCAGTTCAGTTCAGTCGCTCAGTTGTCTCCAACTCTTTGTGACCCCATGAACTGCAGCACACCAGGCCTCCCTGTCCATCACCAACTCCTGGAGTTCACTCAAGCTTATGTCCATTGAGTCGGTGATGCCATCCAACAATCTCATCCTCTGTCATCCCCTTCTCCTCCTGCCCTCAATCCCTCCCAACATCAGAGTCTTTTCCAATGAGTCAACTCTTCGCATGAGGTGGCCAAAGTATTGGAGTTTCAGCTTTAGCATCAGTCCTTCCAAACAACACCCAGGACTGATCTCCTTTAGGATGGACTGGTTGGATCTCCTTGCAGTCCAAGGGACTCTCAAGAGTCTTCTCCAACACCACAGTTCAAAAGCATCAATTCTTCGGTGCTCAGCTTTCTTCACAGTCCAACTCTCACATCCATACATGACCACTGGAAAAACCATAGCCTTGATTAGACAGACCTTTGTTGGCAAAGTAATGTCTCTGCTTTTGAGTATGCTGTCTAGGTTGGTCATAACTTTCCTTCCAAGGAGTAAGCGTCTTTTAATTTCCTGGCTGCAATCACCATCAGCAGTGATTTTGGAGCCCAATCCTCTCCATATATATATGTATGTATATGTCAATTGTTAATATTTTACTTTCTCTATTTATCTCTTTCAGTCCTATTCTCTCCTGTCAGCATCTGTCTCTCTCGTATTCTTTAACAAACCATTTTAGTATTAGTTGCAAATATTATGACAGTTCATCTCTAATTAATTCAGCATGAAATATTAATCATCTAAGAATAGGGACATTCTCTTACATAAGCATAATAAAATTGTCATAGAAAGGACATTTGACATTGATACAATGCTATCATCTAATAAATAGCCTATATTAAATTCTACCATCAATTATCCCAGTAATATGTTTTTTTTAAGATTCAGAATGCAAATAAGGCTTGCACATTTCATGAAAGTGTCATATATTCTTTAGTTTCCTTTAAACTATAAACTTCCCACAGATTATTTTCTTTTTTAAATACAACAGAGTGTTGACACTTTTAGAGACTCTATTCTAGATTGCTTTTACTGTATAGCATATCCCTCAATTTGGGTTCTCTTATTGTTTCTTCATGTGTTTCCTGATTAGATTCAGGTTAAGAAATTTAGGTGGAAGTACTAACTGCATGATGAGTTCATCAAATTGAAAAGCACATGATGTCAATTTGTATTATAGGTGATTTTTAGTCATGTGATTAAAATAGTTTTCACCAGATATATCTGTTGAAAAAAGGTACATTTTCCCTTTGTAATTAGCAAGTAATTTATAAAATGAGGCATTAAGCCTGCATAAATATCCTGTTTTTCAAAGATATTTTACGTGGTGTTTTTATCACTTATTGATGACTTTTTCCTGAATTTGTTATTGCTATGGTGGTTATGAAATGATGAAATGCTATCTCTATAAATTCTTCTATATTTAATAGTTTATCTGGCCTTATTATTTTTGTGAATAAGATATTCATCACTGTAAATTTATTTTAAGAAATAACTATCTAATGAATTGATCTTAATTCAGTATCATAATCCATTTCTATTATTATTTATTTTCATACTTAGTATGTCCTAAATTTGGCCAGTGAGAATCCTTTTAACATCTTTTTTTTGGTCAGTTAATTCCCATCAGTGTTTAACTATTTTCTCCGTAATTATAAATTTACATGCATATATGTAGTATTGTGTATATATGTATATGTACCTATATGTATTATCCATATATATTAAAGTATCTTTTTCTGATCTCTAATTCAAATAAAGAACAAGAACGTTTACTTTTTCCTTTAATTTCTTATCATATCACCTTTTTTCCACAGTGAGGAACTTAATTCTCAATAATAATAATATATTAAATTATTTCCTCGATTCTATTATACAAATGGGCTTCCCTGGTGGCTCAGACAGTACAGCATCTGCCTGCAGTGCGGGTGACCCAGGTTCGTTCCCTGGCTGGGGAAGATCCCCTGGAGAAAGAAATGGCAACCCACTCCATACTCTTGCCTGGAAAATTCCATGGACAGAGGAGCCTTGTAGGCTACAGTCCATGGGGTTGCAAAGAGTCGGACATGACTGAGCGACTTCACATCACTTTACTATACGAATATAATAGTTTCAAACTTACTGCACTAATCCCACTAATAACAGCACACAAGTAATAGTAAAGATTTCTTTTCATCCCTAAAACACGTTTTATCTATTCATAGGAATAGTAACTGAATATTTCACTCATTTTTTAAAAAAACAAGTCTATTGATAGATGCTTCTATTAAGATAAGCCCTATGATAGCATACTGGATCACACATGTAATTCTAATGATGTATTAATGAAGAGAGAGCCAACTGAAATAGAAACCAACATTATAGTGCTCCCTTTCTTACTTTTATTTTGTGACTAGCACACTGGAAAATGACTTACTTGAAAAAAATTGCTTTGAGGTTAAACTCTGATGGCAATTTGGGGTACAAAAGGGAAAAAAGAAAGAATTCTCCTCCCAACTTTATTAAAATGTAGCCCCAGTATTAGGTCATGCATGGAGGAAAAAAGAATCATTGGTGCTCATTAAAAATAATAATGTTCATTTATGAATGATTTTCAGAGATGTGTATTTTGGGGGAAAGAGCCACCTGCATTCTCAAAGGTATAGATAAAAAGGGATGAGCTCATTTAACAGGCTTGGTTTCACATTCTATGTCTTTAGTGTTGCAAAATGACACCTTTGCAGTTTAGAGGGACCGCCAGGCACTGTTATAACTAAAATTGAATAAAATTCCAAGCTGTGTCAAAGACATTGTTTGAATTCACTTAAAAGTGTTTTATGTCACTGCTCTCCAACTCCCCTTCTCTAGTCATGATCTGCCTGTGGCAAACTGTTTCTCTCTGGGACTGAAAAGATTACTCCCACTGATACTCCTCTGACAGTGTGAATATTGACTTGCACTTATAAAGGTCAGGCAGTTCCACTAGTTAATAGGAGTGAGAAGAGCAGTTCCAACAAGTCTTTTTGAAAGGAATTTAACCTTCAAATTGCAAAGCATGCTGCTCTGTGGAACCAGTGTTGGCAACCAACAAAATACACTACATCTCTGCTTTCCAAAAACACCAACAGGAGCCCAAAAGTTAACGTTACAAAAGCATGCGATGTAGCAGACAAACTTCCATGGGAACACCATCCAGGATATGCCTTGTTATTTTTATTTTTCAAAGAGAGTTGAATGCTGTGGGGTAATTCTCTGGGCCTTTAACTTTCCTCAATGTATAATAGTCTTTTTGACTTTTAAGAACCATGTGCGAACCACATACAATTTTCTCAGCATCATTTTGACACAAGATCAAGAAAAGGGTGTAATCCCAGTGGAGCATGATGCCTCCTTACCTATCCTTTGAGAAGTCCTTTGCCTTCTGTTAGTGTCTTATGACTTGAGAGTTCAGGAAAAGCTGACATCATTTAAGGTCTCTGGGAATGTGGCCTACTCATTAATAGCAGTGTCTGGTGCAAGAAGGATGGGAGTGAGGAAGCAGGATGGAACTTGAGAATGAGACTTCACTTTTCATCCTGATGGAAAGTAAAACCAATATTTTTAATTTTTAATAAAACACATTCATATTGTGACACCAGGAGCAGAAAGAATGTGCTGCATATAAATGAAGATGACTCCCTAGTTTGCCTTGAGCTGTGGGACAGGAGACATAAAGATGAAGAGGGCCTTTTACAAGTAATCAGTAGGAAGAAGAATAAGTGCTGGGTGTCTTAGAAAGCAAAGCTTTCATGATTCCAGAGCATATTTGAGAAATGGCATTATGGCTTGCCCCGCTTTAAGTTTGGCATCAGCGAGATTTTCGATTGTGCTAAAATCATCCTTAATGTCCTTTCTGCCTCATCAGTGGGGGGCCATTCAAGTAACAAAGTGCCAATCAGGGGCTCCTGTTCCTCTTTAGCTTGGAGATATTACTGTGGAGATCTTTATAAGAGCGTGATCTCTCCGCTTGAGATGCCCTTTATTATAACTAGAGTTAAAGGTCTGCTGACTTAGCCATTATAAAGCCCTAATGTTCTCCACTACAAAATTTTACTCTAAAATAAAGCTTAGCATACTAAGTTGGAGCCCAGGGAAGCTCTGATCTTTGCAAATTTGAAGGGAATAGAGTAGTCATTTGAGTTAAAATGAGAGTAACAAAAATATAAATATCAAACTATGTGAGTTATGTGTGTCACTACTGTCTCCAAAAATAGCATTGTTAATTAAAATGAAGTTGGAAAGCAATTACCTCATAATGTGCCATAATCATTTTTGTAAGTTTGGAATATAAAAATGTAATTAGGAAAAAGAAAAATGAGTTATAGACAGGATACATTTCTTGATCCAGAAAACTGTTAAAATCAAGTATTTTCTGAAAATGTGGGGCCCATATTGCTATTATAGAATACTTGCAGTCCTTTAATCAATTAGTCAAATACTCCTCATGCTTAAGCCTCTGCCTATAAGTTTCTTAGCCATATATATATACATATATGTGCATATATATGCATACATATATATATATGCATATATATATAACAGCAGCCTAGAGTCAGCCTGTTAGAAGGAAATAGATCTCTACATTTTTATTTTAAAACTATTATTAAAAACATAAACTTCTAATGTCTTTTTTTAATTAAGTAATTTATTTTAATTGGAGGATAATAACTTTACAATATTGTGGTGGTTTTGTCATACATCAACATGAATTTTAAGAAAATACCTAAAATGCACTTTTCTAGTGATGCAGAATCTTTTCAGAATTAAAAAAAATAAAAACATGTTAATTATAAGTTCCCAGCACGTCAACGTTTCTGCAGATAATGATTATAAACTTAAGACAAGATTAAAACCAAACTACCTTAAGTCTCTGGAGAGTAAACAGTGGCAGGCAGACTCTGGAGAAGCACTGGTACTAGGAAGAGGAGACTCACAGATTGCATTTGCAGAGAATTTATATGGAAATAAACAAGGTAATAAAGAGTGAAAGGATGCCTCTTTTTAGATAGTGTGGTCAGGAAAGACCATTCTGAGGATTCATATTGGAGCTAAGAAGTAATATATAAGACTTAGCCAACTAATAGAATTTCTGGGGAGGAATACTGGAGTCAAAAGAAAGAATGATTGCTGAGGTTCTGGGGCAATGCTTGGCGTGTTCCAGAAGCAAAATGGAGACCCATGGAGCTGAATGCTAGAGATTAAGAGGCAGACTGGTGAGAAATAAAGTTGGAGAGGAAGACAGGAGCCATATCATACATCAAAATGAAAATTACCCAGGGCTTATGTTACACCAGGGATTACATATAGAAATACAAATAAGAAATGATTCTTGCTCTAAGATATCTTCCAATCCAGTGGTAAAATGAAGTTTCTGTATTTGCTGTCAAAGCAACTTGTTGTGGATGGAACCTAGTCAGGTTTATAGTCAATCACCTCCTAGCTCAGAATTAGACAGAGGAAGTCCTCAAAAAGTTTTCTTAAATGGATGGATGACACATGGAGAATGTCCAACTTGATGCTGAAATACCTCACAAGTGATATTTTCTTGGTATTATCACCATACACAGACTCTGAAATAGAGTCTAATTTGATGGCTAAAAACTAAAATGTTATAAATCTGTATATATCTACCCAGTTGGCTTCTGACCATCTTATAATTTTGGGCAGGTTGCATTAACTTCTATTTCCTCATCTATAAAATATTTATAACTGTACTTATCATATTTATATATATATACATACATAGACATATATGACATTTTTCAAACTTCTTTAGCAAAATTAAATAGTTCCAGAAGCAATAATCAGGAGTAGAAGAGATCTAAGGCATCATAACTTGGTGGTCACAGAGGAAGAGTAAGAGGAAAGGAATCTTTTGGTTGTTACAAAGTAGTGTCTTCTGGAATTCTAATTTCTTGCTGTTGTTGTTGTCTACTTATAGTGTTGTATCATTATCCCTTTCTTTCATTGACTTTACATAAAAAATACTCAAGTTTCTTGCATCTCACAAAAGTACTCTTCCTTTAATACTGCATTTCCAACTACTTACCCCTCGTTCCCAAGCTTTCTTTCCTAGTCAAGCCTCCAGAAATAATAAGATAATAGTCGTCAGGTCTACTTTTCCAGCTTCCATTCATTCTCCAATCACTAAGACATATGGCTTTGTTGTCTAAAACTCCCCAGTAAATGCCACATAAAAATGAGATTTGTCTAAAGGCTTTCCTCTAAAGTAGCTAAAGTCTAGGTCCTGATATTAAACATGCTATAGCACAATTATGACAAAGGCATTCATATTTAGGCTTCAGTGCTTTTAATATGATATTCATTGTGTTGTGTGACTCCTATCTGGGGAGCTCAGCCTCTGAGGGCCTAGTTGGTAGCCTAGCCATAGTCTTTGAATCTATTAATTTAATTAATTTTGGTGTAATGGACAAGTCATTATAGAGTATAAAAAAAACGGTTTCAGGTCCTCAGCAGCAAGTAGACTTATTTACTACCTATTTCCAGGTGGAGCTAGAGGTAAAGAACCTGCCTATCACTGAAGGAAACATAAGAGACATGGTCCAATCCCTGGGTCAGGAAGATCCCCTGGAGGAGGGCATGGCAACCCATTCCAGTATTCTTTCCTGGAGAATCCCATGAACAAAGGTGTCTGGTGGGCTATGGTCCACAGGGTCACAAAGAATCAGACACAACTGAAGTGAATTAGCAGGCACGCATGCATGAGATCCAAGTACAATAGAGAAATGTGTGAAGCTTGAAGAGGCCGATGAGTTACAGAGAAAGTCAAGTTGTGATAAGAACGCAAACAGATTTTGCAGGCTGAACAGTTCCATATGTTGATACACTGCCATTTTGAATCTGCTGTGAAATGACAAAATTGAAGAGAAATGAAAGTCATAGGATTAAATAATTTGAGAGAATTTAAGGTTGAGGTAATAGTTGTATATATAAATGCTGAAGATACAGCATTTCTTGTCTCTGCAACATTTTTGACACTAAACATGCTATTTCTCTAAGATATTTGCTGTCTGAAATGTAATTTTTTAAGTAAGCACATCTTTTGTTGTTGTTGTTGTCAATGAAACTATAAGTACCTAAGGACAGGTGCTGATCACCATGCCTTTGGCTTCTGGAAAAATCAAGGTGAACTACGCATCAATCAACTAAGAAAGAAACATTTTCAACCGAGTGAGATTTAATATATTAAGGTTCTCAACCTGATGATCTATAATTTAGAATTTGTTTATATCTGATTTTTTTCCCTTTTTGATCTTACAACTTTGAAGCAGGAATTTAATGATCCCAAATAACTCTAGATGAATAACCATATTTGAAATAAATTTGATTTGAGAAAAATATTGGTTAAGCCTTATTTTTTTTTCCTTAGAGAAACAGGTATTTAGACTGTCAGAGAAGACTAATAATTCTCCTTCAAATTTGTATTAATATCTCACAGAAGAACAAGAGAAGTAATCTTTGTTTATAGAACTTCTTTTGTGTTGGTGGGATGATTCATATCAAAATGCAGTTTCTTTCAGATGTGTCATTATAATGGAGGACTTCATAGTTCTTTTTGTTAAATTACAACACTATAATGTGTGGTGATGTTTTAAGTTTTCTTAATGACAACATAGCTTTGTGAAACATTATTTCTATTAAGAGAATAAATCCATGCATTAGTGAAGTTCATGACACATTTTGAAAATGTAGATGTTATGACTCATGTATATTCTAGTTTAACCTCCAGTTTACAGTTGCATAATTAAATTCCAAGAATAGTTTATTCATCTTCTATACAATGCTAATCCCACAACAAAGTTATAAAGATAGCATTTAGGAGTGGTAGCTCATTTAGTTGATCAAATGACTTGATTTGTAAAGGGCTTTTGGACTAATTTATAAATAAGGAAGCAGACTCCAGAGCCCAAATACTAACTTTACCTGGTGCTAGCACATTATTTAAGAACTAACCTGGAATTTTCTGCTGCCATCTGTAATTGCTAACCATTACTGGACTAGCCTTCATACAGAAACAACCCAAAAAGTAGGGAAAAAATAGAAGTCAATTGTTTTTAGGCATTGGATTGTGGTCCCTAAAAAGAGAGGAAATCAGAGGTGAATACCACAACAGCACAAGCTTGATCTGCGGAAGAAGAGGGAGGTATAGTGTTGGAGCCACAGAAATCCATGGGAGGAGGTTTCCTGGGAATCCTACAATGAGGGCAGGGCTGTGAAAACACAGGGTGAGACTATAAGGAGGTGACCAGGAAGCAGATGCTACAGAGTTGAGAACAGAACAGAAATATTAGCAGTCAAGCAGTGCTGGTAGACACTGGAATTCTGACCCAGATAGAATAGAGAGATTTTAGTGACTCTGTTGTCGGACATGATCATAGGCTTATTTATTTTTTAACTTTGTATTTTTACATCATTACAGATTCATTTGCAGTTGCCAAAAATAATACAAAGATTCTAGAAACTCGACCAGTTTCCCTATTGGTTATAACTACTGTACACTATGACGACTAACGAACTGGATAAAATCTACATATCTTACTCAGATTTCACTAGTTTGCAAGCACTTTTGTGTGTATGGGTGCTTTAGTTCTATGCAATTTTATAACATGTACCAATTAGTTTAACCATTCACCTATTGAAGATCAGCTTCTACTGGACATGCAGACCAGGGACAGGGGTGCCACATAGCCCTGCTTCCAGCTGCCTTATTTAATTCAGAACAGTATTGGACCCCACTGACACTGAAGTGGGTAAACTGGGGCACAATCAGTTTACTCAGTAGATGGCAAAAGATTATCTCTCTGCTCAGCCCTGCAAACACTACATAGGGTCACAGCCTACTTAGAGTGGGGATGGAAAATAAACTCCCTGCTTGCCCACTAAAACTGTGTGGGGTGTAGAGGGGAAGTACTACTCTGTGGGGTGTTATCCCTCGAGGACTAGAATTACAAAGAATTGGGACTCCTCTGGTGGTCCAGTGGCTAAGACTCAGGCTCCCAATGCAGGGGGCCTGGGTTTAATCCTTGATCAGGGAACTAGATCCCACATGCTGCAAATAAGAGCTTGGGTGCTACAAATAAGAAGTCTGCATGCTGCAAAGAAGACTGAAGATTTCATGTGCCACATCTAAAACTGCGACAGCCAAAAGAACAAAATTTAAAAATAAAATAGTAAATTTAAAGAAAAAAAAGGATAAAATCTTTACAAACTAGAGATAGACAAGTATTGCATAACAGACAGGAGACAGCTGCCACTGACAGTGATAACCACTGTACAGTTAAATATATTTAAATTACAAATGATTGCTCTTCTAGCACACTTGTGTTTGCCAAGTGGGAGGGTACGGAGAGAGGGCTGGATTGGGAATTTGGGATTAGTAGATGCAAACAATTATACATGGGCTCCCTGGTGGCTCAGATGATAAAGAATCTGGCTGCAATAAAGGAGACACAAGTTTGGCCCTTGGGTTGGGAAGATCCCCTAGAGAAGGAAATGGCAACCCACTCCAGTATTCTTGCCTGGGAAATCCCATGGAGAGAGGAGCCTGGTGGGCTATATAGTCCATGGAGTTGCAAAGAGTTGGACATGACTGAGTAACTAACACCTCTGGCAAACAATTATACATATGAAGGATAAACAAAATTCTGAGCTTCTCTGGTGGCTCAGGCTGTAAAGAATCTGCCTGCAATGCAGGAGACCTGGGTTCAATCCCTGGGTCAGGAAGATCCTTGAGAATGGAATGGCAGCCCACTCTAGTATTCTGGCCTGGAGAATTCCATGGACAGATGAGTCTGGCGGGCTACAGTTCATGGGGTTGCAAAGAGTCAGACATGGCTAAGTGAATAACACCTTTCATTTTTCAAACAAGGTCCTACAGTATAGCATAGAGAACTATTTTCAATAGCCTATGATAAACCATAAGGAAAGGAATATGTATAACTGAATCACTTTGCTGTATAGCAGAAACTAACACAGTATTGTAAATCAACTATCCAGTTCAGTTCAGTTCAGTTCAGTCGCTCAGTCGTGTCCGACTCTAAATCAACTATACTTCAATAAAATAAAAATTTTAAAAGCTATTGTTCTTTCAATGCAGTATTGTTTGCTCAGTTGTGTCCGACTCTTTGCCACCCCATGGACTGTAGCCTGCCAGGCTCCTTCCCAAGCCAGGGATTGAACCCAGGTCTCGAACTCCCGTCTCCCGCATTGCAGACAGATTCCTTATCATCTGAGCCACCAGGGAAGCCCTCTGCCTTTTAAAGATTCTGTTATAAAATTAAAAATACACATAAAAGATTGGAAGAATAAATATCTATACATATGTATATGTGGCTATACACAAACACACACACACAGAATTGTACCCATAATCCATAAGAAACATTGAAAAACTCAACAATAACCCCGATATTCATTGCAGTGTTATTTACAATAGCCAGGACATGGAAGTAACCTAAATATCCATCTACAGAGGAATAGTTAAAGATGTGGTATAGATATACAGTATTAATAGATGATGATTAGCCAAAAAAAGAACAAAATTGTGCCATTTGTAGAGATGATGAACCTAGAGATGGTCATACAGAGTAAAGTAAGTCAGAAAGAGAAAAACAAATACTGTATATTAATGCATATATGTGAAATATAAAAAAAAACAGTACAGATGAACCTATTTGCAAGACAGAAATAGAGACATAGACACAGAGAATAAATGTATGGGCACCAAGTGGAGAAAGTAGTGGGAATAAATTGGGAGATTGGAATTAATATAAAACACACTACTATGTATAAAATAGATAACTAATGATAACCTGCCGCATAGTACAGGGGAAAGAAAAAAGAAGGTACAAACTGTAGGATATTTATTAGCTTAAAAAATGTGTCCCAATATACAAATATGCAAACAAACAGTATTTGATTCCACTTATGCAAGGTACTTTGTAGAGTCAAATTCAGAGAATCAGAAAGTACATTGGTGGATGCCAGGGGTGGGGGTGGGAGAAATGGGGAGCTAGTGTTTAAAGGGGACAAAGTTTAAGTTTAGGAAAGTGAAACTTTTGAGAGATGGATGATGGTGAGGGTTGCACAAGGTACTGTACTTAGTGCCACTTAACTGTATTGTTAAATGTTTAAAACATTATACTTTATATGGCTTTTACCAAAGTAAATTTTTAAAAACTCAGTAGTAAGAAGACAAAAGAAAGAAAGAAAGAAAGAAAACAATGGGCAGTCTTTGAACACAGATTTCATCAACAGTACTAAGCACAACTGGAACTTCCCTGGTGGCTCAGTGGTAAAACTGTCTCTTGCCAATTCAGGAGACACAAGTTCAATCCCTGAGTCAGAAGATCCCCTGGAGAAGGAAATGACAACCCACTCCAGTATTCTTGCCTGGAGAATTCAGTGGATAGAGTAACCTGGTGGGCTACAGTCCATGGGGTTGCAAAGAGCCAGACACTTTTACAGCTAAACAACAGCAGAGCATGTGGTATAACTGGAATGTTCATCAGTACTGGAAACTATTTTAGTAGTTTTAATCCTAGGCAATTTAGACAAGAGTAATGAAATATAAATTCAAAAAAGAAAAGTCTTATACTAGAACCAATCCTAATTTCCATTAACAGGAGAACAGACAACAAATTGTGGTATATCCCTACAATGGTGTGTTATTCAGCAATAAGAAATAAACCACTAATAAATGCAGTAGTAAGGATGAATGAATCTCAAAAAAACCAGTATACTCTGTGAAAGGAGCCAGGGACAGAAGAGTCCAAATGATATTTTTTCTATTTATATGGAGTTCTGGAATAGCCAGAATTAATCCATAGTGATGTAGCAGATAAGCGATGACCTGAAGTAGAATGGGAGGTGGGTAGGAACATTTTCTGAAGTGATGGAAATGATTCACGTCTTGATAGCTACATTATTTGCCAAAATTTATCAAACTGTAGATTTATAATTTGTGCCTTTTATTTTATGTACATTCAGGTAAATTAAACAAACAAACCTAGTTTAGCACTGCTGCTGCTGCTGCTGCTGCTAAGTCGCTTCAGTCGTGTCCAACTCTGTGCGACCCCATAGACAGCAGCCCACCAGGCTCCGCCATCCCTGGGATTCTCCAGGCAAAAACACTGGAGTGGGTTGCCATTTCCTTCTCCAATGCATGAAAGTGAAAAGTGAAAGTGAAGTCACTGAGTCATGTCCAACTCTCAGCGACCCCATGGATGCAGCCTACCAGGCTCCTCCATCTATGGGAGTTTCCAGGCAAGAGTACTGGGGTGGGGTGCCATTGCCTTCTCCGAGTTTAACACTACTGCCTCTAAAAAACATGATGTCTGTCCTGGGTTTTGTAACTTGAAAAACTTTAGAGTTACAGGGATTCTTGCATATTATTGCAAAGTAAGCTTTTGTTGTACAAAGAAAGACAAATAAACCTTCAAAATATTAAAGTTTCCTCTCTATTCAGAATTTTTTAGAGTGGCACTGAAGATCAGATTCCTTATTTATTATTTAGTGTCATCTCAATGATACAAGGTGGTCCTCCAACAAAGGAGTGCTGTGAAGGATATGGAATATTTGGGGGATTCCCTGGAGTTCCCCTGGGAGAGCTCCATGCTTCCCCTGCAGAGGGCACAGGTTCAGGTTTGATCCCTATTCAGGAAACTAAGATCTCACAAGCCATGCAGCATAGCCAAGAAAAAAGGATATAGAATGTTTTATTATCAATGTTTTACTATAGCAAGTATTCATGCACTAAATTAAAATGGCTTATTGTGGTTCTGTCTCTCTCCCTATTTAAGAAAGAATGAGCTATAGATTTTTACCTTATTTTTCAAAGATTGCCAGTTTTGTGAATGCTAATTAGATTCTTCTGACAAAGAAATTGAATTTTACCTCCAACATGTGCAGCATTAGCTCCTGATCTGGCCCACTCTCTAGCTCATCCTCTCATGCCAATGTCGATCCAGAAAGAAAACACCCACCGTTGCATTCTCATAAATCTCAAAAATCATATTTTTCTTATTATGCATGAGAAACGCACAGATCTCAAAGGTATATAAAATAAGGCAAAAATAACTGAGTGGATTGAGAAGACTGATTTTAAGTGCTTCCTATAATTCAGCCTGATACTGAAGAATTTATTTTTGTATTTTTTAAGGTAAAATGTCATTGCAAACAAAATTTTCTTCATTTCCAGACCATTAGAAATAATAATCACCTTCTCCCTAAGGATGACTCTTTGCCTTTTAAATATAACTGTGATGTTATCATCTATTTTTGATGTAATATTCAGTTTTTCAACCCACCAACAATGCTGTTAGTTAATCCCTCTAATTTATAATATCTAACGGCTTAAAGCTCAACATTCAGAAAATGAAGATCATGGCATCCGGTCCCATCACGTCATGGGAAATAGATGGGGAAACAGTGGAAACAGTGTCAGACTTTATTTTTTCGGGCTCCAAAATCACTGCAGATGGTGATTACAGCCATGAAATTAAAAGACACTTACTCCTTGGAAGAAAAGTTATGACCAACCTAGATAGCATATTCAAAAGCAGAGACATTACTTTGCCGACTAAGGTCCATCTAGTCAAGGCTATGGTTTTTCCAGTAGTCATGTATGGATGTGAGAGTTGGACTGTGAAGAAGGCTGAGCACTGAAGAATTGATGCTTTTGAACTGTGGTTTTGGAGAAGACTCTTGAGAGTCCCTTGGACTGCAAGGAGATCCAGCCAGTCCATTCTGAAGGAGATTGACCCTGGGATTTCTTTGGAAGGAATGATGCTAAAGCTGAAACTCCAGTACTTTGGCCACCTCATGTGAAGAATTGACTCACTGGAAAAGACTTTGATGCTGGGAGGGATTGGGGGCAGGAGGAGAAGGGGACGACCGAGGATGAGATGGCTGGATGGCATCACTGACTCAGTGGACGCGAATCTCAGTGAACTCCGGGAGCTGGTGATGGACAGGGAGGCCTGGTGTGCTCCGATTCATGGGGTCGCAAAGAGTCGGACACGACTGAGCGACTGAACTGAACTGAACTTTACATATAAAAATAATTTCTGGGAATATCTCTCTTAATCAGTAATATTTTTTCTTGACCTGTTACCTCATTCATACAGAAATCTCTACAATAAATAAAAAGAAAATTTAATTAATACTCATTATTTTTACATTTTGACTAATAATACTAAATCTAGCTTAGTTTAAATACTTCATACCCTAAAACATTTTTTTGTTTGTTAGTCACCCAGTCTTGTCTGACACTTTGCAAGCCCATGGCCTGTGACTGCCAGGCTCCTCTGTACATGGAATTCTCCTGACAAGAATACTAGAGTGGGTTGCCATTCCCTTCTGCAGGGGATCTTCCTGACCCAGGGATGGAACCCAGTTCTCCTGTATTGGCAGGCCGATTCTTTACCACTGAGCCACTGGGGATGCCCTCTAATGCTCTATATTCAATCATGAATTTGTTTGACTCTTATTAACACAGTTGTGCTTGTTCACCATTCTAACTTTTGGAAATCCTCTCCTCCTCTTTGGACATCATATTTGCTTAGCTTATTTCCAATTATCTGAGAATACTATTTTGTTTTCTTTTATTGGCTCCACTTTAAACATTCATTATTACCCTTTAGTATTCTGTGAGATTTTATTCTTGGCCTTCTTATATTTCTATGTACACACTTCCTGGGATAATCTTATAAGATTGCTTCTACCAAAACATGGCTAGTGACTCTCAGATCTTTATCTCTTCTTTTGTTCTCTCTCTTGAGCTGCGGATACAATGACTGGATTGGGACATCTCTAAGTCAATCAAATACTAGCAACCAAAACTTAAAACACCAAACATAGTACTCAGTACCTTCATTCTCACTCCAGTCTGTGTCTCCTGCACTCATTGTCCCAGTTATTCATGTCCATGATGATGTCATCCCTGATGCTTCTATGCTCTTCACAGGTGTTATAACATAGCAAAGAAGTCTTATACATTCAGTCGCTAAAACATCACTTATTTCTGTTTACCCCCACTTTGTCCCCACGGCAACTGACTTTATTTAGATTCTTACCACTTCTTTTCTGAATCATAGCAACTTTCCCTTTGAACTTCCTGTGTTCAATATTTCCCCTTTCAAGTCTTTCCCCTGCCTGCTGCTGGAATAATCTGTTTAAATCCCAACCTAAATCTATTGTACCACTAGCTATAAATTTGAAATCCATTGTTTTTCGTATGAGATCCTTCATTATCTACCTTTAAACTACTTCTTCAATTTCATTATCACTACTTATACCTGACATGTCAAACAATTACTTGTTTTGAATATCTTGAATAAACTAGTGTTTTTCTATGTTTGTGTCTTTGTACATATTACTGCCTCATGTTTATATTTCTTCTCGTTATTATTCCACCTGGAGTAATAATATCTATTTACTCCTCTGTACTTGATTAAAATATTTTTTCTTTTAAAACCGTCCCTATGATCTCTAAGACTTTAATATATGCTATCATCAGTCTATCTATCCTCTATTTATTCATTTATCTATCTATCTACACAAGCACATATATGCTCTCTTGTTTACAAAAAAAAAAAAAGAAAATTAAAGCCTTGTTTTCCCTGCTACTTACAAAAAAAAAATTCCTAGAAGAAATTCCCTCCAAAAATAAAACTGAATGAGAAATTTCCATACAATTGTTTAACAGGTCTTCTCAGAATTAGAAGCTAAAGTTTTCTTTCTTTCAAAATACAGATGTAATCAAGCTACCAGCAATATTTTTCACAGAACTAGAACAAACAATTTCAAGATTTGTATGGAAATACAAAAAACCTCAAATAGCCAAAGCAATCTTGAGAAAGAAGAATGGAACTGGAGGAATCAACTTGCCTGACTTCAGGCTCTACTACAAAGCCACAGTCATCAAGACAGTATGGTACTGGCACAAAGACAGAAATATAGATCAATGGAACAAAATAGAAAGCCCAGAGATAAATTCATGCACATATGGACACCTTATCTTTGACAAAGGAGGCAAGAATATACAGTGAAATAAAGACAATCTCTTTAACAAGTGGTGCTGGGAAAACTGGTTAACCACTTGTAAAAGAATGAAACTAGATCACTTTCTAACACCCCACATAAAAATAAACTCAAAATGGATTAAAGATCTAAATGTAAGACCAGAAACTATAAAACTCCTAGAGGAGAACACAGGCAAAACACTCTCCGACATAAACCACAGCAGGATCCTCTATGATCCACCTCCCAGAATTCTGGAAATAAAAGCAAAAATAAACAAATGGGATCTAATTAAAATTAAAAGCTTCTGCACAACAAAGGAAAATATAAGCAAGGTGAAAAGACAGCCTTCGGAATGGGAGAAAATAATAGCAAATGAAGCAACTGACAAACAACTAATCTCAAAAATATACAAGCAACTCCTGCAGCTCAATTCCAGAAAAATAAATGACCCAATCAAAAAATGGGCCAAAGAACTAAATAGACATTTCTCCAAAGAAGACATACGGATGGCTAACAAACACATGAAAAGATGCTCAACATCACTCATTATTAGAGAAATGCAAATCAAAACCACAATGAGGTACCACTTCACACCAGTCAGAATGTCTGCGATCCAAAAATCTGCAAGCAATAAATGCTGGAGAGGGTGTGGAGAAAAGGGAACCCTCCTACACTGTTGGTGGGAATGCAAACTAGTACAGCCACTATGGAGAACAGTGTGGAGATTCCTTAAAAAATTGCAAATAGAACTGCCTTATGACCCAGCAATCCCACTGCTGGGCATACGCACTGAGGAAAGCAGAAGTGAAAGAGACACATGTACCCCAAAGTTCATCGCAGCACTGTTTATAATAGCCAGGACATGGAAACAACCTAGATGTCCATCAGCAGATGAATGGATAAGAAAGCTGTGGTACATATATACAATGGAGTATTACTCAGCCGTTAAAAAGAATACATTTGAATCAGTTCTGATGAGATGGATGAAACTGGAGCCGATTATACAGAGTGAAATAAGCCAGAAAGAAAAACACCAATACAATATACTAACACATATATATGGAATTTAATGATGACCCTGTATGCAAGACAGCAAAAGAGACACAGATGTGTATAGCGGACTTTTGGACTCAGAGGGAGAGGGAGAGGGTGAGATGATTTGGGAGAATGGCATTGAAACATGTATAATATCATGTAAGAATCGAATCGCCAGTCTATGTCCGATGCAGGATACAGCATGCTTGGGGCTGGTACACGGGGATGACCCAGAGAGATGTTATGGGGAGGGAGGTGGGAGGGGAGTTCATGTTTGGGAACGCATGTACACCCGTGGTGGATACATGCCAATGTATGGTAAAACCAATACAGAATTGTAAAGTAAAATAGAGTAAAAATAAAAATTAAAAAAGAAAAAAAAAACAAAATACAGATGTAGTAGTTAGCTAATTTCTATTATAAATTATATCTATGGTAGATTATTTAGATGTGACAGTGTTTGATAACTCATTTTACTTTTCTGGACCTTATTTTTTCTCTTCTTAAAATGAAGTGTTTATACTAGATTTCTAAGTTTGCTTCCAAATAAGAATTCCCCATACATAAAATTAAAACTTAAATCCTCATGTTTTACTCAGAAGAAATTGTTTGCATTAATTCCATCACTCAAGTTATGGTCATTTTTATGTGCATAGATTTGATAGTCAAATGTATACATCTCATACATTCTCAGTATATTTTAATATTTCACTGTACTAAGGCTTTAAAGCTGAGTTTACAACTAAAGAGAAAATACGAATATGGAAATAGCAGCAGATTATATTTCCATCTGTGATGAGATGAATTAAAGTCAGCCCTCTATATACACAGTTGCTCTGGTTTATAAAGCGTGTCTCTGCCTTTAGAAAGATGCCAGCTAAAGGTTAGGTTAGATATTCTATTCTGTGCCACTACTGCAGTTTAACCTCTTCAGACCTTTATTAACTTCTTACATTCCTAGCTAGCTCACTGAAGGCATTGCTTGCTTTCCTGGACTGTGGGCAGGGGGTGGGTGGGGGGGCGAATTAGGAGGCAAAATAGTGTACTGTGAAGACAAGCAAGCTGCAATTCCAAAGGCTGGAATCCTTCTTTTGTCACTGTCATAGGTGTCATCTTGAGTGAGTTCCTATCAGCCTGTGCCTCTGTTCCCACGTGTGGGCAATGAGGTGCACACAGCATCATGTCTTTTGTTTTCTCTAAAGGATGCTGCAACAATAAAAAAGATAACAGGTATGGAAACAACGTGACCTTTTAAAGAAACAAATGCCTTTCATCATTTGGTAAAATATTATTTCATATTGGGGTGTGCATACACACTTATTGCTTTTTATCATTTTTATTTCTTCATACTTATCCAGCTGTAAACTAAAAGGCAGGAATATAGGAACTAGTATCCTTGCTCGTCCTCTGCTTTCAAGGAGACAAACTGTTCTTTCCAATTGCTGTAATATATTTTTGGTGAGGAAGGAGGGAGATGGAGCCCAGACAGATAGAGGTTTGCCAGCGTTATTTTTCTAATTGTTAGAAAAAGGTAATGGATTACGAGTTCTTTTTTCTTGTGACTCATACTCCAGAGAATAAAAGAGATTAAGAAATAATTGTGTTCTGACACTGTCAGTTGGAAAAAAACACCATGCACAGAGCAGCAAACAAAACCCAGGACAAAAAGGTGAGGTAAGTGGTGAATGATCC
The DNA here is from genome assembly GCF_001704415.2 of Capra hircus. Lineage (NCBI taxonomy): Eukaryota > Metazoa > Chordata > Mammalia > Artiodactyla > Bovidae > Capra > Capra hircus. The sequence continues at coordinate 37,124,187 of NC_030828.1, read as the reverse complement.
TTTGGGAATTCTCATAATTACTAAATACTCAAACTCCACTATCCTGTGGCAACTCTTGAAACTGACCTCACTGCAACAGAGAAAAAAGACTAAAAAGACCCTCCAGGGTGAAAGTGGAAAAGATGTAGAGCAATTTCAGATGAGCAAATAAATTTCAGAACAAATTTACTACTTTGAAGTATGCATTTAATCATAGACTTGAGGTAGGCCTTGATAAACATCCTTTGCCGTAACTAGACATTGTGTTAGTACAATTGTGCTCAGGAAGATAAAAAAATCGTACTCATCTACCTCTTGAAGCACTTCATCGTTTTGCTGGTTAACAGTAGAAACATTTAAATACATGAATGCTATTCACTGACAGTGGTGGTAAACACTGCATGGCATAAAACAGAAACCAAAGTCCATGAGGCAACAGAAAACCAGGAGAAGCCCTTTTCTTATTTATACTTGTTTGAAAATATTTTGTTTACCCTCATAACCATATATACTTTCCCAGTATTTCTTGTACAAAGATTCAGGCAGCATTCTTGTTGCATTAAAGTCACAGGCTTAAGGTGCCATCTTTCTACGTGTATTTTTTTCCCCTGATTTTCATGGAAGAGATGAACCTTAGTAGATGTCTTCTGGAAACTGACCCATTAGGAAAACATCTTAGTCAATAAATTGTGGAGGCTCCAAGCTTCTAAATTGTAACAAAGAGTCATATGCGAACATGTTTAGTTGCTCCATCATGTCTGACCCTTTGTGACCCAGGGACTGTAGCCAGCCAGGCTCTTCTGTCCAAGGGGATTCTCCAGGAAAGAATATGGGAGTGGGTTGCCATGCTCTCCTCAAAGAGTCATACACACTTGTCTAATAGAGGATACTTTATCTTTCAGTATCAGATAAGTAAACCATAAGCATGTGATAATACTAATTATTATAAAAACAGAACAATATAGTTTATAGTATTATTATCACATAAAATGTTTTCCAGGGTGAAACCCTAAAATGATGTACTCAAATTTCCTATTTTCATCAAATATCTATCTCTTATAAAATAATATCAAATAAATTACAAAAAAAAAAAATCTCTGAAAATATCCCTGCTTTAGGAAATATTCCCTAAAAAGAGCTGAATAATAAGTAATGGCCTGAACAAATTGTGTACTTATCCTAAGAATGAGTGAAATTTGATGTGAATAAAAATATAGCACAAGTTTCTTTCTTTAATGTTTTACCTTTCATGCTTTTAAAAAATAAATGTGTTCCAGTTATATCTAGAAAAACACAAAATGGAAATTATTACAGAAATTTTGCTTCAGATCATTTTACCATCACCCCAAAATTATATAGTAAATCTAATTCATTAAAAAAATTTTAATTTGCATCATCTTGTGAAAGTTAGGCAGAGCAATGATTTTGAGATCCCACCATTATGCTCTACAACTTCAAGACAGCTGGTGAAATTTGATACATCAGAGAACTGATAAATCTCACTGTCCATACTACTTACTGAACAAACAAGAATATAATTTGGGATTTGGCATTGTGGAGTTCACCAGATGAGGCTAAGACCTAATCTCTACACCTGGGGAAAATTGTGAAAATTCCATGGAAGAATAATATACTTAAGAGACTACCAGTGGGCACTTTCCTGTTGATGTTTCTTGACTACACCGTACCATTTAATACATGACTTGGAGCACAAAGTGATTTCCTTCTGGCTCCATCTTTGGGATAATTTCGTGATCAATAAGATAATGGTTATAAACATATGACAATGGTAGGAAGTTCAAAATTTTCCAGCAATCCTAGAAATGTTCTAAATGTTTTATGCCTCAGAGAAGAAACCTGCCAACCTATCTGTTCTTCAGACTAATTGCTAAGATATATTTCTGGGAAGCACATATATGACCTATGCCTATGGCCCCAAAGTAAAGAACACTGAAAGTATTTACAAATTTTTGGAAGCTATCACCATTAGAACTATCCTCATCCAGACCTATTCCATCTTCAAAGCCATCCTGACCACAGATATGAGTCATAAAACATTTTATATACTTAAGGACATATGCTGTTCTATGATTTAATTCTAAAGTTGTTACATGTATGTGTATGTGTGTGTGTGTGTGTGTGTGTGTATAAGGGTTAGTCTGCTTCTAATCTCTGATGTGCTGTTTCATTTCTCATTATGATAATGTTTTTGCACTATCCCTTGGTTCATCTCTTTGAAGAGTTCCGCTTCCAATTACCATATTATCATTAGACATACTCCTTCCAATTTTCTCAACAAAGTTAACATTATTTTAAGTGAAAGTGCTAGTCTCTTAGTCGTGTCTGACTCTTTGTGACCTCATTGACTACAGTTCACCAGGCTCCTCTGTCTATGGAGTTCTCCAGGCAAGAATACTGGAGTGGGTCGCCATTCCCTTCTCCAGGGGATCTTCCTGATCCAGGGGTCGAACCTATGTCTCCTGCATTGCAGGCAGATTCTTTATCATCTGAGCCACCAGGGAAGCCCCAAGAAAACTGGATTAGGTAGTCATTCTCTTCTCCAGGGATCTTTCCAACCCCGGGACCAAACCCGGATCTCCAGCATTACAGGCATTCTTTACTGTCTGAGTCACCAGGGCAGCCCCTTTATTTATTATATTTTAATTTAATAAATAAAGTAAATACCTAGGTTCAGACTGAATAGGGAAAATATAATCACCAGGACATTTTCTTTCTATGCTGAAGCAAGAATTGTATTTACTGAGGATTTAGTGCCCTGGGACACAGAGGGATTAACTGTACTAATTTGAGGCCTATTCATGAATTATTACACATGTAAAAGGCCCCATGGGGCAGGGTGTGGAAGAAGGGTGTGAGATATCAAATGTACAAGCTGCAAACTTCATTTCCAAGAATGTGGTGATGGTGAAGTAGATCGATTGGCCCCTGGGCTGGACAGCTGGTGTTTGTCAAGTGAAGTAAAATTCAAGCTTTGTTGTCACTCAGACACTCCAAAGGCAAAGCTTACGGCAAAAGCTGAGCTCTGCTAAAGCAGAGATAGGTGCCTACTCCTGAGGTCAAGGAAAGACTCCCCTGTCTGCTCATGTGCAAGAAAGGTTCTTGGGGGCCAAAAAGGGAGGGGATCTTACCCCATAATAAAGGTGGTCATGTACCCATAGGCTTGTACAGAGGGATCCATTGTAGCAAAAAGTTACATACATATCTTAGGGAAGGTCCAAGGACCAGTCAGGTGTGAAGAAAGAAACAAGATAATTGGCCAAATGTAAATAAAGACCTGGAAAGACTATCCTATATAAGTGATTTAAATCACCTTTCTGCAGCACTCCTCCTTACTCAGGTACCTGCACTCCTCTCTGGGTGTGTATTTCTGCCTTTGTTGTCATTCAGTAGCTAAGTCATACTCTGACTTAAACAAACTACTTTTCTGTATACTTTTCTTTTCTTAAATTTTAATTGGAGGCTAATTACTTTACAATATTGTATTGGTTTTGCCATACATCAACATGAATCTGCCACGGGTGTACATGTGTTCCCCATCCTGAACCCCCCTCCCACCTCCCTCCCTGTACCATCCCTCTGGGTCATCCCAGTGCACCAGCCCCAAGCATCCTGTATCCTGCATTGAACCTGGACTGGCAATTCATTTCACATGATATTATACATGTTTTAATGCCATTGAAATGTATGCTTTTCCATACATTATGCAATGTCTCTAATAATAAACTTTGTAGCTATTTTTACAATTTTTTGCCTCCTTGAAATAGTCTTGCTTTCAATTTTGGGGAAGAGCCACAGTCAATTTGCTTCTAGTCTCTAGCCTCTGGTGGTCTAGTGGCTAGGATTCCTAGTTTTCATTTAGCCTACCCAGGCTCAATTCCAGGGCAGGGAACTAAGATCTCTCTTCAGATCTGCTCACTGCTGTCTCTCCCAGGTCAATGGTGATACATAGTTTCACTCTTTCTCCTGTATAATTTTAGTTCAAAAATTTTCATGAAGAATAATCATCATAGCTGCAATCATAGTACTAGGCCACAAATTCTGCTGCATTCTTCCATACCACAAAGTGGAATTTCTGTCAATATTCTAGTGAATTCTTTTTCATAAAAATCTGAACAGATCTTTCAAAACGAAGGCAATCTGACAACATCCTCTTCCTCGAATACAAATATATATCTATACACATACATACACACACACGTGTATATACACACACATATATATCTAAATACTAAAACTGCGGGTCTTATTGAAATGGATCTTAGCTCTGTTATTCAATTGTTTAACCTATTCATAATCGAAGAAATCCTAAGTGTGCCTTGTCTAGGTAACCTTGATGAAGTCCTGAAGTTCTCTGACTCTGTACTTCTTTATCTTTTAAATAGGACTGCAAAAGTCTTACCAATTATCACTCTTTTTAAAAATGAAGTGCTAAGGTGGCTGGCACTCTATAAGCCTGTAATAGGACACCCTTTTAAACTCATCATTAACGTGTGTCCTTAGGGTATGCAGCTTAGGAATTAGCAGTCCTTAATTGGGCTTTATTAGATTTAAAAGAATCCAGTGCTCTCGCCACAGTGGGAACAGCTCAAGTGCAAACCATGGAGTCAGAAGAGTCACAGAGAATGTCAGGAGAAGGACAAAGTAACATTTTCAGGACTCTAGAAATAGAAGTGATTATTTTTCTTGTTTTGAGATCATCAACAGGCTTTAATAATCCCACTACCCAGAATCACATAATCAGCAATTACTTGGGTGACCTAAAAGAACTTTTTGACTTATAAAATAATTTTTTTAAAGTTCATACACATACACAAAACCAAAAACCAACAACTAATAAAGGTCAGACTATTTTTTAAGTGACTGGGCAAATATGTACAGTATTTCTGTGGCTTAAATAATGCAGTTATAAATGTTACAGACAAATTTGGTATTTGTTTAGACATTCCTTAAGTATACAAGAACATAAGAAAAATAACATCTTGGATATAAAATTTGTGGAATATACTGAAAGGCTGAATGTATGGCAGATGGATGCTTAATGATTGGGCCATCAGGGAAGTCCCAATTTTATTTTTAAACTTAAAGCCAAATAACTTTTAACATATATTATTAATAAAATTTTCATTGAGAAATCTTTAAATTAGTTTAAATATTATTTCTCTCCACATTGTTTCTATTCTGTATTCCATCCACTATGCCTTCAACTTTCCTCTCCTTTTCTCTTCCATAAAATATTTAATAACTGGCAAAAACACACCAAGCAATACAGTAGATGACAAAAAGAATTGTTCTACTTATCTCTTGCTGGATAACAAATTAGCCCAAACTTAACGGCCTACAAAAACAAATATTGTATCAGTGTTTCTGAGAATCAGAAATATAAGAGCAATTTACTGGGTGGTTCTGGTTTGGAGTTTCTCATGATGTCAGAGTCAAGATATTAGCTGGAGCTTCAGTCACTTTAAGGTTTACCTGGACTAGATGATGCCCTCCCAAGTTGGCTCAATTATATAGCCACTGGCTAAAGACTTTAGTTTCTCACAGGTTATTGTGGACTTTATATAGTTGCTGGAATGTCTTTACAACATGCCAGATAGTTTATCCAGTGCATGCAAGAATTTTAAGGATCAAAATAATATTGGCAAAATTACCGCCAATTTAGCCCATTCCTTTCAGTCCAAGATGACATTTTTTTCACCAAAATAATTCTTTTAAAACAGGATCTTCTTCTGTTACTATTTTTAAATGTTTATTTGTTTTTAAAAAACATTTATTTATTTTAAAATGTTTTAAAATTGAAACATGTATAATATCATATATGAAATGACTTGCCAGTCCAGGTTTGATGCATGATACTGGATGCTTGGGGCTGGTGCACTGAGATGACCCAGAGAGATGGTACGGGGAGGGAGGAGCGAGGGGGGTTCAGGATGGGGAACACATGTATACCTGTGGTGGATTCATGTTGATGTATGGCAAAACCAATACAATATTGTAAAGTAATTAACCTCCAGTTAAAATAAATAAATTTATATTAAAAATATAATTTTTAAAGTATTTATGTATCTTAGTTGGGGCATGCAGTATCTTTTTAGTTGGAGCATTCAGACTCATAGTTGTGGATCTCTTGTTAATCTTCATGTGGCAAAGGTCACACTGACAAGTCTCTTTTGACATATGCCCTTTTCTATTTTAGATTTTTGTTGCTGGGTAACTTCCTTAAGCTCCTTAGTGCCTCTACTATTTGATTTAGAGGAACTGTGAGGCAAACCTTTAAAATCTTTCGAGGAGCTTTTTTATGACTGAATGGTATTCTGAGGCTTCTCCTCAGAGTTTTATGAGATCTTAACAAAGATTTTACAGTCCCAATCTTGACTTTATCTGTACAGCAGGTTTTCTTGTCAGTGTTCGCTATCTGGAGTGGTTGAGAATTTTCAAAACAATCAAATCTTGCTTCTCTATGTTTAACAATACTTAACATTAGTTCATCTCTCTCTTCTCACAGTTTGCCGTAAGCATCAAAAAGAAATCAGATGACATCTTCCAACATTTCTTCTGGAAATTTCTAAAGCTAAATATCCAGGTTCATTAGGTGCATTTTTTACTTTCTATATTTTTTGCAGGAATCATTGTTGCTTACCTATTCATTTCTACATCGAAGAACCCTTTCTTCCAGGTTCCAGTATTATATTAATAGCTTTATTTTTAGCCCTCACACATAGCTTTCTGAATTGTCATCATTCTTCTACATAGATTTTTCAAGCTTTTAAAACCTTCAACATTTTCCTTTTCAAAATCTTGCTAGTTTTATCCACTGGCTAGTTCCAAAGAGATTCTACATCTCTGTCATGGCAGTATGAAGAAATACTTCCAGCTACTAAATTTTGTGTTCATTATGACCTAGTCTTGGAAGTTATCCTCTGTGATTTCCACTATATTCTGTTTGTTAGAAAGAGTCATAAAGTACAGCCCACTCTAAAGGAAAGGGGATCTAAACACAATCTTTGGAAGGAGGAGTGCTAAAGTATTTGATTTGTGGCTATATAATAAAACACTACAGGGAGAAAAAAATGAATAAGACACATCATTTTAAAGCTTTTATAACTAGTAAAAGTAACAAATACATAAAAGAAGCATGATAGAACATAAAATATACTTGAATAGATTTATGGGAAATATTTTTAAGATACAGAGGAAGGAATATTATATGTAGCTTGAATGAGTTTGTAAACTTTAAGGATGAATAGCAATTCACAATTCAGAGAAATGGGAAATGGTATTTTATGCAAAGAGAACAGCATGAGAGTTCAGAGATGAACTCTGGGAAGTTTGAACATGGGAATGTTGAACATGGAAACATGGGAAGTTTGCGGAATGGTACTAGTGGTCCGTCAGAGATAGCTCAGAAGAATGAAAGTGGTAAGGAGTTGCAGGATATGGTGTTAGCTGGTTTCCAATTGTTAAAAGAATTATACACTATGATAAGGAGTTTGAACACAGAATCCAAAGAAGATTGATTTTACAAGCATGACATTTCTTTGAGGCTTCTTCTCTTAATGTGAAAATCATATGGCATTTCACGCTATTCTATAATAAATCAGTATTTTTTTTATTTAAAGAGTATATCCAACTTTTAAGTAAAATTACCATTCCCGGAATAGGTGCAATTGTCTATGATCTGGCTTCACATACCGTTTACATATTACAGGGCAATCTTATAGCAAGCCACAGTAAAGCTGCTACCCATGCCACAGAGAGTCAGCAAGGCTAAAACAGAAGGTATTTTTAAAAGGGTATCATAGTAAGATCTACATTTGAGAAAGTTAACTCTGGGGATAATAATGACTACAATCTGCATCTGGAGAAATTGGGAAGGGCAAATTGAAAGTTACTGTAAAAGCTGATTGATGCTTGAACAATAAGTGTAACCTGAGAAAAGCAACAGCTTCAAGGGAGTTACAAAATAAGGGACTGCTTCCTGAAATTAACTGAATTATTTATACTTCATAAAATGTTTGTTTTCAAACAACTGGCTGAGATAACCATGTGCATAGAATGTGTTTCTCTTGGGGAGCCACTCATTCATTTCTTGGTCCATCTTGTAACAATAGACAGTCAGAGCACATCCTACTCCAGAGATTCTGCTTCATTTTTCACTAATGACTAGCTATTTCCATAGCAAGTTTGAAAGAAGTCTAATTAAATGACCTTATCTTTATTTATTTATTTAGCCAGGAAAAATAAAGGGTGTAATTTGTCATTTTAAAGTTGTTGTATTAAAGAGGCCAAAAATTAGTTCAGAGATGAGATGCTGCGCTTATAGACTCCTAATCCATCAAAATCTTAATTCATGAGTTAATTTTCACAGAAAAGGAATTAATTTATGTGGCTAACATTCTACTTTCAAAGGAAAAGGTAAGTTTTTCCAAATAAAGTTAAATTATAGATTATGTTAAAAAACTAGCTCTGTGTATATCTCTATAACTTTTACTTTGGCAGATCACTTCTGGCCCTGGAAGAACTCAAGAAGAAAAAAAAATCTGCTTCTCAATCCATCCCACACACCCACTTTCTGATGTGATGGAGCAAAAAACAAACAAACTCCCCAGGGGGGGGAAAAAAAACCACAGAATAACTGCTACCTAAATCCTGTTTTTTAAGAGGGTGATATAAATCATGTATACTGATTTACAGAAGACGCAGATGTTTAAATGCCTTACTTATCTTCCATTAACAGTCAATTAGCCTGAAGAGAAAACTTCTAGCGGAAGGTGTGGGAGGAATTGTTAGAATGCTTACTGGAGGCAGATCAAAAAGTAATAACGATATCTATGCCAGGATGCCTCCTACTCCCCAAATCCCCATGAAATTTCAGCAATCCCTGAGTTAAGCAAATGTAATTCTGTATGCTTAAAACAGAGAGAAGGAAAAGGGAAAAAAAAAAAAATGAACCCTTAGAACTAGTTATTCAGAAAGAATTCACTTGGGGAGGAAGAAGTAACTTTAAATATTTCAGAATGGAAAATGAAACTAAGCCAGAGAAAGGTCTTTATGTTAGTGGTTTCATGAAACTGTAATTCAGTTTAGTTCAGTCGCTCAGTCGTGTCTGACTCTTTGCGACCCCATGGACTGCAGCATGCCAGGCCTCCCTATCCATCACCAACTCCCAGAGCTTGCTCAAACTCATGTCCATCAAGTCAGGGATGCTATCCAACCATCTCATCTTCTGTCATCCCCTTTTCCTCCCACCTTCAATCTTTCCCAGCATCAGGGTCTTTTCCAATGAGTCAGCACTTCACATCAGGTGGCCAAAATATGGAGTTTCAGCTTCAACATCAGTCCTTCCAATAAACACCCAGGACAGATCTCCTTTAGGATGGACTGGTTGGATCTTCTTGCAGTCTAAGGGACTCTCAAGAGTTTTTGCCAACATAATTCAAAAGCATCAATTCTTTGGCATTCAGCTTTCTTTATGGTCCAGCTCTCACATCCATACATGACTACTGGAAGAAACATAGCCTTGACAAGACAGACTTTGGTTGGCAAAGTAATGTCTCTGCTTTTTAACATGTTGTCTCGGTTGGTCATAACTTTCCTTCCAAGGAGTAAGCGTCTTTTAATTTCATGGCTTCAATCACTATCTGAGTGATTTTGGAGCCCCCAAAATAAAGTCAGTCACTGTTTCCCCATTTATTTGCCATGAAGTGATGGGACCAGTTGCCATGATCTTAGTTTTCTGAATGTTGAGCTTTAAGCCAAGTTTTCCACTCTCCTCTTTCACTTTCATCAAGAGGCTCTTTAGTTCTTCTTCACTTTCTGCCATAAGGGTGGTATTAGCTGCATATCTGAGGTTATTAATATTTCTCCTGGCAATCTTGATTCCAGCCTGAGCTTCATCCAGCCCAGCATTTCTCATGATGTACTCTGCATATAAATTAAATAAGCAGGGTGACAATATACAGCCTTGACATACTCCTTTTCCTATTTGCAACCAGTTTGTTGTTCCATGTCTAATTCTAACTGTTGCTTCCTGACCTGCATACAGGTTTCTCAAGAGGCAGGTCAGGTGGTCTGGTATTCTCATCTCTTTCAGAGTTTTCCACAATTTATTGTGACCCACACAGTCAAAGGCTTTGGCGTAGTCAATAAAGCAGAAATAGATGTTTTTCTGGAACTTCTTTGCTTTTTCAATGATCCAGTGGATGTTGGCAATTTGATCTCTGGTTCTGTGCCTTTTCTAAAACCAGCTTGAACATCTGGAAGTTCACAGCTCATGTATTTCTGAGGCCTGGCTTAAAGAATTTTGAGCATTAATTTACTAGTATGTGAGATGAGTGCAACTGTGCAGTAGTTTGAGCATTCATTAGCATTTCCATTTTTGGGGATTGGAATGAAAACTGACCTTTTCCAGTCTTGTGGCCACTGCTGAGTTTTCCAACTTTGCTAACATACTGAGTGCAGCACTTTCACAGCATCATCTTTCAGGATTTGAAATAGCTCAACTGGGATTCCATCAACTCCACTAGCTTTTTCGTAGTGATGCTTCCTAAGGTCCTGTTGACTTCACATTCCAGGATGTCTGGCTCTAGGTGAGTGATCACACCATCATGATTATCTTGGTCATGAAGATCTTTTTTGTACAGTTCTTCTGTGTATTCTTGACACCTCTTCTTAATATCTTCTTATCTTCTCCTTCTGTAAGGTCCATATCATTTCTGTCCGTTATCGAGCCCATCTTTGCATGAAATATTCCCTTGGGTCTCTAGTTTTCTTGAAGAGATCTCTAGTCTTTCCCATTCTATTATTTTCCTCTATTTCTTTGCATTGATTGCTGAGGAAGGCTTCCTTATCTCTCTTTGCTATTCTTTGGAACTCTGCATTTAAATGGGTATATCTTTCCTTTTCTCTTTTGCTTTTCACTTCTCTTCTTCTCACAGCTATTTGTAAGTCCTCCTCAGACAGCAATTTTGCTTTATTGCATTTCTTTTTCTTTGGGATGGTCTTGATCCCTGTCTCCTGTACAATGTCACAAATTTCTGTCCATAGTTCATCAGGTGCTCTATCAGATTTAGTCCCTTAAATCTGTTTTTCACTTCCACTGTATAATCATAAGAGATTTAATTTAGGTCATACCTGGTGGCCAAAATATTGGAGTTTTAGCTTCAGCATCAGTCCTTCCAATCAATATTCAGGACTGATCTCCTTTAGGATTGAATGGTTGGATCTTCTTGCAGTCCAAGGAACTCTCAAGAGTCTTCTCCAAAACCACAGTTCAAAAGCCTCACTTCTTCAGTGCTCTGCTTTCTTTATAGGCCAACTCTCACATCTACCTGAAAAATCATAGCTTTGACTAGATGGACCTTTGTTGGTAAAGTAATGTCTTTGCTTTTTAATATGCTGTCTAGTTTACTCATAGCTTTTCTTCCAAGGAGCAAGCATCTTTTAATTTCATGGCTACAATCACCATCTTCAGTGATTTTGGATCCCCCCCCAAAAAATGTCACTGTTTCCATTGTTTCGCCATCTATATGGCATGAAGTGATGGGACTCGAAGCCATGACCTTAGTTTTCTGAATGTTGAGTTGTAGCCAACATTTTCACTCTCCTCTTTCACTTTCATCAAGAGACTCTTTGGGTCTTCTTTGAATTCTGCATAAGGGTGGTGTCATCTGCATATCTGAGGTTATTGATATTTCTCCCAGCAATCTTGATTTCAGCCTGTGTTTCATTCAGCCCAGCATTTTGCATGATGTACTCTGCACATAAGTTAAATAAGCAGCGTGGCAGACAATATACAGCCTTCACATACTCCTTTCATGATTTGGAACCAGTCTGTTGTTGCATGTCCTGTTCTAACTGTTGCTTCTTGATATGCATACAGATTTCTCAGAAGGCAGGTCAGGTGGTCTGGAATTCCCATCTCTTTAAGAGTTTTCATTATCTTCATTACATCCACCATAGTTTGCTCTCATGTTAATCAACAGGGAGGGTACACAACCCTACCCATCAACAGAAAATTGGATTAAAGATTTGCTGAGCATGGCCCTGCCCAACAGAATAAGACCCAGTTTTAAAATCAGTCTCTCCCATCAGGAACTTCCATAAGCCTCTATCCTTATCCAACAGACGACAGACAGAATGAAAGCCACAATCACAGAAAACTAACCAAACTGATCACATAGACCACAGTCTTTTCTAACTCAATGAAATTATGAGCCATGCTATGTAGGGCCACCCAAGATGGATGGGTCATGGTGGAGAGTTCTGACAAAGTGCGGTCCATTGGAGAAGGGAATGGCAACCCACTTCAATATTCTTGCCTTGAGAACCATTGAACAGTATGAAAAGGCAAAAAGACACTGAAAGATAAACTCCCCAGGTCGGTAGGTGCCCAATATGCTACTGGAGAAGAGTGGAGACATCACTCCAGAAAGAAATGAAGAGATACAGCAAAAGCAAAAGCAACACCCAGTTGTGGATGTGACTAATGATGGAAGTGAAACCCAATGCTCTAAGAGGAATATTGCATAGGAACCTGGAATGTTAGGTCCATGAATCAAGATAAACTGGAAATGGCCAAACAGGAGGTGGCAAGAGTGAACATCAACATTTTAAGAATCAGTGAACTAACATGGACTGGAATGGGTGAATTTAACTCAGATGACCATTCTATCTACTACTGCCCCATTCTATCTACTACTGCCCTTAGAAGAAATGGAGTAGCTCTCATAGTCAACAAAAGAATCCGAAATGCAATACTTGGATATAATTTCAAAAATGACACAATGATCTCTGTTCATTTCCAAGGCAAACCATTCACTATCACAGTATTCCAGGTTTATGCCCTGACCAGTATGCTAAATAAGCTGAAATTGAACAGTTCTATGAAGTCCTACAAGACATTCTAGAACTAACACTCAAAAGAGATGTCCTTTTCATTATAGGGGACTGGAATGCAAATAGGAAGTCAAGAAACACCTGGAGCAACAGGCAGATTTGGCCTTGGAATACGGAATGAGGCAGGGCAAAGGCTCATAGAGTTTTGCCAAGAGAACGCACTGGTCATAGCAAACACCCTCTTCCACCAACACAAGAGAAGACTCTACACATGGACATCACCAGATGGGCAACACTGAAATCAGATTGATTATATTCTTTGCAGCCAAAGGTGGAGAAGCTCTACACAGTCAGCAAAAGCAAGACCAGGAGCTGACTGTGGCTCAGATCATGAACTCCTTCTTGATAAATTCAGACTTAAATTGAAGAAAGTAGGGAAAACCACTAGACCATTCAGGTATGACCTAAATCAAATCCCTTAAGATTATACAGTCAAAGTGACAAACAGATTCAAGGGATTAGAACTGACAGACAGAGTGCCTGAAGAACTATGGATGGAGGTTCCTGACATTGTATAGGAGACAAGAATCAAGACCATCCCCAAGAAAAAGAAATGCAAAAAGGCAAAATGGTTGTCTGAGGAGGCCTTCAGATAGCTGAGGAAAGAAGAGAAGCTACAGGCAAAGGAGAAAAGGAATGATATACCCATTTGAATGCAGAATTCCAAAGAATAGCAAGGAGAGATAAGAAAGTTTGAAGTGAACAATGCAAAGAATTAGAGGAAAACAATAAAATGGGAAAGACTAGATATCTCTTCCAGAAAATTAGAGATACCAAGGGAACATTTCGTACAAAGATGGGCACAATAAAGGACAGAAATGTTATGGGCAAAAGAGAAGCAGGAGATATTAAGAATAGGTGGCTAAAATACCCAGGATAATATACAAAAATGATCTTCATGACCCAGATAACCACAATGGTGTGATCATTCACCTAGAGCCAGACATCTGGGAATATGAAGTCAAGTGAGCCTTAGGAAGCATCACTACGAACAAAGCTAGGGGAGGTGATGGAATTCCAGTTGAGCTATTTCAAATCCTGAAAGATGATGCTGTGAAAGTGCTGCACTCAGTATGCCAGCAAATTTGGAAAATTCAACTGGCCACAGACTGGAAAAAGTCAGTTCTCATTCCAATCCCAGAGAAAGCCAATGCCACAGACTTCAAACTACCACACAATTGCACTCATCTCACACTCTAGTAAAGTAATGCAAAATTCTCCAAGCCAGGCCTCAGCAATACATGAGCCATGAACTTCCAGATGTTCAAGCTGGATTTAGAAAAGGCAGAGGAATCAGAGATCAAATTGCCAACATCTGTTGGATTATCAAAAAGGCAGGAGAGTTCCAGAAAAGCATCTACTTCTGCTTCATTGACTACACTAAAGCCTTTGACTGTGTAGAAAATTATAAAGTTATTAAACTGTAATTAGAGGTAGAAAAATAGTTCTTTCCTTTAAAAACTTTTCAGGAAGGTAGAATGTGACCATTAATAACGAAGACGTGCCAACAGGTACATTGGAGGCTTTCCCCTAGAATTCCACCTCAACACAGTTTATACTTTGTAGTGAGCACAGGAAATGTGGTTCAGGAAAGAAAAGAGGAATTCACATTTTACTAAGGTTATCATGGGCTTCCCTGGTTGCTCAGATGGTAAATTATCCACCTGCAATGTGGGAGACCTGAGTTTGATCCCTGGAAGATCCCCTGGAGAAAGGAATGGCTACTCACTCCAGTATTTTTGCCTGGAGAATTCCATGGACAGATGAGCATGATGTGCTACAGTCCATGGGGTAGCAAATTGTCAGAGATGACTGAGTGACTTTCACTCACTAAGGTTATAAATTCAACTTTCCACATAAGATGGGGTTTCCCAAATAGTAGATCAGGATATATCTTTAGTTACAGAATTTGTATACCTGATAATAACTTTCACAAACTGACATTGTCCTCCTACCCCTACACCAGAACATTACTTGCTAGAAGTTTGGCGAGTAAAGTCGGGGAAGAGCTCTAGCTCTGGAGAGGTTAGAAAGCCAGAAGAATGTTCTTCAAGCTATGAGCATGCTAAGTTGCTTCAGTCATGTCCTACTCTTTGTGACCCCACAGACTGTAGCCCACCCAGGCTCCTCTGTCCATGGGATTCTCCAGGCAAGAATACTGGAGTGAGTTTCTATGTACTGCATAAGGGGATCTTTCTGACCTGGGGATCGAACCTGCATCTTTTACCTATCCTGCACTGGCAGATAGGTTCTTTATCACTAGCGCCACCTGGCAAGCCCTCTTTAAGCTATGTAGGATCTTAAATGAACTGCTGACAACTCTGAAAGATTTATTTTGAAAAATTATAGATGCACAGAAAGTTGCAGTGGAATGTAAAAGAGGGTCCAATTTACCACATATCCAACACTCTCTGTGTTGATATCTTATATAATAACAGCACAATACCAAAATCAGGCAACTATTACTGGTTCAATTCAGAGTTTATTCATATTTCATCAGCTATACATGTACTCATTTGGGTGTGTATGTGTAAATTTCCATGCAATTTTATGATATATTTTCTTGTAACTGCCACCACAATCAAGATATAGAATTCTACCATCACATAGGGCTCCCTTGTGTTAATCTTTATAGCTACATTCACTCCCACCTTTTAATAAACTCTGCCTACCACTAATCTTTTCTCTATCTCTATTGTTTCATTATTTCGAGAACAATATACTGGTTAGACTTTTAAGAAACCTATACATAGGGTCTTTCCTGGTGGCCCAGTGTTTAAGAATCTACCTTCCAAAAAAAAAAAGAATCTACCTTCCAATGGAGGGGACAGGGGTTCAATCTCCAACCTGGGAACTAAGATCCCACAAGCTGGGGGGCAACTAAGCCCTAGTGCCACAATGCAAAATCTCACATGCTACAACAAAGATCCAATTCAGTCAAATTAATTAATTAAAAAACTGTTATATGGAATATTATATATGTATTTTTAAAAATATATTCACTATATACCAAAGTTTGATGTTTGGTTATAGTTTTTCACTCTGGATAATTTCTTTAAGGTTTATCCAAGTTGTTGCATGTATCAGTGTATTTTCCCTTTTAACTGCTGAGTAGTATTCCATTAAATTGGTATGTTACAGATTGTTTAACACACTGAAGGATATTTAGGTACTTTCCAGTTTGGGCCTATTACAAATGAAGTGCTACGAGCACAGGTATACATGTATCTTTGTGACTATAAGTTCTCATTTTTCTGGAATAAATGCCCAAGAATACAATTGCTAGGTCCTATGTAGTGTCCATGGAGAAGGCAATGGCACCCCACTCCAGTACTCTTGCCTGGAAAATCCCATGGACAGAAGAGCCTGGTAGGCTGCAGTCCATGGGGTCGCTAAGAGTCGGACATGACTGAGCAACTTCACTTTCACTTTTCACTTTCTTGCATTGGAGGAGGAAATGGCAACCCACTCCAGTGTTCTTGCCTGGAGAACCCCAGGGACGGGGGAGCCTGGGGGGCTGCCATCTGTGGGGTCGCACAGAGTCGGACACGACTGAAGCGACTTAGGAGCAGCAGCAGCAGCATGTAGTGTCCATTTTTAGATTTAAAAGAAACTGCTCAATCAGAATAACTGTGCCATTTTACATCCATACCAGCAATTATGAATAATCTAGTCTCTCCAAATCCTTACTGTATTTGATTTTTTTTTCTTAATTTTAGTCACTGGATAGATGTGTAGTATTATCTCATTGTGATTTAATTGCATTTTCCTAGAATGGCTAATGATTTTGAACAACATTTTCACATACTTATTAGATGTCTATACATCTTCTTCAGTGAAATATTTTCTAACTGGATTATTTGGTTTTTAAACACTGACTTTTGAAGGTTTTTCAGGTAGTCTAGGTAAAACCCTCTATTGAATATGTAATCTGCAAAATTATTTTTCCCCAGTCTGTAAATTTTATTTTCATTTTCTTAAGGGGAAAATGTTTCTATATTTCATGAGGCTCAATTTATTAAGTTCTCTTTATGAATGTGTTTTTGGTATCAAATTTGAGAAATCTTCACTTGGTTCTAGGTTGTAAAGATTTTCTTTTTTACCTCTAAAATCTCATACTTCTATACTTAAATCTGTTATCCATTTTGTGCTGTTTTATTAAGATGAGAGACATAGGTAGAAGTTTTTTGTTGTTGTTGTTTGTTTGTTTTTTAATATCTTTGGATGTAAAATTGCTCCAGAACAATTTTTCCTCCATTGAATTGCTTGTGTAACTTTGTCAGAAATCAATTGAGTATACTTGTGTGGATCTATTTCTGGTTACTCTATCTGGTTCCATTGGTCTATGTGACATTCTCTGTAACAGTATTACAATGTCTGTTTTACTCTACTGTACAACTACTTTAACTATTCAGTGAGTCTAAACAGTAGAAGAGTAATTTCTTTCAATTTATATTTCTTTTCCAAAATTGCTTTCAGTACTCTCAGGCCTTTCCAATATACATTTTAGAATAAGTTCATCTATGTGTGCAAAAACCTTGCTGGGAATTTGATAGGACCTGCATTAAATTTATATATGCTAGGTTGAATCCTCCAATTCTTGAGCATGATATGTATTTCCATTTACTTTGGTCTTCTTTTACTTCTTTCATCAACATTTTATATATTGCAGCCTATAGCTCTTGTATATGTTTGTTAGATATATGTCTAAGCATTTTGTATTCTTTGGAGCATTTATAAATGGTACTGCATTCTAATGTAAGTTTGATATGTCCCTTGTTAATATATAGAAATGCAATTATTTTATGTGCATGCATGTGTATTTTGTATTCAGCCACCTTGTTGAAACTACTTATACAAGCTTTTTTTGTTGTTGTTAAGATGACTTTTTCTATCTAGGCAACCATGTCATCTGCAAATAAGCATAGTTGTGCTTTTGCATTAACAAACTGACATTATTTCCTTTTCCCTCCTAATTGTATAGGCTAGAACTCTCAATCCCATGTAGAATAAGGGCAATAAGAATGGACATCTTTACAATCTTCACAATCTCACAGGGAAAGCAGCCAGTCTGTCACTACTACCTATGATGTCAGCTGTAGATTTTATTTATAGATGCATTTATAAAGTTGAGGAAGTTTCCCTCTTCCTAGTTTCCTGATATATATATTTTTATCATTAATGGTATTGGTTTTTCTCAAATATGTTTTCTGTATCAATTGATATGATCATACAATTTTCTTATCCTATTAATATGATAGATTACATTTATAGAGTATGATATATTAAAAAAATTTCACTTCATTGCTATGTAGAATTTTTTTTTCTCTATTTTGCTGGATTTAATTTTCTAATATTTTGTTGGTGATTTTTATATCTAGGTTTATGAGAGATTTTGATCTGGAGGGTAATGCTTGCCCCAGAAATTGAGTTTGGAAGTGTTTAGTTAATTTTATATAGACTTTCCAACCCGTCATCTTCTAAATGAAAATAAGATTCATGATCTTTCCCTATCTGTAAAATAAACTTTAAAGTTAATTAGAATAAACATTAAAATAGTGTTTTAAATTTTTTTAATAAAAAATTAAAATAGCATTAAAAGGGTTAAATGAGGACCTTGAATAGAGAAAATGCTCAATGAATGGAAACTAGAGCTGTTTATATTGATCTAATACCCAAAATAGAGAGGGAAAGCTGAAACTCAACAGTGTCCCTCCTTTCTGTACTCTGCTTTAGAGCTTCCTCCAAACTTCATGCTATATTTGCTTACAGGCTTTACTCATGATAATGTCAGAGAGAAATAAAAATTTTCTCTGTCTTTCTAGGTTGTTTTAGCTGCTCTAAGAATTAAATTGACATGAGACAGATTAACAGCAGTAAATCAAATCTAATTTCATAACTATAGGAGCACCACATACATGAGAGTTTGCAAAACAGAAGGTAAAATAAGGTATATATACTATCCTGAGCTAAGGAATGGGATGGAGGCCTGTGGCTTCCAAGAATAGGAGGTTATTCACAGATGTTTGGTAATTAAATGTTTGTCCCACAATATAAAGATTGGGCCACTTAGATAAAATTTATCTCTGGTAACAACATTTTAGGGGGGGAAATCCACAATTTAAATTGTTTTAAGTAGTTAATGAAGGGGCAGTAGTTTTCTTAAGCCATGGTCTCCATTGCCTTTAGCTCAACATAATCCATATGCCAAAATGGCACAGTTAGGGGAGGCCTGTTCTGAAACACTACAATTAACCATCATACTACATCACAGTCTCCACCGCTCCCTGTTAATACCACAATTAGGGGTTCAAAAAAATTAAAGAGTAGAAAATTTCTGGCAAAAAAGATACATAAATCTAATGTAGAACACCAAGATAAACTAGCCAATACTAAGAGGATTCACATGAGAATGAGGAGGTGGTATATGGGCCTGCTGGGGTAAAGCAGTTGGAGATTCATTCCCTGTGGACTGAAACTCCAAAGTATCAATAGCAGGATGATGGAGAGAGGAGGCCAGACCAAGTATTTCTCATTCTCAAAGTCAGGAGACCTCCCTGATTACACATGCACAGAAAGGCTCCTTGGAGGTCAAGAGGGGAGTGATGCTTATTATGCCCAGAATCTGAGTCCCCAAAACTGAGAGAATAAGATGTCCACAGCAATGCAAAAGCATAAAGGGGTTTATTACTAGCTTGAGCCAGGGCCCAGGTTTTATCCAGCACAATGGAATCCGACAAGGGCCCCAAGCTCAGAATCACATATACTTTTATACAGATGGTTCTTTGTTTCTGTAACAGCATAGCTGATTGGTTAAACCGTATGCATGCATGGGACTTTTAAACCTCGCATCCCTATCTGGATTGGCTCGGGTCTGGCAAGGGCGGGGGCTAGAGGGATTTTCCTGATTGGTTTAGCTACACTGCCTGCGGGAGTTCCCAGAGCCTCAGTTTTTCTCAGGCCTAGCCTGCCCCTTAGAGCCTGTCCTGGCTTCAGTTTGGTCCTAACAATGCTAAGTGATGTTCTACCCATAGGCCCCTTTGGTGAAATCCATCTTGGCTAAGAGATGCATGTGCACACATGGGAGGACCCTGAGATATTATAAATGTGGACTCTGAACCAGGCAAATGAGAATGACTGGCCAAAGGAAACCAGGAAGAAATATCCCATAAAAACAATTCAAAATACCACAAGGGTATGACTCAACAACTCTCTGAGTCTGCCTATGTGTCTATCCATAAGTACTGTACTCTTTTTTTCCTCCTAATGCATACTTCACTTGTTTGACTACTTTCTGTCTTTGTGTAAATTCTTTTTCTGCAAAGTTGAAGGGCCAGGGCTCGATCACTGACCCCTGGTCTGGTGGTCAGGATTTGATGTTGTTATCACCGTGACCTGACCTCAGTCTCTGTCCAGGAACCAAAAACCTTGCTTCATGCTGCTGCAGGCTGAGGCTATCCATGACTGAGAACTACTCACATTAGGAAGACAATGTAAACCAAGAATGAATAGTATTGCTCAGCACCCAGCTCTAAGTCATTGGCCACTGTAGTTACTGACCCACAGTGTACTTTGAGAGGAATTTGGGAAGAGAAACAGGATGAGGAGCACTGTGTTTTGGGAGAATAGGCCCCTTAGATGTGTATCTCAGGAAGAATTTTAATAAACCCAGATTCTTGCATCTTTCCATACAAACAAAAGCACTAAAATCATTAAGTTGAGTTAATCTGTTCTTTGCGAATAGCAGTCATCTTTTACCAAGATGTATGTTTGATTGTATGTATTCTATTGCCAAAAAATCATATATAAACTAGGCTTCTCCCTCTTCCTCTTTGGAGCACTTTCTTTAGGACTACTGAGAGACTGTGTCTCAGGCTATAGTCCTCAGTAAGGTCCCTGAATACAACTTAAATCCACAACTTTTGTGTTGCTCATTTTTCTTTAGATCAACAGCATCAAGAGAAGAATAAAGAAACTAAGATAAGAGACTCTTGTTAATTAAAAGTGTGATCTAGGTCCAGAAACATCCCCATAACCTGAGTTAATTAGAAATGAATATCTCAGCACCCCCAGCCCAGATTTATTTCATCAGAATCTGCATTTTAATAGAATCCCCAGATGGTTCCTATGCATGTCAATATTTGAGAAAAAGACACTTGCTTAGACTACAGAAGACAGAAATGAATATATGTATGTATATGGATATTCATTTCAACTTCAACTTTCTTTATTCTCTTCAGTTTGAGTTATGGCCACAGTGGTTCTACTGGCTTAGCTTGAAAGAAAGGGAGAGTATGAAGCTAAGCTGATGAACTTACTGCTGAGTTATTTAGAGCTTTTCTTTTTTCTTATCATTTGTAAAGTTCATGATAGCCAAATAGTATTTATGCCTTGAAATTTAAGTACAGTGATAAATCCTCAATTTCAAACTCTAAAGACTTATTAAACTTGGCAAATACTTGCTACTCTTATCTCCAAAGAAATGAACAAAAAGAAGAAAGTTATTTTTTGCTTGGGGTAATGCATGCCATTGAATGGCACTGTCAGTTAGAAATTTCAGAAATACGCTCCATCTAGGTTCCCTACTCTTTCCACGAATGAAGCATAAAAAATGAACCTAAAGGCAGTTATAGGGGAGGAAAAATAATTTTCCTTCTACTTTTTAGGTTCTTGCTGAGACCACCCTGTATTAAAAGATAGATTAAGAGGGAAAAAAATCAGAAGTATGATAGCTGTATACCTCCTGCATAATTGGAAGAGACTCTGGAAAACTGATTGGCTCTCTAAAATAACCCAACCCACCATTTTAAATATCATCTCCAGTTAAAAGACAAAAGAAAATGTTGGGGGTGGAGAAGCCAGCTGTCCTTGTTTGTCATTTACTTGCTCAGTTGTATCCAACACATGACTGAGCGACTACAACAGAGACTGAGGCACCCTTCTCTGCCTGCTGGGGACTTTCTAGGTGGCTCAGTGGTAAAGCATCTGCCTGCCAATGCAGGAGACATTTGACCCCTGGGTCAGGAAGATATGCTGGAAGAGGAAATGGCAACCCAGTCCAATATTCTTGCCTGGAAAATTCCATGTATAGAGGAGCCTGGTGGGCTACAGTGCATGGGGTTGCAAAGAGTCATTCACTACTGAGGGACTGAGTGCATGCACGCACACACACACACACACACACACACACTTTCTGATATATAAATAGGAAGACTCCCTTACAAATGGAGATTTCCTTTATAAACATAAATGTATCTTTCAAAAGGGTAGTTTCTACCTGGGTTTTCAGAGCTTCGCCCCTGTCTGCTGTTTTTTGAAAAATAACCAAAGCAAAATATACTTGTGACAGAGACATATTTTGGGGTGGCAAGTTCTCTTCCCCTTCACAGTTTTGGGGGCTGGAAAACAACAAAGAGAAGTATAATTGTAAGATATTAGCACATGAAATCAAACCATGTAAAATATTAATTAAAACACAGTTGACATGTTTTGTAAAGGAGTTACAGTTAAAATGTATGAATTTAAAAATAATATAAACTGCTGTACAATGACCCGTATTCTCCCTTTGGATTTTCCATTTCAAATATAAATTTGTCTAATGAAAGTGGAATTGCTCAGATTTTCTGTGCTCTCTTTTTCATTGTTGTTCTTTTTCACCTTAATCTTCTAGAGGTCACCCTGGGAAATAATAATTAGAATAGCAAGGTTTTTCTAACCTTTTAAGCCAGAATCTGTGTGGAATCTATTGGCTAAACTTTTAGCAGAATAAACAGTGAACATACTTCATGTCTCTCCTGTGCTGTTCGTTTGTGGGAAAAGGTTTAGCGTTAGTGTCAATTCTTTAACTAAGAGTAACCTTGAAATAGAACTATACCTCTGCAAACTCAACTATTTTGTTTTCCAAGTTCCTTTTTTGTTCAGTAAGTCTAAAAGTGTCTACTTCTGACTCCACTCTCTTTTTGCAAATGACCCTGAAAATATTTGTGTGTCAGTATCACTTAGCATTTCCAACTACAGCCTCAGTGACATGCTGGGCATTGATGGGTTTTTAATACTAATGATGTCAACTCTTCTCTCCTGCAGGGAATCAAAATCATACATCTAACTCCCTTCCTATGGCAGATTTCTCCCTTAACTAAAACAAGCAATGTATTCGTGTCCCGATGGACTCCCATTTAGAACTATGGTATTTTTGTGAGAAAATAAAAGAGCTGAAAACCCTGCACCTTGAGTTTAACCTAACTTAAGTGTCTTTCTTTAAATGCACACCTTGAAGTAAAACAAAAAGTTACAATAACACCTCGTTGCTGTATAAAATATACTATTTAATACTCTTACACAGTGCTTGCTTTATTTCTCAAAACTTTGTTTGTGTTTTTGTAATTGAAACTCAAGTTACTTAAATTGACTATATCCCCAATTCTCTGCTAGCCATGAACTGAGTAATTCTAAAGAAATAAAAGCATCCATGCTATTTATTTCAGTATATTGTGCTAAGACTAATATAACAGTAAGGTCTTGCAAGGGATATTACAAAGCATCTTCTGAGAGACTCAGACAGCATCCTTCACACCAGAACAACATCCACTCCAGATAAGAATCTGCCAGAAAGCGGTGGGGCCCCAAACTTACCAAGCATCCTATTCTGCTTGAGGAACAGTTTGAATGGATAGACAGGATTTATTTATATCGAATACTTAGACGTTAGGCCATTGGTTCTATCTCTTAGAACTAAACAGAAAAGTATAATCTCTCTTCTGAATTGCACATTCTGAAAAATCTGAAAATTTATATAGGTTTCTTCCTTCTCTAGGATTAAGATCTCATTTATTATTTGACAGATCCTCAGTGTACAAAGTTCCTGGCACATAGTAGGCAGTTACAGATACCTGTTGGATGAATGTCAGGTTCTTCAAGTCATGTAGAGTAGAAATAGAACTCCCTTCTTATGTTTACTATGCTTCTACTTTGTAAATTTGAATTTGAGTCATCTGACAAATCTTAGATTTCTCCTTGCTCAACTTTACTTTAGTCATTCCATATTTATTTCAATAGAGAGATTCATTATTGCAGAGCAATAGCATACTTTCTGAGCTATGTCATTATGAAATTCAATAAACATGCCTTTACAATTCATCAGAATCATGATAAAAAATTTGAGGATGCCAACTATAGAACAAGGCAATAGACATCTATTCATTACCCTCACTAGTATCTGGCAAAGAGGTGAGAATGCTCATAATTCTATTTACTCATCAACTTAAAAATTTGCTACAATATGCGTTATATGAGAGTATGTTAAAGTTTCTCGACTCAGAAATAAAATTCCAGTAAATAAGTAACATTAGTTCAGCAAGACTGGTTGTTATTGAATTAGTGCTGGTTCTTAGTACCCCTAAAATTCCTTTATGATTACTCTAATACCTTGTTTAAGAGTCCATTTTCTAACATTTTTTTCTAGAGAAGATTATTTTACTTAATTTATAAATCTTGGAATTCATATTTTTTGAAAACTGCAAACTTCAGTTTTGATTCTATTCACAGTCTCTATGATTTCTTTAATATTTCCAACAACCAATCCTGTGATGTAAGAGAAAGAGATACAGATATAAACATATATTTTTATACTATTTTATTAATCTATATAAGCCTGGTGTTTATGATGAAATTAAATTACATATGTAGTCTTTTCATGTACCCCTAACTATCACATTTGTTTTCCTCATTAAAACAAGATGTTATCTTTCTCATTTTCAAGAACATCTTTGATGCAGCAAAATAAAACTGAGTTCTGTTTAATTTTGTTTTCTATAAACATCGCCTCAATTGTAGGTCTCTCTTTTTTATGAACAAAACAAAATTTAAAACCCTTCTGTTTCTGGCTGTCTCATTTATAGTCTAATCTCACTGTCAACATCCTTTGAGGTTTAAGTCAGTGTTTTTTATTTGCTTTTCGGTTTCTTGATCCTTTAAAAATCTAAACTGATGGAATAGCAATCTATATGATTCAGGAAAAATTTTCAGCTCCTTGTTTTCCTTTTACTATTTCTTAGATATTTTAACGTTAGCTTGTTATTTTGCAAACAGCTCTATCTCCAATCTATCTCTTTTTATTACTTCAGTCCATGCTGTGATGCTGTTTATTCTGTGAAATTCTTAACATATTTCCTGAAGTTCACATATCTGATTATACATCCTAACAGTGCCCAGTGTTAATCACTCAGTCGTGTCTTAACTCTTTGCAACCCCATGCACTGTAGCCAACCAGGCTACTCTCTCCATGGTATTCTCCAGGCAAGAATTCTGGAGTGGATTGCCATTCCCTTCTCCAAAGGACCTTCCTGACCCAGGGATGGAACCCAGGTCTCCTGCAATGCAGGCAGATTCTTTACCATCTGAGCTGCAGCGAAGATCCTTTACATCCTACTATGTATTTATATTTTTAAATCATGATCAGTTTGTGCCAATAATTTAGTGCCATGCTCTAACTCTTGTTTAGTAATCGTTCATTAGTCAAACAGACCAGATCTTGAAATTCTTGACTTTCAGCCATGCAAATAAAAAAAGATCAATTCTTCTGCTTTAATTGAATACAACTTCCAGTCAAAATGTGAAATTTTATTTCACATATGTATTTTCCTTCATTGCTAAAACTGAGCTAAACTGTGCTTTCTATCATTCTAATAATCTTTACTAAGTTCATTCATGAATTTATCTTGATTAGGCGGTCATGTTGCACTAATTAAGCATAACATGTAAATTGCTTATAAGAAACAACACAGAAAGTATATTTCCTGCTCATGATACATGCTGAAGTAGGTCTGGTAGTGAGGAGAGTTTCCTTTTCCATGCAGTTATTCAATTTCCAGGTTGATAGGATCTCTACTACTTGGAATTTCACAAGTCACTGATTCACTGTGTGCCAGCTAGAAAATCATGTGTATATTTTCAATGCTCCGTCTCAGAAACATTACACATCATGTATGCCTGTAATTTATTGCTCAGAACTAGGTATATCATTAGTCTTGCCTAATTGCAAGAATTGGGGTATAAATTGGATATCTAGTGAGTACTACTGTCCCAACTGGGTTTGTAGATTACTTTGCATCTATGTACTTCCTTACATCCAACTTCTTTGACTAGAATTTTTTCTTCAAAGCAAGAGCCATATTCTGAACTCTGTTTCACTGAATTTATGGCATAACTATGAAAATACATACACTTATTTTTACAAAAATATCAAGTCTTCATTTTATTTGCATAGTTTTGGTAAACAATTATTGACACTCTATGTATCATATCTTTATATCTCTACATGACCTTCCGCATCCTTGCTGCCATGATATTTTATATGACATATCTCCTTCTTTTATAAAGACTAGATTGTTTTGAAAACTCTCTCCTCTGATATTTCAGCTAAAATTATTTTGATCAGACAAATGCTTTTCTAACTACATTATTCTGCATACTGTAAGATCCAATGTCTTCAACAATGGGAATTTTAAAAACCTATTTTTAACTTCATATCCACAGCCATCTGTTCACTGCTCATAATACATGTTCTTTCAAATTTTAACCTTCAATTGTAAGTGGTAAATATTCTACATATGTTCCCAAATGCTTCTATTTACTATTATATTTACTAATTTGCTCATCAATATCACTAGAAAGACAGTCAAGATTTCTTTGTTCATTTATTCATTCATTCTTCATGTGTTAGCTAATTTAGCAAATGCATATTGAGAATTAACTCTGTGCCAGACATTGTAATAGTGTTAGTATAATCTTCCCAATATAGTTTTAAAAAAAAATGCTGAAGGTAAGTATAAAGTAAGGATAGCTGATTAAATACATATATCTATTTTGTTGCCTAATGAAATTCTACCAAATAAACAATAATGTGAATTTTAAATAATTAACCCAAAAAAGTGAAAAGAAAGAGAAAAAATACAATAGCATCACAATTGTGGAAGCTGGAAAACATTAAAATGAGTGAGAATATACATAACAAAGTTTAGAAACCTGAACAAAAAGGGTCAATTCATAGCCAATTTAATATTTTCCATAGAATCTTGAAAGTCACTAGGCAATCTTAGATGCAGGGTGAAGGACAAAAATAGACTAAGGAAAACTATTAATAGCTGAAAACCTGTTCAAGAATCACTCTAGAATCCAAATTCCTTTCTCTACTTTGCTTAGCAAGGTGATTTCATCTCCATTTTGCAAAACAAATGTCTGTTTATTGTGGGGATAAAAAAGTTAAAAAGACTAGGTAGCAACAGAGCCTCATAATAGGCAAGTTAGGCACCATACTTTGGACTGAAGAAAATGTGAGCATTCCCATAAGGGGTGCTCATTTATATTTGGTATCCTTCCTTCACTAGGTGACCAGAACACTGAGGCCAGGTCTTTACTCCCCATGAAAAATATTTGAAGAGTCTTCTATCAGGAATTTTAGCAATCTAAGAGAAGGGAAGAGATGGAACAGTACCGGACTGAAAGGAAAGGAGAAAAAGAAGAAAAGAAGGAACTTGATAGTGCATCCTCAATTAAAATATCATTAGATCACTCCATACTAAAGCTTGTATCTGCATTTTCCACTCACAAGCTCAGCGCTTTCACAGGCTATATAGTGCTACAGTCTTAAATATGAGAAAGCAACAAAGAATACTAGAAAGATTTGCAAGCTACTGATAGGCAAGATGCTAATCAAAATAGATGAAAAGAAAACATTATTAAAAAAATAAACTACATACAGAGGAAAGAAAATGTAAAAATAATATATACCAGAAAGATATAAGATAAAGGAACTATGAACAAGAAAGAAGTCCTTTGGTAAAGAAACATTCAGCAAATTTAAAAGGAACTTTGCACATTAACATTTTGATGTTAGTGCTAAAATACGCAGTAATGTGTTCTAAGTAAATGCTAAAGATATCTCCTAGATATTATGGGAAAGAGCGAAAGAGATGGATTATAGGAGAGAAAAGAGCAGAATATTAGGTCTTTCCTAAAGGCTCAAATAATGCCCCCAAATTGGACTTCTGGGTAGGGAAGAAAAAAAAAAAGGAAGGGAATATTTTATTGGCTTCCCTGATAGCTCAGATGGTAAAGAATCAGCTTGTAATGCAGGAGACCCTGGTTTGATTCCTGAATGGGGAAGATCGCCTGGAGAAGAGATAGTCTACCCACCCCAGTATTCTTGGGCTTTCCTTGTGGCACAGCTGGTAAAGAATCTGCCCACAGTCTGGGAGACCTGGATTCGATCCCTGGGTTGGGAAGATTCCCTGTAGATGAGAAAGGCTACCCACTCCAGTATTCTGGCCTGGACAGTTCCGTGGACTGTATAGTCCACGGGGTTGCAAAGAGTCAGAGATGACTGAGTGACTCACATTTTCACTTTTCACTTTCAGGGAAGACAGACCCAAACATCATGCAGAAATTATTGAAAACTGGGGGCAAAAAGAAGCTTCTAAAAGATTCTAGGGAAAGAAAATGAGTCCTAAGCAAAAGATCAGGAATCAAATGGCATTACTTCTTTACAATTCTAAAAATGATTTATGAAAGATGGTATTTCCTACCAAAAATTCTATAATGATCTAATATATCAATTAAGCATTTCTGGAGAATAAAGTTATTTTAATATATACAAAGTTCCAAAAATTTACCTATAAAAATCTTTTCTCAGAAGAAGTCAAAGTACTTACTACTTGGGAAACAAGAGTTAATTACTAATATTATACTTCAGACTATTTAGGGGAAAAAAAGTATATATGTAAGATATAGTATCATTCTCTTTAATGCAAACTTATATCTAGCTTTGGGATTTTGATTTTTATTTCATGGATACTTGAAGGTAAAGACAATATTAATGGTGCCTTTGCTTTTTTGTGTTTTTCTTTTCCTATTTAATCTTATTGGTATTTTTTTCACTTCAGTACATATATGAATAAAATAATTTGAATAAACACATGTTTTCCATGGTCCTCGAAGTTCACATAACTCATTTTTAGTCACTAGAAAAGTTCATTAATACTTTTTTGTAGAAAAACCTTACTGAAGCTTCCAAAGTTTCTGAAAGAGGTTTCACCTTTAGGGCCTTCCAAACACTATTTGGACAGTAGAATAAACTCTAGAATGGACTAGTAAGATGAAAAGTAAAGAAATCCTGTTGGATTCCTCAGATTGTTCTCTCAAACAGAACATGATAAAATCTGATCATGTATTTATCTACCAAATACCATGAGTCTCTATTTTTTTCTTGTACTTGGTATTAGGCATCCAAGTAGAAGTGGAGAATATTATGGCAGGCCATTCCCTTTTGATTGAAAGATTGAATTTGGGAAAGATTGAAGGTGGGAGGAGAAGGGGATGACAGAGGATGAGATGGCTGGATGGCATCACTGACTCGATGGACATGAGTTTGAGTAAGCTCTGGGATTTGGTGATAGATAGAGAAGTCTGCATGCTTGCAGTCCATGGGCTCAGAAAGAGTTGGACATGACTGAGTGACTGAACTGAACTGGTCATATAATGCCAATGAGAGCGATAAATTTTGTTGCCTCCCCCCACCCCCAGTATACAGTGCCTCCAAAATTGCTTACACAGTCAATAAATGTGAATATGTGAAATAATGGATGGATAAATGAAAGAAACAGAGCAGTATGATAAAGAAGCCCTCTAATGATGTGCAAAGGAGATTCCAGGATTGACAGATACGTGGGGCAGCCCATCCAGATTGTAATACAGATGAGATGATTCTGAAAGAGACTTTTTCATATAGATTAACTCTTCAGAAGACCTGTTGCACCAAAAGGCCTTGAGAAATGATACAGGCAATTAGCAAAAGTTTGGGTTGAATTAGAGACATTCACATATGAAAACTGAACAAACAAAAAAGCAAAATTAACTCCAGAAGAAAAATCATAGAGTAAACGAGGAAGAAACTGCTAAGCCCTTATTCTCAATAGTGAGAAGTCAAACGGTAATGTTCCAAAACTAAAAATAAATGAACAAAAACCCAAAACAACAATAAAATACCAGAAAGAACTAGTAATAGAAGGCCATTATCTGGATACACTGAGTCAATTTTCAAAGTAATCAGCTAAAAGAAATAGAAGCAATTGCTGCTGAGAAAGAATGTCAGTGGGATGCTGTTTCTCAAAATTAACCTGTTGAAACACTTGACACTTTTTACTATGTGCAAGGATAATTGATAAAAGTAAAAACTTCTAAACAAATAAACAAAAGAGGAGTAATGTGTTTGAGGATGGCCTCTGTTTGCCAGGCACATGCCCTCAAACTTAATTCCACTGCAGGAAAGTGTCTACATCCATTTTCCTTTGGAACTATCACCACTAGTTACCTTTTCCTTCTAAGGTTAACACCATTGTTTCAATCTTCTCCTGACTGCAGAATCTCATTATTGTTCCATTAGATGTTGAAGGGCTAGTTCTTCTTTATTGATAATGTTTTATAATTTGTGATGAAACTATATTAATCCTTGACTCTTTTGTTTCCATTTTTTCTCATGGTTTTTCATCTGCCAAGCTGCTGAGAATTATCATGAACTTTTTAAACATAGCATTCTTTCTGTATTTCATCCTGAATTACTTTTGCATTCTTTGGGCTAAGAGTCTGCCTCCCAATGCAGGAGACACAGGAGACACAAGTTTGATCCCTGGTTTGGGAAGATCCCCTGGAATAGGAAATGGCAAGCCACTTTAGTATTCTTGCCTGGAAAATTTCATGGACAGAGGAAACTTGCTGGCTATAGTCCATGGAGTTGTAAAGAGTCGGACACAACTGAGCATCCACACGCATGTGCGCGTGCACACCAGGAACTTTACTTGTTACCTTTTACATTTGTTTTATATCAAAACAAGCTTTGTTCCAAGTCTACTAATTGATAACAATTCAAGTAGGAATAAAAACATAGCACCTACATTTCAAGTTATTGAAGTGAATAGATTTATGTATATATTCTTGTGCTTTTTTCACATCTCTCTTTCCAAGATGTCCACAACCTATCAAGACATATTCTTGTCTTTTCTCCATATCTACTCCTTTCCATTCCTAGAGCAGTCTTGAGAAAGACATCCCAGTTCTGTACCAACTAGTGGAATACTTAAGCAATGTATGCAATCTCTTTAAGCCTTGGTTCTTTATCTGTAAATTGGAGATAATAATAGCATTTAAATCACAGAATAAATGTTAATTGATATAATACATGTAAATGTTTTCAGCCCATTTTCTGACACTGATGCATACTGCTTTTATTCTTAAGGAAGTAGAAGACTAGAAAATATATTTCCAAAGTGAAAAAGAAAAGTAAAAATAGGTAAAACGACAAAGAAAAGGAAAAAAAAAATTAGTATGTTAGAAATGGTGTAAACTCAAGGTTTATAGAACATTTGCTTTTATCCATTCATCATGACTGTGTGGCTGTGATCAGATTCATTCTTTCACATGATATTTATGATTTTTTTCCTCTCTTTGAGGAAACTTTTCAAAAATTACTTTCTTGCAGGTAGGTTATATTTAGTAATATTTTCAAATATTATTGTAGTAACTTTTAAAACAGTTGCATTTCTACAGGCTAGACTAGAAAGTGAATTTCTGTCAAACAAATCAGGTTTTTGGATACAATTCTAATTTAATTCAGGGATGTGTTTCCACCTTGCTGATGACAATGTGCAGTAGAAGATGCCAAGATCTCAGCTTCAGCTATCATCAGCACAAATCAGGAAGAGTCAGCGATACAAGAGTCAGCTCTTCACATAATGTTTTCTTTTTTTTCTCCAGGATGCAACAGATGTGAACAGCAGGGAAACAACTTTTATGTCTCTAGCAGAATTCCATTAATTTAAGTCTTCAGAGACCACTTTCCAACTTTGTCATTGATTTTCTAATTCCTTTTTGGCAAGTATCTATAATGTGTATTGCCAAATAGTAGGTTTACTCAGGTATATAGTCCACCAAAAAGTACATGCTGTGCAAAGTTATATCTTTATACTCCTTCACAGTAAAGAAATCAATTTAGACGTAGGCAAAGCGACATTTATAAAACATAATGTTGTCCTAAGTATCATATTTTAATTTCAAATGTGGACAGAAAGACTTTATTATTCAGTCTTATGCATTTTCATGTTAATTATTCACTGGAAAGAAAACAGTGCTAAAAAGTAGACACTCTAAATATGTTCATGCACATTTTGGTTTGGCTTAATTTTTATCTCACTTTGGGCTTTTTAATTGAAATGGATTCATCCTTCTAAAAATATTAATGGAAAGGGTTAAACTGAACTCAGAAAAGAGTGCTTTGAGGCTCTATAACCTTATAACCTTTAGCACTCCCTAGAACATTTTAAGCTACTCTTTAAAAAAAGAAGAAATATAGAATGTTCAGCCCACACATAAGCATATGGGCCTCCCCAGTGACTGAAATCATGGGAAATTTTTCATTTTACCCTCACAGCTTCAGTTAATGCATGTAATAGAAATGGATATTAGAAATCTATTCTCATTTATTGTAATATGAATGCAAGCAGAGAGAACACTAAAAATCTGCAGTGTCTGCACATTTCCTAGCACTCTGGCTTGTGGGAGAGTAGGAATTATTTATGGACATTCTGGCACAGCTCTGATATTTAAAGGGCTCCATGTTCTTCTCCACCAGGAATTGCAAGTTTTAAAGGGTCCTATAGAGATTTCCACGAATTAACCTTCTTAAAAGTAAAGGGAAAACAAATTTGCTTTTTCATGGATTACAAAGGACTTAGATCTGTGATGTTGGTGTAAGTGTTCTCTTTGCATTTCTTTATACAAACTTACCATGTGATTTTATTAAAGAGAAACAGAGGTAGTTATCTTTAGCAGGAAAAAAACTATTCTGGCATTCAAGATTCCCTAAAATCTCATGTTTATACCTGTATTTCTGTGTTGTTTGTTCACCACATACACAGAAAAGCAGGAAAGCAATACGTTTTTCCAAAGAACTAGCTTACCTTCAAAAAACTATGCTCGAAATAGTGGAATTAATAGTCGCTTAAATAAGGAGTATCTTCTCTGGCCTATTGGAATAAAAGGTAGTTAAATTGATATTCTGATTTTTAACTGATTATAAAGTAGGTCAATTTCTACATGC
The DNA here is from genome assembly GCF_001704415.2 of Capra hircus. Taxonomy (NCBI): domain Eukaryota; kingdom Metazoa; phylum Chordata; class Mammalia; order Artiodactyla; family Bovidae; genus Capra; species Capra hircus. The sequence goes on along the minus strand of NC_030828.1, from coordinate 37,091,144 downwards.
CCATTCCAATCACCAATGGTGACTCACGTGTACATTTTATTTTATATTTTTCTTTTTTTTCATATTGAACTCTAGGACTATAGAATAGTATCCAAAATAAATCTGCCAAGTCATCTGACCTTAGGGACAGAGCCAAGTGTTACTACCAGAATAAAGATGAACAAACAAAGAAAACACAAAGACTTGAGCAAGCAGGTGAGCCTTCCCACCTTAATTCATACAGCTGAACATACAGCAATACAATTTTCACTGAGAATAAACTAGAAATCTATGTAGAACCGGATATGAAAAAATGGGACAGGTAAGTAAAATATTTAACATTACTATAACATGAGTAGTTGAGAAGAAGCAGCTATTTTGCTGAAGAAGGAGATTCTTCATCTAGATAGTAGAAACCTTTGTTGATTGACAATACCTTTAAAGGTATCTGAGGAGGGGTTTGGGAGTGGGCAGGTATCTATACAATTAAAATATCAGCTTTCCATTGCCTTCGACAAAGAATAATTACTTTCATTGTCAATATCAATCTTCAGAGGAATCTCCCTGATATTAGAATAAAAGGAAGACCTCCAATCATATTCTTTTTTACCTGTATATACTTTATATTATATAGCATAGGCTTTTTACTTGGTAAATGCAATACAGGTATGAAATACAGATTTAAACTTATTCAAGATATTGTGCGAGGAAAAAAAAAAAACAAATTTAGAAGAGTAACAAAAACACTATCTGAAGCATTTTTGGTGTTTTGCTTACCAAATTCTTTTCCTCTTTTGCAAAACTCAACCCACAGTATAAATCTTATATGAAAATATAAGGTATTCTCTCCAACTCTTACTGCTCCCATATTGTCAGTTACCCCAAATGGCCCTACTTCAAACTGACAGTGTATCTAGATAGTTATCTAAGCAGGTTTTTGTCTTTCTTTGGTTATACTCTAAAGCAAATTCTCTATTACTTTCCAGTAAAATATTACCTGAAGAGTGATACAGGCTTAGTATGTGATCTTCAAATTAGATTTACCTGTTTTGAAGATAAATTACCCACACTATCTGTCTTTTCCCTTCTGTGTAGTCATGTCCTTATTTAATAAGACAATGGAAATATTTGGAGATTGCCTTCAGCATAAGGCAAATAAACAAATACTACATTGTTAGAAAGAGGTGTCCAATATACACCTGAAACAGAATTATATATATTTAATGGACAAATAAACATATGTTTGAAGAGTGTTGAAATCATATTTGACATTTGCAGAATTAAACACAGGGGAAGTATCAGTGTGTGTTTGCCTCTAGAATGAATACATTTGATTTGGTAAATCATGGTACAATTTCAGCTTTCATTTTCTGTAATTCTCTGATTATGTACTTTCAAAAATTGATAAACAAGGAGTAATAAGCAAAGTCCTACATTATCATAAATTGTTGTTAATCTTTTGAATTCAAAGTTCCAGGAGATAGAGCTTACCACTGGACATTTTAGCTCTCTTAATTTCATACTACTGATTTCAGCCATTACAACCAAGAAATTGACCTTTACAAGCAATGATTCCACTTCTCATCTGGAGTCCAGAGCTTCGTGGTTTCCCCCTGCCCCCACTAATACTTGTATTGATTATAGTCAATGTTGCAAATGGAAAACCTTCTAAGTCAAACAAGTTCCATTAAATGATTTATCATGTACCTTTATTATGAGACAGTGAAAGTGTTAGTCACTCTGTCATGTCCAACTCTTTGCAACCTCATGGACTATAGCCCTCTAGCCTCTATGGAATTCTCCAAGTGAGAATACTGGAGTGAGTTGCCATTCCTTTCTCCAGGGCATCTTCCCAACCCAGGAATTGAACCTGCATCTCTTGCATTGGCAGGCGGATTCTTCATTATTGAGTCACCGGGGAAGCCCTGACTTCTTCGCTAAGCTAGTTTCTTCCTGGAGAGTCATGTATTCCTGTTGCCTTGGCATTGATGCTTTATCACCTTACTGAGATAAGTTATGTTTTCAGTCATAACAAAACAAAGTAACTCCAAGTAAAATGCATTCATATTTGGAGCTTTAAAAAACCTCAAGTAACAAATCAAAAGTAATAGAATTACTCATCTGAGAGAGAGGAAGAAAATAATAAAGAACTTTTCCTCGTTTCCATCCTTGTTCTTTCTGTTTTGGTCACTACTTTTTCCTCTGCTCAATGAATTTAACATAATCAGATATGGTAAGGATGTGATCTGTGCAAACTTCTTTTTGTCTCTCATGTAAAGGAAACCTGTAATAAGTAAAATATTGTTAAAAAGATGGAGGCATAGGCAGGATAATATAAAATATTATAAAACCTGAATATAATTGTAATAATTGTAAATCCAATTATGTTGGATATTCTTGAGAGTCATTTGAAAACACTAGTGGACAAAATAGTGATAGAATAGTTCCTTCTTGGGAGATGAGTTATTAGTAATATAAAAGCATACTAATGAATATTCATTGAATAGGCATAGAATTAATAATAGCTGCATCTTTCTAGGAATCAAGCACACATCTTTAGCACAAATCTACAGCAAAAAGCCACTGGAACTGAAGTCATCATCAGATGATGTCACCACCCTTCAATAAAACTTTAGAAGCAGGCAGATGAGTTAAATAGTTCATAAGAAATGTTCATTGAATAGCTTTAGCCATTTTTAGAGCTCCTTGAAATAACTGGAAACAATATCATATGGTACAATGGCTAAATTAGAGAAAACTCAGTCACAAAAGGCAAATGTTGACAAACATAAGGTCTAGAATAAGAAAATACATGAGAAACTCATTCTGAAAACATATCTCAGGTTAGAACAGTAGTTTTTGTTTTAATTCTTCTGAATTCTTCAGCCTCTCTCTCTCTCTCTCTCTCTCTCTCTCTCTCTATATATATATATATATATATATATATATATATGCACATATAATTCTTCACATATCCCAGCAGCAGACTTTGGCCTTGGGTCTGTCTCAGCCGAGTACGGAATGAGAGTGATTAGAGTGGTTGAAGATGGGCTGGATGACTGATGAGGCAGTTTGCCCTTTCTATATCCACACAAGCTTTCCAGAATCTAACCTTCTGTCCTGAAAAGAAAGGCAGCAAAATCCCTGAAATGTGACATTTTCCAAATAGAATAAACTGAAAAACCCAATTATATTCTCATTCACTCATTCTTTCTTTCTAGTACCCTCCTTCACTGTAACTAAAATCAGAGGTGTGGTTATAATCTCTCCATAGGACAGTCAGTTTCTAATTGCACCCATTTTCAGTTAATGTTTGATGAAGCAGCTTTCTTCAAATTTCCGTCCAGTCTATGTAAAAACCAGTTGCATTTGATCTTTCAAATGATAACATTCTGTATTGTGCTCAATTTTAGGGGTAAATGCTACAGAAAAAGAGAATAGTTTGTGGTCAGAGAGTTTGCAGCATGAATATAATTTGCCCTGAGTGAAACCAGAATGAATATCCATGAGATACTCATCAGTCCCCTTTTTAGCTCAGTTTCTGACAAAGGCAGATAGAATAGTGTGAACATGTTTATTTTCCATGTGACCTGGTCAGTAACTTGGTAATGGCAGTGGCTGACATTTCTTAGAGAAAAAAATCTAACAACTTAACCTTAATTGAGTGCACTGCAAGATAGCCACCAACATGATTTTATTTTTCGAAGATTTCCCAGGATGGGAGAAATGTTCATAGATAGACCTGACAAGCATAGTGATTGCTTTTCCTTTGGGTAATAAAACCAGCTACATTTTTCTTGCTTTTGCCTGTAGTTCCTAAATGCAAAAGAAAAGCAATTATCACATGAAATATATGCCTAAGGTTACCCTCCCTGCATTAGTCAATAAGCATCTATTTCTCTTTCCATTCCAAGTTTCCTTTTGAAAAGACAGTAAAATTCCAGGCTATGTAATATGTCTCTCAAATAAAATATTTGTGAGACTCAGTGGGTTTCTGTTTAATCTGTTTTAGTGACTCTAATCTAGACTGAAGTCAGTTTTTCTCCAATTATAACAAGAGAGATTACCCTAAGCCTATTATTTTAAAGGAAAAGGACTTAGAAACAAAAATTCTCACAATCACCTTCTAAGTTATTCTCTTTCATTTTTGAAGCTTAAATATAAAACAAGCATCTGAGACAGATAATTAACTGATTCAAGATTTATGTAAAAAATCCTTATCCTCTGTTTAAAATTTGTATTTCTTACTTACAAATTTTTCATAGATGTTTCCTCTTTGCTTCAAACAGGAAATTTAACTGAATATGCCACTGTTTTCTATTTAATATCCATTAGTGATAAAAACAAAGTTATATTATGACCTAGGTTTTAACTATTTATACTAAATCTCAGGTTGAGAAAAAAAAGTGAAGTCGCTCAGCCATGTCTGACTCTTTGCGACCCTGTGGACTGTAGCCTACCAGGCTTCTCCATACATGGGATTTTCCAGGCAAGAATACTGGAGTGGGTTGCCATTTCCTTCTCCAGGAGATCTTCCTGACCCAGGGAGTGAACTTAATATCCATAAATGATAAAAACAAAGTTAAATATGATCTAGTTTTTAACTATTTATACTAAATTTCAGGCTGAGAAGAAAAAGGATACCTCAAATGCCTTTGAGAAAAAGTAATGAGTTTGATTAGGTAGTAAATATTCAGTTTCCATTTTGGCATATCGATCAGTAACTCCATTTCTCACTCTTATATGAAAGGCCACCTACCTGGATCTAGTGAATTTTTTAATTTAGAGAGTCTTCAATAAACATGTGTTTAATGAATAAATGAAAAGATTAATTTGTGGAGTATATACCGCACAATATCTTTCCAAATATGCACATATACTGAATCACACTTCCACACATACATCAAGAACTGTATGCTAAAATGCAGAGAATCCAGTGATGAATGAGGTAGAAATTAGCTATGTCATTTCCAGTGAGGATGAAAAATCATAAACATATTTTTTTAAAAGACAAAAAAATTGCAACTTTTGATAAATTCAATCAAATCAAATCAATAAAGAACTGGAGTGGGAGCGATCACATATTTCCTTTAGAGTTAGGGAAAGTCTTTCTGAGGAAGTGAATCTCTAAGTTGAAATCTCAAGGAAAAAAGGAGCTGCTGCTGCTGCTGCTAAGTCGCTTCAGTCGTGTCCGACTCTGTGCGACCCCATAGATGGCAGCCCGGCAGGCTCCCCTGTCCCTGGGGTCCTCCAGGCAAGAACACTGGAGTGGGTTGCCATTTCCTTCTCCAATGCATGAAAGTGAAAAGTGAAAGTGAAGTCGCTCAGTCATGTTCCACTCTTAGTGACCCCATGGACTGCAGCCTACCAGGTTCCTCCGTCTCTGGGATTTTCCAGGCAAGAGTACTGGAGTGGGGTGCCATCGCCTTCTCCGCTAGCCATTCCAATCTCAAGGAAAAAAGGAGCTAGCAAATTCTGGAACATTCATACTCTAGAATTACTCTTCTCCAGCAATGTTCTTCCTATGTGAAGCTCTTGAGTAGAGAACTGGAAAGGAGTCCAAAAGAAAAGGTGAGAAAAAGTCCTGGCTTTCACAAATAAAAATATATTAAATTCTGAAAACTAAAGATGGATAAATATTACATGGATCCTAATAAAATTTATGCAGTACATTTTAAAATACATTGAATTTCACTTAAAAGAAAAATTAATCACTTGCAGTTAGCATCTGTTCATTAATAACAAGTGTAGCCAAATTCAACTAAGTTTCTATATTGATCATGCTGTAAAATTGCCAAGACAGATTTCTGAACTTCCACAGGGCATTTGAAATCCTATAGTGTGCATAACTGAGGGAAACAATATCTCAGGGAATAATAAAGTTACGTAGGTATATAACTGACAATTTGTAATAATGCTAAATTAAGAGGTTTTCTCCAGTGACATGCTGTAGAAGCCCACTTCCCTATTTTAAGTATTAAATAAGAAACCCAGATAATGACACAGGCATTACTGGTAACATCTATGACCTCTGGAAGGAACTAGAGTATTCCCAGCTAGAAAGAATGTTTACCAACAGGTCTTTCTGTAGCTTTTACCTCTGCACTCCAGTTTGATCATCTGGAAAGGAACAGAATACTTTCAATCCTTCTTCTACATAACATCCCCCTGAACAATTGAGGGAAAATATCAAATTGACACCCATTTTTTTTTAGGTTAATGATTTCTTATACCCTTGCCTCTCTTATTTTTTACCATTTTGGTTAAGCTTCTCTACACACTTCAGTTTACCTATATGCAACTTAAGGTGTGGTTCCAGGCAGTGAGAACAGTATGCCCCAAAGATGGTCAGCTCTCAGATATTTCAAACTAGGAGCTAGATAATGACAGGGAGCTCAGTCATCAGTAAATTGGCTTCATAGCTTTTAAGGTCTCTAGTATGCTAAACTGGCGAAGGCAATGGCACCCCACTCTAGTATTCTTGCCTGGAAAATGCCATGGAGGGAGGAGCCTGGTAAGCTGCAGTCCATGGGGTCGCTGAGGTTCGGACACGACTGAGCAGCTTCACTTTCAGTTTTCACTTTCCACTTTCATGCATTGGAGAAGGAAATGGCAACCCACTCCAGTGTTCTTGCCTGGAGAATCCCAGGGATGGGGGAGCCTGATGGGCTGCAGTCTATGGGGTCACACACAGTTGGACACGACTGAAGTGACTTAGCAGCAGCAGCAGCAGCAGCAACATGCTCAACATCATCCATTAACAAAATTCAATGAACATTAAGATTATGTGAACATAAGAATGAATTAAGTACTGTATAATTTGTTATCAGTAATTCTGGATCCATAAATACAGAGAAATATCAGGAAAGGAATATCAGATTAAACAAAAAATTTTCAATTAAAAAATTCTACCAGTAATATGATATAGTGACGCCTTTCTCACTGAAGTTGCTCTATTCTTAATTAGTAAAGCAGCTTCCTATACACTATTCTATGCTTTGGGTTAATGCTTTACCTCTATCGAAGCATCTATGTTGGCTCATTGATCAGGATAACTGAACCTGGTTTATGGGTGTGACATAGCAATTAAAAACATTTTTAAATGTCACTGAGCTATTTCTAGGTAGGCTGAATTAATTTGGTCTTTAATGTGTATCATACTAAATACAACTGTGACAACTTTTCAAAAACATATTGACACTGAGAATATGTGACATTTATATCGAAATAGATCACATATCTGGAGTTTAGTCTCTCAATTGTTTTCTACCTTGATTTTCTCATCTTTGAAATATATTTTGAATCTGTTACCATTCTCTTCCCAATGTAGTTTTGCAATTATTCCTTATCTTTTGTGAAGAAATAAAGATCTGAATGACAAAATGAGTGATTATATAAATAACTGATTGGATAACTGCAATGAGTATTTGTTGAGCACTTGGTTTCTGTGAGAGATAAAGCTCAAGAAAAACAGAGCCTTGAGATTTCACTAAGCAATTGTTACAAATTGGATATAGTTGAAGTCAATTGAATTTGTAGTAGTTAACATATATTCCTTGAAGTGTATATTAAGGTTGCCAGTGGGAATCAGGAGGTCAAAGGGTCAGAATAGATGCATGATTATTCTCCAGTACGGTTCAGCACACACTCTCATAACTGTAGATTTTATAAATTCCTAAAGTCCTGAGAAAGGGAAGGTTCTAATAATCATCTAATAACCATCTTATGAATTACAAAAGAATTTAGTACTGTGGGCATTTGAGAATAATTGTGAATTGTTTGAATAGCAAACTGATTATAAGATTGTCCTCATCATAACAATAATTGAGCATGACAGCTTGATAATAATGCATCTGTGAATTTGAAAGACAAAAATATATGCCATGCATTTCACAGATGTAATTGCTTTTGTTCATACAAATACTGAAAGCAAGATTTGTTTATCTCCATTTTTAAGAAGTACAAAATTGGTGATTTTTAAATTATTATTATTATTTGAAAATGAACCCCTCCCATACACACAAATATGAATCCAAGAGTAAAAATTACCCATTGTAAATAAAAGGAGCAAATGAAATTTGCCTTGGTGTTTGTCCACCAAAGGAATAAGTTTTAAGTTTATATATATATTATTTCATATTTCTCTCTAGGCCTGCATAATTCATAGACTTGGTATATTTTAAATAAAGTCAGACATACGTGAATTTGCAGTATATATATGACAATACATATATTTTTCAAAGTTTTTCTATATAATAGGATCAAATTCTTCCTTAACGCTTTAAAAAATATATATTTTTTTTATTTTTGGCTACACTGAGTCTATTGCTGTGAGGGCTAGTCAACAGTTGCAGCGAGCAGGGGCTACGCTCTCGTTGCAGTATGCACGTTTCTCATTGTGGTGGTTTCTCTTGTGGAGCATGGGTCTAGGGCACATGGGCTTCAGTAATTGTGGAACATGGGCTCAGTATTGCAGCTCATGAGCTCTAGAGCATAGGGTCAATAGCTGTGGCACAAGGGCTTAGGTGCTCCACGGAATGTAGAATCTTCTTGGACCAGGAGTTGAACCTGTGCTTCTTATCTTGGCAAGCGGATTCTTTACCACTGAGCCACCAGGGAAGCCTTTTTAAATTTTTGTTTTCATTTTTCAATCTATTTGGCTGTGCTGGGTGCTGCACCAAGTCTTAATTGAGGCACACAGGATTTTTGATCTTCGTTGGGGGCGTTTTGGATCTCGAGCTGCAGCATGCAAACTCTTAGTTATGGTAGTTCCCTGACCAGGGATCAAACCCAGGTCCCCTGCATTGGGAGCTTGGAGGATTAACCACTGGACCATGAGGTCTCTCCTTGATGCTTTTTAAAGCTAAAACGTTTTGTGTACACCTTTTCAGGAGACTGTATATATAAAGATTCAATCCTTTTTAATTGACATAGCATGTTGCATGTATGTTCATCCGTCATTCAGCCAATTTCCTACTAAAGTCAATTTAGACAGATTCCAATGTTTATTAAAAACAAGACTGAAACAAATACTATAGCACATATTTTTCTACTTTAAAAAAATTTTTCAAGTTATTATTTTTGTAGAACCATTTCTTAGGATTGTTGGGTCAAAAAGTTTCGGAAATTTGTATAAAAACTGACTTGAAGTGTAAAGTATAAGTCATTCAGTTGTATCTGACTCCTTGTAACCCCATGGACTGTACCCCACAAGATTCCTCTGTCCATGGGATTCTCTGGGCAGGAATACTGGAGTGAGTAGCCATTCCCTTCTCCAGGGAATATTCCCAACCCAGGGATTGAACTCAGATCTCCTGCATTGCAGGCAGATTCTTTACCTTCTGAGCCACCAGGGAAGCCTGTTCTAAGATATACACCTATCAAAATTATTACTTCTCATTCTTTCAAGAATAAATGTCCTTAAAATTTACTTTATAAATTTTCTACTTTACAAGAAAAACAAAATTGATAACCCATCACTGTTTTTATTTCATTTTCAGAGAGACAATTTATATTTAAAGTCAACATACAGGTAGTGAACAACTAGATTTGTCCTCAGGAGATGATTTTTGACTGATCTTTCAGATACAGACAGTGGGATTAGCAAACAGCAGTGACTAATGAAATAATGACAATTTATTTGACTTTTGATTTCTCAGAACCTTTCAGTATCCTTTCATTTACTTCCTCTGTTGAGGGTGAGACTTAGGTTTTAAAAACCAAGGTTTGTAGATAAAAATCTTACTCACCCCTCTTACATCAAAAACAATCATTTTTACCCTTGAGATGTCTATAGTTTAGTGATGAGTCTCCTATGTAAACCAAATAAAAATCTTAAAATGTAAAACCATAGGGATGGCTTTGTATAGAATTCATAGATACAGAAGTAAAATAGGAGAAAATTAGTTGCAAAGCCCTCAGTTAACAGGACAGCTAAAGATTTGCTTTTGGTTTTAAATCACAGAAAGCACCTTTAGATCTTCATGTTTATCCTTGTTATCAAAGAGAGCATTATAGGAAGTCAGAAAATTGTGCAGTCATCAGCAAGTAAGCTAAACTCACTGTGGCTAGTAAATTAGAAAGATAAGAAAGCAAAGTTTAGCCCACAAATAGAAACTGATAAAAGAAAGAAAGCAATCACTTTCCCTCAACACTGGTCACCAACAAAGAGTGCAAAGGGAAGCATTAAAGATCTCTGCAGTTTTAGGTTTGCAGCTATATTTACCATGCACTCTATCTCTGTTGTTGTTCTGCTGGCAGAATTTGACCTTCAGAACCACCTTTTAGAGATAATAATAATGATTTATATACACTTAAAAATCAGAGGAAAACAAGAGTTTTACACAGATAGTTTGTATCTTCAGAAAATTAAGCTCATGTCCAAATACAACACTATCAAGTAGGTAGGCAAAATGTAAATATCTTTGAAAAATACACCCCTAGCAGCCGAAATGAATATTTGGTGGGGAGTAGAAGCCATCAAAAGCCTAAGCACGTAGAATATTTCAACACATGGACATAAACATACACATATACATACTTAGTTTTAGCCACTGAATCTCTCATCACATTGATCTCACACATGTATTCACACAGCAGGTCATGTTTATAATATGGATGAATTTCTTTAGCTCTGTTTCAAAACTGAAAGACTGTCTTCTTGGAGCTAATCTGACCCTGACTTTAAACTCTGGACACACACTGAAAAAAACCCTCTTCTGATATGTCAAGTTCCTGTACCTGAATATCTGACTTGATAACCCACCAAATACCATGGCTTTCTGAGATGGAATATTTGGTTTCTGATTGAATTGCTGCTTCAAGTAGGATGTGGGATCTTTTCTTCCAGCACGTGGGCTCCAGAGAGCAGTGGACCCAGTAGTTGCCACACGGCATATGGGATCTTAGTTCCCCAAGCAGGGATCAAACCCACATCCCCTGTATTGCAAGGTGAATTCTTAACCACTGGACCACCAAGAAAGATCTGCTATAAGATTTTTAATGACCTCTTACTGATTACCAAAGGCCAAGGTACAGTAAAATGGACCTTTGGATATTTTGAATTTAGGAAATGTAATTAGCCTAATGGAGAAGGAAATGGCAACCCACTCTAGTATTCATGACTAGGGAATCCCAGGACAGAGGGGCCTGGTGGGGTGCTGTCCATAGGGTAGCACAGAGTCAGACACAACTGAAGCAATTTAGCATGTATGCATTTGTTGGAGAAGGAAATGGCAACCCACTCTAGTATTCTTGCCTGGAGAATCCCATGGACAGAAGAGCCTGGTGGGCTGCTGTCTGTGGGGTCACCCAGAGTCTGGCATGACTGAAGTGCCTTAGCATCTTTAGGCTAATTGCAGCAGCAGCAATTAGCCTAAAGATGACTTTATTTCTTAAATCCATACTCTTTACTGTATCAGTATGAGCTTTTCTAATTATGGAGGAGCAGATTGCTTTAAACGGGGTACAGTTTAAACTCTGAAGTAATAGGTGAAAGATTCACTGTTTCAAAGCAAGATGCACTTTATATGTGCTAAGGCACCTCAGTCATGTCTGACTCTTTATGACCCCATGGACTGTAGCATGCCAGGATCCTCTGTCCATGAAATTTTCCAGACAAGAATACTGGAGTGGGTTGCCATGCCCTCCTCCAGGGGATCTTCCAACCCAGGGATCAAACCCACATCTCTTGCATCTCCTGCGCTGGCAGACAGCTTCTTTACCACTTGCACTACCTGGGAAGCCCATCAACTTTATAGCATGGGCCTAATCCACCACAAATATAAGTGATGAGGTAGAGAAGATGGTGGGTGTAGGGGAGAGATATTGAGTTGGCATTCACAGGGGATTAATCAGGAAACCAGGTAAGGCCCAAGTAGTGTGATGCACAATCATGTTAGCACTGCATAGACTTGAGACCACTCTCTTCCAACAAGAGCAGGAGTGTACTTTGGAAAATTAAGAGGAATGAATGGAAAGAACACATTCCGAAAAAATAAAAAAATAATAAAAAAAAGAACACATTTCAAACTTGTACAATAGAAAGCACATAAAACAGTAAGTGCCTATATAAACTGTAAAGATTTTCTTAGGACGGAAGCAATTCCACATTCTCCAAACAACTTCATTTCAAATGGCTAGTGTAGATACCTTCTTTATCTTCAATACTAGTTCATTTATTATAGGCAGTGTAACAGTTGTCAGATATTTTAGAAATTGTGCTAATATGGGCACACACTAGAAAATCTTTAATGCTTAACAAGAGGAAAACTTTATAGAGTGTGAAAAAATCCTATTGCATTCATATCTTCATTTTTCCCTTGGTGATTTTTATGTTGGAATGACTGCTGTGATTTTAATACTAACACAATCTGTTCACCCAGACCTAGGAGAGAGTGATTAGAGTTTTATAATAATACACAAGATTCTTTATTAGAAAGATTTAACATTGTCAGAAAAACTTTAAGTTGCAGCTGTTTCACTCTACACAGGTTTATCCTCTAGGTATCCCTTTGCTGTGCTGTGCTTAGTTGCTCAGTCATGTCTGACTCTTTGTGATCCCATGAACTGTAGCCAGCCAGGATCCTCTGTCCATGGGGATTTTCCTTGCAAAAATACTGGAGTGGATTGGCTTGCCTTCTTCCAGGGGATCTTCCCAACCCAGGAATCAAAAGGGGTCTCTTGCTTTACAGCAGATTCTTTATCAGCTGAGCTACCAGGGAAGCCCACGTATATCTTTATTCAAATATAACTGATTGAGGATAGAAGTGTAAACAAACGTTAATTTATTCATGTTGCATTATGTTTTTCCTGACTTTGGGCAACGACCAGATTTAAAGGTTAAGTTTTTTTCAACTTGATCAACAACTCCTCACAAAATTCCAACATGACGACAATAAATGGGAAAAGAAGAAATTGAACACAAAAGTTTTGTTTTTGTTTAATTATCTACTATGCATTTGGGAGTGAGACGATCCCCGATAAAGGATACAGCTAAAGGATAAATTTCTTTTAAAAATAAATTTAGAATAAATATCATTAAGCATTAATCACTGAGTCAATTAAAATAAAATCTCACATATGTATATGTATGCATATATATCCAAAGCCTCTTTTGAGTACTTATGATGAACAGGTGGTACTGAAGGAAAAGAAAACTAGTGAATAGATTTGGATGTAAAATGTGCCTCTGCCTTTCAGGAATTTATATTCTATTACATTTTGGAGTAGTCCCAGACCTTAAAGAATGTACAATCTATCAGAGTGTTAAACTTAACACAAGTGAACAAAATTACGGAACAAATAACAGTTTAATGTAGTGTAGTAGAAAATATATGTGCTGCAGAAATTCAAAGACTGGTTGGTTGGTTAGAGGAAGCTTCTCAGAAAAGGTAAGACTTGGGTCAGTAGCATTTATCAGTGTATTATTTATGTTTGGTTGTATGAAACAGAGACTCGATGGCAGTATAGCTTAACCAAAAGAGAGATTATTTTCCCCATGAAACAAGGAACCTAGAGGTAGACAGCTTAGGGGAGTAGAGAGGCTCTAAGACACTGTTACATCCTGGGTACTTCTCTCACTCTGCCAGTCTTAACCATCTTTAGCCTACTGGTTATAACTAAGTCTGGCACTGCCAGCAGAGCATCTCTGTTCCAGACAGATGACAGGCAAAGGGAAGCCTGTTACTACTAATGTTAGTCACTCATTCATGTCTAACTGTTTGAGACTCCATGGACTGTCGGCCACCAGGCTCCTCTGTCCATAGCGTTCTCCAGGCAAGAATACTAGAATTGGTAGCCATTTCCTTATCCAGGGGATCTTCCCAACCCAGGGATTGAAGCTGCGTCTCTTGCATTGCAGGCAGATGCTCTACCATCTGAGCTGCCAGGGAAGCCCAGAGAAAAGCCTACCTTTTCTGAAAGCTTCTAGTGAATTCACCTCTTATTATCCAATTGTGTCATACGGTCATCTCCACATACAAGGGATCAGGGAAAACATGTTCTATTTTAACTATCTACGGTGGCATACTTATGCATCAGTAAAGAAGGAATAAGGGTGAAATGTATATTCAGAAAGCAACATGCATTATCACTTAAGACATATCCAAAGGTTTCAAAAAAGAAAATGTAATGTGATAGTGAAATCAAGCATGGGCCTGTGGGGCTCCTGGGCATGAAACGCTTTCCATGCCGCCCGCCCTTCCTTTTAGGAGACAGATTCTAGCCTCCATGACCTTCCCTGAGCTCCAAAGGGCAGATGTGAACAGTTACTAGTCCAGGAAGGAAAGGGATAGAGAGTCAAGGGAGGAACAGCCAAGAAACATTATTCTAGCCTTGGGGAGGGTCCTGGTTCCACCTCCAGGGATACACATAATAATGTCTTTAAGTTCTTCATTAATGTCCTTTCTTTATAGGGAACTGGAATGCAAAATCAGTTTTCATTCCAATCCCAAAGAAAGGCAATGCCAAAGAATGCTCAAACTATCTCACAAATGCACTCATCTCACACACTAGTAAAGTAATGCTTAAAATTCTTCAAGCCAGGTTCAACAGTACATGAACCATGAACTTCCAGGTGTTCAGGCTGGTTTTAGAAAAGGCAGAGGAACCTGAGATCAAATTACCAACATCCGTTAGATTGTCGAAAAGGCCAGAGAGTTCCAGAAAAACATCTACTTCTGCTTTATTGAATACTAAAGCCTTTGACTGTGTAGATTACAATAAACTGTGGAAAATTCTTCAAGAGATGGGAGTACCAGACCATCTTACCTGCCTCCTGAGAAATCTGTATGCAGGTCAGGAAACAACAGTTAGGACTGGACATGGAACAACAGACTGGTTCCAAATAGGAAAAGGAGTACTTCAAGGCTGTATATCGTCATCCTGCTTATTTAGCTTATATGCAGAGTACAGTGTGTGAAATGAGGGTTGGATGAAGCAGAAGCTGGAATCAAGATTGTCGGAAGAAATATCAATAACTTCAGACATGCAGATGATACCACCTTTATGGCAAAGAGCCTCTTGATGAAAGTGAAAGAGGAGAGTGAAAAAGTTGGCTTAAAACTCAACATTCAGAAAACCAAGATCATGGCATCTGGTCCTATCACTTCATAGCAAATAGATGGAAACAGTGGAAGATTATTTTTTGGGGCTCCAAAATCACTGCAGATGGTGACTGCAGCCATGAAATTAAAAGATGCTTGTTCCTTGGAAGAAAAGTTATGACCAACCTAGACAGCTTATTAAAAAGCAGAAACATTACTTTTCCAATAAGGGTCCATCTAGTCAAAACTATGGTTTTTCCAATAGTCATGTTTGGATATGACAGTTGGACTATAAAGAGAGATGAGCACTGAAGAATTGATGCTTTTGAAATGTAGTGTTGGAGAAGACTTTTGAGAGTCTCTTGGACTGCAAGGAGATTCAACATGTCCATCCTAAAGGAAATCAGTCCTGAATATTCACTGAAAGGACTGATGCTGAAGCTGAAACTCCAATACTTTGGCCACTTGATGTAAAGAACTGACTCATTGGGAAAGACCATGATTCTGGGAAAGATCGAAGGTGGGAGGAGAAGGGGAAGATAGAGGGTGAGAATGCATCACCAACTCGATGAATATGAGTTTGAGTAAGCTCTGGAAGTTGGTGATAGACAGGGAAGCCTGGCATGGTGCAGTCCATGGGGTTGCAAAGAGAGGCTGAACTGAACTGAACTAAGCTCTTCATGGGCTTCCCTGGTGGCTCAGAGGTTAAAGAGTCTGCCTGGAATGCAGGAGACCCAGGTTCGATTCCTGGGTTGGGAAGATCCCTTGGAGAAGGAAACCGCAACCCACTCCAGTACTCTTGCCGGGAGAATCCCATGGAGGGAGGAGCCTGGTAGGCTACAGTACAAAGAGGGGTCACAAACAGTCAGATAGGCCTGAGTGACTTCACTTTCAAGCTCTTCATAGAATTAAACCTATCAAAGGAAGATGTCAGCATTCATCATACCAGAGATTACCTGAGGCTAGACTAAAGGAATGGAGAAGCTTATCAAAAGATTATCTGAGACCAGATTAAAAGGAGTGGACACACTTTAATTTATCAGCAACCCTACCTTTGAACTATCCCTATAAAGTGAAAATGTTAGTTGCTCAGTGTGTCTGACTCTTTAGGACCCCAAGGACTATAGCTGGCCAGTCCATGGAGCTCTTCTGTCCATGGAATTATCCAGGTTGGAGTGGGTAACCATTCCCTTCTTCAAGGGGTCTTCCTGACCCAGGGATCAAACCTGGGTCTCCCACACTGCAGGCAGATTCTTTATCATTTAAGCCACCAGGGAAGCCCATCCCTACAAAATGCCTCACTAAGTCCTCCCAGGCTAGGACACACCGTTTTTGAGGCCAGGATTCTGCTGCACCCCCCTTTGCCTGGCAAGGCAATAGAGCTATTCTTTTCTACTTCACTCAAAACTCTGTTTCCTGGACTTGATTCAGCAACAGTGCAGAGGCATCAATAAGTAGTAATGAACTATTAGAAGTTCCTTAACAAGGCAATTTGGCAGAGAACCAGTGCTTCATAAAACTGAGTTTGGCAGCAATGATATGGAAAACAGAGAGGCAATCATGGAAGGATGCAGGAGAATGACCTAGACCAATGCTGCAGTCTCATATAAAATGTTAAGGAGAGTCTGTTTGTATACTGATAGAAATAAGGAAACAGTAGAGGAGATATTCCCATATCTGAACAGGATGCCACTTTACATAGGTGTTGAAGGACGGAGAAAAGTAAAGAGTACACATTTTCCAGTCTGTGAAAGTTTTAAAGTATTAGTAAGATTGGTCTGCTGATTTGAAAACTGAAACACAGGAAAGGTCAGAGATGCGTCCAACTTTACAAAGCATCAGTCATACAAATTTGACCAAACCCATTTTCTAACTCAGTGTAGTACTACACCATTTTCATGTATCATTTTCATGACATATTATATTTTACATATATGTATTTTTAATAAGAATTTATATTTTATAGCTATATAAATTCTTTGGACTTGCACGATATTAGGAATTTCGAATCTAGTAAGTTTTAGATTATTTTTTATGACTATTTCTTATCTTACAAAATATTTATAGTGTATTTATGCTACTATAGTATAAGAATTTTGCTGGAAATTACATTCCTAGCCTGCAGGAACAAGAAGTAAACAAGATATATAGGCCTCCTGTAAAAGATTAGAGAGTGAAGAGAATTATCCTGTACTGATAGAGACTGAGAATACTTTACTTGCATACTTATCATAGAAAAATTGCTACAAGCAAAGAAATTATTATAGAGGAGGTATTTTAAAAGTTCTGGTGTTGACTTTTTGATAAAATACCATTCAGTCTTATAGCAGTTATGTTATGAAAGTTTTACCTCTGTTTCCCAGCCCTGTAGTGCTCTCTGCATCCCTACAACTCTTAAGGCCAATTTACTCTAAAGAGAGAAGACATTTCACAAAAGGTATACCTTGCTCTCAAGGTTTTCCTACCACAGATTCTGACTAAAGTAGCAAAACCCACTGATTTCTCATCTACTTCTCCCATTTCACTCTCATCAAAATTGACCTCTGCTATCTCCTTTTTTTAGTCTTCACTTTTTTCTTAAGAATGGGTCAATAAATTTGGGTTGATATGTTTACTTTCAATAATGACATATTATTTCCTCCCTGATTGTGTTGCTTTTTAATCATGCACCTTAATGGAATAAATAAAATGGTATTTCAGACTTAGTAGGAAAATAGGAATTGTACATCTCTTCAGGTGCAATCACAACATATCATTCATTTATGCAGTTAACAAATATATCTGGGTTATCTACTACATGTTAAACATGAAAGATACAAGTTCCAGAAAAATGGTCGTCAAGATTCCTTCCCTCATGAAGCTTAAAGCAGGGTGGAGACTAGACATTAACCACATAAACAAATGTAACTTTCCAAACTGTGATAAATTCTGTAAATACAAAGTGCAAGCTTCCATGAAAAATGGTAAAGGCGAGACTTCTGGGGGACAGAACAGGGAGAGAGATTTACTTATGAATATTTCTGCACTTATATGATTTTTAACCCCCAATTTCACTGAATGGTCTTTTTGGTTTCTTATTCTGGAATTATTATGACACTTATAATTTGGCTCAGATGGTAAAGCGTCTGGCTACAATGTGGGAGATCCGGGTTCAATCCCTGGGGGAAGATCTCCTGGAGAAGGAAATGGCAACCCATTCCAGTATTCTTGCCTGGAAAATCCCATGGATGGAGGAGCCTGGTAGGCTACAGTCCACGGGATCACAAAGAGTCGGACATGACTGAGCAACTTCACTTCACCTCACCTTAAATTTATAGCTAAAACAGTCTCTCCTCCAAGTTTGTCTGAAGACAGTGCATGGATTGCAGTTTACAAATAATGCTGCTGCTGCTAAGTCGCTTCAGTCGTGTCCGACTCTGTGCGACCCCATAGACGGCAGCCCACTAGGCTCCCCCGTCCCTGGGATTCTCCAGGCAAGAACACTGGAGTGGGTTGCCATTTCCTTCTCCAATGCATGAAAGTGAAAAGTGAAAGCGAAGTCACTCAGTCGTGTCCTTCCTCTAAGACCCCATAGCAGCTCCTCTGTCCATGGGATTCTCCAGGCAATAATACTGGAGTGGGTTGCCATTTCCTTCTCCAAGCATATGAAGAGATGCTCAAAAACTTCCAGAAATGTCCAGGACCAGATCATTTCACAGGCTGAATTTTATGAATCATTCAAAGAAGATGTAATACCCATTTGTCTCAAGCTCCTCCAAAAAATTTAACCCATTTTCAGTTCAGTTCAGTTCAGTTGCTCAGTCGTGTCTGACTCTTTGAGACCCCATGAATCACAGCACGCCAGGCCTCCCTGTTCATCACCATCTCTCGGAGTTCACTCAGACTCACGTCCATCAAGTCCGTGATGCCATCCAGCCATCTCATCCTCTGTCGTCCCCTTCTTCTCCTGCCCCAAATCCCTCCCAGTGTCAGAGTCTTTTCCAATGAGTCAACTCTTCTCATGAGGTGGCCAAAGTACTGGAGCTTCAGCTTTAGCCAAATAATAGAGTAGGTGTTTTTTTTTTTTTTTTTTTTTCAAGTTCATGCTGGAAAGAATTATCCTCGAAGTGATATAGCATATTTTAGGTCACAGTCTAAAGTTTTTCCAGCATATAAACTCTGGAAAGCATAATTTCTCCACTTGTTCATGAATGATGTTTAGCATTTGCAGAAAACCTAAAAGTTTCTAATTTTGAGTGAGTTTGGAGAAGTAAACAGAGGCTATATACACGCCACACAAATGACTAAGGAGTTGGCAAATAGGTCTTTTGAGTAATGATAAGATGAAAGAAACCAAAATAATTTAGCTTACAGTAGAGAAAATTTTGTGGTATATATTAATAGTTTTCAAATGTGTAAAAGATTAGGAAGGAAGAGATGGTAACCAGATGTTCCTGATCTCTACAGTGGAAAGAACAAGATTAAGTCAGCTTAAAGTTTAACTAGAGAGATCAAGGACAGATATAACTTTCAGAAAATAAGGGAATATAAGCACAACAGCAGACCACCAAAGGAAATTACACAGTCTCTGACATCTGCCTGATACTGTTTATATACAGATCTGCTTGAGGGTTCCTCTTGCCTTATTTTGCTCTGATTATTTGCATACAATATTGGGAACAAGATTTCTTGAGAGGCGTCAACTAAAAGCCAAACTCCTAGTAAGATTTACACAGTCAGAAAAAGGAGAAAAGCAACAGATTTCAAAATCATAACAATGATTTCATATTTGCCCTCAGGAAGCAGAATAGGAGTGAAGTCCAAAATCAATTGAGATCATGTCTTTAAACTCATTTATTTTCCACCATGGAATCCAAGATTTATTTGGAGGTTAATTACTTTCAAGGCACCAATATGGAAGAAATTTGACTCATGAACTCTAAAATCTGAGCAAGTCTTCAACAGTTCTTGGATCTTGATAACACATAATAGAGCCTTTTAGAAACAAACTTGGTAACACAAAACTAATTATTTTTCATGGCTTTATAAGTTAGTGATTAAGAATTAAAGTAAATGGAGCAAAATAGAGCCATGAACAATACAGGAGCAACAAATGGTGAGTATCTACCATCCTTTGAAGCTTGACATTTATGATAATAATGGCAGTTATACTATTGTGTGCATGTGTACCAGTAAATGTGATACATAGTTTATTTAATCTTCATGACAACCTTGTAAATTGAATACTCTGATTACCTTTTATTTACAGATAAGTAAGCTGAAGCTGTATAGTGTCACCCTGCTTATTTAACTTCAATGCAGAGTACATCATGATGCTTTTGAACTGTGGTGTTGGAGAAGTCTATTGAAAGTCCCTTGGACTGCAAGAAGATCCAACCAGTGCATTCTGAAGGAGATCAGTCCTGGGATTTCTTTGGAAGGAATGATGCTAAAGCTGACACTCCAATACTATGGCCACCTCATGTGAAGAGTTGACTCATTGGAAAAGACTGATGTTGGGAGGGATTGGGAGCAGGAGGAGAAGGGGACGACAGAAGATGAGATGGCTGGATGGCATCACAGACTCGATGGACGTGAGTCTGAGTGAAGTCCGGGAGATGGTGATGGACAGGGAGGCCTGGCGTGCTGCGATTCATGGGGTCGGAAAGAGTCGGCCACAACTGAGCAACTGAACTGAACTGAAGCTAACTTAAATGAAAGGGTAAATTTGCCAAGTTAATGACAGTGCTTGAATGAAATATAGGTCCTTTTGATTTCAGAGAATAAATTCTAAACTGCTATGAAATACATTTACCAAAATTCAATGACGTTGACACTACTCTGTCGTAGAGAACTTCCCAGAAGAAATTCCTCTTGCCATTCAGGTGCTAAAAATCAGTTTCTCTTGAAGGAATGAAAGTAAAATAATAATTTATTATGATCTAGTTCCTACTTTAATATGTGTCCTAAATTAGAGTCTGTGAAATTCAGTTTTTCAATTGATAGGATTATTACTGCCAATCTTTGAAAGACTTTATGTAAATTGATTGAGATTAAGGTTTTAATTACTTTATTCCACAGCACAGGAGAGGGATGGCAAGAGTTTCAGGTGTGACCAAATAGTTTATAAAATATAAGCAGTAAGCAAAAGGAATTGGATTTTTTTAAAATAAAGACTAATAATTAAACATATAAAAGTTCACGATACTTCAGATTAAAAGAACTTTTCTCCTTGATTTAATATTATGTCTATAATCTTCCCCATATCCAAATTATTATCACTATCCTTTTTGGGCCTTTAAAAAATATCTAGAATATGTATTTTTCATAAACTATGCTCCCTCTTCCTATATCTTCACTGTTTAGTTACATTTATATACTATTCTTGGATTAATTTGCTTGAAATATGGCTATAGTCATACTCACTGCTCAAAATTTCTTGATGGTTTCCCACTGCCACCATAAAATATCATAATGCTATCATTATTGATTTCAGCTTTCTTTTCTTTTACTTACCACTTTCTATGTGCCAAAAATTATAATATACACACTGAACATTTTGTCTCATTTTATTCTCATAAATATGTTGAAATCTATAGGTTATTATCATTATCTTATAGATGAGAAACTGAGGCTCTAGAGATGTTTCTGTAGATTGTCTGAAGCCATAAGACAGAACTAGGATTCAAATAAGCTTTTGCTCTGCTCCTACCAGAATAAACAACTTCTTTCTTCTGGAATCTTAGATCTTAACTAATACATCCTAATGCCCCGGGTTTCATATAACTCTTCTTCAAGCACTGACGTATCTCCAACTCAGCTCTTTTCAAGAGTGTGTTCTTATTCCTTCAACTGAAAAAAACTGAACATGTCTGTGAACAGTAATACTACTATGTGCATATTTTTGTCATTAATTCCACAGCTGTTTAATTATGTAGTTTATTTCTTATAAAGGCTAAAACATTTTATAATGACAAGATCTGTGTCTGACTGAAATTCTCATACTTTACAGCACTGTGACCTGTTGAAAAAAAAAAGTTATATTTGATTTGGAATGAAGAAATGAAATAGATGTCAATTATTATCAAGATTTTAGCTAGGCCTTAGAGAATACTACAAGAAATGAGAGATGTAGAATAAATGGTGAAGAAGGAAGTAGACTTTTCACTTCTGAGGGTCTTAAGAAACAGGACAGATTTTTACCTTCCATGACAATTATCAAGTGGTTCTATCTGAGGAATGAGGATGGGATGTAAAAGCACTAAAACTTCTTTCCAATTATTTAACTTTCTAAATGAGCGAAGAAACTTGAGTCTATTGAAATTAACTAAGCAAAACATTTAGAAGAAATATAGCTATTAAGAATATATCTTAGCTTTTTTTGGTGAATGGTGAGTTTGGAGAGCTTTCCTGGGGGCTCAGTGGTAAAAATCCACCTGCCAATGCAGGAGACATGGGTTCAGTCTTTGGGCTGGGAAGATCCCCTGGAGAATGAAATGGCAACTCACTCTCGTATTCTTGCCTGGGAAATCCCATGGACAAAGGAGCCTGGTGAGTTATAGTCCATGGGGTCACAAAAGAGTTGGACATGACTTAGCAACTAAACAACAACAACGATGAGTTTGGAAAGAAAACTGCTCATGTCACTTCATTGCTTATCTCTTTCTGTTCATGGCAAAACACAACCATAAAATATAGGACACAGGAAATAAATTAACTGTGTTAATATAGATTGTAGTATTCTAAAATAATTTGCAGTGAAAGATGAGGATATGAAGGAAAAAGGAGTTATTTCTTTAACTATTTAACCCAGAGACTCCATGGCTTAGATTGAGTAGAGAGATTGCAGAGAATGTAGTTCTGAATGATGGTGAAGTAATACTGAACACAAACCTCTGATGGGTTCCTGATGAGAAAACATGCCTTAGTCACAAGTAATAAAGTCAATACAGAAGCTGTAAAAATCCATCACCAGATGAAAACAATAATTTAAATGAGTGATAAAAAAGGCATTTCATCTATGCATGATAAGAAACCACTGAACAAAACAAATTATACACCACTCCACAATGGCTCAGTGCCCAAAGGAATTGCAAACAGCTTATGATGACAGAGCAGAGAAAACCACAGAGACTCAGAAATGAAAGACGAGTGTTCCTCATATCAATAATACAAATATTCTGTTCCTAAAAACCCCACCCAGAGTATACTGCTGGGGTTGTATTGTAAGTTGCCGAAATTGTATGTAAGGAACGCATGGCCATTAGTGATGAATATTTTGGATGGCATTTTGGATGAGAGAGCAGTACCATTAACAAGGCATAATCTGTCAAACACACCTTGCACAGTACCTAGATCACAGCAGTATCTCCAAGTTAGCGTTTCCTTCCGGTAAAATTCAAATAGTTAGATAAAATATGACATGGCCTTTGCTGTCTAGAATCATATTTGTTTTTGATAGCCATTTTTGCAGGTGTTTTGTGCTTTTTAATGCCTTAAATAAGAGCAGTTTTCAGTTACTCAGATCTCATGAACTCCTCAGACATTAATGGCTATAACATAAGTTATACTTTTTATTACCAGTAGTTTACATGTTTTTTATTTCAGGTGTTTATTTTATTTTATTACAGTATTTACATATTACATGTTTTTATTACAGGTATTTTGTTTTTATTGCTTTGTAATTAGTATTTAGAGAGAAATTCTCACAAACTCAGAATCTAACATAAGAAGTTTAGAAATCACAAAGTTGTCAAGTGATCATATATTTAAGAGAAATTCACGAGATTAATGGATAATAACTTAGAGTATATAACTGAGTGGAAAATGTACTAGATAATAAGATCTAGGTTTATATGGTAATTCATTTATATAGAGAAAATCATCATAGCTAGTTGTTAAATATGAACAATGATGACCAATTGAATAAGACTCTGGGGAATTTTGATCACTTATTAACATGGAGAAAAATGGTGAGAAAAACTTCTAAGAAAAAATTAGGTGGTTCAGAAGAGTTTTCTCACTTTGTGTCATTTGAATATCATCATTCCTTTATTCCCCCTGAGTCCACAGGTCCTGGAAATAATCATTCTGTTTTCTGCTTGTATGAGCTTGACTTTTTAAGATTGCATGTATAAATGAGAACATATGATATTTGACTCTCTGTGTCTGGCTTATATCACTTAACATAATATTCTCCATATCTATCCACATTGCTACAAATGGCAGGATTTTCTTTCTTTCTTCTAAGACTAATATTCCCTGGTATATATCACATCTTCTTTATCCATTCATCCACTGATGGAAATGTACGTTGTTTTTCCTATCTTGGCTATCTTGAATAATGCTGCAATGAACACAGAAGTGCAGATATTTCTTCAGGATCCTGATTTCATTTCCTTTATATACAGACCCTGAAGTGAGGTTGCTGGATCATATGACAGTTCTAATTTTCATTTTTGAGGAAATTTCATACTGTCTTTCATAATGGCTATACCAATTTACCTTCCTGTCAACAGCATACCACAATTCTTTTACTCCATATCATCTCTAGCACTGATGACTGTAGTTGTATTTTTAACAAGTCATTTAAAAAGTATGTGGCAATATCACATTGTGGTTTTGATTTGTATTTCCTAATAATCACTGATATTAAACATATTTTCATATATCTATTGACCATTTTTATGTCTTCCTTGGAGAGATGTCTATTTATGATCTTTGCCCAATTTTTATCAGATTCTTTGTTTTTGCTGTTGAGTTGTAGAAGTTTCTTAGGTATTTTAGAGAGTAACTCCTCATCAGATACATGGTTTTAAAATATTTTCTCCCGTTATATAGTCTGCCTATTCATTTTGTTGATTGTTTGAGTTTGATACAATTCCAATTGCTATTTTTGTGCTTGTTATCTGTGCTTTTGGTGTCATATCCAAAAAATCTTTGCCAAAACCAATGTCAAGGAGTGTTTTACCCACATTTTATTCTAGGAGTTTTGTACCCACATTTTATTCTAGGAGTTTTGTGGGTCAGGTCTTACATTTAAGTCTTTAATCTATTTGAGTTGATTTTTGTGTAGTATAAGATATGGGTCCAATTTCATTCTTTTGTAAATGGATATACAGTTTTCCCAACATTATTTCTCAAAAACTATCCTTTCCTCAGCTTGTATTCTTGGATCCCTTGTAAAAAGTTAGTGAACTATAAATGTATGGATTTATTTTTGTGTTCTCTATTCTGTTCTACTAGTCTATGTGTCAATTTTATGCCAGTACCATAGATTTGTAGTATAATTGGAATTGGGAAGTGTGATACCTCGAGTTTTTATTTTGTTTGCTTTCACTACTCAGGGTCTTTTGTGGTTTCACATGATTTTGGAGACTTTTTTTTTCTATACCTCTGAAAAAAATGTCATTGGAATTTTGATGAGGATTCAATCTGTACATCACTTTGGTTAATATGTTTATTTCAACAATATTAATTCTTGAAATCCATGACCTTGGGGCGAGTTTCCATTTATTTCTGGCTTCTTCAATTTTTTTCCTCATAATTGTATAGTTTTCAGTACACTGATATTTCAAATTCTTGGTTAAGTTTTCTCCTAGATATTTTATTTTATTTTTTTGATGCTATTGTAAATGGGATTCTTTACTTAGTATTTTCTTCAGGTAGTTCATTGTTAGAATTGCAACTGATTTTGTATCTTGATTGTATCTTTTGACTTCGCTAAATTCATTTATCAGTTCAAATAGTGAGATTTTAGTGGAATATTTAGGATTCTCTATAGGAAACAGTGTCAGACTTGATTTTTCTGGACTCCAAAATCACTGCAGATGCTAATTGCGGCCAGTAAATGAAAAGACACTTACTCCTTGGAAGGAAAGTTATGACCAACCTAGATAGCATATTCAAAAGCAGAGACATTACTTTTCCAACAAAGGTCCGTCTAGTTAAGGCTATGGTTTTTCCAGGGGTCATGTATACATGTGAGAGTTGGACTGTGAAGAAAGCTGAGTGCTGAAGAATTGATGCTTTTGAACTGTGGTGTTGGAGAAGACTCTTGAGAGTCCCTTGGACCCAAGGGAATCCAACCAGTCCATTCTCAAGGAAATCAGTCCTGGGTGTTCATTGGAAAGACTGATGCTGAGGCTGAAACTCCAATACTTTGGCCACCTCATGTGAAGAGTTAACTCATTGGAAAAGACCCTGATGCTGGAAGGGATTGTGGGCAGGAGGAGAAGGGGACGACTGAGGATGAGATGGCTGGATGGCATCACCAACTCGATGGATGTGAGTTTGAGTGAACTCCAGGAGTTGGTGATGGACAGGGAGGCCAGGCATGCTGCGATTCATGGGGTCGCAAAGAGCTGGACACGACTGAACAAATGAACTGAACTGAACTGAACTGATATATGACTATGTCAACTACAAAAAGGGACAATTTTATATCTTCTCTTTTGATTTGGAGAGTTTCAGTTATGCAAATATGGAAAACTTCAAGTGTAAATATCTAGTGGATAGCATGGTGCCTATAGCCAACAATACTGTATCACATATTTAAAATTTTCCAAGAAGGTAGACCTCATACAAAGTGTTATTTACACAGGAAAAAATAATAAAAGAGGGTAGGAGGGAATTTTGGGAGTTGATGGCTATGTCTACAGCCCTCATGGGTGTATTCTTTTCATGGGTGCATGCATGCTAAGTTGCTTCTGTCATGTCCAACTCTGTGCAACCCTTGAACTGTAGCCTGCCAGGCTCCTCTGTCCATGGAATTCTCTAGGCAAGAATACTGGAGTACATGGCCAGGCCCTTCTCCATAGGATCTTCCAGACCCAAGGATCAAAACAGCTCTCTTGCAACTCTTGAATTGGTAGGTGTGTTCTTTACCATGAGCACCACCTGGGAAGCCCTTCATGGGTGTATACTTATTCCCAAACTCATTGACTTGTATATAGTAAATAGATCCCTGGTGGTTCAGATGATAAAGAATATACCTGCAATGCATAAAATCTGGGTTTGATCCCTGGGTTGGGAAGATACCCCAGAGAAGGGAATGGACTTCCACTCCAGTATCCTTGCCTGGAGAATTACAAGGACAAAGGAGCCAAGTAGACTACAGTCCATGAGGGTTGCAAAGAGTCAGATATAACTGAACAACTAACACACAACACATAGTAAATATGTTAAGCTTTTTACATGACCAAAAAAAAGAGTAAAAATAAAAATTACTTGAAAGCAAAAAAGAAAGAGAGAGATAATTGCATCAGAAGTGAAGTAAAACATATAAACTAACCAACTAAAAAAAGAATTAGGGAAGGTGAATTCAAAAGTCACATGAGTCAAAAAAAGGAAATAAGGGGTAAAGAAGTTTTGCAAATTAAGAGACAATTTAAGAGGACTTAGCATCAGCAAAATCAATTTTGTTAAAGAAAAAAAAGGGTTTTTAATTATCCTTAGTGATATTGTGATGAAAAACACCATAATAGAATAGATTAAAATGGCAAAATAGCTACAAAAGCATAACTCATAGTCTAAAATCTCTAGCTTCAAAAGTACATACAGTTTTTATAAAAAGTAAAATGATCTGTAATAATACTGAAATACAAATAAGCAAAATACTATCAGAAGATTATAAAGCTTTAGAAAGCCCTATCAGCCATATAGGGTGATGGACTGCACAACAGAAGCACGCTGGCTACAACCGACTGCAAGTCCGAGGTTAGAGGCGGCGGCTGAGAGGAGCAACCCTACACCCGAGGTCAGGGGCAGTGGCCGAGAAGAGCAACCCCACATCCAAGGAGCAGTGGCTGCGCGGGCACAGGAGAGCCGAGACGAGCTACTCCACATTCAAGGTCAGGAGGGGTGGCTGTGAAGAGATACCCCTCGTCCAAGGTAAGGAGCAGCGGCTGCGCTTTGCTGGAGCATCCCTGAAGAGATACCCCACATACAAGGTAAGAGAAACCCAAAAATGATGGTAGGTGTTGTGAGAGGCATTAGAGGGTGGACACACAAACCATAATCACAGAAAACTAGTCAATCTACTCACATGGACCACAGCCTTGTCTAACTCAATGAAACTAAGCCATGCTGTGTGGGCCTGCACAAGACAGGCGGGTAATGGTGGAAAGGTCTGACAGAATGTGGTCCACTGGAGAAGGGAATGGCAAACCACTTCAGTATTTTTGCCTTGAGAACCCCATGAACAGTATGAAAAGGCAAAACGATAGGATACTGAAAGAGGAACTCCCCAGGTCAGTAGGTGCCCAATATGCTACTGGAGGTCAGTGGAGAAATAATTCCAGAAAGAATGAAGGCATGGAGCCAAAGCAAAAAAACACCCAGTTGTGGATGTGACTGGTGATAAAGCAAGGTCCGATGCTATAAAGAGCAATATTGCATAGGAACCTGGAATGTTAGGTCCATGAATCAAGGCAAATTGGAAGGGGTCAAACAAGAGATGGCGAGAGTGAACGTTGACATTCTAGGAATCAGTGAACTAAAATGGACTGGAATGGGTGAATTTAACTCTGATGACCATTATACCTACTACTGTGGGCAGGGATCCCTTAGAAGAAATGGAGTAGCCATCATGGTCAACAAAAGAGTCCAAAATGCAGTACTTGGATGCAATATCAAAAACAACAGAATGATCTCTGTTCGTTTCCAAGGCAAACCATTCAATATCACAGTAATCCAAGTCTATGCCCCAGCCAGTAACGCTGAAGAAGCTGAAGGTGAACTGTTCTATGAAGACCTACAAGACCTTTTAGAACTAACACCCAAAAGAGATGTCCTTTTCTTTATAGGGGACTGGAATGCAAAAGTAGGAAGTCAAGAAACGCCTGGACTAACAGGCAAATTTGGCCTTGGAATGCGGAATGAAGCAGGGCAAAGACTAATAGGGTTTTGCCAAGAAAATAAACTGGTCATAGCAAACACCCTCTTCCAACAACACAAGAGAAGACTCTACACATGGACATCACCAGGTGGTGAACACCGAAATCAGATTGATTATATTCTTTGAAGCCAAAGATGGAGAAGCTCTATACAGTCAGCAAAAACAAGACCAGGAGCTGACTGTGGCTCAGATCATGAACTCCTTATTGCCAAAGTCAGACTTAAATTGAAGAAAGTAGGGAAAACCACTAGACCATTCAGGTATGAACTAAATCAAATTCCTTATGATTATACAGTAGAAGTGAGAAACAGATTTAAAGGACTAGATCTTATCAGATTGATAAGAGTGCCTATCGATGGAGTGCCTGATGAATTATGGACAAAGGTTCACAACATTGTACGGGAGACAGGGATCAAGACCATCTCCATGGAAAAGAAATGCAAAAAAGCAAAATGGCTGTCTGGGGATGCCTTACAAATAGCTGTGAAAAGAAGAGAGGTGAAAAGCAAAGGAGAAAAGGAAAGATATAAGCATCTGAATGCAGAGTTCCAAAGAATAGCAAGGAGAGATAAGAAAGCTTTCCTCAGAGATCAATGTAAAGAAATAGAGGAAAACAACAGAATGGGAAAGACTAGAAATCTCTTCAAGAAAATTAGAGATACCAAGGGAATATTTTATGCAAAGATGGGCTCCATAACAGACAGAAATGGTATGGACCTAACAGAAGCAGAAGATATTAAGAAGAGGTGGCAAGAATACACAGAAGAACTGTTTAAAAAAGATCTTCACCTGCCAAGATAACCACAATGGTGTCATCATTCACCTAGAGCCAGACATCCTGGAATGTGAAGTCAAGTGGGCCTTAGAAAGCATCATTATGAACAAAGTTAGTGAAGGTGATGGAATTCCAGTTGAGGTGTTTCAAATCCTGAAGGATGATGCTGTGAAAGTGCTGCACGCAATATGCCAACAAATTTGGAAAACTCAGCAGTAGCCACAGGACTGGAAAAGGTCAGGTTCATTCCAATCACAAAGAAAGCTAATGCCAAAGAATGCTCAAACTACCGCACAATTGCACTCATTTCACACTCTAGTAAAGTAATGCTCAAAATTCTCCAAGCCAGACTTCAGCAATACGTGAACCATGAAATTCCAGATGTTCAAGCTGGTTTTAGAAAAGGCAGAGGTACCTGAGATCAAATTGCCAACATCCGCTGTATCATCAAAAAAGCAAGAGAGTTCCAGAAAAACATCTATTTCTGCTTTATTGACTATGCCAAAGCCTTTGACTGTGTGGATCACAATAAACTGTGGAAAATTCAAAAAGAGATGGGAATACCAGACCACCTGACCTGTCTCTTGAGAAATCTGTATGCAGGTCACGAAGCAACAGTTCGAACTGGACATGGAACAACAGACTGGTTCCAAATAGGGAAAGGGTTACATCAAGGCTGTATATTGTCACCCTGCTTATTTAATTTCTATGCAGACTACATCATGAGAAATGCTGGGCTAGAAGAAGCACAAGGTGGAATCAAGATTGCCGGAAGAAATATCAATAACCTCAGATATGCAGATGATACCACCCTTACAGCAGAAAATGAAGAGGAACTATAAAGCCTCTTGATGAAAGTGAAAGAGTAAAGGGAAAAGTTGGCTTAAAGCTCAACATTCAGAAAACAAAGATTATGGCATCTGGTCCCATCACTTCATGGGAAATAGATAGGGAAACAGTGGAAATAGTGTCAGACTTTGTTTTTTTGGGCTCCAAAATCACTGCAGATGGTGACTGCAGCCATAAAATTAAAAGACACTTACTCCTTGAAAGGAAAGTTATGACCAACCTAGATAGCATATTCAAAAGCAGAGACATTACTTTGCCAACAAAGGTCCGTCTAGTCAAGGCTATGGTTTTTCCAGTAGTCATGTATGGATGTGGGAGTTGGACTGTGAAGAAAGCTGAGCACCGAAGAATTGATGCTTTTGAACTGTGGTGTTGGAGAAGACTCTTGAGAGTCCCTTGGACTGCAAGGAGATTAATCCAGTCCATTCTTAAAGAGATCAGTCCTGGGATTTCTTTGGAAGGACTGATGCTAAAGTTGAAACTCCAATACTTTGGCCACCTCATGCGAAGAGCTGACTCATTGGAAAAGACCCTGATGCTGGGAGGGATTGGGGGCAGGAGGAGAAGGGGTCGACAGAGGGTGAGATGGCTGGATGATGTCACAGACTCGATGGCCATGAGTTTTGGTGAACTCCGGGAGATGGTGATGGACAGGGAGGCATAGCGTGCTGCAGTTCATTCGGTCGCATAGAGTAGGACACGACTGAGCAGCTGAACTGATCAGTCATATAAACGAGCCAGTCCCTCTCTGAACATGGTACCAAATGCTGGGAAGAGAATCGCTTGCAATTCTCATGAAGGGACAGGCCAGTGGCAAGAATTTGGAAAAGAAATGAGATTTATACCCCAAATTCAGAATTCTAGTGTTTGGTAGCACATGTCACTGTTACTCATAAGCCTCTAAGTAAGAACTTCAGAAACTAGTAGAGCATCAGAAAATAACCAGGGGAAAACTCAAAAACAAAGATGAGTGTATAGGAAAGTTTTAAAAATAGTATTAGAGGAGCACCAAACTCAATAATCAGAAGAGTAAATAGAGAAAACATTATTAGGACAATAACAAAAACTTAAATTTACTGGGGTAAAAAGAATATTAAACCCATGATACTGTAGTTATTAAAAAAAGATTATGGACTTTACAACTAAAACCAAAGTCATTTACACATAAATACCTTATGTATAGCTGAAAAAGATTAGTAACTTAGAACATTTAAAGGGCAGTCTCTGGAAAAATAAGATGAAAAAAACCAAACTGATTAACATAGCTAAAAAGAAAAATTGAGATGCACAGAGATTAGTTTCAGAAATCACTTCTGCCATATGATGTGGAGAGTACAAGTGAGAAAATAATAGGTTATATCAAGGCCTTAAAAAATAAAGATGTATTTCACCAAATCAAGAAAGTTCATGGTTTAGATCCGGAAGACAGGGAGATAGGCTACCTTCAGTCTTAGACTTTTCAGAAATGAAATAAACATCTAATCAGGAGAAACACTGCTTTAAAATTTTCAAAGTAGATAGCTGGGTAAAATAGTAGATTAGAGATAACTGAAAATATAAAGAAAATGTCCAGACTCTAACATTAAGGTATATACTTACCAATTAAAGAGAGACTGAGAAACATAAAAGCAGAACAAGATCCAAAGAGAGATTCTGGAAAACAAAAATATGAGATTAAAAAAAAATTATTTGTAGACATGATGGCTAAAAATTTTCCATAATTGAAGAAACACATGACTTTTTAGATTTGAGACACAAACATACGGCAAGGATAGTTGGACAGACAGTAAGACAACTACAGAAATCAAAGACAAAGAAAAATTTGATAGTAGCTGAAGGGAAAAGACAGATTATCCATAAACAAATGAAATTCTACAGTGAAAACAGGTATTTACTACAAGAATTCATGAATGAAAGAGTTTATAACTAAGCGGTTTTTCATTTGAAAAAAAAAGAGAGCTATCCTAAATGTCTACCACCAGGAAGTTGAGTAAATAAGTAGTTGAATACATGTCTAATCTTACACTACATAGGTGTAAAAACTAAAAAAGAGAAAAACAACTAATGTTTAAAGTGTCAACATAATAATTTTTATGCAGAATTATACGTACTTACAAATTAAAATAAGTAATTATCTATAAATATGAGTCTGGGCATTTAAATACCCAAGTGAGTTTAGTGAGGTTTCAAACTATGCAGGCTTATGCTCTCCGAAACAAGGGTGGGGTTATAAAAGGTTCAGCCAAAAAGTAAGGGCTACTCTGTTTTCCTCTAGCATTGCCCAGGGGAGGTGGGTGCTCGCCAGCGGACACAAGTTTCTGATCAGCCTGACAGACCCCACCCTAAAGTGACCACAGAATCATCTGGCATAGCCTCAAGCGTTAAGGTCACTCAATAAACATTTCTCCCAATTACATTCAATTTGAAGGAGAAATGAAGAAGGAAAAAGACAAAAATCAAGTAGGAATAAATGTTGAGAATCTCATTGTCATTATTATTTATGTTTCCAGAGTAGTATAAGCATGAGTACTTGCTTAGGAAACAAAGTTAATGGGGAAAGGATGCTTAAAGTAAACCAAAGGAAGGGCAATACTGCCTCTAAAATGTGCAGGGCAGGAGGGACAAAGGAGATGAGAAGTAACTGAAAATGCTGCTGACATCAAGAGCATCATTGAGAAAAATTGTGTATCTAGTTTTTTGTTTAGTGTTGTTTTTGTTTGTTTGCTTGTTTGTTGTTCTTGTTCAAGTGAAGTAAGAAAATCACGTTACTTTGAGGAGCAGGGGTAAAGGTTATGAGAAAAGCAATTATGTTGCTCCTATAAGGGAACAAGGAACAAAGACATATCAGAGACAAATACAAAGACAGCTGAGAAATACTAAAGGTCTAAATGAAGACGGAGATAATACATTTTAATAGGTCAATCAGCATGGTATAATTCTTCTCTAGAAAGTGGCTGATAGCTTTAACTCAAGGTTGGTTGTCAGTAGCGCAAGAAAAAAATTTTAAACGTATGGGAAATGAAAAAGTTAATTAGAAAGTAGTTGACATATTAAATTATAGAGCTTTACTATATAAGAAAATAAATGAAACTGGATCAAGCGTGCAAGTGCTACCTATATGAGAATGAAAATATCTAGGAAATGAAAATTCTGATGTGATCAAAATGACAGAAATAAAGAAATGAGAAGTTTGCAAGAATAGGATAATATGATGAGAAATTAACTTCTCTCACACACACATATTTTCTATCTCACCACTGTGTTGGTTTTATCACCTATTAATATGTGGTAGGCTCTTCTTTCTTGAAAAGTAATGTCTATGCTATCTAGGTTGGTCATAACTTTTCCTCGAAGGAGTAAGCATCTTTTAATTTCATGGATGCAATCACCATCTGCAGTGATTTTGGAGCCCCCAAAAATAAAGTCTGACACTGTTTTCCCATCTATTTCCCATGAAGGGATGGGACCGGATGCCATGATCTTCGTTTTCTGAATGTTGAGCTTTAAGCCAACTTTTTCACTCTCCTCTTTCACTTTCATCAAGAGGCTTTTTAGTTCCTCTTCACTTTCTGCCATAAGAGTGGTGTCATCTGCAGAGCAGGATCTTATTTGTTGCATTTACTAAGCATATCTCCAACCACCTAGAGTGGTTACTCATCAAGAGTATTCAATAATTATTTTTGAATATCTGAATAGTTACTGGAATTAAGATCTCATAGATACTATGAATCTTGGTATAGGTGATGAGCTGGATGGAAAGGTTTGCAAAAGTAAGATGACTTCATCTGAGAGAATTACGTGGGAAACACTGGACACAGGGTTGGATGGGGTATCTCATTCTTATAAGAAACAGTATGGTATATTAGTTTACATCTAGCCTCTGGGATTTTAAACAATGGATTTGGCACTGTCTCCACAATGCCTAATCAGTAGGATATTGTATAATGAACTTGATAATTGAGAGTTCTTATTTTCTTATTCATAGAAAAGATATCACCTTTATAACATTTTTTGAGGATAAATTAGATCATATGCCTTGTGCCTGGCATATAAGAATGCACATTATATATTAGGTATTTTTAAATGATCCTCAAATCACTGTGATGTAATCTATATCTGCTTTTCATACAATAATATTATTTTGCCAAGATATTAAAGAATTCAAGTTTAATAATATGCCAGCTCACAAAGTCAAAAAATTGCACCTATTGAGCATTACTAATGTTTCTTTTAGTATTTTTCTCAAGGAGAACATCACCATGGCAATGATATTGACAGACTCAACTCCAGTATTCTTGCCTGCAGAATTCCATGAACAGAGGAGCCTGGTGAGCTACAGTAGTCCGAAGGGTTGCAGAGTCAGGTACAACTGAGTAACTCACACTTTTACTTTCACGCTTACCTGGTGGTCTGTGGTGGCAGTGAGCGTGGTTAGTCATGTCTGACTATTGTGACGTCATGAACTGTAGCCCACCAGGCTCCTCTCTCCATGGGATTTTTCAGGCAAGGATACTGGGGTGGGTTGCCATTTCCTCCAGGGATTGAACCCACATCTGAATGCATTTCCTGCATTGCAGGTGGCTTTTTTGTTTTACCTGTTAAGCCAGCCCTAGTGG
This sequence comes from Capra hircus, assembly GCF_001704415.2. Lineage (NCBI taxonomy): Eukaryota > Metazoa > Chordata > Mammalia > Artiodactyla > Bovidae > Capra > Capra hircus. The sequence continues at coordinate 37,056,005 of NC_030828.1, read as the reverse complement.
TGTAGTGGTTAAGAATCCACCTGCCAATGCAGGAGACACAGGTATGATCCCTGGGGTCTGGGAAGATATCACATGCTGCAGAACAGCTAAGCATTGTGCCACAACTATGGAGCCTGTGCCCTAGAGCCCAGGGGCCACAACCACTGAAACCCGCATGCCTAGAGCCTGTGCTCTGCAACAGGAGAAGCCACCATGGGAAGCCCATGCACCATGAGGAAGCGCAGCCTCTGCTCACCACAACTAGGAAAGCCTGCACGCAGCAACGAAGCCCCAAAGCAGCCCAAAATAAACAAATTTAAAAAAGAATACATATTTTACCTAAAAGTTATGCAATATAAATTTCTTGTTCTTAAGTGAAAAAGATAGTAGTTGCAGAAAAGATATGAGAAGCAGTTGTTTTTTAGCTGGTGCTTTCTTTTATCGCACTATTTTCACCCTCTCTATGGCTCACGGTTGTCCTGTACCCAAACATCACTTAATACATTTAGAGCAAAACAGAAAAACCAATCAAACAAACAAACAAACAAAAAAAACACTTTGAAATACATGGAAATTGTTCATGTGCACAAGAGATGCATGAATAAACAGAAGATGCTATTTCTTCATCCATTTTACTGGCATATATACAAAAGAAAACATTTTAGCTTCATCCAGACATAGGACACAATTCAATTATTTTTTTCTATTATTTTTCTAAGAACTGTTTTGTCAAGTAAATTATTGTGTCTTTGCCTGAAATTAAAATGTCAAAGTATTACTTTTTAGAGCACATTAATTTACTGTGCTTTAACTGAAAAGTCATCATACTGGAACAAAAGGAGATTTTGGTGAAAATATAGTAACAATATTCAAGAGCTATTGCAGTAAGTAGTTGTTAACTGAACAGTTATATGTTACATAGGTTTGTCTTTTGTTTTGTTTTTAGCTTTGTATATTTTTTCTGAAATGTAAAATTGAGTCATAGGCATTAATAAAATTATATCTATGATATTTTAAGGGAGTACAGATTTCAAAATACTGAGCTCTCTGAAAACAGTGCACAGTAACTTTTTCTTAAGAGGACCACACACACACACATAATTACTAATTTAAAATTGTTGTTCCTGGTGGAAAAGTAACAGTTTATCACATGCTTATCATATCTGTTGACATCAGAATTGAAGTCAAAGATTTCTTTGCTTTCACTAAGGACTCAGAACGTAGTGAGAAAGGGTTGAAAGTTTTGTTTGAGGACTACTGCTAGCTAGGTACAATTACTTTTTGTTAAGTTTACTGAAGATTAAATAATGTGTTGCTTCCTAATCCTACACTGCTTATATGACACACAGTCACAACAGCTGTCAGTAAAGAGGTCATGTCCGCTTTATCAATTTATTATCAAGAAGATCAATAGGATTAGAGTAGAGATTTTATCCAGTTCAGGCTTAGGAACATTGTGCACAATGTTGCTATAGGCAGGGCATAGTCATCACTGACCTATGAGATGAATACACTGTTTTTTCTTAGAATACTTTCAGCATCATTACAAAAGCACAAAATTTGCATGTCAAATTAATTTATGCTCTCTTCACCTCACACTGATTAAGACAAATTAAGTTTCACACTCATCACCTAGAGCAATTAATAAGTAGTAGTATCAAATCCAATGACTTTCCTCCACTATAATTCTTCAAACTGTTCTTTCCACAATGCCTCCTTAATAGAAGCCTATAGTATTCATTTTAAAGCAATCATGTGAAATGAAAGTGCTCACAGCATGTCTCAGATTTTCTCAGTGTTGGAAGATACAGTCTGGGAACACATATGTATTTTACAGCTAACTGGGTTTCAAAGATGAATCCAATAATTAAACAAGTGTGGTCTTAAACATCTTAAATATTCTATAAATTTGCATCAAGGAAACCCAGAGGCATATCATCAATCCCTGAATTCTATTCATTTACATAGAAAAACAAGTAGAGGAAGCGCATCAAAGCAAATCCTAATATGAACAAAACATTAGGTTTTAAACTGCTCTACTTAAAAATATTATGTTTTCTATTGCCTTGAAAGGGAGTTAATGAAGGAAGAATTTTGCTGAGAGTCTATATTTTAAGTGTTCTTATAAAATTCCCTTTATGTTAAGGTTTCATAAACATAAATACATGGAGAGATACCATGAGAGACCTATAATAAAGCATATGTTAAATATCATAAGGGAAATCCATTTTATTAATATACAAATATGGTTTTTATATTTTATGATATTATTAAAGAACATGAGGGTGATATGGTAATAAAAAGTCAAATTAAACTGTTTTATAAAGTTATAAACAAAAATTATTAAAACCTACATAAAACAAGACTGCAAATAAACACTCTTTAGCTTTGTTATTTGGAAAGCATTTGCTAATTCATTAAGATAATATGTTCTCCTGTAAGCACAGAAATTTGTTTGTAAGAGAGGGGGTATGGGGGGAGGGGAGAGTAATCAGAAAGGATTCCATTAAAATATCAAAGCAAACTCCAAAAATGGTCTCCAGTATATCCACACCATCAGCATAACAATATTGATATTGTGGAATGTATATGATACTTTGCAGTTTTCTATCTTTCCATCTGGACACTAATCTGGAAACTAAACTTGGAGGACCAAATCGATAATTTTCATTCCTTTGTCTGATTATCTTCTCCCCTTGATGCTTGTAAAATGTTAAACCTGAAGAAGCATCCTCTGCATTCAGTTACTAAAACTAGATATTCATTTACATTGTGCTTTGTTATGAACCAAATGTTTTTGTCTCCCAAAATTCATATTTTGAAGCCCTAACTTCGCACTGTGCTGGTATTTGGAGATGGATCCCTTGGCAGGTAATTAGGTTTAGATGAGGTCATGAATCCATTGCGGAATTAGTGTCCTTATAAGAAAAAAATTACATATAAATGAAGAAAAATATTTACCTCTGCCCTGTGAGGATTCAGCTAGATCGTGGTCATCTATAAACAAGGAAAAAAGCTCTTACCAGGAATTGAATCTGTCAGCAGCCTCAGTCTATCTATGGTACACTGTTATAGCTGTCTGAGCTAAGACATGTTTTATCCTTAAACATAAAATTCATACTTTTTTATTTAGTCATTATGTGTGTACTCAGCCACATCTGACCCTTTGCGATGCTATGTTCGCCCCATGGACTACAGCCCTCCAGGATCCTCTGTTCATGGGATTGTCCTGACAAGAATACTGGAGTGGGCTGCCATTTCTTCCTCCAGGGGATGTTCGAAGCTTAGGCATTGAACTGAGTCTCCGGCAGCTCCTGCATTGGCAGGTGGATTGTTTACCACTGAGCCATCTTGGAAGCACATTTAGTCACTGTGCTTTCCTTCAAATGACATCATTTCATGTATTCAATTACACTTCCATTTTTTAGCCAACAGGGATGGGATCTAGAATATTCCTATTATCATCAAATATTAATACTAATTCTGACACTATATTGTATACCCTAGTCTTACAGAAGAGGCCCAATGTCAGTTAAAATTTTCATAACATTTTCTGTCTTTTTCAACTTTAGAACATAGTAATCTACCTGTAAGTTAGAATATTTTTTATAACAAGTGTTTGGAAGACACCAAAATATTTTTTCTTAATTTATATTTTCTTAGCATGTTATTATCTTCATTTATATTTATTTTTTATACTACTTCAATATTAAAAGGATTCAACCATTATTATTAATGAACTTGCATATTAGCTGGATCATTTCAGCTTAGTAATAATTTCAATACCTGGAGCTGGTATCTCTATGGAAAAGAATCTACCTACAATGCAGGAGACCCAGTTTTGATCCCTGGATTGGAAAGATCCCCTGGAGAAGGAAATGGCAACCTACTCCAGTATTCTTGCCTGGAAAATCCCATGGACAGAGGAGCCTGACAGTGATAATATCAAATTCCTACACATAGTGAGAGATTTAATATTCCTTGCTTTAGAATTAGGTTAAGGAGAATAAAGCATTTCTGAAATGGCAGAGTAAGGATCTCTGAAAAACTGTTCCTTTTTAAAAACCAAGCAGAAGACAAAAAAAAAAAAAATTTTTTTTTGTCAAAATCAGCTCTTTCAAAATTCTGGAAATCAAAAGAAGCTTTAAAAATCCATGAAGGATTTATACCAAACCCCAAAAAAACAACAGCAAAAAAACACCCAAAAAACAGCTAAATCTCAGTAAGAACAATAAATATGATGTTTTAACTGGCCCTATCATAATTTCCTCTTGCCAGCTCTGTGGTAGCCTTAAAAACCAGCCATCTAATGGACACAGAGCTGCCATAAAAGAAAGAGAATTGTCACTAGTGTATCTATCTAGTGTTGGGTTTCCCTGGTGGCTCAGGTGGTAAAGAATCAGCTGCAATGCAAGAGACCCAGGTCTGATGCCAGGGTTGGGAATATCTCCTGGAAAAGGGAATTGGCTACCCACTCCAGTATTCTTGCCTGGAGAATTCCATGGACAGAGGAGCCTGGCAGACAACAGTCCACAGGTCACAAAGAATCAAAATCAACTGAGCCTCTTTCACGTTTCAGTATTTATCTAGTAGATCGCAGGAAAAGTTCCCCTCACAAAGCCTTTCATCTGATCTGAATCAGAGCTTTCTAGTGGGAAGACTCTACCCTAGAGTGTTTGCCAAAAACAATCAGCATCAATTGTTTACTCTTGAAGTTGCCAGACAAAGTAACACTGGTTTAACCAAATAAGAGTGTAGCCAAATAACTTAAAAGGAAAATATGTATTATGAGATGTCTATATGGGGCTTTGATAGGCTCCAAATTATTCCTGGGTGTGTGTTTATGTCCCAGAATACCTAAGTGTTTCCTAACCTCTCACCTCTAGTTGAGGATCTACACAATCTAGAAATGAAGGATAAGGCATAATTCAGCAGGCGAGTTAAAATCACACACCATCAAATACAGAAAGCCTCTCTGCAAAGGTTGGGAGACTTACTGGTTCAAGGGATTTAATAAAATCTCTATTCCATCATTAGTTGACAACTAAGTTAGCTGAAACTTCAGTGGCCACACATGAAATAGAATATAAGCTTCATAGAATTAATCTAGGAAAATCATTGACAAGTAACAACAAACTCTGATGATGAATAGAAATCTCATTTCCAGAGTATCCATATTATTTCAAGTATTCAGTTTCCTATTTACAAATATGCAATATACAGAGAAAAAAAAGTATGGCCCATACACAGAAAGAAAAAAATTAATCCCAAAAAAATTATCTTTTAGGAAAACCAGGTGTTGGACTTACTAGAAAAATTGTATAAATATGCTATTATAAATACTTTCAAAAAGTAAAGGAAGCCATATCTGAGAATTAAAGAAAAATATGAGAACAATATCTGACTACATAGAGAATATCAAGAGGTAAAAACAGTTAAATGTTGAAATAAAAATCCATTAGAAATACTCAAAAACAGATTTGAGCTGACAGGAGATTAACACTGAAGGTAGGTCAATTAAGATATTTTCAATTATTTCTGAGGAAGAGAAAGAGGAAAGAATACATAAAATTAACCAACTTCAAAGAACTCTTGAACACCTTGAAATGTACCAACATGTGCATAATAGTAGTCAAGAAGTGGAGTCCAGAAAAGAAGAACGGAAAGAGCATTAGACACATGATGTATCTAATCATGGGAAAGTGAAAAATTTCCCAATTTGATAAAGGATATTTATCTGCATTATCTGAGAACCTCAATTAACTTCAAATAGGTTAAACTCAAGATATCCACACCCAAATACATCCTAGTCAAGTTGTGAAAGGTCAAAAATATAGAAGGAATCTTGAAGTCAGCAAGAGGGGGAAAATCATATACAAGGTATCTTCAATAAGATTAAGAGTTGACTTTGCATCAGAAAGAGTGAAAGCCATAAGGCAAAGTCTGAAAGAGGATATTAACCAAGAATTCTGTATCCAGCTTTTGGGCACAGAATTTGCGTGTAGTATTGAAATTATGTTGACATTAAACAGCTGCTGCTGCTGCTAAGTCGCTTCAGTCATGTCCTACTCTGTGCGATCCCATAGACAGCAGCCCACCAGGCTCCCTTGTCCCTGGGATTCTCCAGGCAAGAACACTGAAGTGGGTTGCCATTTTCTTCCCCAATGCATGAAAGTGAAAAGTGAAAGAGAAGTCACTTAGTCGTGTCCAACTCTCAGCGACCCCATGGACTGCAGCCCACCAGGCTCCTCTGTCCATGGGATTTTCCAGCCAAGAGTACTGGAGTGGGGTGCCATTGCCTTCTCTGTGGCATTAAACTAGACTATTATATATTAAGATGTTACTTGTAATCCTCAGACAACAAATTTAAAAGATATATCAAACTATAATAAATCAACAGCAAAGAAATGAATATAGCACCCCCCCCCCCAAAATATCTATTTAGCATCAAAGAAGGCAGTAATGAAGGAATAGAGGACTGATGAAGACATAAGGCACATAGAAAACAAATTACAAAACAGCAGATCTAAACGTTATCATATTAGTAATTACACTAAATGTAAGTGGATTATGCATTCCAAACAAAAGATAAGAATTGGCTGAATTTTTAATAAAGGATCCAATTTCGACCTGCCTATACGAGACACCCTTTATGTACAAAGACACAGACTGAAAATAAAAGAATGGAAAAAGACATATCATGCAAACAATAAACCAAACGGAGTTGAAATTGCTATATAATTGATAATTTAAGATTCAATAAACTTTAAGGCAAAAATTGTTACTAGAAAAAAAAAACATTTTTACAGTGGAAAAGGGACCAATCATAAAGAAGACATAACAATTATAAGCACATATGTACTTAGTAACAGAACCTACAAAATGCATGAATTGAAAACTGATATAAATAAAGGGATAGATGGACAATTAAACAGTAGTTGGAGAAACTTCAATACTCCACTTTGAATAACAGAGAGCAAGACTCAGCATAAGATTAACAAGGAAACAGAAGACTTGAACAACACAATGAATGAAGTAGATCTAATACACAATTATAAAACACTCACCCAACAACAGAAGGAAACATTTTTAAACACATATGGCACATTCTCAAATATAGATCATATATTAGGCCATAAAGCAAGACTTACTAAATGTAAAGTGCTATTTATTACAAAATTAAGATGGCATAAATCATGAAAAATGTGTTCTCTTACTACAGTGAAACGACATTAGAAATAACAGATGCAAACTAGAGAATTTCAGAAATGTGTGGAAACTAAACAATGTAGTCAAATTCCCAGTGGGTTAAAGAAAAATAAAAAATACTTTGAGATGTATGAAGATGAATATACAACACGACAAAATTTAAGGAATTCAGTTAAAACTATGTGTGGTGAGAATTATTATTTATGAATACCTAGAGGCCTCCCTGGTGCCTCACTGGTAAAGAATCCACCTGCAATGCAGGAGATGCTGGAGACACAGGTTTGATTTCTGGATTGGGAAGAATCCCTGGCAGAAGAAATGGCAACCCACTCCAGTATTCTTCCCTGGATAATCCCTTGGACAGAGGAGCCTGGTGGGCTACAGTCCATGGGGTCACAAAAAATCAGACACAGTTGAGCATACAGAAAACAACAACACACTGAGGAAAGAAATCAAAATATCAATAAATGAGATAATCCATGTTCATGAGTTAAATAACCCAACATTGATCATTCTTCATCTACACATTCAACCCTATCCTTATCAAAATCTCAGTTGCATTTCTGCAAGAATTGGCAAAGTGATCCTAATATTTATAAGGAAATTCAAGAGACCCAGAACAGCCAAAATCATATGGAAAAACAAAATTGGAAGAGTCATTCTATCTGATTTTAAAACTTACTACAAAGGTAGAGTGATCAAGAGAGTGTGGTATATATATATATATATATATATATATATATATATATATATATAAAGGTACATATAAGTGGTCAGTTCAGAAAGGGTAACATATAGATTAATTTATGGCTAATTGATTTTTGACATAGGTACTGAGACAACCCAATGAGGGAAAGAAAAACCTTTGAACTGTTGAATTGTGTGAGGACAACTGCTTAGCAACGTGAAAAGAATGAATCTGGACTACCTACCTCACACCATAAAAAGTATTAACTACAAATGGCTCACGGGCCTAAATGAAAGAGCTAAAACTATCAAACTCTTAGAAGAAACTATGATCTTTGTGATTTTAGATTAGACAATGATTTGTGATCATTGTCTAATCTAATATAATCATTAGACAATGATTTCTTAGATTATAATACCAAAAGCACAAGGAATAAAAGAAAACATAAATAAACTGGTTTCAAGCAAAATAAAATTTCTTTTTCATATCATATATCCACTAGTTTTTTTAAGATTCTTTTCCCATATAGGACAATAGAGTATTGAGTAGAATTACCTGTGCTATACAGCGGGTTCTTATTAGTGATCTATTTTATATATAGTAGTATATATATATGTCAATGCCTATCTCCCAATTTATTCCTCCCCACTCTTTATACCCTGGTAACCATAAATTTGTTTTCTGTATCTGTGAGTCTACTTCTGTGTAGTAAACAAATTCATCTATACCCATGTTTTTGGATTCCACATGTGATATCATATGTTATTTGTCTTTCTGTGTCTGAGTTACTTCACTTAGGGTAACTGATTCACTTTGCTGTATACCTGAAACTAACACAACACTGTAAATTAACTATACTCCAATAAAAATTTAAAAAGAAATAAAACTCTTAGAAGAAAATATAGGGCATAAAGTTCATGATATTGGATTTGGCAATGATCTCCTGGGTATGACACAAAGGATGCAGAAAAAAAAAAAAAAGTAGACAAGCTGGGCTTCAATAAAATGAAAAACTCCTGTGTATCAATTAACAGAGTAAAAAGGCAATCCATGGAATGGGAGAAAATACTTACTATGCAGAATGTATAGAAACTCCAGCAAAAAATCAAGCAATTCAGTTCAAAAATTGGCAAAGGACTTGACTAGATGATTCTCCAAAGAAGACATACAAATGGTCAACAAACACATGCAAATATGCTCAACAATTTTACTCATTAGGAAGATGCAAATCGAAATCACATTGATGTACCACTTCACATCTGTTAGGATAACTGCATCAACAAGTGTTGGCAAGGATGCAGACTTATATGAGGTATCTAGAGTAATAATCATAGAGAAAACAAGTAAAATGATGCTTGCCAGGAGTAAGAAGGAGGGGGAAGTGGGGAGCTTATCAATGAATGAATATAGAGTTTTAGCCTTTGCAAGATGAGAAGAGTTCTGAAGAGATGGTGGTGATGGTTGCACAATATGAATGCACTTAATTCCACTGAACTGTATACTTTAAAGTGGTTAAGGTGGCACATTTTGTTATGTGTATTTTACCACAATAAAAAAAACTGAGGAAATGGAATTTCTTTTTCTGATTCAAAGGACACCACCAAGAATATGATAAGACAAGACATTTATATCCAGAATATAAAAAGAACTCTTACAACCCAATAATACAAAACAAACCAATGAAAAAAATAGGCAGATTTTGAACAGGTTTTATTTAAAAGAAGACAGACAAATGGCTAATAACTGCACAAAAGATGTTCAGTATCATTAGTCGTTAGGGAGTTGCAAATGAAATCAACAATGAGATACCAACTAAGATGGTTGAAATTAAAAAGAGAGGCAATAACAAGTGTAAAAAGAATGTGGAGAAATTATAAACCTCATATATTGATAATGGGAGTGTAAAATCGTTTAGCTGCTTTGGGAGACAGTTTGGCATTTCCTTAGAATATTAGATATAAGTTACAGTATAAACCAAAAAATGTACCCCTAGAAATATATCAAAGATAAATGAAAAAAAAAAAGTGTACATTAAAGACCATGTATTTGATTGCTCATAAAGTCCTTGTTTATAATGGTCCAAAACTGGAAACAAACTACATTTTGTAAACTAATGAATGGGTAAACAAAATGTGGTATGCTCATACAATGTAATATTATTTTGCTACAAAAAGGAATGAAGTACTGATACATGCTACAATATAAATATACCTTGAAAACATCCTAATAAAATAAGCCAGTCACAACAGAGCACATATTATATGATTCAATTTATATGAAATTTTCAGAATAATAAAATCCATAAGGACAGTAAGTAGATTAGATGTCAGAGGCTGGGGAGATAGAAGGTGAATAATATACATGTGATTTATTTTAGGGGTAATCTAAAAAAAAAGTTCTAAAATTAGACAGTAGTGATAATTGCAGAACTCTATGAATATACCAAAAATCAATGAGCTGTGCACTTTGAAAGGGTAATCTTTATGGTATATGAGTCCTAGCTAGCAAGTTAGCTAGCTACCTGTTTAAAAGGAGTAGAGAAGATGAGAGGAAGGCAGCTACAGTTCTCTTATATCTGAGGTTAGATCTTCCTATAATTGCTTGAGTCTCCATAACGACAAAACAATCACTACTATGTTCATTTCCTGATCATGTGCAGCCAAAACATTGCATATTTATAACAAAGCACATACACGACTTGCTATGTTTGAAGAATGTTATGTCAAAAAAAATTAAGTTAACAATAAGTCAAAAGCAACTTCTGAATAAGAAGTACAGCTAACAAATTTAATTACAATAGGACACGAGATGATAGTGTCAGCTCCCTGCTTTGATCCACCAGGGAGAAAAGGAAGCCAAAAACAAGGAAGACTAGAAACACTGACCTGTATACTCGAGCCTTGGCTGATGATTTTAAACATTCCCAAAGACAAGCTCTCATGTCTTTCCAGCATCAGAGCTTCTAAGGGAAGAAGGAGAATTTCTGGATAGGAGACAAGGAGAAGACATGTTTTCCTATGGACACAAAATAACCTCCAGGGCAAGAATCAATAAAAATACATCAAATGAGAAGGGAAAATAAAATGTTAGGAAAGATTGCTGAAACTGTTTTCATTTGCAATTGCTTTTTCATATAATCTATACCAGAATGATTGCTTTCCCTATCATGTAGCTTACAATGAATTGCAGACCGTTGTTGTTTAGTCACTAAATCCTGTTTGACTCTTTGCAATCCCATGGACCACAGCACTCCAGGCTTCCCTGTCTTTCAATATCTCCCAGAGTGTGGTCAAACTCATGTCCATTGAGTTGGTGATGCCAGCAAACTATCTCATCCCCAGTTGCCCCCCTCTCCTCCTGCCCTGAATTTTCCCCAGCATCAGGGTCTTTTCCAATGAGCTGGCTCTTTGCAACAAATAGCCGAGGTATTGGAGCTTCAGCTTCAGCATCAGTCCTTCCAATGAATATTTAGGGTAGATTTCCTTTAGGATTGACTGGTTTGAATCCCTTGCTGTCCAAGGGAATCTCAAGAGTCTTTTCTAGCACCACAATTCAAAAGCATCAATTCTTTGGCACTCAGCCTTTTTTAAGGTCCAAACACACATTCTTACCTGACTACTGGAAAAACCATGGCTTTAACTATAAGGACTTTGCCGGCAAAAGAGGTCTCCGCTTTGTTAATATACTGTCTCGGTTTGTCACAACTTTTCTTCCAAGGAGCAAGCATCTTTTAATTTCATGGCTGCAGTTACTGTCCACAGAGATTTTAGAGCCCAAGAAAATAAAATACATCACTGTTTCCACTTTTCCCCCTTCTGTTTACCACGAAGTGATGGGACCAGATGCCAAGATCTTAGTTTTCTGAATGTTGAGTTTGAAGCCAGCTTTTTCACTCTCCTCTTTCACCTTCATGATGAGGCTCTTTAGTTCCTCTTTGCTTTCTGCCATTAGACTGATAACAACTGGATATCTCATGTTGTGGGTATTTCTCCCAGCAGTCTTGATTCCAGCTTGTGCTTCATCCAGCCCAGTGTTTCTCATGATGTGCTCTGCATATAAGTTAAATAAGCAGGGTGACAATATATAGCCTTGACATATTCCTTTCCCTATTTGGAACCAGTCTATTGGTCCATGTCCAGTTCTAACTATTGTTTCTTGACTGCATACAGGTTTCTCAGGAGACAGATAAGATGGTCTGGTATTTCCATCTCTTTAAGAATTTTCCACAGTTGGTTGTGATCCACACAGTCAAAGGCTTTAGCATAGTGAATGAAGCAGAAGTTTTAGTTTTTTTTTTTTTGGACTTCCTTTGCTTTTTCTATGATCCAGTGGGTGTTGGCAATTTGATTTCAGTTTCCTCTGCCTTTTTAAAATATAACTTACATCTGGAAGTTCTTCATTCATATACCATTGAAACCTAGCTTGAAGGATCTTGAGCATCACCTTGATAGCATGTGAAATGAGCACAATTGTATGGTAGTTTGAACTTTCTTTGACATCACCTTTCTTTGGGATTGGAGAGAAAGCTGCCCTTTTCTAGTCCTGGGGGAATTACTGAGTTTTCCAAATTTGCTGCCTTATTGAGTGTAGCACTTTAAAAGCATCATCTTTTAGGATTTGGAGCTAAATCCAGCTAAAATTCCATCACCTCTGCTAGCTTTGTTCATGCTAATGCTTCCTAAGGCCCACTTGACTACACACTCAATGATGTCTGGCTCTAGGTGAGTGACCCCACCATCGTGGTCATCCTGGTTATTAGGACCTTCTTTGTACACTTCTTCTGTGTATTCTTGCCACCTCTTCTTAAGCTCTTCTTCTCTGCTATGTCCTTGCAATTTCTGTCCTTTATTGTGCCCATCTTTGCATGAAATGTTCCCTTGGTATCTCTAATTTTCTTGAAATCTCTAGTCTTTCCCATTCTATTGTTTTTCTCTACTTCTTTGCATTGTTCACTTATGAGGACTTTCTTATCTCTCCTCGCTATTCTCTGGAACTCCGCATTCCATTGGTTACATCTTTCCCTTTCTGCTTTCACTTTTCTTCCTTTCTCAGTTATTTGTAAGGCCTGCTCAGATAACCATTTTGCTTCTGGTATTTCTTTTTCTTTGGGATGGTTTTGGTTACCACCTCCTGTACAAGGAATCTCCATCTATAGCTCTTCAGGCACTGTCTATTAGATCTAATCCCTTGAATCTATTTGTCACCTCCCCTATATAATCAAAAGGGATTTGATTTAGGTCATACCTGAATGCTCTAGTGGTTTTCCGTGTCTTCTTCATTTTAAGCCTGAATTTTACAATAAGGAGCTCATGATCTGTGCCAGCCAGCTCCAGGTCTTATTTCTGCTGACTGTATAGAGCTTCTCCAACTTCAGAGGATGTAGTCAATCTGATTTCAGTATTGACCATCTGGTGACGTCCATGTGCAAAGCTGTCTGTTGTGTTGTTGGGAGAGTGTGTTTGCTAAGACCAGCATGTTCTCTTGGTAAACTTCTGTTAGCCTTTGCTGTGTTTCATTTTCTACTTCAAGGCCAAACTTGCCTGTTACTGCAGGTATCTCTTGACTTCCTACTTTTGCCTTCCAATCTCCTATGATGAGAAGGAGATGTTTTTTGGGTGTTAGTTGTATAAGGTCTTGTAGGTCATAATAGAACCTTAATCTTCTTCAGCATTATTGGTTGGCACACTGACTTGGATTTCTCTCATATTGAATGGTTTGCCTTGAAAATGAACTGAGACATTCTGTTGTTTCTGAGATTGTACCCAAGGACTGCACTTCAGACTCTTTTGTTGACTACGAGGGCTACTCCATGTCTTCTAAGGGATTCTTGCCCAGAGTAATAGATATAATGGTCATCTGAATTAAATTCACCTATTCCAGTACACTTTAATTCTGATTCTTAAATGTCAATGTTCAATCTTGCCATCTCCTGCTTGACCACGTCCAGTTTACTTTGATTCATAGACCTTACATTCCAGGTCCCTACACAATACTGTTCTTTACAGCATCATACTTTACATTCACCAGCAGACACATTCATAACTGAATATCATTTTGACTTTGGCTCAGCCTCTTCATTCTTTCTGGAGCTATTTCCCTGTTTTTCCCCCATAGCATATTGGACACCTCCAGATCTGGGGGGGGGGGCTCATCTACTGGTGTCATTTCTCTTTGCCTTTTTGTACTGTACATGGCGTTCTTGAGGCAGGAATACTGGAGTGGTTAGCCATTCTGTTCTCCAGTGGGTCACGTTTTGTCAGAACTCTCTAATATGACCCATCCATCTTGGGTGGCCCTGCATGGTGTGGCTCATAGCTTCATGAGTTACACAAGGCTTTGATCCATGTGATAATTTTGGTTAGCTTTCTATGCTTGTGGTTTTTGTTCTGGAGGCTGTGGAATTGTACTTTTGCATCTTTTGTCTGCCTTCCAATGGATGAGATGGTACAGACTATTACAGTATTATATGTGTACAAATGAAATATCTAAATTGTTTCCCAATCAAGTTGATCAGAATAATCTGTGAAGTTATTGCAACACAGATTCCATAACCACAGCCCAAATTTACAGAATCATAATATCCAGAGATGATAACTAGTTGATGATAATGATGAAAATAATAACAGCAACAATAATAATAAGAGCAATAATACACATTGCATATGATTTTTGTGATCAGCCAGGTTTGAAAATCACCAGGCACCATTATGAATGATAAAACACTCACAAATCATAACATGCTTATATCTATAAAGCATAGCTTGAAATCGGAATTGTGTAAATTAAGGGTATAGAGACAAGAAGTAGTTTCTGTAATATATGGCCAGTTGGCAGCAATACTGCATAAGAATCTAACTTTCTTAAAATAGTCTTCTATTGACTGGGCTTATTGCTTCCTTTTTTTTTCAGATCACAGATTGTCCATGAAATTTAAGACCTAACATTTCATAGTACAGTAGTTCCTTGCATTAGCTTTCAAATCTCTCTAAAACCAAGAATCAATAAACATTTTCTTTTTGTACACGACAAATATTAGAAAAAAGTTTAAAATAATTTTAAATCTCTATATAGATTTATGAATTTGGAAGACTATTTCACCAGAGGTAAAAATGTGAAGCAGTAAATGGTGACTGCTTCTGGGGAATGTGATGAAGCTGATATATGTATGTAGAGTGATACACTGTATAAAGAGCTTTGTGATTTTAACAGTTTCTAAAAGTTCAGATTCATAAATTTGTTTTCAGACATTTTAAAGAAATAGAAAATAAGGAAAAAAACGGAACTTAGACAAGGGAATTTATTAGATTAGTTTTTCTATTGCTGCATAACAAATTAACATAAATTTAGCAGCTTATAAGACATAAATTTATTATTCCACTGTGTTTGTGATTCTGGAATCTAGTTATACCTTAACTGGGTTTTTGAGAAGAATGCTATTAATATAATGGCCAAGGCTGGATTCTCATATGGAGGATAGAATAGGGAAGATTCTGCCTCAGAGTCACTAGAATTGACAGAGGACTTCATTTTCTTGTGATTATAAACTAAGGGCATTGATTTCTTGCCCCTTGTTGGTTTGAAGCTACCTTCACCTCCTAAAGGCGTCCCTCAGGTCCTTGCCAACTAAGCCCTCCAAAATGGTTATTTACTTCTTCAAAACCAGCAAGGGAGTCTTATATAACATAATCATTGAATGAGCTCATTACTTTCCCCATATTTTATTGATTAAAAGAAAGTCACAGGGTTAATTTAGACTCAGTTTTTCTGGATCTTGTTGACAGACTATATTTTGAAAGGAAAGAAAAAGTTTATTGAGACTCAATTTTGTGCTCTGCTAAACACTATAAAATATTTACATATAGTATTTCTTATAACATTCCTATAAAATAGGTACAGTGCTATTTTCTGATGATTATTTTTCTTGCATGAAACAAGTAGCAAGTGTTAGAACATGAAATTTAACCAAAGACTTCTTCTAGTCAAAGTTTTCCTCTTTTCATTCTACTACATTATTATATTAGAAGGCTAGAGGCTAATAACTAGTTTCATCTGCTTGTCACTTTGAACAATATGGTATATGTTAAAAGGGCAGAAGTGAAAAGAAAGGGATATGAACACAACAGAAGCATTATTAAATTAACTCTTAAGATTTCACATATATGAATCCACTGTATTATTTTTAATTACTTAATTACAAATATACAACTTTGATATTGAAGACATTCCTTAAAAATGATCATTGTGGTTTATGTAGCTCAATTGCTAAATCTGGGTTTTCTAAGGAACAGTTGACGAACTTACAGCTTTCTCCAAATGGACCTTTCTTTTTTTTAATATAAATTTATTTATTTTAATTGGAGGTTAAAATTATTTGACAATTAAATAGTAACAAAATCCACTTAGAAGTTTCAAATTTTTTCATAATTGGCAACAGTCTACTTTTTAGACTAATTGCTAAGAACTTTCATTTCCCATGGGCAGCAACATAAACTTCAACAGAATATTTAGTATTAGTCATAGTTTTAATCTTCTATCATAATGGCAGCAAAATACTATTTTGAGGGTTTTCTGATTTCATTGAGTTCATTTTTTGAATCTACTTAAATGCTTAAAGAAGTAAATGAGTAATTTGTCTTGTTAAAGTACAATAGTAAGTGAAAGTATAATTCTGTGTCATTTTTTGAGAAAGCTTTTAGCCTTACTATTTAACAATGAATAAATGAAAAAAAAGCTAAGAAAAAAATTTAAAAATTAATAATTGTTTTAATTGGTATGTTTGGGAAGACAATACATCATTGTCATAATGGACAACATAAGGAACCTAAGGTAATACTATAATGATCAATGAATTCTTTTCATGTATTGAATTCTTCTCTTTGTATATGTACAAGAATGCATGTATATGTAATATTGAGTGGAATATTTTCTGATTGAATCTGCTCTTTCAAACTTTTAAAAGTTTGTTCATTTCTTTGAATTTTTAAAGTAGTCAGAGAAAGGTTTCACATTTGCATTTTAAGGAATGCCAAAGATTCAATCAACTGTAAGCTGATTTTTACATACCCTTTGAAACAGTGGAAAAATTTTCACTCTCCCAGGTGTAATATTTAAATTCTACTTAAATTCTAAAAAAAGAAAAAAATGACTTCAGCTGCAGTTAACCTTAGGTTAATGTTCAATTGGAAAGATGTTTTACCTTAAAGTATCTCTGAATTTGTTTTCAATTTTTTTTTTTAAGATCCCCCTTCTTCTCTCTTTTGTATTACATCAGCTCTTGAGACTCCACAGTATTCTGGAGAAATGGAATAATTCAGAGAAAGCATCTTGTATTTTAAGATGGGAATATTTGAATATATTTGCCTTCCTTTAGGTATCCTGCTTTATGTTTCAAATGCATGGTAGCAGTTCAACACTCAAATATCTGCCTTTTATAACCCATCTCCTAGGATATGTTCCAAAACAATGAGGTATATTGTTGACAAAGAATTAAATGTAATAATCAGGCAATTAACCAAGGGTATTTGCAGCACTACATAAAAAGACAAATTAAGAAGACTACCATGGTATCCAGAAGCCATCTGTTAACCAATGTCAAATTGATGATAAAGAAAATTGAGTTCCCTTGGCAGTTGGTTTTTCTCCAGCTGCATGCAGCTATAAAAGAGCCATCAAACACAAATCTGCATTTGTTGTTAATTCAGAAATGCAGTAGAAAGGCATTGGGAAACCTCTAGTGACAACTTTTTATTCTGAAAGTTGACTCTAAGAATCTCAGAAAAGTTATACATTGGACTTTGGATCAGCATTTAAGACCATCTTGATAGGATGAAACTAAGATGATCGGAACAATTCTCATATGTGTGTGCAAACACACAAATACACTAAAAAAGTGTTCAAAGCATGAGATAATGAGTGAATCACTTCTAATCAACCATAATGGTTAGTTAATAAACTGATATATGCACCCTTTTTATCCCATTTATTATTGCACGTATCCTAATGTCAGCCTCACTTTTAGGAAAGCCTCAGAATAGAGCAGTACCAGAAAATAACCATAAATTTGGATAAATTTGGATTATTACTAAGCCCTGATAAAGACTAATTTGAAAGACATACTAAGGTGCCCTTCAGAACAATTATTATACTAATGTTCAGTGGAAACTTGAAGTTAACTTAATGCCTTGAAAGTGGTTAGGATCTGGAGTCAGGCAAAAGTGATGCTTCAGATTCATACGTCATTCCTTATTAGTTATATGACCTTGGGCATAATACTTAATCTGTTCTAATGTGTGTATAAAAATGAGAATGATAATAACCTTTAGGGATGTTGAAAGGATAAAATGAATTAATGTGTGTCAAAACTTATTTCTGTCAAATAAAGAATTAAATGTCGTATCAATGGATTATTGAACCAATACTAATTGCTAAGGACTTTAAGCTTATTGTGGAAAGGTCACTGGGCTGAAGATCAGGAAATCTAGCTTGTTCTTCCAACTTTGCCATAAATTAGCTATGTGACACTGTACAAACCATTTACATTCTTTGGACCACAGTTTACTGTTTCCAAAATTAAGGTTGGGATGGCATGGAATTAAAATGTTCCTATTAATCCTAAAATCCTATAATTCCAAGTACTTGAATTGATTTCCAAAACAAATGTCAGATAAAAACTCAGAAATTTGTAGGCTATTCAAATCATTGGAATCACTTGTGTGTGTTTATTACTGATTCACCTTTTAAAGAAAAAAAACAGTAGAAAAATTTGAAGTTTAAATTTCTTACACATATTTTTAAAAGCATGTAGTTTTAAGGAAACACATATTTAAATTAGTCACTAAAGCTGCTCAGTTGAACTAGATTAACCCAGAATTGTGTTTGACTTGTACTAGAAGTTAAGAATTTTGAAGCTGAAGAAGACCAAAATAAACAAAAACAAAAACACACACACTCACACACACACACACACACACACACACACTACTTATTCACTCTCCAATAATGTTGAATAAAACAGATACTTTTAAGTGACAGCAACATGGTTCTAGAACCTGTCTGTTGACTCCTAGACAACCTTTTCCATATCATATTTCACTATTTTTACTTTTATTTTTAACAGTCTGGCAAATACATTCTCTCTGACAGTCTCTGTTCCCAACACCATATCTGGCATTGTTAACTTTGACTAAAATTGCCACATTTAGTTTACTAGTGCAGTGTCAAACAAGCATTTCATAGCAAATGATATCAAAATACAAAATATGTTTCATCTTCCACTGCCAGTTTAACATATGTGCAGAGAAGAGGCTTATGTCCACTCCCACCACCATGGCATGAAAACTCAATGATCCTCATCATTTTTAAGTTAATTCCTCAGTATCAAACATTCAACATATGCAGGTTATTTTATAGTTTCAACTCAGAAATACTAATTGCATCTTCAAAACAGTGATCAATATTTGCATCTTTACTAAAGTAGGAGAACTTTTCTCCTTTTAGGCATAGTAAGTTTCTATTTCCATTAGTTAGATGCTATCAGCTCAGTTCAGTCACTCAGTCGTGTCCGACTCTCTGTGACCCCATGAATTGCAGCACACTAGGCCTCCCTGCCCATCACCAACTCCTGGAGTTCACTCAAACTCACATCCATCGAGTCAGTGATGCCAACCAGCCATCTCATCCTCTGTTGACCCCTTCTCCTCCTGCCCCTAATCTCTCCCAGCATCAGAATCTTTTCCAATGAGTCAACTCTTTACATGAGGCGGCCAAGTACTGGAGTTGCAGCTTTAGCATCATTCCTTCCAAAGAAATCCCAGGACTGATCTCCTTTAGGATGGACTGGTTGGATCTCCTTGCAGTCCAAGGGACTCTCAAGAGTCTTCTCCAACACCACAGTTCAAAAGCATCAATTCTTTGGCACTAAGCTATCTTCACAGTCCAACTCTCACATCCATACATGGCTACTGGAAAAACCATAGCCTTGACTAGACAGACCTTTGTTGGAAAAGTAATGTCTCTGCTTTTGAATATGCTATCTAGGTTGGTCATAACTTTCCTTCCAAGGAGTAAGTGTCTTTTAATTTCATGGCTGCATTCACCATCTGCAGTGATTTTGGAGTCCAAAAACTAAAGTCTGACACTGTTTCCCCATCTATTTGCCATGAAGTGATGGGACCAGATGCCATGTTCTTAGTTTTCTGAATGTTGAGCTTTAAGCCAACTTTTTTACTCTCCTCTTTCACTTTCATCAAGAGGCTTTTTAGCTCCTCTTCACTTTCTGCCATAAGGGTGGTGTCATCTGCATATGTGAGTTTATTGATATTTCTTCCGGAAATCTTGATTCCAGCTTGTGCTTCTTCCAGCCCAGCATTTCTCATGATGTAGTCTGGATATAAGTCAAATAAGCAGGGTGACAATATACAGCCTTGACGTACCCCTTTTCCTATTTGGAACCAGTCTGTTGTTCCATGTCCAGTTCTAACTTTTGCTTCCTGACCTGCATATACGCTTCTCAAGAGGCAGGTCAGGTGGTCTGGTATTTCCATTTCTTTCAGAATTTTCCACAGTTTATTGTGGTCCACACAGTCAAAGGCTTTGGCATAGTCAATAAAGCAGAAATAAATGTTTTTCTGGAACTCTCTTGTTTTTTCCATGATACAGCGGATGTTGGCAATTTGATCTCTGGTTCCTCTGCCTTTTCTAAAACCAGCTTGAACATCTGGAATTTCACGGTTCATGTACTGCTGAAGCCTGGCTTGGAGAATTTTGAGCATTACTTTACTAGCGTGTGAGATGAGTGCAATTGTGCGGTAGTTTAAGCCTTCTTTGGCATTGCCTTTCTTTGTGATTGGAATGAAAACTGACCTTTTCCAGTCCTGTGGCCACTGCTGTTTTCCAAATTTATTGGCATACTGAATGCAGCACTTTCACAGCATCATCTTTCAGGATTTGAAATAGCTCAACTGGAATTCCATCACCTCCACTAGCTTTGTTTGTAGTGATGCTTTCTAAGGCCCACTTGACTTCACATTTCAAGATGTCTGGCTCTAGGTGAGTGGTCACACCATCGTGATTATCTTGGTCATGAAGATCTTTTTTGTACAGTTCTTCCGTGTATTCTTGCCACCTCTTAATATGTTCTGCTTTTGTTAGGTCCATACCATTTCGGTCTTTTATTGAGCCCATCTTTGCATGAAATGTTCCCTTGGTATCTCTAATTTTCTTGAAGAGATCTCTAGTCTTTCCCATTATATCGTTTTCCTCTATTTCTTTGCATTGATCGCTGAGGAAGGCTTTCTTATCTCTCCTTGCTATTCTTTGGAACTCTGCATTCAGATGCTTATATATTTCCTTTTCTGCTTTGCTTTTCACTTCTCTTCTTTTCACAGCTATTTGTAAGTCCTCCCCAGACAGCCATTTTGCTTTTTTGCATTTCTTTTCCATGGGGATGGTCTTGATCCCTGTCTCCTGTACAATGTTGCGAATATCCATCCATAGTTCATCAGGCACTCTATCAGATCTAGTCCCTTAAATCTATTTCTCACTTCCACTGTATGGTGGAGAAGTCTGACAGAATGTGGTCCACTGGAGATGAGAATGGCAAACCACTTCAGTATTCTTCCCTTGAGAACCCCATGAACAGCATGAAAAGGCAAAATGATAGGATACTGAAGGAGGAACTCCCCAGGTCGGTAGGTGCCCAATATGCTACTGGGAATCAGTGAGGAAATAACTCCAGAAAGAATGAAGGGATGGAGCCTAAGCAAATACAATACCCAGTTGTGGATATGACTGGTGATAGAGCCAAGGTCTGGTGCTGTAAAGAGCAATATCACATAGGAATCTGGAATGTCAGGTCCATGAATCAAGGCAAATTGGAAGCGGTCAAATAGGAGATGACAAGAGGGAACGTCGACATTCTAGGAATCAGCGAACTAAAATGGACTGGAATGGGTGGATTTAACTCTGATGACCATTGTATCTACTACTGTGGGCAGGAATCCCTTAGAAGAAATGGAGTAGCCATCATGGTCAAGAAAAGAGTCTGAAATGCAGTACTTGGATGCAATCTCAAAAATGACAGAATGATCTCTGTTCATTTCCAAGGCAAACCATTCAATATCACAGTAATCCAAGTCTATGCCCCAACCAGTAACACTGAAGAAGCTGACGTTGAATGGTTCTATGAAGACCTATAAGATCTTTTAGAACTAACACCAAAAAAAGTTGTCTTTTTCATTATAGGGGACTGGAATGCAAAAGTAGGAAGTCAAGAAACGCCTGGACTAACAGGCAAATTTGGCCTTGGAATACGGAATGAAGCAGGGCAAAGGCTAATAGAGTCCTGCCAAGAGAACACACTGGTCATAGCAAACACCCTCTTCCAACAACACAAGAGAAGACTCTACACATGGACATCACCAGATGGTCAACACCGAAATCAGATTAATTATATTATTTGCAGCCAAAGATGGAGAAGCTCTGTACAGTCAGCAAAAACAAGCCCAGGAGTGGACTGTGGCTCAGATCATGAACTCCTTATTGCCAAATTCAGACTTAAATTGAAGAAAGTAGGGAAAACCACTAGACCATTCAGGTATGACCTAAATCAAATCCCTTATGATTATACAGTGGAAGTGAGAAATAGATTTAAGGGACTACATCTGATAGATAGATGCTATACTGAACCTAAAAGATCCATGAATTTAGAAGGAAATTCTAAAACGCTAGTAATCAGAATCGTTTCTGTTTGGTTAGTTACTGTTAATTCAGTAACAAGTTTAAACTAAGTTTAGAGCATTAAAAAAATGACTGCAAGACATAATAGTATTAACCTCCAATTAAAATAAACAGATTTATTTTTAAAAAGACATAATAGTGTTTTGAATATAAAAAAATAACAAGAAACAATAAAAATTATGTTAACAAAGCAGGTTGATTTTGTCCAATGCACAGCAAGTTAAAACACTGAGGTTTACAGCAAAGAGGATTTATCTCCAAGGTCAAGGAGACTGGAGAACTAGTCTTGAAATTGCCTCCCTATTAGCAAGGAGTCAGGGCTCTTGCGGATAATAAATAAAGAAGCAGGGTGAGCTGAGGTGTGGGAAAAGGTATAGGAATCATTCCACACACAGACATACCTGAGTTGCAGGTCTCTGCATTTTAAAAGGTCACCAAGCATGCCCAGTTGAAGGGTCAGGGGTCTGAGGTCCTATCCAGTCTCAAATAACTCATCTTGAATGAGATGCAGCTGACTCCAAGCTTCTAGAAAACAATTTGGGCAAACGTCTTATTGCTTAGGCTAGTTGCTGCTTGGCACACATGCATGTCTTAAGATGACCTTGATTAGTGAAGGCAGGTGAAATGGACCAATCATTACACTATTTCAAGTAAAACACTGATCTTTGACACAGGAGGAAACACAATACTATGGAGAAAATATGGTCTTTTAAACAAATGGTGCTGAAAGATGTAAATATCCACATGCTAAAAAATGAATTTAGACAGACTTTATACCATTCACAACACAGATCTGAATATAAAACTCAAAACTACAAAACTCCCAGAAGATAAGGTAGGAGGAAATATAGATGACATTAGGTTGAGTAAGGATATTTTAGATACTACGTCTAAAGCATGATCAATAAAACAAATGATTGATAAGTTGGACATAATTACAATAAAAATCTGCCATTCTGTGAGAGACACTACAAAGTGAGAAGATAAGCCACAGACTGGGAGAAAATATTTACAAGAGATAAGCTTGATAAAGGACTGTTATTCTAAATATCCTGGGTTGGCTAAAAAGTTTGCTTGGGTTTTTCCGCAATATCTTATGGAAAAAAAACCCAAATGACTTTTTGACCAATGCAACAAAAGGCTCTTAACCCTCAACCATAAAAAAAACAAACTGATTTTAAGAAAAGATCAAAAGCCTTAACAGACACCTTACCAAAGAGGATACATAAATGACAGATAAGTATATGAAAATACGTTCAACATCATATGTCATCAGAGAAATGAAAGTTAAAATACCAATAAGATACCAACACATACCTATTAGGATGACAACCGTCGAAACTTTAACAGCACAAAATGGCAGAGATGATACAGAGCAATAGCAGCTTTCATTCACTGATAGTGAGAATGCATATTGCAGTCATTCTGGAATATAGACATACACTTAATATATGATCCAGCAATTACACCCCTTGGTATTTACGCAAATAAGTAGAAAACATGTCCACACAATAATCTGCACCCAGATGTTTACATTATTTTTAATCCTCATTGTCCAAAACTGGAAGCGACCAAAATGTTCTTCAATAGGTGAATGTATAAATAAACTAGGGTACATCTAGATGATGGAATAATATTGAGTGCTAAAAATAAATGAGCTATCAAGTCATAAAAACACATGGAGAAATCTTAAATGCATATTACTCATGAAAGAAGCCAGTCTGAAAGGCTACATACTGTATGGTTTGAGTTTTCTGACAGTTGGGCAAAGCCAAAACTATGGAGACAATCAGAGAAGGCAATGGCACCCCACTCCAGTACTCTTGCCTGGAGAATCCCATAGATGGAGGAGCCTGGTAGGCTGCAGCCCATGGAGTCGGAAGAGTCAGACGTGACTGAGCAACTTCACTTTCACTTTTCACTTTCATGCATTGGAGAAGGAAATGGCAACCCACTCCAGTGTTCTTGCCTGGAGAATCCCAGGGAAGGGGGAGCCTAGTGGGCTGCCGTCTATGGGGTCACACAGAGTCGGACACGACTGACCCAACTTAGCAGCAGCAGCAGCAGCATGGAGACAATAAAAGAATCAGTGGTTTCCAGGAATTAGAAAAGAAGAAGGGATAAATAGGCAGAGCACATAGAATTTTTAGAATGAGAAACTATTTTGAATGATACTATGATGGTGGATATATGTAATTATACATTTGTTAATACCCATAGAATGTACATGGATCATGGAGAAAGCAAGGGAGTTCCAGAAAAAGCATTAATTTCTGCTTCATTGACTTTGTGCTGAAGCTGTTGACTATGTAGATCACAACAAATTGTGGAAAATTCTTAAAGAGATGAGAATACCAGACCACCTTACCAGTCTCCTGAGAAACCTGAATACAGGTCAAGAAGAACAGTTAGAACCAGACATGGAATAGCTAACTGGTTCAAAATTGGGGAAGGGGAGTACAACAAGGCAGTATATTGTCACACTGCTTATTTAACTTATATGCAGAGTACATCATAAGAAATGTCAGGTTGGATGAATCCCATGCTCGAATCAAGATTGCTGGGAGAAATATCAACAAGCTCAGAAATGCAGATGATACCACTCTAAAGTACAAAAGCAAAGAGGAACTAGAGCCTCTTGATGAGGGTGAACAAGGAGAGTGAAAAAGCTGGCTTGAAACTCAACATTCAAAAAACTAAGATCATGGGATCTGGTCCCATCACTTCATGGCAAACAGGAGTGGGTGGGGAGTGGAAACAGTGACAGATTTTATCTTCTTGGGCTTCAAAATCACTGTGGATAGTGACTCCTGTCATAACATTAAAAGATGCTTGCTCCTTGGAAGGAAAGCTATGACAAATCTTGATAGTGTATTAAAAAAGAAGAGACATCGTTTTGCTGACAAAGGTCCATATAGTCAAAGCTAGGATTTTTCCATTAGTCATGTACAGAAATGAGAATTGGACCATAAAGAAGGCGGAGTGCTGAAGAATTGATGGTGCTGGCAGACTCTTGAGAATTCCTTGGACAGAAAGGAGATCAAACTAATTAATCCTAAAGGAAATCAAGCCTGTATATTGATTGGAAGGACTGATGCTGAAGCTGAGGCTCTAATACTTTGTCCACATGATGGGAAGAACTAACTCAATGGAAAAGACCCTGCTGCTTGGAAAGATTGAAGGCAGGAGGAAAAGGGGGTGGCAGAGGATGAGATGATTAGATAGCATCATTCTTCACACAATGGACATGAATTTGAGCAAACTCTGGGAGACAGTTGAGGACAGAGTAGCCTGGCGTGCTGCAGTGGGGTCACAAAGAGTCAGACATGACTTAGTTACTGAAAAAAAAACAACAGTGGAGTGAACACCAAGAAAAACCCTAATATAAACTATGAACTTTGGATAGCAATAATGTGTCAATGCAGTTCATCTGTTATAACAAATGAGCCAATCTAGTGGAGAAAGGTGATAGTGGAGAAGTGGGGCCGGGGTACTGAGAGGGCAGATAGTGTATGGGAACTCTCTATACTTTCCATTTAGTTTTGATGTGAATATAAAGCTGTTCTAAAAACTAAAGTCTATTTGAAAGGTAAAACAGAAGAATCTAACTTGATATATTTTAAAAGGGGATTTTTTTTTCAGAGAAATTGACATTTTTCCAAGTAAGAGGTAATCATCACATAAACAGTTAGTTTGGGATATATTCAGTAGGAGGTAAGAGTAAGCTTTTAATGAATTTTTTAAATAGATGCATATCCTACTGCAAAATGAATTACATTACAAAACAGAGGAAGAACAAAAACAAAGATAAGGCACTCACTGTAATTCATGTAAAGCAACCCATCGATTTTGAAGAACCTCTAAAGATAAAAATTAATATAGATGATATATCCAAATATTGATGATTCCATCAAGATTACTCAAATTTTTACAAAGTATGAAACAAAATATATCTACTTCACATTCATAAGCTAAATTGGATATGACTATATCATAATTATGGCTACCCATTCTAGTATTCTGCCTGGAGAATTCCATGGACAGAGGAGCCTGGTGGCTACAGTCCCTGGTGGCTATGGACTGGGCTTCAGTCCATACCATTGCAAAGAGCAGGACACAACTGAGCGACTAACACTATCACTTTTTTTCCCATATCATAAGTATACTGTACAGGGAAAAAGTGTGAAGGTATCATAAATGGTTAGAAGCAAAATATGTCACACTGGGAAGATTCAACATTAAGATGTCAACTTTCAGACTAACTAAGACTCTGATGCTGGGAGGGATTGGGGGCAGGAGGAGAAAGGGACGACAGAGGATGAGATGGCTGGATGGCATCACTGACTCGATGGACGTGAGTCTGAGTGAACTCTGGGAGTTGGTGATGGACAGGGAGGTCTGGCGTGCTGTGATTCATGGAGTCGCAGAGAGTCAGACACGACTGAGCGACTGAACTGAACTGAATAAACCATATTTATCCTTTAGAAGTCAATACAATGGTCAATTAGTGCGTGCGTGCACAGTCACTTCAGTTGTGTCTGACTCCTTGTAATGCTATGAACTGTAGTCCACCAGACTCCTCTGTCCATGGGATTCTCCAGGCAAGCATACTAGAGAGAGTTGCCATGCCCTTTTCCAGGGGATCTTCCCCACCCATGGAAGAAACCCACTTCTCTTGCATTGCAGGCAGATTCTTTACCACTGAGCCACTGGGGAAGTCTGGTCGATTAGTAAAGAGGTGCAAAGTGGATTATATGCATACCATTGAAAGTTGAACAACATGGGTGTGAATAGCATGGGCCTACTTGTATATGGATTTTTACAATAGTAATTGCTAGAGTACTATACAGTAAGTAGTTGGTTGAACCCTTAGAACCAAAACTGCACATAAGGAGTAACCATGGATATGGAGGAGAAGAGGGTGACAGAGGATATGAGATGATTATATAAGTTATATTTGGATTTTTGAAACATAGAAAGTCAATGGCTGCAAACCTCTAAGACATATGGGTTTAAGAGTCAGTTGAAAGGGAAAAAAAATGACCAGAGCCGAGTAAAAGCAGTGTGCCAAAAAGCCTCCAGTAAACAGCTATAAATAAGTAAGCTGCTATGACAAGATTTAGGAAAAAATGTTCCCTGAGAATTCTGGAAGCCAAAAAAGACTGTGGCTTTGATGTTACTCATGGGGAAACAGTAAGATTATTATTCCATTGTCAAGGTGTTTGCTGTGTAGGTCATCCCTAACTGAGATAGGCACTGATGATGTGCAGTATAAATACAAACTAGTCACTCTGATATGGTAAGCGGACAGGCTTAAGGGATAAAGTTCTGTGTTGGTTTATTGCAGAAAATGTAGACATCCTAATACAATAGACAAGATTACACATGGAAGGCTAAAAAGAATACTCTGATGGAAAAAGAAAGGAAAGTTACAGATTTTACATAATCTTGTGCCTTCTTTGCTCCTTAGCAGACATGATTGAGAAATGTTTATCTGCTTAAACATTAAAGAGTTGTAAACCAATGGTCAACCACGGTTATTTTAATAAGTGAAATTAATAAATAATAGCCAGACTTGAAATTACTTGCAGATGAAGATATAGCCAAAGAAACACTGCTACCCATCAAAAGGAAGGAATGGGGCTGAGGCTCAACTATCTGGTACCTAATATGATTTCCATGTCTTTGCAGAAAGAAAAAAATTGAAGAATATTTAGGTGTGGCAATCAGCGGAGGCCAAGAATTTGTCATGGTTCAAA
This sequence comes from Capra hircus, assembly GCF_001704415.2. NCBI lineage: Eukaryota > Metazoa > Chordata > Mammalia > Artiodactyla > Bovidae > Capra > Capra hircus. The sequence goes on along the minus strand of NC_030828.1, from coordinate 37,027,634 downwards.
GATAGAATGTGACTGGGTATATCTAGAATAGTGCCTCCTAATGGGAGCTCTTCATTTTGCCCTTTCCTAAGGTAATTTCAGCTTTGGCAACTAAGATGTGTGCATAAATTCAAGGCACCAATCTTGCCAAATTGTAGTCCGCCATTTTAAAATGAAGTTCACAATAAAAATGAGTCAAGTTATTGACAAAAACACGTCATAGAAAAAAGAAAAGTAGCTTGACACAGCTAATACCAGATTCAGGCCCATCTTGCTGCTGCTGCTAAGTCACTTCAGTCGTGTCCAACTCTGTGCGACCCCAGAGACGGCAGCCCACCAGGCTCCACCATCCCTGGGATTCTCCAGGCAAGAACACTGGAGTGGGTTGCCATTTCCTTCTCCAAAGGCCCATCTTAGGAAGAATCTAAAACTTCTGAAGTCATGTCATGTCATCTGAACACAAAGTCAGAAGCTGAAATGAGTTTTTATGCTACAGTCAACAAATATTTGCAAAGTCAGGAGGACAAAAAGGCATTTCTTAGTTTTTTCCGTACAAGAAAAAGACAGGGTCAACTTACTGAATCTTCTCTAAATGAACATTATATTCAAAACAGCAAAATAAACATGAAAAATAGACAATTCCAAGACAGAGAAGAACACAGTAAAAGATTACCTTGGTATTTACTTTACAGTTCTATGCCATGGTTATAAAACAGAGAACTATACAATAAAAATAAAAATTGGTATCATTATAGAATCATTCAGAATCATTCTTCACCACGTTCTGGGTCTTATGTAAAATAAAAAATATACAAGAGAGACAAGTATTACCTTAGCAGTTTAAGTCCTTCTTAGTTTAATCTTTTTTTTTTTTTTTTTGCACATACAATGATTGTAAAATTTTCCCAATGGGAAGAAATTTTTTTAAATGATGAGATTTGAGGGCATGCCTTTTGTCTCAATACATATTTAAAACAAGATGCTATTCTTTGTCTGCAGATAGTGAGTTCCCACTTACAGAAATGGCTAAGAAAAAAAAAATATCTGAGCTATCAGAGATTGCAGTGTCTGAAAGGCTGGATTAGGTGAATTCTAAGCTATATTCATGGACGGAGGAGCCTGGTAGGCTTCAGTCCATTGGGTCGCTAAGAGTCGGACACGACTGAGCGACTTCACTTTCACTTTTCACTTTCATGCATTGGAGAAGGAAATGGCAACCCACTCCAGTATTCTTGCCTGGAGAATCCCAGGGATGGTGGAGCCTGGTGGGCTGCCGTCTCTGGGGTCGCACAGAGTTGGACACGACTGAAGTGACTTAGCAGTAGCAGCAGAAAGCTACATTCCAAATTTTATCACTACTAAATGCAAACAAATCATCATAGTCATTGTCATCCTTATTATCTTAAGGAAGCATTATATTTATTATTACATGTCATGTTCATGTTAAATACTAATGTATATAAATTTAGGCAGAAAACTCAAATGAGCTAATTTGTTCCAGTCTCAGAACAGGTTCTATCACATACAGTAACTTTTAATGCCTCAATTCTCTGCTTCTTTTATTCTTTCTCTAATTATATATCTGTTAAGCAAATAAGTCTAGGCTTTAAACTGAATATAAGTGATGGCAAAACTATGATGCAATCATAGCACCCTTAATGTTTATTCTTGACAACTTGAGTTTTTAGTGCATTACATGGTTTAGCAAGATATATATTTGCCACCTATTTTGATTAATAAAAAGATACATAGGAATCTTTTCTAAGGAAGAACAAACGTTGTAAAAGTATCTCCTCTTAATCTCTCCCAGCTTAACAAAGAAACACCAACAACATCAGCACCTCCACAATAACTGCATCCCTTGCAAATGAGTGGTTATAGTATTATGGTGGGAGGAGACTGGATTTGAAGTTAGAAGACATTTGGCTTATGAAAACTGTGAACAATTTCTTTCTGAGATAGGTTTAAACGGGAACTCACATTATCGACAGAATTTTCTGATATTCTGCCTGACAGGTTATCTCCTTAATTAAAAAAAAAATCACACACACACACACACAGCCAAGACATTTGGTTACTATAACATAAATCTTTTCATAAAGTGTATATATATATATTACTGTGTATATTGTAAAATTATTTTCTTAAATGTAAAAGGTACACAAAAAGCACTTAATAAATATTTTTGAAAGAACAGATAAGATCACTTCTTAGTTGTTCACTAAAATAATCAACTGCAGTCTCCTCTAACTGACTTTCAAAACTAGTGGACAAATCATGGATATAGAACACAATATTGTTTAACAACTCTGAAACTTTGCCCTCCGATGCAAAGAACTGAGTCATTGGAAAGACTGGGAAAAATTGAAGGCAGAAGGAGAAGGGGACGACAGAAGATGAAATGGTTGGATGGTATAACTGACTTGATGGACATAAATTGAGTAAGCTCAGGGAGTTGGTGATGGAAAGGGAAGCCTAGTGTGCTGCAGTCCATGGGGTTGCAAAGTCTCAGACATGACCAAGCAACTGAACTGAACTTATACTAATTACCATGTGCAGAATCTTAGAAGTGGATTGTAATTTTCACTGGAAGTGGTCTATAATTTCCAGTTTTAGACATATGAACAAGAACAAAACATTAAAATAGGACAATTAATTAGTTGTCAACATGAACTATAAATCAAGAGAATAAACAGGCAAAATAAGTCATGCTGTGCTTAATCGCTGAGTAATGTCTGACTCTTTGTGACCTCATGGACTGTAGCCCTCCAGGCTCCTCTGTCCATAGGATTCTCCAGGCAAGAATACTGGAGTGCGTTGCTATGCCTTCCTGCAGGGGATCTTCCCAACCCAGGGATCAAACCCAGGTCTCCTGCATTGCAGGCGGATTCTTTACCAGCTGAGCCAGAAGGGAAGACCATATAAGCCATAAAGTTGTACGTTGATAAATATGAAGCTGAAAGTACAGTCCTAAGCCATTATACTAGAATTATTTCTCAAAATAAAATTTGAGAGATTATACCTTCAGAAAAAAGCGAACAGCTCTTTCAATACAAGTTTAAGCATAAGTTTTTATACAATACGTTGTTGGATGTGATTAAAATTTTGTGTGCTCTTCATTGTATTAAAACCACAGGCAAAAGTTTTTCTAAGTCTCCAAATGCCACACTTTGAAGCCTGTAGAGTGAGGAGTGTTTCAAGAGATGGTGGGTAGAAAAACAGAAATCAACATCAGCAGAAAAACCTAGGCTAATATTGAATCAAGACAGCAAGCAATTAATTTAAGGAAAATGAAAAAGGAGTGATTTAAAAGACACTGAACACAAACAAAAAAAAAATCACAATTTCATGACAAACAACAGCATTATCTTGTGCAGCCCATTTGATATATGCCAAAAATCTTGGTAGAAATTATTCCATTAATCCACACAATTGGTCTCTGATATGGATTAGAAACTTATAGTATTACTCCTGTTTAACAGTTGTTAAAAGTTGCAATTTCAAAAGCAATTCAGTGACTTTCTGAGTAAAATCAAAATCTAAGCAACCACAAATTTTAATTTACAAATCAATATCCTATTACCTGTATTAAGGATATGAAAGGTTTTAAATTTCTTCCCCTATTCAATTGACTTAACACTTCACTATTTGCTAGTGTCAGGTTTGTTATTTTCAAACAACAACAAAGCTCCCAGTGAAAACCATTATTTCCCTTTAACTTCTGAGGAGTTCAGAGTAAACATACAAAAGAGACATAAGCAAGGATGCTATCATCATAAGCTTGGAACATCCAATAAACAAAATATATTACTTTTCAGCTATTTTGAAAGGAAAATATGCAATATACATCTAAACATCAAACTGTTGGAATAATATATACTCATTTGTGATGATGATTTAAAATATTCCCCTAACACCATTTTCATATTAGACCTTCATTGAAAGAGAACACTAGCATAAACCACACTACTATAATAAAAGTCAGTGATTTCCTCTCAAGGCAGTAAGGCAGTATTACTTTACTTCACTGTGGTCATCACAGCACATCCAAGGTAGCCATTTCTTAAAAGTCATGCTGTAAAACTAAGTTAAAAAAAAATAAGCAACCAACTTGTGTAATGACTGCTGGCCTCAGGGTAGCTCCATGATAGATCGATATAAGATAGATGACAGAGATAGATTAAAAGGTGAATGTCTTCTTTTGATTATGTTGAGTAATTGATGCTTATTAGATGAAAAGCTATGATTTGTAGTATTATTTTTTCAGCATCAGCAGAAGGGAAACAGGAAAATCTTAGCAGGGCAAGTTCAGCCTATATGTTAAGGATTCCTGAGTCTGCAAAGAACAATGCTCTCCAGTAATTATTAGCACGGAGAAGGTGCTTCTAGTTTTCCCAGACTTTTATAACACACAGTTATAATCATCATGCTTCAAATGAAAACATTCTGGAACCATCTTAAACTATCTGACTTCTAAGCCATCCAGCCTGTTGACATCCAAAAATCAATGTTATCAGTGTCTCTTCTAGTGGGAGGATTACTTTAATAGGGGTATCTCCACAGTCATCCTTGGCACACCTGGCCACAGGAATGCATGATTTGCACAGCTGCACAGTTGGGGTTTGTGCTGAAAGAGATTTTAGCAGATGAGGCATAAAATTTGAAAATATGCAGCCAGGGAGATGGGAGGTATGAAACCCTCTGTTCTGCAAACATTAGTCTTTTCCAGATTTTGTTTGTCAGTCTTTCCAGCTAAATAGAGAAGTGACAACTCTCTGAAAGAGTTTATGCAGATGCTGAAAAATAAATAGATTAGCTATTACTAGCTGGCATAAATGCTTAGCATTTAGATATTTCATTATACGTAACAGAATTGAGTAAACACATTGGCCAGAATAATGTTGGACAACAGAAGATACAAATATGAATGCCGGCACATGAAAACATATTAGGGACAGACTTCAAAAAGATAAACAAAGGTACAAGAGCTATTTTGACTTATTTTTTAAATGGCTTACATTTTAACAAGCAGTATTTTTAAATGAATGAATGATGCGGCAGTTATAAGGTACTAGGGTATCTGTCAGGGTTACTGTTCTCTTCTGGGGCACCATATTAGCTTATGAGGTTGTGGACAAAATTCAGCTTCTTGCGGTTGTAGAACTGGTCTCTGTTTTCTTGACACATTAATCTCTTCAAGGAAAGAAGCATTGAATTCTTCTTGTGCTTTGGATTTCTCTAAATTCCCTTTCTGCCTTGCCTTGTGCTTTTAAGGGATCATGTGATTATATTGGGCCTCTGCTTCCAGTCAATCTTCTTCTTTTGAATTCCATTGTTTAGGAAATTTAACTATATCTACAAAGTTCTTTTCGACATGTTAAATAATATATTCACAGTCAGATGACCAGAGTGTAGAATCTATTGGGAGCTAAATTCACTTGCCTGAAATTTCATCGTCTATTACATATTTGTTTGAAACATAAGTAGACTTATATTAGATTATTATTCCTAAACATGACAATATAGTCATTATTCACATTACATTTTAGTGTGAGTTTGGTAAGAATATTAACTTTTAAGAACTGAAATTTGCCTTAAGGAATAAGAACTGTAGCCATGAAAATAAAAATACAGGACAAAAGTCTGATTTTATAGCATGGAGTATTTCCCAGGGGAAAACTAAAGACCGGCCTGAGAAGAATACTGAAATGTGGCATTCTTGAAAAGGATGCTAGAAGAAAGTAGAAAGAAGTAGAAGAATGAGTGGGACAGAGACAGGGAAGAACCAGAAAACAGTTTTCCCATGGGCTGTGAAAGATAGTCATGAGCTAAGTAAGTTAACCAGACCCTAGCCTCAGATGTCCCTCCTCTTCCTTCAATAACTCAATCACCACACACACACACACACACACACACACACACACACACCCCTAAATAGAAACAGAGGTACAAGAAATGATTCCAATAAGTTTCTGCAGTTGAGAAACATATTTCTTTCCCTTGGAACATCGTATAGTGTTTTCATAAACAGCAGCAGAGTTGGAATTGAGGAAAAGAAGCATTTAGAATAGAGGGAAGAAACAATATATAACTATTTCTATTCGTTTAAAAATGCCCCTTAATTTCCAGGAATAACTTTGTCTATTCAATTATTGTAATGTATATTTAAAGAAAAAAAGCATTTTCTCTTGGAACAAATATTAAGTTCACAATAATCCAATCATAACCTTAACAGGGTGAAAAACCAATCTCTGCTTCACTTCACTGCACTATAGTATTTAATCTTTTTCTATTGATAGTTAGTGCATGCAATTTTCATTAGAAGAGCTTTAAACATCAAAAGTAACATTTGGAGGCAGCAGCAGATTCACAGCAGCTCTTTAATATTTGGTCACTTTATAATTAGATTATAACTTTACAAGGAAGCATATATAAGACACTGGGTCACAGTTTTAAAGTTATAAAACCAATAAAATCATCCAGGGTGTATTATTATTTTGAAATGACTTATAAGCAATTTCATTTTACTGCCAAAACATTTTTATCATTTCTTTCCCAAAGACAAATGTGTTCAGTTCGATTTGTGTCTGGCTTTGCATTTAATCATTTTTGCAGGATTTTTTTTTTTTGAGTTTACAATTAATTCTCTTTATGTTTATGTAACACTATTCAAAACTTTTTCCTCCCTAAATTTGTCCTAGTGGATGACTGCTTATTATAATTTTGTAATGTTACAGTTATTATATATACATAGTACTCTGAGGATCCTGACAGAAGATATTTTATAATTTTATTATTTTTATTGCTCAAACAATTGCAAATAACATATTCATAAAGTCCAAAACATGTGTATATAATCCAGATTCAAATGCTGTCAGAAACCCACTAGATCAGGAATATTTTAGGTAAATGTAAAATTAGTATTTTACATACTATTGGTCAAACTGCATCTGATGTGCACCTGAATTTAGTCACCTTCCTTTAAATGATTAATAGATCAGGCATTTGCACATCAACACAGAAAACAGCAATGGATAAGTGCGGTGAAAAAGGTATGGATAGTTTGTTTTGTGCAGGGATGGTATTCTAAGGTAAGTAAAGAAAATAGAAGTTTTAGGAAAATAATGAGTATGTGAATGAGGAACTTGGTAACAGTTCTGGTAATAATTGAATTGATCAACATATCATTTAAGCTCTAGGATTTTTGTTAGCATGTGTGAGAAAGTAAGGCTAAGCTAGAGTTACAGCATTGTGCTTTTCAGTTCTGAAAATATGAGTCTGTGGATTGAAGTGTGCTCTCCATGTCCTTAAACTATCATATGATTTTAAGACAGGTAACTTGGCAGAAAAATTAACTCTTTTAAAACACTGGAGTGATTTAAAGGAAAACCATACACAATAACAGTTGATAATGCGAACTTCAAGTTTATCTTTCTGCCATAAGTTAACTTTCTGCCCTGAGTAGTTTGATTAACATCACTGCTTCATTCTAGCAGTTCAGTTCAGTCACTCAGTTGTATCCAACTCTTTGCGACCCCATGGACTGCAGCATGCCAGGCCTCCCTGTCCATCACTAACTCCTGGAGTTTACTTAAACTCATGTCCGTTGAGTAGGTGATGCTATCTAACCATCTCATCCTCTGTTGTCCCCTCCTCATCCTGCCCTCAATCTTTCCCAGCATCAGGGTCTTTTCCAATAGTCAGTTATTTGCATCAAGTGGCCAAAGTATTGGAGCTTCAGCATCAGCATCAGTCCTTCCAATGAACATTCAGGACTAATTTCCTTTAGGATGGACAGGTTGGATCTCCTTGCAGTCCAAAGGACTCTCAAAAGTCTTCTCCAACACCACAATTCGAAAGCATCAATTCTTCAGCACTCAGCTTGCTTTATAGTCCAACTCTCACATCCATACATGACTACTGGAAAAACCATAGCTTTGACTAGACAGAACTTTGTTGGCAAAGTAATGTCTCTGCTTTTTAATATGCTGTCTAGGTTGTTCATAATTTTATTTTTTCCAAAGAGCAAACATCTTTCAATTTCATGGCTGCAGTCACCATCTGCAGTGATTTTGGAGCCCAAGCTTCATTCTATACCAGTGGAAATATTTTGAGATAATTAACAAGCATATTTGTTATTTAAAATAAGAACATCAAGAAATGATAACTGGAAAGAATATTAAACCTATGCTATTAGTTAACGAATCCTGATAGGAGGAATGGACGTAATCAACAAACTAGTTCTGACATGTGAGAAACTTGAAAAATGAGAGACACAGAAAAAAAAAAAGAGAGAGAGAGAGAGAGAAGTTTAGAAAAATTCCCCCTCCACAAGATAATTCATTTGCCAAACTTGGTCAAGGAGTGAGTATCAGTAATTCCTTATGGCGTGCATGTGTGCTGAGTCATTTCAGTTGTGTGCAATTCTATGTGACCCTATGGAATGTAGCCTGTCAGCCTCCTCTGTCCATGGTGATTCTCCAGGCAAGAATACCGGAGTGGGTTGCTATGTGGGATTTCCCTGGTGGCTCAGACGGTAAAGCGTCTGTCTACAATGCGGGAGACCTGGGTTCCATCCCTGGGTCGGGAAGATCCGCTGGAGAAGGAAATGGCAAGCTCCAGTACTATTGCCTGGAAAGTCCCGTGGACAGAGGAGTCTGGTAGGCTACAATCCATGGGGTCGCAAAGAGTTGGACACGACTGAGTGACTTCAGTTTCCTTTCCTTTCCTTTTCCTCCAGGGGATCTTTCTGACCCAGGGACTGACCTCATGTCTCTTATGTCTCCTACATTGCTGTGTTATTTTCCACTAATGCTGCCTGGGAAGCCCAATTCCTTATTATGAGTAGTTTTAAGTCCATAGTAGAACTCCTTTATGTGTTTCTGGTTCAGACAGTGAACTCTGCATATCTTTCTTTTCTTCCCCCTTAACGAAAACCCGCTGAAATGGCTGCTGCTGCTGCTAAGTCGCTTCAGTCGTGTCCGACCCTGTGCGACCCCATAGACGGCAGCCCAAAAGGCTCCCCCATCCCTGGGATTCTCCAGGCAAGAACACTGGAGTGGGTTGCCATTTCCTTCTCCAATGCATGAAAGTGAAAAGTGAAAGTGAAGTCGCTCAGTCATGTCCGACTCTTAGCGACCCCATGCACTGCAGCCCATCAGGCCCCTCCGACCATGGGATTTTCCAGGCAAGAGTACTGGAGTGGGGTGCCATTGCAGATATATTTTAAAAAAATGCATTGTGAATAGGAGAACCAGTAGATATAATCTTCATAACAGATGAAATAGAGTAAAGAAAGCTATAGTCCACAAAAAAGAGCAAATGAAAATAACAGACATGGGAGCAATGATCTTTAGTGGGCCTGAAAAGATTCAGGGGTACAAGCCTAATGACAGTGGTTACATTGTGCAGAAGTCTGAATGGGACAGCAAAAATTTAACTAATTTAAAGGCTTTGTAAGTAATTGCAGAACCAGACTGCTTTATGCAAGCTGTCCACATGCAAGCCCTACATTGGCAGAGACACTGGTTACTTTCAGACGTAACTAAAGAACTCTCAAAAGAAAGTGAACAATGTCTCGGGGAGCACCAGGGATTCTAGCACTGGTGTTGGTATGTCAGATATTTTCTACTTTTTATTTAATTCAATTTTGTTTATTTATTTTTGGAAATTAGAGTAAAAGCTAGCTTTTATATTTGCTACCTATTCACATATCATTAATGGAAATGCCGAGAATCAGCCCTCCCATGCAAAGGAGAAACAATTTGGGAAACTAATTTACACAAAGGTATAAGTCAGTGTCAGTCCTGTAAAATGAGAAACTGTTGAAGACGTGCCTCAGCTTATGTGATGTAATATCAGTGAAAGAGGAGGCATAATCTACAAGTGTAAAACAAGAATTCTAGGATGACAATAGTGCAACTTACAAAGAAATTAATTAAATTTAGTGCTAAGTTTGTCCAACATTTTTTCCGTTTTTCCATCATGTAAAATGAAAGTCGCACAGTCATGTCCAACTCTTTTTGACCCCATGGACTATAGCCTGCCAGGTTACTCTGTCCATGGAATTCTCCAGCAAAGAATACTGGAGTGGGTAGCCCTCTCCTTCTCCAGGGGATCTTCCCAACCCTGGGATCAAACCTAGGTCTCCTGCATTGCAGGCGGGTTCTTTATGGTCTGAGTCACCAGGGACATGAACCTCCTATTTCATTTGGGAAATGTGTTAATACGTTACCCTTGGGGGAACATAGTAACAAATCAACAGCTCTACAGGGCACTCCATTGGCGGTGATATGGTACCCACTATCCAGAAGCAGTAATGTCATTGTTGCCATGTTATCTGATGGTATTTGAGTTAGCACCAATGCCTAGTTAATACTGCAGTATCTCTCCAACCATTGCACTGTAGTGACACTAGCTATAGTCCTGGCTTTTCGTGTGGGCTTATACTGTCCATACACGTTTCTCAGGAATTTTCTCCTGTCTCTGTAACAATATGATTATTGTAAATATTGACAAGATGACTCTATACTTCATATAGAAAGGGAAGAGAATTAGAATAACAAACAGTTGTTTTTTTTTTTTAAACAGCAAAGTTGGAAGATTCACACTATCTGATATAAAGCTTCAAAAATCACAACACCATGATATCACTGAAAAGATGGACATGTCGATCAATGGGAGAGAATATTCAGAAAGAGAGAAACACAACTGTGGTCAATTGATTTTTGTCAAATATGCAAAGGCAAGCCAATGTCTAAAGCAGACTTTTTAAACAGAATTTGATGAATTATTTCATATCTGCACACAAAAGAAGGAAAAAGAAGAAGGAAAAAAAAAAGCTTTGACCGGATCTCTCATCTTATATATTGGGTTGGCCAAATATGTCATTTGTTTTTAAAGTAAAAATAAAGGATATATTTTTCATTTTCATCAAGAACTTTATTGAACAATGTATTCACCATTTTGTTCTACTACCTTCTGCCATTTGTCAGGCGAATTCATAATTTCATCTTCCCCAAACTTTTTATTTTTTTTGAGCAAAGAACTGTTCCAGGTGCCTTTTATAGTCTTCTAGAGAATTAAAATTTTTTTTCCATGAAGAGAATTTTATAATCAAAGTAAATGGGAAACCCAAAGGTGCAGTGTCTGGTGCATACGGTAGATGTCTCCAAATTTCCCAGGCAAGCTGTAACCATTTTTGCCTGGTCATCAAAGAGACATGTAGTCTTGCATTATCCTGACAGCAATACTTGGAATTAATCATTTGGTTTTCCAGAATGGCTCATAATAGAGGACTCCCTTCCAATCCCACGATACACACAACATCATCTTCTTTGAATGAAGATAGGTTTTCGGTGTGGTTGGTTCATTTCCCTTGCTCCACAATCTCTTCCATTCCATATTATTGTACGGTATACACTTTCATCACTTGTCATGATTTGTTTTTTAAAAGTGGAATGGTTTCATTAAGTTTCAGTAGAAAATTACATATGGAAATACAGGCGAGAAGATTTTTTTTGCTTAACTTATGTGGAACCCAAACATCAGAGTGATTAACCTAATCATGCTGATTTGAATGATTTTCAACAATTAATGTGTATATTTTGAGTATGTCAACTATCTCCTATGTGGTATAACAATGATTCTTCCCAACTTACTGTCTCAATTTGACTGCTATCAACTTCAACTGGTCTACATGACCACAGAGCACCATTCAGTGAGATACCTCCAGTACCAAACTTCTCAAACCACTTTTGGCACAGCTGATCAGTTACAGTACCTTCTCCATACACTGCACAAATCTGTGTGTGTGTGTGTTTCAGTTGCATTTTTACCCTTCTTGAACTTGCAAAGCATAATATGCCAAAAATGTTGGTTTTCTTTCATCTTCAATATTAAAATGGCTACACAAAAATTCACCAGTTTTTGATAAGCATTTTTTTCTTTTTTCTTTTATTTTTTTAATTTTAAAATCTTTAATTCTTACATGCGTTCCCAAACATGAACCCCCCTCCCACCTCCCTCCCCATACATGGAAAACCCTAAAGTCTCCACCAGAAAATTACTAGAGCTCATCAATGAATATAGTAAAGTTGCAGGATATAAAAACAACACACAGAAATCCCTTGCATTCCTATACACTAATAATGAGAAAGTAGAAAAAGAAATTAAGGAAACAATTCCATTCACCATTGCAACGAAAAGAATAAAATACTTAGGAATATATCTACCTAAAGAAACTAAAGACCTATATATAGAAAACTATAAAACACTGATGAAAGAAATCAAAGAGGACACTAATAGATGGAGAAATATACCATGTTCATGGATCAGCAGAATCAATATAGTGAAAATGAGTATACTACCCAAAGCAATTTACAAATTCAATGCAATCCCTATCAAGCTACCAGCCATATTTTTCACAGAACTAGAACAAATAATTTTAAGATTTGTATGGAAATACAAAAAACCTCGAATTGCCAAAGCAATCTTGAGAAATAAGAATGGAACTGGAGGAATCAACTTGCCTGACTTCAGGCTCTACTACAAAGCCACAGTCATCAAAACAGTATGGTACTGGCACAAAGACAGACATATAGATCAATGGAACAAAATAGAAAGCCCAGAGATAAATCCAGACACATATGGACACCTTATCTTTGACAAAGGAGGCAAGAATATACAATGGAGTAAAGACAATCTCTTTAACAAGCGGTGCTGGGAAAACTGGTCAACCACTTGTAAAAGAATGAAACTAGATCACTTTCTAACACCGCACACAAAAATAAACTCAAAATGGATTAAAGATCTAAATGTGAGACCAGAAACTATAAAACTCCTAGAGGAGAACATAGGCAAAACACTCTCCGACATAAATCACAGCAGGATCCTCTATGATCCACCTCCCAGAATTCTGGAAATAAAAGCAAAAATAAACGAATGGGATCTAATTAAAATTAAAAGCTTCTGCACAACAAAGGAAACTATAAGCAAGGTGAAAAGACAGCCTTCGGAATGGGAGAAAATAATAGCAAATGAAGCAACTGACAAACAACTAATCTCAAAAATATACGAGCAACTTATGCAGCTCAATTCCAGAAAAATAAACAACCTAATCAAAAAATGGGCCAAAGAACTAAATAGACATTTCTCCAAAGAAGACATACGGATGGCTAACAAACACATGAAAAGATGCTCAACATCACTCATTATTAGAGAAATGCAAATCAAAACCACAATGAGGTACCACTTCACACCAGTCAGCATATCTGCGATCCAAAAATCTGCAAGCAATAAATACTGGAGAGGGTGTGGAGAAAAGGGAACCCTCCTACACTGTTGGTGGGAATGCAAACTAGTACAGCCACTATGGAGAACAGTGTGGAGTTTCCTTAAAAAATTGCAAATAGAACTACCATATGACCCAGCAATCCCACTGCTGGGCATACACACGGAGGAAACCAGAATTGAAAGAGACACATGTACCCCAATGTTCATCGCAGCGCTGTTTATAATAGCCAGGATATGGAAACAACCTAGATGTCCATCAGCAGATGAATGGATAAGAAAGCTGTGGTACATATACACAATGGAGTATTACTCAGCCATTAAAAAGAATTCATTTGAATCAGTTGTGATGAGATGGATGAAACTGGAGCCGATTATACAGAGTGAAGTAAGCCAGAAAGAAAAACACCACTACAGTATACTAACACATATATATGGAATTTAGAAAGATGGCAACGACGACCCTGTATGCAAGACAGGAAAAGAGACACAGATGTGTATAATGGACTTTTGGACTCAGAGGGAGAGGGAGAGGGTGGGATGATTTGGGAGAATGGCATTCTAACATGTATACTATCATGTAAGAATCGAATCGCCAGTCTATGTTTGATAAGCATTTTTAATTCATGCTGATATGATATCTGTCATAATACAGTCTAAAAAAATTGTTTTGAATGAAACTAAACACAACTATGCATTACTAGAGTCATCTCATGGGGAAAAAGAAAATGAACATTATGGCCAACCCAATAATAGTTAAAACAGATCATAAATGTATAAAATGTAAAATTTTAAAGCCTATAAAGGAAAACATAGAAAATCATTTTCATGACCTTTGGAACAGACAAGGGATTCTTATATGGAATATCAAAAGCATGATCCCCCAAAGAAAATATTGATAGATTAAACTTCATCAAAATTAAAAACACCTTTTTTATTTTCTGTGAATGATACTGTTAAAAGAATTAAAGTTACAGATTGGGAAAAATATTTGTAAATTATTCCTCACAAGGAACTTGGATCCATAGAATATAAAGAATTTCTAAAACTCAAAAGCAAGAAAACAACCCAATAATATAATAAAATATTTGAATTAAAAAAAAACCCACTTTACCATAGAAGATATACCAGTGGCAAATAGGTATATGTAAAAATGTTCAATATCATTAGTCGTTACAGGTAACATGAAGTAAAACCAAAAATAGACACCACTGCACATCTATCGGATCAGCAAACAACAGATACAAAAAGAGCCTGATAAAGTCACACGCCCTGGCAAAGTTTGAAGAGCACTCAAATTTCATACATTGCTGCTAGCAATGCAAAAATGATACAGCCAAGAGTTTAGCAAGTGTTTATTGATGTACAAAAATATAAAGCTACTGTGATACATATAGTGGAATACTATTTAACCATCAAAAGATTGAAATCTCATTTAACAATATGGATGAATCTTGAGGATATTATGCTAAGTGAAATAAGTCAGACTAAGAAAGACAAAGACTGTTTATTTTCACTTATATGTGGAATTGCACAAAGCCGAGCTATAGATAGAGAGAACAGATTGGTGGTTGACAGAGGTGGTAGGTGAGGGAGTGGATGAAGTAAATGAAGGGATCAAAATGTACAAAATTCCAGTTATAAGTAAATAAGTCATGGGGATAAAATATATGCCATAGTGACTAGAGTTAATAATATTTTACTTAGAACATAGGAAATGCATATTGTTATTAAGAGCCATATATAAAATCCCCTGCAAAATTTCACAAAGGTAAAAATCTTTGAAGTATATAATACATATTTCTTTGTTACTTTAGCAATACTAATAAAATTAATGACTCCTGAAAAAAGAGTAAACATACTTATCATATGACCCAACAATCTTCCACCTAAGTATTTACCCAAAGAAATAATACTTATGTTCAAAAAAATCCTGTACATGAATGTTCACAGTAGTTTTAATCATGTGCTCTAAAAACTGGGAGCAACCTAAACACCCTTTGACTGATGAAAGGATAAACAAACTTTGGTAAATTCATACAGTGCAATAATACCTAGCAATAAGAAGGTGTAAGTTATTGATACAAGCAAAAATACAAACACTGAAGAGTGAATGTGAAAATGTTAGTTGCTCAGTCATGTCCAAATCTTTGTGACCCCATGGTTCTGGCGTATTATAAGGGAAAGATGCTGGGTTAAAAGGTTATGTGCTTCCTGATTTCATTCGTATGACATACCGGAAAAGGCAAAACTACAGAGAATGAAGTTCAGTGGTAGATGTCAGATTTTAGGGATGAGGAAAGGGGTTGATTACTAAGGGCACTGGGGAATATTCTGGATGATAGAATTGCCCTATATCTTGCTCATTTTGGTATTTACACAACTCTGCGTATTTGTCAAAACTCAAACAAATATATCAAAACTGAAATCAACTAGAACACTCCAGGACCTTCCCAAATGTGAAGACTCCTCCATGTCCCCTACTTCTGTTTATAGAAAAGCTAAAGTGTCTCAGGCCTCCTCACAAACGAGTATGCACAAACAGTTAATGCTTTGCACGATAGTCACAGAATCTTTCTGTGTCTGATGCACATTCCAGAGTTGTTTTATAGATACTATAACTATCACCAGAGGGAAAAAAAGCTAATCCTATGATGACCAGACTGTAGCCATGGCAAATATAAGCTGCTCCATCTTGAGCAGGACTGAATCTATGGCCAGCACAATTCTAAAAACAGGCCTCAAGAGAACAGGAATAATAAACGCTATTGCTCATAATAATGTGTATCTTTGTGGACATCATCAAAGTAATTACAGCTTGTTCTACAGGTATGTATAAGTAGGTAACTAAAATTGTTAGCAAGGAGACACTACAGACCCATATCAACCCACTCTAAGAATGTGGTTCCCTGTGTCAACATGAAGAAGTTACATAGGTAGACTTTTACTCATAATCCAATACAAATGGAATAGTGTCTGAGTGTGGGGATTTGTAAGCAGCTCTTTGCAGGCAGCAGCTTTCTCCAGAAGGCCCCTTTCATCTCATCACTTTAGCAAAACTATATATTTACCAACCTTTATACCAGATGCCCCATGCTTAACTAACCTCCAACCCACGCACAACTTTCAAATCTTTTGATAACAGCATACCTTGCCTAACCTGTTGATTCCTTTTTTTAAAATTAAGTAGAAATGAAGAATAAATAATTAACAGATGACTAGATCTTTTCCCCTAGTTTCTTCCTTTGGCAATCTCATGGGCAGATGGTGAGAACAAGATAGCATCTGAAGATCACAAGGAGTCAACAAGCCTGCACATAGTAGGAATCGGCAAAAAATCCAACCCCCTAACTCAGGGATTAACTGAGATTACTCCCCTTTTTCCCTTTAAAAATTTCCATGGTAAAATCATTAGAGCTGGTTCTGGACAGGACACAATTCTGCCTTCTCCCTAGATTACCACCTAAATAAAGCAGTCTTTCTGTTCCTACCAGCACTTGTCTCTTGAGTGTTGACTTTTGAATAGTGAGCAGCCAAACCTGAGTTTGGTAATAAAATGAATGAATTTTACTTTACATAAACTTAAAATGCATAGGTAAAACTAAACACGAAAAATTTTTAAATATACTATTTAAATTTTTAAACATTATCAATGATAAAACTGGAAAGCAACAAAACTGTTGAAGAAATACCATAATGTCAATAGATGTTTATGTTTCATTTATAAAGAGAAACAATAATATACCCATATTATTTAGAGATAGTAAAGTAAATGCAAAATTAAAAAGGGAAAATGCTAATCCATAAAAGGTATTATGGAGAGAGTTTTATATATATAAATATATATGCACACACAGTATGTATTGTTTACATTGTATAGATGTATTCATAAGAATTATATTGAGCTAAAGACAACAAATGGATAACAGCAAATTGATCCTATTTAATGATGTGAGTTTAGTAATATTTACACAATCTTCATATTATTTGAGTAAATAAAGAAACCACTTTTTTTGGTTTGTTTAAAGTTAATTTCTGGGTCTGTTAGACCTCAAATCACAATTATTTGTGAATCTTATAAGTAAAGCAAACAGACAATTTTAGCAACATTCCTTATACAACCATACCTTAGTCTTATTTTTCTCAGTTTGTGTTGTATGCTTCTTTGCAGTCTATAAAGCAGTTCATGTGGGTACTTGGGGTGTTCTGAAAATTCTAACAAACAGTAATTATTCCACTAAAAGATGATTGTGTTATAGACTTTAAAATTCTCAGTATCGCAAAAACACTATGGCTCATGCCAGGAAAGACAGATTGCAAGACCAGGCTGGAAAGACAGGCTGCTGTTTGGAAGTATAGCATGTATCTTTTACACCTTTATCCAACATTTTTTACACATTTTTTTCCTTTAAACTCTCAGGAACCCCTGCGAAATATTATTCTGGCCCTGATAAATATATTCTTGTCCTTTCTAAATATACCATGTTTCTCATAGCAAAGATGGTTTCCATCATAAGGTATTATTACATAATATACCACTGTCATGAGAAATGCTTAGAAAGCTGTCCATATTTCCTTGGTATTTGTTTTGCATATTTCAATCCTATTGGAACCAACTTTCTGTCAATTTCCTTCTTGGAAATCAAAGACTACCTATTGATCCTGAAAAGGACTCTGACTACCAAAACAAGCCAAAGTTACAAGAACCAATAAGTTAAAATCACTAACTTCTTTACAAAACCTTCAGTTCTATTTTTGGGAAGGTATTTTTTATTTAACGTGGATTTTCTACATTTAATACAGTTCTTTGAGTGTATTTACTGAATTCAATTAATTTCATGATAAAACCATAAAACCAGAAAGAAGATCCCAAGTGTGGCATTATGCAAACAAAACATTTGTTGAGAAATAATTCACAGTCCCCTTTATCCTTCTTCTTATGATATAAGGCATGCTGATTAATATATCAGAATTCTGAACCTGTCTTTTTATTTGAACAACATTACAGCAATAAACCAGAGATGGAAAGCTTATTGAGGGAGGGGGAATAATTACATTCCAACAAAGAAATAGATTTCATTATAAGTACCCAGGGGGTTATTTTATAAGAAAGTAGAAAAATATATTTAAAAAAATATAGCTTGGCAATGGCCTTTATGTCTAGAATATTATTTTCTCAATATAACCCCCATTGAGGCAAAAGTAATATTAACAAATAACAAAGTTTTGCTGTAATTCTTAGTATTTTAATAAACATAGTTATAACATGCCAAGTAAATTAAACTCCTTAATCTTTTTTCTCTATTTTACTACACCATTGCATTGCTGTACTTGGAAAATGATCATTCCACAAGCAAAGTTACTAATCATCTCAGACTGATTAAAAAGAAAATGTCTTCTTGTTTCCTCATGACCCCTAAGCTGAAGTCTTTGAATCAGAGATTAAAGCTTAATTATTCTGATGTACCAGTTCAGTGTTATCAACCTGGCCTCTTCACCACTTTGAAAGTATAAATTGCTTGAGTAAAAGAGGTGAATGCTCTGTCCTTTGCTTTTTTTTAAGAATTCATATTTTCAATTTCTAGATGAAAAATAATACCTTCACTAAATTCTAATCATACTTTCTGCTGACAGAGATAGAATAAACCTGGAGATTATCTAGAATACTAAGGGAAGATCACTATGCATAAATCAATACTGCCCCTACCTGTATTAATAATCTTCTTTTAGACATAAAACAATGTTTTGGTTTTTTTTTAAGGTAGACCACTTTGAGATAAGGTTTAAAGTGCTCTCTCACTCTTAAAATACAGTTTTCTTTACTGAACTACTTTAAGCAGAACTGTTTTAAGTATAAAAAATAATTTGAGAACAGTCAGTGCCACCAACCCCATAACTATCGTCTACCCAATACTTCTATACACAGGTAACCATGTCAGTTTCATGTGTGAACTTTCAGAAATATTCTGTGCTGCACAAATATTGCTTTACAGAAATTCCAACATGAAACAACATATTGAATTTTTTTCTTTAAAAACACAGCTTTAAAGAAGATCCATATCAATACATACAGCTTTGGTATGCTCTTCTGTTATGTAAATATTCCATGATTTGTTTAAATCATCACTTAAGATGTGTACAGAAACAGGTAAGCCCTAATGTTGATTCCAGTCCACTTTTCAAAATTTAAGTATAGTTGATTTACCCTGGAGAGAGAAATGGCAACCCTCTCCAGTATTCTTGCCTGGAGTATTTCATGGACAGAGGAGCCTGGCAGGCTATTGTCCATGGGGTCACAAAGACTCAGGCACATAGTTGATTTATAATACTATATTAATTTCAGGTGAACAACATGATGGTTCAATATTTTATAGATTATACTTAAAATAATTATAAAATATTGGCTGTATCTCCCTGTAACTTATCTTTGTAGCTTATTTGTTTTATACATAGCCTGTCTATTTTTGTTCTTCCTTATGGTGACTTATCTTCATGGCCTCTTGATACCTTATTTGCCAGCCATGCACAAGAAAAATGAATCTCATGTAAGCTTGCTTGAGTTCAAATTTTGGCACCACCAGTTTTTCACCATGCGAATGTGGGGTAAGTTATTGAGCTTATCTGAGCCTTAGTTTGTACTGGTATAATAATGCCTCCTGAATTTTATAAATCATAACAATCATGAAACACAGCCCTGGCACATTCCAAGAGAGAGAAGTCGCTCAGTCGTGTCCGACTCTTTGTGACCCCATGGACTGCAGCCTACCAGGCTCCTCAGTCCTTGGAATTTTCCAGGCAAGAATACTGGAGTGGGTTGCCATTTCCTTCTCCAGGGGATCTTCCCAACCCAGGGATTAAACCCAGGTCTCCCACATTGCAGGCAGACACTTTACCGTCTGAGCCACCAGGGAAGTGGCACATTCCAAAATGCCTTATAAATAGAGTGCATACTGATATGATCACTTCCAGAAGCCTTCTGGAACGGGAGGTGAAAGGCTCACTATATATTATAACAAGTTTCAAACGTAGTATCCTCCAAAAGTATCCATAGCCCTGGCCCTGACCAACCCTAGTCTAAAGAATGGATTTCTTTTCACTGCTCTCCTCAGGATAGGCACGAGTATTCTTGACGTCCAAAACCACAACGAGCAGGTGGGTCTTGTCACAATAGGATCCAGCTGTAAGAATTATTAGGCTCTTCCCATTCAGGGGGAGTAAGTTGCCAATATATCTTAAATTGCAGATTCATACTCCAAGACCTCACAGGCCCAAGTAATCTCTATAGGAAAATTAATTTACAGATCAAACAGTCCAACTGACCAGTTTATATTCAGATAATTTGTATGCATAACGGTTAATGTCTCTCTCCCTGCACTGTGGATTCAGCTGTACCCTCTCTGTAAAGTGGTATGTCATTCCCTTGTCCGCAGAACTAAACAGACAATCCTCACTGGGCTTGCATTTAATTGCTCTGTAAATAAAAGAGGGTGGCAATAAGGTGAGATTAGTCTCCAGTCCCTTTGTATGCATATAACTTGGAGTGAGCATGAAGCAGAATCTAATTTTCACACTCTCGTGTAGTCTTGGTTCTTGTGTGGCACTAATGTCTGTGTTTTATGCCATCTATTTCTATGATATCCATGTGTAAAGTGGCTACTATTATTCTCATACTATAGAAAAAGGATCAAAAGCTTAAAAAGCATAGATAGTTTCCTCAAGATCAAAAGAGCATTACATGACAGAGCTAGCACACAAATTTGGGTTTCACTGACTTCAAGGTCTGTATTTTTCCACCATATTCTTACATTGTCTCTAATGAATAAAGAAAGATATTCTGCGTACAACTGACTAAATTCTGTAATGGTCTAAATAAAACTTCTTTTTTTAATATAAATCTATTTATTTTAATTGGAGGCTAATTACTTTACAATATTGTATTGGTTTTGCCATACCTCAACATGAATCTGCCGCAGGTATACACGTGTTCCCCATCCTGTACCCCCCTCACACCTCTCTCCCCATACCATCCCTCTGGGTCATCCCAGTGCAACAGCCCCAAGCATCCAGCATCATGCATCGAACCTGGACAGGCGATTCGTTTCATATATGATATTATACATGTTTCAATGCCATTCTCCCAAATCATCCCACCCTCTCCCTCTCCCACAGAGTCCAAAAGACTGTTCTATACATCTGTGTCTCTTTTGCTGTCTCGCATACAGGGTTATCATTAACATCTTTCTAAATTCCATATATATGCGTTAGTATACTGTATTAGCTCCAGTTTCATCCGCCTCATTAGAACTGATTCAATTGTATTCCTTTTAATGGCTGAACCTGACCTGCCTCTTGAGAAATCTGTATGCAGGTCAGGAAGCAACAGTTAGAATTGGACATGGAACAACAGACTGGTTCCAAATAGGAAAAGGAGTACGTCAAGGCTGTATATTGCCACCCTGCTTACTTAACTTATATGCAGAGTACATCATGAGAAACGCTGGACTAGAAGAAACACAAGCTGGAATCAAGATAGCTGGGAGAAAATATCAATAACCTCAGATATACAGATGACACCACCCTTATGGCAAAAAGTGAAGAGGAACTAAAGAGCCTCTTGATGAAAGTGAAAGAGGAGAGTGAAAAAGTTGGCTTAAAGCTCAACATTCAGAAAACAAAGATCATGACATCTGGTCCCATCACTTCATGGGAAATAGATGGGGAAACAGTGGAAACAGTGGCAGACTTTATTTGTTTGGGCTCCAAAATCACTGCAGATAGTGACTGCAGCCATGAAATTAAAAGACACTTACTCCTGGGAAAAAAAGTTATGACCAACCTAGATAACATATTCTAAAACAGAGACATTACTTTGCTGACTAAGGTCCATCTAGTCAAGGCTATGGGTTTTCCAGTGGTCATGTATGGATGTGAGAGTTGGACTGTGAAGAAAGCTGAGTGCTGAAGAATTGATGCTTTTGAACTGTGGTGTTGGAGAAGACTCTTGAGAGTCCCTTGGACTGCAAGGAGATCCAACCAATCCATTCTGAAGGAGATCAGCCCTGGGATTTCTTTGGAGGGAATGATGCTAAAGCTGAAACTCCAGTACTTTGGCCACCTCATGCAAAGAGTTGACTCATTGGAAAAGACTTTGATGCTGGGAGGGATTGGGGGCAGGAGGAGAAGGCGATGACAGAGGATGAGATGGCTGGATGGCATCACTGACACGATGGATGTAAATCTGAGTGAACTCCGGGAGATGGTGCTGGACAGGGAGGCCTGGCGTGCTGCGATTCATGGGGTTGCAAAGAGTCGGATACGACTGAGCGACTGAACTGAACTGAATACTCCATTGTGTATATGTACCACAGCTTTCTTATCCATCCATCTGCTGATGGACATCTAGGTTGCTTTTTTTCTCTTTCACCAGAGAAAAACTCTATATCCAGGAAACTGAAATGTAATGCTACATAGAACATTATGTAAAATGTAAAACAGAGTAACTGTTGACACATTTTCAAAGGTGTCAGGAAGATGACAAAGTAGTGGTTACAGGCCAAACGTAGACAGACAAACGCTGGAAGTGAGTAAAGAGGACAATACAGGACAACACAGGAAAACTCACACAAAATAATGTAAGTGATCAAACTGGCTCATTAAATCCATGGAAACTAAAGACTTTCAGACCTCTAATTAGAATACTGTATTTTTTCAAAATGTTTGTATATTTGGCTGCTACACATACACTTTTAAATGATCACACTTGTTCTGTAATCTAGAGAAAACAGATGAACACTGGCTAGTCCCCGAGAGATAACAACCTGCTAGGCCATTGAACAAAATTTTTGCATAAGGAATTAAATGTATAAACTTGTCCTCATTAGAATTTGGCGCTAAATCAGTGTTTCCCAGTTATGGTCCAATCTTGACAATGATAACTTACAACGTTCAAATTGCCTTCACATCTATTCACTCATTTACATCACATTCATTTACTCACAAGAATCCTTTCCTGTTGACAAGGTGAATATCATATGCCATATTTTTTGAGATCACAGCATTGAATTTGAAGTTAATGCATTTGCCCAGAGATTCTTTTTTTCTATTATTGAGAAAGAATACAATTTCCTTACCCTTAGCCAAATGTTCTTCTAGTGATAATGGCAGTTATGATGACAAAATAAGAACATTACAAAAATACAATAGCCTTGAGTTTCCAAACACATGTGTGAAAATCACTATGGTGTGGGCTTAATGATGACATATTACTTCATCTAATCCTCATAAGAAAGCTATGAAATGAATATTATCTTATGAAAAGCAAGAAACTGAGGCTGGGAAAGGTTTAAATAACTATCCTAGATCACACACTAAAAAAAGTACCAGAGTGAAAACACACTATAGATGCTTCTGAAGGTAAAATTTCTTATTAGAGAAAAATGTCAAAAATAGTCAGTGTGCTGGTCCCTTCTAGTTTTAGTGTTCAAAATAAGATAATGACTGTGTTCCAGTTAGGACATGAATTATTATCTCATAACTTTCCAATATTAAAGTCCTATATCATTGTTCTTTAAATATCATAAAATATTAGTTTACCTATATTAAGACAAGAATTTTGGGGGTGTTTAGATATAGCTGCTTTGGAATATCTTCTCTTCTGACTGTAGTAACAAATGACATAATCTTTTTTTGAGGCAGAAGAAGCTGTCCTTTTCCACCTCTGTAAGTCCTGTTCTCCCTGTATTTTTCTCCATACTTCCCAGAAGTTGCCTTCTTTCTCTTGTCTCTTGTTCTCTCAGTGCAGATCACCGATATACTCAATTACAAATACTCTGCATCACAGTTCAATCAATAGTTAATAACGTAAAACACTAAGGTACTTTATTAAGTGCTATGAATACAACAATGAATGAAATGAACATGGCATCTCACCTTATAAAGGTAGTTACATAAAGACACTGACATTAAACAAATTCATTAATAACTGAATTATGGTCAAAAGGTAAGAGGGAAAAAACAGGATGTAGGACGATTTGTGACCTTTAATAAGAGAGGTTCATCTAACTAGTAAACTCAAGAAACATCTCCCTGATGAAGGAATTTTAGCTGAAATTTGAAATATGAATAAGAATATGCATACAAATATGGAAAGAAACTTGTCCAAAGGCCCTAAGCCATGAAAGTACTAAATAAGGGTTACTGGAGCTAAAGTTTAGTGAAGAGTGAGAAAGTCCACTACATCACTGAGGTAATCAAAGCCAGTCAGTCAGTCAGTTCAGTCGCTCAGTCGTGTCTGACTCTTTGTGACCCCATGAATCGCAGCACGCCAGGCCTCCCTGTCCATCACCAACTCCCGGAGTTCACTCAGACTCACATCCATCAAGTCAGTGACGCCATCCAGCCATCTCATCCTCTGTCGTCCCCTTCTCCTCCTACCCCCAATCCCTCCCAGCATCAGAGTCTTTTCCAATGAGTCAACTCTTTGCATGAGGTGGCCAAAGTACTGGAGTTTCAGCTTTAGCATCATTCCTTCCAAAGAAATCCCAGGGCTGATCTCCTTCAGAATGGATTGGTTGGATCTCCTTGCAGTCCAAGGGACTCTCAAGAGTCTTCTCCAACACCACAGTTCAAAAGCATCAATTCCTTGGTGCTCAGCCTTCTTCACAGTCCAACTCTCACATCCATACATGACCGCAGGAAAAACCATAGCCTTGACTAGACGGACCTTAGTTGGCAAAGTAATGTCTCTGCTTTTGAATATGCTGTCTGGGTTGGTGATAATTTTTCTTCCCAGGAGTAAGTGTCTTTTAATTTCATGGCTGCAGTCACCATCTGCAGTGATTTTGGAGCCACCCAAAATAAAGTCTGCCACTGTTTCCACTGTTTCCCCATTTATTTCCCATGAAAAGATGGGACCGAATGCCATAATCTTAGTTTTATGAATATTGAGCTTTAAGCCAACTTTTTCACTCTCCTCTTTCACTTTCATCAAGAGGCTTTTTAGTTCCTCTTCACTTTCTGCCATAAGGGTGGTCTCACCTGCATATCTGAGGTTATTGATATTTCTCCCAGCAATCTTTATTCCAGCTTGTGTTTCTTCCAGTCCAGCGTTTCTCATGATGTACTCTGCATATAAGTTAAATAAACAGTCATGATAGTCACTTTATTTATAATTGAAAAAAAAACATTTGAAGGGCTGTAAGCAGAGGAAACAGTGGAAACAGTGACTGACTTTATTTTTTGGGGCTCCAAAATCACTGCAGATGGTGATTGCAGCCATGAAATTAAAAGATGCTTACTCCTTGGAAGGAAAGTTATGACCAACCTAGACAGCATATTAGAAAGCAGAGACACTACTTTGTCAACAAAGGTCTATCTAGTCAAGGCTATGGTTTTTCCAGTAGTCATGTATGGATGTAAGAGTTGGATTATAAAGAAAGCTGAGCACTAAAGAATTGATGCTTTTGAACTGTGGTGTTGGAGAAGACTCTTGAGAGTCCCTTGGACTGTAAGGAGATCCAACCAGACCATTCTAAAAGAGATCAGTCCTGGGTGTTCATTGGAGTGACTGATTTTGAAGCTGAAACTCCAATACTTTGGCCACCTGATGCGAAGAGTTGACTCATTTGAAAAGATTTTGATGCTGGGAAAGATTGAGGGTGGGAGGAGAAGGGGACGACAGAGGATGAGATGGTCAGATGGCGTCACCTACTCAATGGACATGGGTTTGGGTAGACTCTGGCAGTTGGTGATGGACAGGGAGGCATGGCATGATGCGGTTCATGGGGTCACAAGGAGTCAGACACGACTGAGCAGCTCAACTGAACTGAACTGAAGCAGGAATGGATTTTCTCTTTAAAAGCATACACGGGAAAAATAGGTTAGAGACCCCCTAGACTATGTTTGGAGATTAATTATGCAAAAGTTACAAAATCTTAGGCAAGAAATACTGTAGATGAATTAGAATGGCATCAGTGATTATGGAGAAACAGAGCACATGGTTAGGACAGAATTAAAGGGTTTAGTCTACACACAGTAATTATCAGAAGAGAAAAAGAACAAGAAGAGCTGGGGCTTTCCTGATGGTCCAATGGTTAACAATCCACCTTATAATGCAGGAGACACCGGTTTGATCCCTGCTCTGGCAAGATTCACAAGCCATAGGGTAACTAAACCCATGTACCCTACTACCAAGCACAAAACTTGCAACTACTGAAGCCCATGCACCCTAGAGCCTGTGCTCCACAATGAGAGAAGCCACTGCAATGAGAAGCCCCTGCACCAAATCCAGAGAAAACCCATATGGCAGCGAAGACCCAGTACAACCAAAAATATAGAAATAATTTTTTTTTAAGCGCAAGAAGAATCAAGAATAAATTAAAATATTTTGATGTAAGACATTGGATACAGAGCTTTGAAATTTTTGAAAGATTAGAAATAAAGCTTAACACATATTCACTCTAAAATACCAAAGAGAAATAAGGAAATAGATCTTAAAAATCTGTGAAACGAAAGACAGGCATGTAAAACCAACTTGTGGTATATTTATACAGCTCAGCAGTTAAAGCAAAAAACCTTTAGTACGTGGAAAAAAACATGGATGAATCTTCAAAATGTTATATTAAGCAAAAGTAGTGAGACACAAATTACAATATTAAGATTTAATTTATATAACTATCTAGAATAAGTAAAGTTAATTTAGAGTGTTAGAAATCAGATGAGTGGCTGTCTAGAGCAGAAAGAACTGGGTAAAGGAGAACTTAGAGACAGTTCTTAGGGAGAGTCTGAAGCCTTTGGGGATGGTAGAAATTATAAGCAACCTAATTAAGAAATGGTCAAAGACCAAAGAAGATACAAAGACGGTAAATAAGCACATGAAAAGATGCCCCGCATCATGTGCCATCAGGAAAAATGCAAAAACAGTGACAAAGCATTATGCACTCATTAGAATGGCCAAAATTCAAGACGTTGACGGCACTAAATGCTGTTGAGGATGTGAAACAATGGAAACTCGTTCATTCCTGGTGGGAATGCAAAATAGAACAGCTACTTTGGAAGATAGCCCAGCAACTGAACATTTTGGTGTTTATTTGCCCAAAGGAGTAGAAAATTCACACAAAAACCTACACAAAAATGTCTATAGTAGTTTTAATAGCTGCCCAAAGTTGTATAAACCAATTTGTCCTTTAGTATCTGAACAAATAAATTGTGATACATTCAGACAACAGATATTTAGTGTTGAAAAAATGAGACTTCAAGCCATGAAAAGACACAGAAGAATCTTAAATGTTAATTACTGAGTGAAAAAAGTCAACCTTAAGAAGCAATATTCTATATGATTCCATGTATATGATATTCTGGAAAAGGTAAAACTATATAGATAGTAAAAATCATTGGTTGCCAGGGGTTCAGAGGAAAGGTGAGATGAACAGGCAGAACACATAGGATTTTTAAGGCAGAGAAACGATTCCGTATGGCACTACAATGGTTGATACCTGTCATACATTTATCAAAACTCATAGAATGTGCAACATCAGTAGTGTAAAAAACTGAGATTGGTGATTATACTTTAGTTCATTGGGTTTATCCTTTAGTTCATTGGGATTATACTTTAGTTCATAATTGAAGAATCTTGCTGCTAAGACTGCTGTAAATGATCTTCACTAAGTAGTTTTAAAAGTTACATGTTATATGTGATTCATCACTCAAATAATCTGCTTCTATTCCTTAAAATGTTCCATATCTTCCCAACTGTTTCAGATTCAGAGGAGATTTTTAATCTCCCGTGTGTATCCAGTAGCATTCAATATTTCGTTTGCCATTGGAGCCTGAACTGATTTTCAAGTACAGATATTACAGCAGATTAATTTTATGACATTTCAACAAAATTTAAGTTTACGTCATTTGTGATTAGTAAACACAAAGAGTGAATGTCATAATATTCAAATGGTTTAGTATTTAAAGCACTTTGGTGAGTTCAAATGGGATAATATTGCTTTTGGAATACTTTTCAGAGTTTTGAAGAGGTTTATATAAAATCAAATGGTTTGATTTTATATAAACTGTTGCATTGTGTTTACACTTTATGTAGAAGTCACCATGTGCCCCAATATCTGTCAGTTTTTGAGTGGCTCTTACAAAGAGGACATCACATGCTGAAAACATAAGTACACAGTTTGGTTATCTGTCACCAGAGCTGAAAAGGGACAGAGCAAATATATCACACACCTGATATATGGCAGGCTGCTACTATGAGGGAGAAAATTGCTAGAGTTCTATGCTTGATTAGAGCACAAGATGAATAGGATTTGTCTGATTTTAATCTTTAGACCCTAGGGATATTTTCCCATATTTACTACTAAGAATACTCACAAAATAAAACAATGGAATCATGCCCAGAAAAGAAAATTAAAAGTCCAACTTTAATTATTCATACAATTTAACATGGAAACTGGAAAACAAATGGCAGCTGGAAAATGAAATGAATGGAAACGGAGAGTTAATAAAGATGTCTATTCTCATTAGAAATGTTTTATTATATATTTATCTTAAAGCTGTTGAATTTTACAATTTCATGTTCCTGTTCAGTTGCTAAGCCCATTCTTATTTCTGTAAGATTATACAAATATTCCTACCCATAGTGTACTACATATAATCTTTGTTTATCTCTATATCATACCATTAAACATGCTGTTGGCTATAGCCCCACAAAAAAAAGAAATGTTTTATGAAAAATGAGAAAATGAATATTGCTAATGTAAATATAAGTGTACTTACCTCTTACCATGAAAACCAATTCAAAAGGATCAATAAGTGGAATGACAACCACCTTAAAACTAACAACAATAAAGATATAAATAACACCAGATAATTTTGTGATTGCAAAACTTTCAGACTTCAGGATAACTTTAAGAAAAGTAAAGGTGTATTCTATCATTTTCTAAATAAGGAATGATTGGCCCGTAATAAAATGATGAAAATTCACATCCACAGAAGAAAATGTTACAGCTGAGGACAAGATAATCAGTATAATCACAAATCTGACAAATCCCCAGAAGAAGAAATTATCCACACATTTTTTCTTCCTTAGTATAAGTAATATCTTCTACTCTATTCACTCCAATCTATAGTTATCTAGTATAATTCCATAAGAGAAAAGAGAATGATTTCACTCCTGTCTCAATGGGTGAAAGTACTTCATCATGAATTGGTTTTACATCCATTAGATTGACCCTGTAAAAGCTGTGCGAATCTATATGATTCAGGCAAACAGAAAGAGAATTTGCAACTTACCTTCAGGTAAAATTCATTCACTTTATTTTTTTAGGGTTTATTCTTTCATTCAAAATATCTAGAAATAATTTTTATGTTCTAATGCTTAACTAACTTAAATTTTGTTCTAGAAAACAGACACATAATTTGTAACCTCCTAAGAGCAGATGCAACATCGGTTTTGTTTACATTTTCCACAGCTGTTGGTCTGGCAAAAAAAACTAACAATAATATATAGCTTTTTCCTTTCCTCAAGCTTTATTGAGGCCATCAGGGAAATGCAAATCAAAGCCACAATGAGATATCACTTCACATCTGTTAGAATGGCTAGTATCAGAAGACAAGAGATAATAAGTGTTGGTGAGGATGTATAGAAAAAGGAATCCTGGTACACTGTTAATGGAAAGGCACATTGGTATAGCCAGCATGGAGAACAGTATGGACATTTCTCAAAAAACTAAAACTAAAAATGCTATATAATCTAGCAATCCCACTTCAGGGATTCAAACAAAAATAAAATAAAATCACCATTTCAAAGAGATCTGAACCATCATGTTCACTGCAGTATTATTCACAATAGCAAAATATGTCCATTGATACATGAATGAATAAAGAAAATGTGGCATGTTTATGCACAATGAATATTATTTAGCCATGAGAAAGAAGAAAACGCCATTTGCAACAACTTGGATAAACCTAGAGGACATTACGGTTAAGTGAAGTAAACCAGACAGAGAAAAACAAATACTATATGATCTTACATATTTGTGGAATCTTAAAAAAAAAGTCTAGTTCATAGAAAGAAGAAGTAGAATGGTGATTACCAGGGGCTGCAGGTGGACAAAAATAAGGATGTGCTGGTCAAAGGGTACAAGCTTTCAGTTATAATTAGTATATGGATGAATAAACTACCAATCTTTAAGAAATTAAATTGTCAAGAGCGAGTAGTCAAAGAATAAATAATTTAAAATCCACAAACACTATAACCTAGAAAAGACAAACTTCTCCACTCATTTTTGTGAGGCTAGTAAAAGCTTACTACCAAAACCTAAGAAGGAAAAAAAAAAATTATAGTCAAATCTCACTTTTGCATTTATATGCAAAAATCATATATAAACTAATACAAATTAACACTGCTGACATGTAAAGAAATATTAAACTTTATATGATGACTGCAATGATAGAATTGGATATCTAAAGAGTATACAATATGAATAAAAAATAAAAA
Organism: Capra hircus; assembly: GCF_001704415.2. Classification (NCBI taxonomy): domain Eukaryota; kingdom Metazoa; phylum Chordata; class Mammalia; order Artiodactyla; family Bovidae; genus Capra; species Capra hircus. The sequence continues at coordinate 36,996,868 of NC_030828.1, read as the reverse complement.
TCATCTCAAAAATTAATCTAGAAATTTGATAAAATTCAATAACATTCATGATTAAAAAAAAACCAGCAGACAGTATAAAAACATGGACATAATGCAAAAAGTAACTATTTAATTATCTGCAGTGTGTACAGAAGCAAAAAGACTGGTTAAGAGGGCATACTTTCTTAAAGAATGTAATAGGGGTAGCTAACCAGCTAGGTTACAGTTTCTACCACTTTCAGACTTGAATACTGGGAGCAAGGAGCATGCCTGCAAAAGACTATAGCTGTTCCAGCCAGGGAAAATTAAAAACTGGAGTCAGGAAGCCAGAAGCTACAAACATAGTGGTGGAACCATGAATGGGAAAGAGCCAGAGAGGAGAATCTTCAGACTGCCTACCCATGTCCCTGACTGACCCCTCAACTACACATGTGTGGAACAGACTCAGTGATGGGCAACTAAGGTCTGAACTAGGACCAGAACTGCTTCCCAAGAAACAGAATATAAAGTTTAAGCACAGCCAAGGAAAACATTTATTACAAAAAAAAAAAAAAAAAAAACAAGACCAATGACAACAACAGAAAACTAAATAATAGTCATTGGAGGATAATAACAGAATTAAGAATCCGCAAAATGTAATATTCATAATGTCCAGGAGACAATCCAGAAGGTCATGACATACCAAGAATCAAGACAATGGAATACAGTATTAGAGAAAAAGAAATCACTTGAATGCAAAACCAAGAAAACCTAGATGTTAGTACTAACAGAAAGAATATAGATGTGGCTGCTGCTGCTGCTGCTGCTGCTAAGTCACTTCAGTCATGTCCGACTCTGTGTGACCCCATAGATGGCAGCCCACAAGGCTCCCCCGTGCCTGGGATTCTCCAGGCAAGAACACTGGAGTGGGTTGCCATTTCCTTCTCCAATGCATGAAAGTGAAAAGTGAAAGTGAAGTCACTCAGTTGTGTCCGACTCCCAGTGACCCCATGGACTGCAGCCTACCAGGCTCCTCCATCCATGGGGTTTTCCAGGCAAGAGTACTGGAGTGGGGTGCCATTGCCTTCTCCGGTAGACGTGGCTACTACATTCTAAATGAAATAAAAGACAATTTATTTAATCAATAAAAATTTTACCCCCCAAAATGGAATATCTCAACACCGAAATAGAAATGATAATAAGAAAGGAATTCTAGGAGTGATAAATAAAGGAAATATACAGTAGGAAACAGGAGGAATTTTTTTGATATTGTAGCAGGACAATATTTTTAAGAGTACACAAGAAGATTTATAGTTTGGAATTGACTAGAAATGTGCTTTAAAACACACTGAAATATGGAAAATGCAATTCACAGACTGGGAGAAAATATTTATAATACAAATGCCTGATAAAGGGTGTGTAACCAGAACACATAAAGAATATTTCAATTAAATAATGAAACAAACTGCCCATTATGACAAGTATGATATTCAAACAGATAATTCATAAAATAATATACCTATGTATATATCCAATTGGTAGATATTAAAATCCTCAACATTGCTAGATATCAGAGAAATCAAAATTAAAATCTTATGATTCCTCTATAGAGGAATACTCATTAGAATATCTAGAATAAAATTGACTTAGAATAACCAATGTAGATATGAAACAACTGAAACTTTCATACATTGTCAGTGAAAATATTAAATATAATAATTTTTAAAGTGTGTTAGATTATTACAGTTTTTATATTATTATAAACTTTAGCATCTACTTAATATTCAAATCACACACAACCTAGAAATTCTACTCCAAAGTATTTCCCCAAGAATAATGAAAATATGCAAGGAGATCCACCCAGTCCATTCTGAAGGAGATCAGCCCTGGGATTTCTTTGGAAGGAATAATGCTAAAGCTGAAACTCCAGTACTTTGGCCACCTCATGCGAAGAGTTGACTCATTGGAAGAGACTTTGATGCTGGGAGGGATTGGGGGCAGGAGGAGAAGGGGATGACCGAGGATGAGATGGCTGGATGGCATCGCTGACTTGATGGACGCGAGTCTGAATGAACTCCGGGTGTTGGTGATGGGCAGGGAGGCCTGGCGTGCTGCGATTCATGGGGTTGCAAAGAGTCGGATACGACTGAGCGACTGAACTGAACTGAACTGAATATATAGTAATAAGAATCAGACCAGAGCTTGCATTGCACTGGGCAAGGGCTAGCTGTCAGTAGCTACAGAGTCGTGAAGGAAATTTTGGAGTAATGTAAATAATTCTAACTTTTAACTGGGGTTGTAATTACAAGAAAGTAATACAATGGCATCACTGACTAGATGGACGTGAGTCTGAGTGAACTCCAGGAGTTGGTAATGGACAGGGAGGCCTGGTGTGCTGTGATTCATGGGGTCACAAAGAGTTCAATATGACTGAGCAACTGAACTGAACTGAACTGAATACAATGGCATCCCACTCCAATACTCTTGCCTGGAAAATCCCATGGACGGAGGAGTCTCTTAGGCTGCAGTCCATGGGATCATGAAGAGCCAGACTTGACTGAGCAACTTCGCTATCACGTCTCACTTTCACGCATTGGAGAAGGAAATGGCAGCCCACTCCAATGTTCTTGCGGAGAATCCCAGGGACAGGGGAGACTGGTGGGCTGCCATCTATGGGGTCGCACAGAGTCAGACACGACTGAAGCAACTTAGCAGCAGCAGCAGTAGCAACACATTTGAAAAGCACATTGAACTGTTTTAAAGTGAGTGCATATTTACTGCATGTAATATATCTCAATAAAGTCAGTTAGAATGAAACTTCGATTTCACATTCAAAACAATGAAACCCACTATATTAACAAAATAATAAAGAAAAATTCAATATCACAGTAATCCAAGTCTATGCCCTGACCAATAAGGCTGAAGAAGCTGAAGTTGAATGGTTCTATGAAGAACTACAATATCTTCTGGAACTAACACCCCCAAAAGATGTCCTTTTTATTATAGGGGACTGGGATGCAAAAGTAGGAAGTCAAAAGATACCTGGAGCAACAGGAAAATTTGGCCTTGGTTTACAAAATGAAGCAGGTCAAAGACTAACACAGTTTTGCCAAAAGAACACACTGGTCATAGCAAACACCCTCTTCCAACAACATAAGAGAAAACTCTACACAAGGACAACATCAGATGGTCAATACCGAAATGAGACTGATTATATTCTTTGCAGCCAAGATGGAGAAGCTCTATGCAGTCAGCAAAAACAAGACTGGGAGCTGAGTGTGGCTCATCATGAACTCCTTAATATCAAAATCAGAATAAATTGAAGAAAGTAGTGAAAACCACTAGACCATTCATTCATTCATTCAGTCAGGTCAGTTGCTCAGTCGTGTCCGACTCCTTGCAACCCCATGGTCTGCAGCATGCCAGGCCTCCGTGTCCATCACTAACTCCTGGAGTTTATTCAGACTCATGTCCATTGAGTTGGTGATGCCATCCAATCATCTCATCCTCTGTCATCCCCTTCTTCTCCCGCCTTCAATTTTTTACAACATCAAGGTCTTTTCAAATGAGTCAACTCTTCACATCAGGTGGCTAGAGTATTGGAGTTTTAGCTGCAATATCAGTCCTTCCAATGAACACCAGGACTGATCTCCTTTAGGATGGACTGGTTGGATCTCCTTGCAGTCCAAGGTACTCTCAAGAGTCTTCTCCAATACCACAGTTCAAAAGCATCAATTTTTCGGTGCTCAGCTTTCTTTATAGTCCAAATCTCACATCCATACATGACTACTGGAAAAACCATAGCCTTGACTGGATGGACTTTTGTTGGCAAAGTAATATCTCTGCTTTTTAATGTGCTGTCTAGGTTGATCATAGCTATTCTTCCAAGGAGCAAGCATCTTTTAATTTCATGGCTGCAGTCACCGTTTGCAGTGATTTTGGAGCCCCACAAAATAAAGTCTGCCACTGTTTCCACTGTTTCCCCATCTGTTTGCATGAATTGATGGGACCAGATTCCATGATCTCAGTTTTCTGAATGTTGAGTTTGAAGCCAGCTTTTTCACTCCTCTTTAACTTTCATCAAAAGGCTCTTTAGTTCTTCACTTTCTGTCATAAGGGTGGTGTTGTCTGCACATCTGAGGTTAATGATATTTCTCCAGGCAATCTTGATTTCAGCTTGTGCTTCATCCAGCCTAGTGTTTCTCATAATGTACTCTGCATATAAGTTAAATAAGGAGGGTGACAATATACAGCCTTGCTGTACTCCTTTCCCAACTGGAAACCAGTCTGTTGTTCCACGTCCAGTTCTAACTCTTTCTTCCTGACCTGCATACACATTTCAAGAGTCAGGTCAGGTGGTCTGTTATTCCCATTTCTGTAAGAATTTTCCAGAGTTTGTTGTGATCCACACCGTCAAATTTCTTGGCATAGTCAATAAAGCAGAAGTAGATCTATCAGACAGAGTGCCTGAAGACCTATGGACAGAAGTTCATGACATTGTACAGGAAGCAGGGATCAAGATCATCCCCAAGAAAAAGAAATGCAAAAGACAAAATGGCTGTCTGAGAAGTCCTTACAAATATTGTGAAAAGAAGATAAGCAAAAGGCAAAGGAAAAAAGGAAAGATATACCCATTTGAATGCCGAGATCCAAAGAATAGCAAGGAGAAATAAGAAAGCTTTCCTCAGTGGTCAGTGCAAAGAAATAGAGGAAAACAATAGAATGGGAAAGACTAGAGATCTCTTCAAGAAAATTAGAGATACCAAGGCAACATTTCAATCAAAGATGGGCTCAATAAAGGACAGAAATGGTATAAACCTAACAGAAGGGACTATAAAAAAAGCTGATTGCCCAAGAATTGATGCTTTTGAACTGTGGTGTTGGAGAAGACTCTTGAGAGTCCCTTGGACTGCAAAGAGATCTAACTAGTCAATCCTAAAGGAAAGCAGTCCTGAATATTCATTGGAAGGACTGATGCTGATGGTGAAGCTCCAATACTTTGGCCACCTGATGCAAAGAATTGACTCACTGGAAAAGACCCTGATGCTGTGAAAGATTGAAGGCGGCAGGAGAAGGGGACGACAGAGGGTGAGATGGTTGGATGAAATCACTGACATGATGTACATGAGTTTGAGTAGGCTCAGGGAGTTGGTGATGGACAGGAAAGTCGGGGTGCTGCAGTCCATGGGGTCTCAAGGAGTCGGACAAGACTGAGTGACTGAACTGAAGTGGATTGAATAGAGGAAAAAACAGATAACTACCTCAATAGATAAAGAAAAACCACTTAACTATATCCAACACTTTGTTTCCTAATAAAACTTCTTAGTAAAATAAGGATAGAAGTGAATTTCTTCAACTTGATAAAGTCCGTTTCCAAAAAGTCTAGAGATAAAATTATCCTTAATGGTGAAATACCAAATACTTTTCCTGTAAGACCAGAAAGAGTAAAGCTGAGGGGCTACAAAGCAAAGAAAGGGGGTGAAAAAAATACAAGATTCAGAATAATTACCTCTTGGTACCCTTGGGGAAAGTTACTCAGTTGATTTCAAAGATAATTGTGGTGCTCTTTTTCCTTAAATCGAGTGCTTTTTGATATATTATTCTTTATGTGTTACATGTATATAACACGTTCTTTTCTGTATGCTATAATACAATAAAATTTTATTTGGAGTATATCTTAATTGCAAATACATCATATTTATCTTAATCTAATAAAATAGTATATAATTATATAAAAGATATCATAGAAGTTTGAGTAATATTAGATCATTGTGGATTGTGGTAGGGAATTGTTTATGAAATCATAAGAGAACAACTTGAAATTTTGGATGGTAATTCAAATGCAACATGAATAGCATCAGTAAGAATTATATACATGTATATATGTTGTGTATTGTTGATGGCACTGTAAAGTGGTATACAGAAAATATGGAAGAGAGTACAGAATTTTCTCAAAAAGTGCAAACAGAACTACATTATGATTGAGCAAACCCACTCCTGGGTGTATATGTTTCCTTAGCTCTTCTTAACTACATGAAGTGGCCCTGTCCTGCTAGAAAGGCTTTTTACATAGTTCAAGGTGGAAATTATTATTTGAATTGCCCAGATTCTTAGAAATAACATCGAGGTAAGTGGCTCCTAATAATACACTTTAAAATATAAAAATAATGACATTATATGGTGATTGGTTTATATATCTCTTGTCATTTTCCCCTGAGTCTGTGTATGCATGAGTTAGGCATTCAGTCATGTCCGACTCTTTGCAACCTCATGAACTGTAACACACCAGGCTTCATGGTTTTCTCCAAGCAAGCATACTGGAGTGGGTTGCCATTCCCTTCTCCAGGGCATCTTCCCAATCCAGGGATTGAACCTGGGTCTCCTGCGTTGCAGCCGGATTCTTTACTTAAAACAGCAGAAGAATTAAGATTACAGAGAAATTTTACTTTTATACATGGTTATCGAAATTTTAATTTTTCTTCTTCACTAAAATCTTACATATTGAGTAACAAAACATCATGAGATTTTAAAAATAATTTTTATCATGTTATGGGTCATGGAAGTATATTTTTAGTAAAATTTGATTTACTACAAATCAGTGTTTTACTGACAATGAGTATCCTTGACTCCTACCTTCCACTTTTTTAATAGAGTCTTAAATTTGCAACATGATTGTCATGTTTTGCTATTAGGTTTTAACTGGCCTCATAAAATAAATTGGAAAATGTTCCCTTCTCTATTTTCTGAAAAAGTTTGCTTAAAACTGCTATTACATATTCATTAGATGTCTGGCATAGTTCCTCAGTGAAAGCATCTAAGCCTGGAGTACTTTGAGAAAAACTTTTTGATGATGAATTCAATTTTTATTATAGATATTGAACTCTTCTGATTTTCTATTTCATCTTGTGTCAGTTTTTGTGTTATAAGAAATTTGTACATTGCATCTGTTTGTCAAACTTATTGGTATTAAGGCTTCCCTTATTATCATTGGAATAATGATATGTAGTGATATATCTTTGCAGTTTAAGAGTGAATTCAGATCATTATATGAGATGAAAAGATAAGAAATGATTTATTGATTAATACAATTAATTGATTGATGAATTCAATTTTTTTTCAGTTCTAAGCATTTTCATTCCAAGTGAAAAATTAAGAAATAAAAGAAACAAATAAGACTAGTTGATATTATATATACACATACATGTATGTGTATATATGTGAAACTTTTATATATTTATATTTTATATAGATTCATTTACTGAATGAGAAGTTTAGATATATATATAATATTCTTTAATTAGTATATTAATATAATACTTTCAAATGAAAATGGAAGTTCTCAACCTCTTGTTAGAACTTACAACTGGCTATGTGAATATAGAAATATATAGACAATGCCAGTTTGGTGAGTCAATTTCAATATTTTTTTATGTTGACTTAGCAATTAGGAATCACAGAAGGTCATACAAAGTGTTACAAATTCTTAAAACAAAGCAAAGCAAAATAAAAAACAAAGCAAAACAAAACAAAGCAAAATAAAAAAATTAAAAATCTCATACAATTTATCCTATGTGTTTTATAAGAATTCAGTTAATATTTTTGTTTACTATTTACTTTCTTAACTAGAGAAATAGAAAGACAGGAGATTTTAGCAGGATGCCAGAGAAAAATAATAAATTATTTTTAAAAACAAAATAAAAAGATGCATAAGATACTGTCTCTCCCATTTTCAACACCAGATGGCCCACAGAGATGACTTCAAAAATAATTTTTTAAGAAAGTCCATTAATATCATGCATAGTTCAGATTAGACCACAACCTTCTTAGAAGAGATGGCCAGTTTTGTTGTTGTTGAAGTTGTTTCTTTCATAGACAATCCTCTAAGTTTTAAGAAGCATGAATTTAAAACTTTATTTTTGCTTCACACTTTCTCCAAAAACAAACTCCTCTGGAAAATCTGTGTCCTGATAGATACTTACGTTTTCTCCTAATCATCATACAGATTACCTCTTTCCAAGTGCTTTGGGGAATATTAATATTATATCCAATACAAAGCATATGAAATGCATCCAGAAATATGTTGCAAGAAATATTCATCCAGCGTAGGGGACAATGCCAAATTTGACAGGGGGTTGGCACTTAACATGTTATTAGTAATTATAGCATGAAAACATGTTTTTGTATTTATTGCTTTAATACATCTGAATAAATACAGAACTGAATCATAAAACACAGAAAATATTTTCCTTATGCCAGGGCATCCTCTGTCATTAGACTCAGAATAGGCCCATTCTTCAAGCATTTTGTGTGAAAGGCTCCTTTGAGGGCCATCTTGAGATCCTTTTTGAGGTTTTTCCTGCATTGCTTAGCATTTCATGTAAATGGTAGGCCCAATGATAATTTTCAATATTTAGACTAAATACTCATCTAATTACTTTGATAAAAACAATGATCATCCTCCTGTTATTGTTCAGTCACTTGGTTGCGTCCGACTCTTTGTGACCCCATGAACTGCAGCATACCGGGCTTCCCTGTCCTTCACCATCCTCCAGAGCTTGCTCAAACTCATGCCAATTGAGTCAGCATTGCCATCCAACCATCTCTTCCTCCGTCTTCCCCTTCTCCTTCTGCCTTCAATCTTTCCCAACATCAGGGGCTTTTCTAATGAGTCGGCCCTTCACATCTGGTTTTGGAGTATTGGACATACTGCCTAAATATTGGAGCTTCAGCTTTAGCATCAGTCCTTCTAGTGAGTATTCAGGGTTGATTTCCTTTTGGAAGGACTGGTTGGATCTCCTTGCAGTCCAAGCAACTCTCAAGAGTCTTTTCCAACACCACAGTTCAAAAGCATCAGTTCTTCAGTGCTCAGCCTTCTTGACGGTCCAACTCTCACATCCATACATGACTACTGGAAAAACCATCTTCCTGTAGGCAAGAGCAAAGACAGTTCCAAGTATAGTCTTATAAGGCCCTTATTCTTTTATTCCTTTTTTAAGAGGACATTTTTTTATAAAAAATTTTATTTTTGGCTGTGCTGCATCTTCATTGTTTTGCATGAGCTTTCTCTAGTTGCACTCAGTGGGGGCTAGTCTCTAGTTGTGGTGTGCAGGCTTCTCATTGTGGCAAGCTTCTTCTTTTGTTACAGAGTATGGGCTTCAGGTGCAAGGACTTTAGTAGTTGCACCACACAGGCTTATTTACCCTGAGGAATGTGGAATCTTCCCAGACCAGGGATCGAACCCATTTTCCCTGCATTGGCAGGTGGATTCTTAACCACCTACTGGATCACCAGGGAAATCCTCCTTTATTCTTTAAATCATGCTTTATCCAAAATTTCTTTAGATTAGCCCATCAATCAGAAAATTAATATAATGCTACCCAAGATAATTTTCAAAGTAACCCACTAAGATTTGTTTTTTAACCACAAAATAAAATTCAGCTAGAAATATGGACTTTTATTATTTAGAGATTTTTTTGTTTTACTTTTTAAAGAAAACTTTTTGAAAATCTGGAAAATTAATCTTAACTATCATCAGGAATGTAATCTAATGTTATGCAAATCCCTAGATAAAATTCTAATGTGTCATTTTCATTACTAATACTCTTAAAATAGCATTATATATGCATTGTGAATAATGCAAAGATGATTTTTCAATCACCTTTATACTAGAAAAGTATTTAAACTTAGAGATATTAATAGACTAGCCACTAACATCTGCTGCATCAAGGAAAAAGCAAGAGAGTTCCAGAAAAACATCTATTTCTGCCTTATTGACTATGCCAAAGCCTTTGACTGTGTGGATCACAATAAACTGTGGAAAATTCTGAAAGAGATGGGAATACCAGACCACCTAACCTGCCTCTTGAGAAATCTGTATGCAGGTCAGGAAGTAACAGTTAGAACTGGACATGGAACAACAGACTGGTTCCAAATAGGAAAAGGAGTATGTCAAGGCTGTATATTGTCACCCTGCTTATTTAACTTCTATGCCGAGTACATCATGAGAAATGCTGGGCTGGAAGAAACACAAGCTGGAATCAAGATTGCTGAGAGAAATATCAATAACCTCAGATATGCAGATGACACCACCCTTATGGCAGAAACTGAAGAGGAGCTAAAAAGCCTCTTGATGAAAGTGAAAGAGGAGAGTGAAAAAGTTGGCTTAAAGCTCAACATTGAGAAAACGAAGATCATGGCATCTGGTCCCATCACTTCATGGCAAATAGATGGGGAAACAGTAGAAAGAGTGTCAGACTATATTTTTTGGGGCTCCAAAATCACTGCAGATGGTGATTGCAGCCATGAAATTAAAAGACGCTTACTCCTTGGAAGGAAAGTGATGACCAACCTAGATAGTATATTCAAAAGCAGAGACATTACTTTGCCGACTAAGGTCTGCCTAGTCAAGGCTATGGTTTTTCCTGTGGTCATGTATGGATGTGAGAGTTGGACTGTGAAGAAGCCTGAGCGCCGAAGAATGGATGCTTTTGAACTGTGGTGTTGGAGAAGACTCTTGAGAGTCCCTTGGACTGCAAGGAGATCCAACCAGTCCATTCTGAAGAAGATTAACCCTGGGATTTCTTTGGAAGGAATGATGCTAAAGCTGAAACTCCAGTACTTTGGCCACCTCATGAGAAGAGTTGACTCATTGGAAAAGACTCTGATGCTGGGAGGGATTGGGGGCAGGAGGAGAAGAGGACGACAGAGGATGAGATGGCTGGATGGCATCACTGACTCGATGGACACGAGTCTGAGTGAACTCTGGGAGTTGGTGATGGACAGGGAGGCCTGGCGTGCTGCGATTCATGGGGTCGCAAAGAGTCGGACACGACTGAGCGACTGAACTGAACTGAACTGAGCCACTCTTTCCTTTTCCCTATAGATTATTGAGTGCTTATGGGAACAAGGAAGTAAAAATGCCTTTTTCATATACCTATTAATAAAATAGGATGACTTCTTAGGTTCAGTAGTGAAAATATTTCATTTAATGGTTAATTTGCATACATTTTTGAGCACTTTTTGGTGTTAGAGTATAGTTTAGACACTGACAAGTACTATGCTAAAATTACTCTTCAACACTTGCTATATCAGTTAGAACATCAGTTGCAAGATACAGAAATTCGAATTAACATGGTTTAAATAATAAGTGGATATATTATCTCAAGAAATGAGAAGTTCAGACATCAGGAATATTACACTCTTGGTGAATTTATACTCACTGTCAGGATCAAGAGTCCATGTTTTTTTCATGTTTTTGTTTTGACATGTTTTTTATGATTGCATGATGACTACAATTTCATATCGAGCCAACAACATCCAATAAGTGAAGAAAGGATATTCCTTATTAACTACTTTCTACACCAGTGGAAACTCAGCTTGAGAAAATTTCAAATGCTTTAACACTGGCCAATATGGTCACATTTCCTATCTTAATCTAATCCCTGGCAAGAAAAACTTCATTATCACAAATGCTTAAAAGTAATAATTCATCTCCTCCTTGGACTGCAGATAGTATGATGTTTTATTAACATGTGGCCAAATAACAGAAATTTTTCCATCAAAAGAATCAGATTGGTAAGAACGGGCTTAAGTACATTGCCCTGAAAGAATTAGTTTCTCAGGTAAACTTGTTCTTGATACCTGGTTTTCCTCCTTTGTCACACTTCTCCCAACTCCAATATTATCTATCATTTGAACTCCTTTTCAGCATTCAATATTCAACTATAAGTTAAAAACTAGATAAAAAATCTAATTATTAATTTTTTCAATCACAAAAACAAGTCATGAGAAGCCTGTGCATCATTTTGTTCCAAATGTACCAAGAACTGTTTACTATTTTAGAAAATTTGTTCTGCAATGACAATTTTGCTCTTAATTTTTGAGTCATCACCACAATTCAACTGTTAGTTTAGATTTATAACAAACAGAGTGTTTCTACTTTTGTTATGTCTTCTAGTACAGTTGTGTCTGAGTATTTACATATTTAAATATCACTATTTTATTATAAATTGATTTTTTGTTTCTTACTTGAAAAATGAGTTATCATGAGCTGATACCTTTCTGTTCTACCAGGATATGAAACTAGATGTGAATAGGAAGAATCCACTACTATGAGAATACAGTGAAATTCAGGTTACACCTGAGTAGCTCCAGAGACATAGTTACATTTGGCTCAAACTCTGCAGTATTGCCACCTTGCTTTCATCTTATACCTATGGCCCCATGAAGATTTCTTAATGACAAGTCTATGGAGTAAAAAACATCTGGCCTGATTTGAAGATGATTGCATGTAATATGTTGCCAGCACATACCTTCTACATGACCAGGCAAGACAGTGGTGAAGAAAGATCCTACAAGTGGATGAAATATGAGGTGGTACTTCTGATCCCTCACTTTTGTTTTAAGGATACTTAAATAAAAATGTGGATACACTGATTTATGATATTGTTTTACACTTTTAAAAGATTTGTCAGGAAAATGGTTAGAATATGTTTGGAACTTTGAGAACAGAAAGGCTAGAATAGAAGGATATGGTATACCACTCAAAATTTTCTGTGAAAATATTTATTTCCCAAATGAGTCTTCACCAAAAGGCACCACTGTAGAGGAGGCTTCCCTCTATAAATGACAAACTGTCTTTTTCACCAGGTACCCTGCTTCCTGCTTAATAGACTCAAGTATAAGATTTCATGGTGGCAAACATGGAGGTTACGAACAAGCTTAATAAAATAGCATTCCTTTCATTGAGTAATTACATTGACATAGAGTTCTCTTCATCATACTTTGTTTTAGGTAAACATCAGTGCTGACCTCTGCATATAGCATCAAGAGTAGAAAATCTTTCAGTTACCTGATATCATGTTGAGCAGGGTCATCATTTGCTCCTATTGAAAAAGCATCTTAACTTAGATAGACATTTATAATGATAATCAGTAATAGCCAATAATGTCATCTTTTATCTTAATGTTTGCTACACAACATTTGCCCTGAAAAGTCCTGCTTGGGAAGTCCCTTACAAGATGACTCAAGTAAAATGGTGACTTCCATAATTTTACTTAGGCAAGAATGAAAGAAACAAATCATACACGCTTTTCTTTCCCTTGTTGGAAATACAGCTCACTAAATATTTCCCCCTTTCTTTTTTACCACTTGGGGTACTTTAATTAGTTATTCTAGCCTGAGACAATTACTTCTGAGCAAGTGCTTTATTTGGGCAGTAATCCCAAGGAGAAAAAGTAAGAACAGAGAGACTAAGATAAGGAAAGAAAACTAATCTGAGTGCTTTATCAAGGGTTGCCATTACTTGACTTAGTTCTATCTGGGTCTTACAGTAGTTCTATCTTTAGTTTTTTGAGGAACCTCCATAGTGTTTTCTGTAGTGGCTGCACCAATTTACATTCCCACCAACAGTGTTCCTGGGTTCCCTTTGCCCCACATCCTCACCAACATTTGTTATTAGTGATCTTTTTGACAACAGCCATTCTAACACTTGTGAGGTGATATCTCATTGGAGTTTTGCTTTGTATTTTTCTGATAATTAGCTATGCTGAGCATCTTTCCATCCACTCATTGGTCATCTGTATATCTTCTTTGGAAAAATGTTCAGATCTTCTGCTCATTTTTAATAGAGTTATTTATTTTTTGATATGAATTTGTATGAAATTTTAAAATATATTGGATATTAACCCCTTAAGAATTATATTATTTGCATATATTTTCTCCCATTCCGTAAGTTGTATTTTCATTTTGTCAATAGTTTCCTGTCTTGTGTAAAATCTTTTAAGTTTTATTAGATGCTATTTATTTTTGCTTTAGTTTCCTTTGCCTTAAGGAGACAGATTCAAAAAAATATTGCCAAGATTCAAATCAAACAGTATTCTGCCTATGTTTTCTTCTAGGAGTTTTGTGATTTATGGTGGGGGCAATAAACTGGTATTTAAGAAATTAGGACAAGTGAAAATTATAGTACCTATGAAACTGAAGAGCCTTCTGTAGATACTTCTAATGCATTGAAAAAAAGCAGATGAAAAATGTGAACGTGATTACTTGCCAATTAAAGTCTTAGTTTGAAAGCTCAAGGACTTTCAGCATGTAAGTAGACTCTCATCCTAAGAAGCTAGAGTGCATGAAAACATAAGGATTTGACACAGGAATTATTTATAAATTTGTTTATAATAGTAGTTACAAAAGTCTGTCAATTCTCAGTCATCTAGCATATTTTAGGTACTAAGTTCAGGGTACTGGGACAGAACGGGACATTAAGAAATGAGACAGAGATATCTAGACTGATGATTTCAAAAATCCTGCATTTCTAGATGCTTCTGAGTCCTACAGTGCTCAGAAATGGCCCACTACTCCCTATTAAAGGTAAATGCACTCCTTTGATTGAAGATGATGTAGAGGCCTCTGGCTTACAAGAAAGCATGCCCCTTCCTCAGGACCTACCCTTACTACATATATGGACCACCAGGCTTGTAAGTACAATTAAGCTATAACAGATCATGACCAAGGAAGTGCTAAGAGAGGAACGGGAGTATAGCCGAAAGGAGATTCAAGGTGTAGTCATCATATACTGATAGGATGCTAGGGAGTTTACATGGTCTGAACAAACAGGGGAAGAAGTGAAAGTTGAATAATGGGGTGTTTACAGGTATGAGACCATCCCATGAAACAAAGTTTATCACCTTAGCAAGACCTCCAGAGTATGATAATAACACCCTGTTAGGATGGCTCTTGGAGGTTAGAGAAAGAGATGGCTAAGAGTAAATAAATAGAAATGTCAGAATTTCTAGAAAAGACAGTTGAGGAAGAGATTAAAATTCTCAGAGAAATGGATAGGCTTAAGTAGACACACTACCTAAGGTCAAAAAAATTCACCGTCTAAGTTTTATACCACGGGCTCAGTAAAAGACACTCAAAAAAAAAAAAAAAAAAGGAATATCCTAGGGAAAGAGGCATTAACTATCACCAAGAAACTCAATGTGATTCATTGGTATAGAACTTAATAGAAGATGCTGTTTCAGAACAGTAAACCCTGATAGCAACATGGATGATAGGAACCCTAAGTGATAGAGGCCAGATGGCAGTACTAAAATGACTTTGAGCGTCAAAGTGGCAGCCAAAGGGATATAACCCCTTGAGAATTAAGGAGATGGTTAATATATCACTATGTCCCAAGTCACAAACTAATGAGCTTCCAATAAAGAAGCTCTTCAATTTAAAAATTAAAAAAAAAAAAATTAAGGAAAGGTAGCCAAGTTGTTGTAGTTGGCTGTCCTTTTAAGAACCAGTCCCTTGCCCAGCTGTTTGACTTAAGCCAGTTTCAACCTTGAATTTGATGACCACAGGAAAGACTGGGTCTCCATGGAGAAGGGCTCTTCAAATCAATAGCAAATTAATAGAATAATGACTTCCCTACTCTTTTTCCCAAAGGGACCTACAATGAGCTTACAGACACAAACAGCCATGGAGACAGCAATAAAGACTATGTATAAAATCCAACTGTAGGGACTTCCAACCTCTGCTGTGGACAAAGTCAGCAATAGAGATTAATTCTGAATCCCTGATATAATACCATCCTTTGGGCTTCCCTTGTGGCTCAGCTGGTAAAGAATCTGCCTGCAATGTGGGAGACCTAGTTTCGATCCCTGGGTTGGGAATATCCCCTGGAGAAGGGAAAGGCTACTGACTCCAGTATCTGGCCTGGGGAATTCCATGGACTGTACAGTTCATGGGGTCACAAAGAGTTGGACATGACTGAGTGACTTTCCCTTCACTTTGAAGAGACAACTTTTTACTTGATGGCAAGTTAATTACATTGGATCCCTTCCATACTGGAAAGATTCAGCTTGAGTAGAATTAATATACATTCAGTAGGGTATGCTTTACTCCTTGTGAGGCCTCAGACAGAATCATATCTGGTGTGATCCACTTATCCACTATCCCAAATAACATGACTCCTTATAGAAAAGAAAGTATGAAACTTAACCCATATACAGAGGTTCCATTGGTTCTATAATCCATCTCACTGCCTAGAAATTGTTCACCTGATGGAGTGATGGAAATGCCTTTTAAAGGTATAACTGAGACAAGTAAGTTTGGATGTGATAGCTGATAAATATGGGGAGATCTTTGTCAATATTCACTTTTATGCTAAATCAATTATCATTTACTGTTTATGTGTCTTAAATAGATAGGATAAAACATGGGTTTGGTTACCAAAGATAGAAGTCGTTGTAGCCTTGCTTAGCATCAAATTCAATGTCTTTGTTGGAGAATTTAAGCTTCCTATCCCCATGGTAATATGGGTTTAGACATCTTGGTTCCCAGAGACAAATATTTCCCCATAGGGAATAAGAAGAGTACCACTAAGCTTAAAGTAAAGAAAAGTTATGACCAGCCTAGATAGCATATTGAAAAGCAGAGACATTACTTTGCCAACAAAGGTCCATCTAGTGAAGGCTATGGTTTTTCCAGTGGTCATGTATGGATGTGAGAGTTGGACTGTGAAGAAAGCTGAGTGCCGAAGAATTGATGCTTTTGAACTGTGGTGTTGGAGAAGACTCTTGAGAGTCCCTTGGACTGCAAGGAGATCCAACCAATCCATTCTGAAGGAGATCAACCCTGGGATTTCTTTGGAGGGAATGATGCTAAAGCTGAAACTCCAGCATTTTGGCCACCTCATGCGAAGAGCTGACTCATTGGAAAAGACTCTGATACTGGGAGGGATGGGGGCAGGAAGAGAAGGGGACGGCCGAGGATGAGATGGCTGGATGGCAGCACTGACTCAATGGATGTGAGTCCAGGTGAACTCCAGGAGTTGGTGATGGACAGGGAGGCCTGGGTGCTGTGATTCATGGGGTCACAAAGAGTCGGACATGACTGAGTGACTGAACTGAACTGAACTGAACTGAACTGAATCACTTGGTCACTGAAGTTTCCTTACATCAAGAAACAAGCAGGCAAGGAAAGGAATTATCAGCTTGGAAGATATAATTGACCATAGTCATCATGAGGAGGTGGGGCTGTTCTTAGATGGAGGGATAGTAAGGATTATGTTTGATACTCAGGGCGTCCATGTGTATGTGCTTTGATATATGTTTGCCCATTTTTGAAAATAAATGGACAAATGCAATAGCTATGATTTGAGAAGATGTTAAGAATTCTTAAGGATAAGGGTCTTGGTAGGTACCCTATACTGGCAGAAGTGCTATCCAAAAGAGGGCATCTCAAATGGACAGAAGTGAATGAAGACAGGGCATATCATTGTCACTGCTAAGACCAGCTACAGCAGGGGTTGTAATCTTATCCCATTAATCTTATCTCTCAAGAAAAAAGACCAACCAAAAGCATAGCAGAGCTTCTCACTGAACTTTTGATATAATATAAGAGGCTGAGAGCAGCATAAGATTAGGACAGTAATAGATGGGGGGGTGCAGTGCCCAGATTACTCCTTCTGGACTGAAGCACTCATGCCCTCACTTGTTGGGAGTGCTGGTGGCTAAAGGCTCCCAGTTGAGTCTCTTTCTATACTGAATGGAGAATACCAGGAGGAACTTGGGTTGCCGCTACACCATGTAGGAAGGGAGGAATGTATTTGGAACACATTTTCTGAGGGGTCTTCTAGTATTTTGATGTCATGCGGTAAATTGAATGCAAAACTGCAACAATCAACACAAACGGGCCCCAAAAGAACTGTTAATAACTCAGATTCTATAAAAACGTAAGTTTGGTTTGGGGTCACTTTACCAAAGAACGCTTACCAGCTATAGTACTATTGAGACAAAAGTAAAAATGTGGCAGAAACCATTATTTTTTGAAGACTGTCATACAAGCTTCACTATAGCTTCATAGCCATATTCACAGACCTCCCTATGAGCTTCTCTAAATCAAATGTGAAGACTTTTCTAAAACTTTCTTCAAGCTTCAGTTTCTCCAAAATATCTAGATATTCCAGTGGAAGCCATTTAGTTACTATTTCTTTTATACCCTAATTGGAGCCCGTCTGTGCTTTCATTACCCTGTCTCTTACCCCATCCTTGTGACTTCTAAAACCTATATTAAATCCCTAATTACTATAACACTTAAATTGGAATAATATGACATGGAATGAATAACAATGGAAACTAAATTGTGTCCAAAATTGTGAAAAGCAAGACTTAGATGCATATATTAGAAAAGAATAGTATATTACAGAAGAAAATCTTTGACTTTGAAGTAGTTGAAGATTTCTTAAAAAGGCAATGAGAACAAAGGTAAAAGGCAAAAAGGTAAAAATGTTGTTTAATTGAACTTCAAGTTAATTTAGATTAAAAATATCAAGCTATATAATTAAGAAAGTAAAAAAGGACTTTAAAAACTGGAAAATATTTCCAATACCTGCACCTACAATAGATCTATACCCATATATATATTTAAAACTATATAAAGTTAATTGGAAAAATACAGACAACATACTTTAAAAAAACAGGAAAAGGACTTAGACAATTCTCAAAAGAGGGTATCTGAACCACAGACAGACTTTAAATATATAAATTACCATCAAAATGCCAAATTACTGAAAACTGAATATAATGATCAATTATTTTATTTGACAAAACCAAGTGTTGTTGAGAATGTAGAGCAAGTGAAACTCATGGACTGTTGGTGAGAGTGTGAAATAATAAACCAGTTTTTGAAAATTGGCATGATCACTAAAGTTGAACATACCTAGAGCATGGCGTTTAAATTCTTTTTTTTAACTGAGAAGATACATGCAATAGGAAAGCTAAATGACAGAGATATGACTCTATCAAAACATAGTAATAATTCAAAGGTTAGAGGTAACCACATAATACAAACAAAACATGAACTCCAAAACATCTTAAACATAATGACTCACTTGTTGGTGCCTGATTCTAAGGGGCTGGGAATGCACCTAGAAAAAGAGAGAACCAGACATAAATGATTTTTAGAATTAGTTGTGGGGTCTGACAGAAAGCAATAAATACAGTTCTTTGCAAAATCCGAGTAAACTGTGTTGGATTAACTTATAGATATTAAAGAGAAGAAATAATCATAGTGCAAGGGGGTCAATGTAACCTACTTAGACTTTTAAAATTATAAAAATTCTTTCAAAAGTCTTTTAAAGGACTACTGAATGACTGTGAAAAATCAAAATAAATTTGAGCTTTGACAAAGCTGTTTAATATGTTTCCATTGCTTTTAAGAAACGCTGCGGCTATCATAGCATATTAAAAAGCAGAGACACTACTCTGGTAACAAAGGTCTATATGATTAAAGCCATGTTTTTTCCAGTAGTCATGTATGGATTTGAGAGTTGGACCATAAAGAAAGTTGAGCACCAAAGAACTGATGTTTTTGAACTGTGGTGTTGGAGAAGACTCTTGAGAGTCCTTTGGACTGTGAGGAGATCCAACCAGTCTATCCTAAAGGAAATCTATCATGAGTCTTCATTGGAAGGACTGATGCTGAAGCTGAAACTCCAATACTTTGGCCACCTGATGTGAAGAACTGACACTGGAAAAGACCCTGATGCTGGGGAAGATTGAAGGCAGGAGGAGAAGGGGATGACAGAGGATGAGATGTTTGGATGGCATCACCAACTCGATGGACATGAATTTGAGCAAGCTCTGGGAGTTGGTGATGGACAGGGAAGGCTGGTGTGCTTCAGTCCATAGGGTTGCAAAGAGTTGGACATGAGTGAGCAAACAGAACTGAACTGATAGAGATGAGGGTGTATCATAATCTTTTCAACCCACAAAGTCTATAAGATTTGAAATCTTGAAGTTGCTGGATAAAGTCAAACTTCTTGGTAAGTGAAGACAGTGATGAAATAATTATAAGGTCTCAGAGTTCAGTACAAATAAGCAGAAGAGCGGAAGATACAATCTAGAGTAAGGAAGTTCAAAGGAAGATTACACAAGCATAAAATTCAAATTATGTATAATGACCTGTAACTCAGAATAAAGAGAGATAATAAAAGGAGTTTAAGAGTTATTGCTATTTGTTTTTGTTTGCTATCCTCCTGCTGCTGCTCCTGCTGCTGCTGCTAAGTCGCTTCAGTCGTGTCCGACTCTGTGCAACCCCATAGACGGCAGCCCACCAGGCTCCCCCGTCCCTGGGATTCTCCAGGCAAGAACACTGGAGTGGGTTGCCATTTTCTTCTCCAATGCATGAAAGTGAAAAGTGAAAGTGAAGTCGCTTAGTCACGTCCAACTCTTTGCGATCCCATGGACTGCAGCCTACCAGGCTCCTCCATCCATGGGATTTTCCAGGCAAGAGTACTGGAGTGGGGTGCCATTGCCTTCTAGTATATTAACCCTGTGCTGGTAATCAAAACATTTCACAAATTCTTATACATTAAAAAATAACTGTGGTAGACATAAAGTCAAGTGTCCTGAATCAATGTTAAACAATGTGCTTCTAGAATCTGATGTAGACTCATGTCATGTATTCACATGATGGCAATCTTTTAATTCACAAAGATAAAATTATAGAATATATAGGATCAAAATTATGTAGACATGAATATAATAGATAAATTATCAATGGATTTTTTTTTTTTGCTAACTCTGATATAGTGGTGGTAAAACATTGAAATTGGGCAAAGTTTTCTTACAATAAGGATCAGGAAGCCATTATTCAAAGTGGATAATAAACTTAAAGAACTATTTGTTCCAAGAAGTGGCAGTGGCAGGAAATTAAACTGGATTCAAAATGACTTTCATCAAATTGATGGATGATAGAACTATAAAAAGTTACTAAGAAAAAATGGTCCATGATTCAACTTTCAGGTTAAAGAAAGGAAAATTAATCCATACCACTAATAACAGGTAACTTGTGGTAATTATCCACAACAGAATTGCTTTGAACTGAGGTGTCTAATAAAAAGTCACCAGTTACATATGCCTATTTAAATTTAAATCAATTAAAATTGAATGAGAAAAAGTCAGTTCTTCAGTTGCAATGCACACATTTCAAATTCTTAATAGCTGCATGATGCTAGCGGCATCAGTACTGGACAGAATGAAAAGTTTATAGACCATTTTCATTATCAAAGAGAGATTTACTGTGTAGTGCTAGGAAAATGACCAGGAATATTACCCAAACTTTCTTTGTTTCTATACTACTCATATACTATTGCATTTTATATCTCACTGAAAGATAAATTATGGGGCTAAATATAACTTTCCAAACTCAATCTTAATGATTGAGTCACAGAAAAATAATGTTCTGTTAAATGTGAAAAGAAGTTCCATGAAAAATGGTGGTGGTTTATTTGCTAAGTCACATCCAATTTTTGAGACCTCATGGACAGTAGCCTGGCAGTTCTGTCCATGGGATTCTCCAGGCAAGAATAATGGAGTGGGTTGACATTTCCTTCTTCAGTGGATCTTCCCAACTCAGGAATCAAGCCTGTGTCTCCTTCATTACAGGAAGATTCTTTACTGACTGAGCTATGAAGGAAGCCTGGAAAAAATTCTATAGTAACATCTCTGAAAAAATACTTCATTATTACATTTTAACTGGTATTGAAAAAATATAGCAAGCATACTGTTCAAATTTGCTTACCCAAATGTTCAAAGAGAAAAATGTTTTTCTTAGACTTCTCCATTGAAAAAAAATACTGAAAAACCCTATGGCATGATTCTTCATACCTATAAATGCAGATCTCTTATATGTAAATTTATCCATCCAACTTGTAATTTGGTTGTTTTGAAGTATCATTTAATATAAAAATGATTAAGCTATAAAACTATGAGTTTATGATAAAAATATTATCTTCATTTTACTTTTCACAACAATTATGCAGTATATAGATGGTAAGTCTTATTTTAAAGACTAAATATTCAGTAATTTGCCCAAGGATAAATAATTACTAGTCATGCTAAAGAGGACTTATAGTAAAATTTGTTTCACTCCAAATTTTGTTCCTTTTGTACTATTTTAAAAATTTAAGTACTTTTTTCTCCAAAATATTGTGCTATAGATCAATATGCAAAACAGATAAACACTTTCTCAAGCTGAATCTGTATGGGTGAATTAGAGCCTACCACCAAAGTGAACATATCCAACTCCACTCTGGCCCCCAAACAGATTGGTTATCACTACGTTAGGTTCTGTCACTGGCTAAGCACTAGGCTAACTGGTGCATATATAACAAAATATGATCTTTTACTTAAAGACAGCTTAAATCTAGAGAAAGAAAAACTGAGATATCGAACCTTAAGTTGGTAGTTGCTCTAGTGCAATTAATGGCACCCTTGGTGAGAGGAAGGGGGCATATGTTTACCATGAGTTGTCAGAGATGGCTTCTCTAATGAGTTTCGACTGAGAGGTAAAACATATTTATTGAATTTCTTGTCAGAAAAGCAGTAGAGAACTTTTCAGGCATGGATAAAGACATGTACAAAACCGAAGTGGAATGAGAAAACTGGCAAGTTTAGAACAGAGCAACTATTTTGCTAAAGTGGGAGGACAGAATGCCTAGTTGAGATAGTTCTCTATATAATACGTCATGAGTTTCTAATGTGTAAAATTGAGCTAAGGGGCCACTTAAGCAATTAAAGCACATAAGGGCAAAGAACAAAATGGCACAGTTTTGTGTGTCAGAAACATAACTAAGTATAGATATTAAACTGATAAAAGGGTAAGAAGTAGGGTAATCAGTAAAGAGGCAATTACAATAATCCCAGAGAGAGACTTTGGGTAATGGAAAATGAGAAGTGTCCAGACTGTGGCAGAGACAATGACAGTAGAAAACAATCTGAAGGAAATAAAAAACTAAAGATGTTGAGGTTTAAATGTACTATTATTGAAGATGCTTGTGGAATATTCTCATGAAGACATGCAATAGAAAATTTGACTCAGAAGTCTGAAGTTCACAAGAAAGTTCAAGTCTGGAGATTAAATAAAATCAGTAATATTTAGGTGGAGATGGTGTATTTAGTAATAGATAAAGAGACCCCTGTAAAGCATGAATGATAAAAAACAAAAAAGTCTATGACTGAGTCCTGGAAAACACTAATATTGTAATGGTTGGTTAGGGGAAATAACCGACCAATTGCTTTTTTCACTGAAGATGCCCCTACTCTAGTACTATGAAGATCATCATGGTCACTGAGGTCACTTGACAGTTTTTATATATTAGTATTAACATTTTTATTAGCATCAAGGTGGGTAAAATACAAATACAGCATTCTAAATATGTGTTTTCCCTGTCACAATGTTATAGCTTTATCTTCTGGATGAATGATCATTATGTAAGATTACCCAAGCTAAAAAGCAAGAAATTATTGATTTATAAATTTCCAATCTGTACCTTCCTAAGGCCACTTTTCACATCTTTAGTTCTACTTATATGTTTGAGCAGATATTAATTGGTAATTAACTTCATTATTTTAAAAATTAGTATCTTCTAGAGGTTGCTGTCAAATCACTAAATTACATAAAGATAATTCTATATCCACAAGAAAAAGAATCACATTTTATTTTATTTCAGTTTTCAAACTGTGCTCAAGTATATTTTTAAATTAAATTTGGCATGAGAGGCAGACTGTAAACATGTAGAAGTGAATTTATTTGAATAAGAACAAAGTTTCTTCTAAGATTGCAGCATATGTTTTGAACACAAAGCAAAAGCAAGGATCAAGCTGTGCTCGAAGTGCAAATCAAACCTAACTGAGACATCATGTCACATCTGTAAGGATGACTTTTACTGGAAACCCAAAAAATAACAAGTGTTGGTGAGACTTGAAGAAAATGGAACCCTTGTACATTGCTGATGAGAACAGCACAACTGCTGTGAAAAATATTATGATGTTTCCCCCAAAAAAGTGAAAAACTGAACTATAATATAATTCACCAATACTACTTCTGGGTGTATTCAAAGAAATTGAAATCAGAATCTCAAAAAGATATCTGGCTCTTATGCTCAAAGCAGCATTATTCACGTAGCAAAACTATGGATGGATAGAGAAAATGTGATATATATGTGTGTGTGTTTATGTCTGTGTGTGTGCATTAATGAAGAATTATTCAATCTTAAAAAAGAAGGAAATCCTTCCACTCATGACAACATGAGTAAACCCGAGGCACATTATGTTAAGTGAAATAAGCCAGACATAGAAAGACAAATACTGCATGACCTCACTTATATGTGGCATCTAAAACAGTCAGAGTCATAAAAACAGAGAGTAGAATGGACGGTGCCAGAGGTAGGGAATTGGGGAGAATAGGAAGATGTTGATCAAAGGGGTTCAAAGTTTCTATTATACAAGAAAAATAAATTTCTGGATATTTAATTACAACATGGTGAACGTTAACAATACTATATTGTGTTCTTGAAATTTGCCAAATGATATCTATATGAAGTGATGGATATACTAATTAGCTTGATTGTGGTGGTCTTTCACGAAATGTACAAATACCAAATCATCAAGTTACACACCTTCAAAATTTTAAATTCCAATTTTTCAATTGGGGCTTCCCTGGTGGCTCAGAGGTTAAAGCGTCTGCCTCCAATGCAGGAGACCCGGGTTCGATCCCTGGGTTGCAAAGATACCCTGGAGAAGGAAATGGCAATCCACTCCAGTATTCTTGCCTGGAGAATCTTACAGACAGAGGAGCCTGGTAGGCTACAGTCCATGGGGTCGCAAAGAGTCGGACACGACTGAGCAATTATATCACCAAAAAAGCCCCAAAAAAGGCTAGTCAATCAAGATACTTATGTTTAAATTTTGAGGAATCTGAAAGATTATATTTGATAGAAATTAACAAAGTGCATATGAATGTCTGATGACAGTACTTTTCATCAAAATCCATTTGTTCATGTGGCATTTTTTCACAATAGCATTTGACCAATGCTCGTACAACTAAACACATCTACTTGGCTCCAAAGTTCTGTGATGTACAAAATCAAAATGTAATTGCAACTAACAAGTTATTCAAAAGAGTATTTTAGAGCAAATACAGATAGCTCCAAAGCAGACAATTTTAAAAGGTTTTAAATAGTGGTAGAAGGCAATGGCACCCCACTCCAGTACTCTTGCCTGGAGAATCCCAGGGACGGGGCAGCCTGGTGGGCTCCCGTCTGTGGGGTCGCACAGAGTCGGACACGACTGAAGCGACTTAGCAGCAGCAGCAGCAGTATTATTACAGTCAGCATAGGAACTTTCAGAATTAAGCACTGAAGAAAACACTTACTTGGATGTGCTCCATCATGTTTGCTGTTTTTTTAAAAAAGTATAATTGATTTAGAAATACAATCAATAACATACACCAAACTAGTGGCTAACAGTGTTGCTGAATAGGCTTTTTTTTTTTTTAATCAGACTTGCTTATTAAACAGACAAGAAATAGCTGAAGTTAGCATATAATATATTTGCATGTAAATTGTGTTTCTAAAACTATTAAAAATAGTTTATTTTAGCAGATTAAGTATTACCCTCTTTAAAATTTACAAAATCAATTTGCATATCCAGACCTTTAAAACTGGTAATGAAATCTTAAACGGTACATCCTGCAGATGAATAATTATCCACACTCTAGTTTATTAAGGTCTAACTTCGATAATTTTTATTTTATTAAACCAAAGACATATTTTTAGCGAGGAAAATCATTTCTGATGGTACTTTGTTACACACCATTGTATGTTACAGAAAAGGACAATTTTAATTTCTGTATAAGTTATTATTTGAAAGTTTACTTTGAAAAAATGAGGTGATAAAATGGCAGAACAAAACAACTAAAAGAAAAATAGGTAACATAAGCAAAGTATTTCCACTTTGCTCTTCAGCTAAAGTCTATGTTTAAAATCCCAAGATTTTAGTCAATATCACAGTTTATTCCTAAACAGAGCAGTTCCATAAAATATTTAGAAACAAAAGGAAAAATGCTCAGCATGAATTCTATGTCTAGACATCATTCTAATTTATACCATTAATGTAAAAATATGTTTTAAATCAGAAATACAAATGACAAACATCTGAGTCTATATTGAATATAACCTATGAGTTAAATATTCAATTAAATAGCAATTAGGTACAGTTTGGCTGATGAATTATCATACCTTTTAGTAATGAGAATAATAATGTTGCCTAGAGTACAGTGAATATGTCCTCCTAGGTATTCATACGTTGGAATTAAATTAGTATCTCTAGTATGAAATCATCTTGGCAGTGTTTATCTCCTCTCTCTCAGCTTCCTCCACCATGCCCCCAAAGATCAGTACAGTTCCCAGTATACAGCAAGACTTTAAAAAGAGGTTACTATTCTGTAACCAAAAAATTTCATCTCTAAGAATCGATAATTATAAGGAGTAAAAACTGGGCCACACAGCTGTGGAAAAAGATATTTAAAGAAAAAATATTAGTAGGAGGCAAAACAAGAAACAGTACATGTTTGACTACAGGTAAATAGATGACTACACAGTATTTCTATGTAAAAATTCTGTGAAGCTATCTAAAATTATATTTTATAAGAATATTTAATGATATGAAAAAATACAATATATGTGAAGTGTGCAATAGACAAAATAAAATTATATAATCCCATTTGCTAAAAATAAAGAAGCATACACAAAGCTTGCTGCTAAGTCGCTTCAGTCATGTCCGACTCTGTGCGACCCCTTAGACGGCAGCTCACCAGGCTCCCCCATCCCTGGGATTCTCTAGGCAAGAACACTGGAGTGGGCTGCCATTTCACAAAGCTTAGAAAGTTTGACAGCACACATGAGACAGAGGATATAGATAGATGATGATCAATGGCTAGATAGGTAGAAATGAGCCAGACAGAAAATTGGTTATTCCTTAGCAAAAATACAGGTATATTTTATTTTCTTCTCTTTTGCCCTCCTAGGATGAATATGTATTAGTTTTATTATTTTTTTAAAGAACATGCTATAAACTGAAGGACATGCATTTTATTACATTATTTATCCCTTTTTAGTTGTTTAGAAGAATAACAGCTGTAGTTGTAACATTTAATAAATATTTTATTTTGGTGAAATCTGGCCCCTTCTCCATTTGGTCCTTCTTTCAATCCTATATGTACCTTTACATCATGATCTACACAGAAATTAGTAGAGTACAGTTTTTAAATAATGATGCTGCTCTTGAATGCCGCAATTCAAAAGTAAAATGCAAGTTAATAAATTCTTCATAAAAATGACACTGTTTCACAGAAGGGCACTACCAGAGATTGCTGGTTGATTAAACTTTCAGTAAGATACATTTGTTTTCTAGTTCCATACTTATTGATTCTGTAGTAATAACTGCAATGCAGAATTACTGCTTGTACTACCTCAGCACAACAAGCCTGTTGTTTTCTTATCAGAACATTATGTTTCCTATTTTACTTCTTAATTTCCTAGATATATCAAGAAAAAGAAAATGAGGTTGAAACAAAAACAAACAAACAAACAAAAAAACTGGCACCTCCAACTTATATCACCGAAAAATAAAATGGGAGATGTAAGAATTTATATGAAAACAAAGAAAAATTTAACACATCAGAAATTGAAATTACAAAATTATATGATGCTGGAATAAAAATATTAACTTTAAGTATTTTTATTTCTGTATTAGAAAAATATCTAATATTTGGGTACAACTATCTCCTTTCCATGTTACTGATTTTCTGTAATGACTCTTGTAATGGAAAACCTGGAACAAATATGAATGTTAAATGTGTATTGCTTTATTTCCTTTTTTTGGTTTGCAAAATTTTCTGCTAATATGCATTCTGAATCATGGCGACATATTCAACTTCCAGGGATATGAAGATTCAATAGGAAAAAATAGTTTATTTTCAAATGACATCACAATAGACTTCTTTCTAAAACTTCAGTATCTTAAAATACAACAGCAAAGGGAACAAGTAGTAATAGTGTTCTCTGTTCATTTTACATATAGTCATAAATTAATTTGGGGATTATTTCAGCTTTTATTTTTTAAAATTAGGACATAGAAAACTCAAGATGACTGTTAAACATTATCAGTATAGTGTTAGGAAATATAGGCAATCTATAATTTTTAAGGTGTTTTAGCCTGTTTATCTTTCATTTACTATATAAATTTTGAAACATTTTGTAGGTAAATGGAGAGTTTTGACTATCCCCTACATTACTTTAAAGTAAGATTAATCCATTTCTTAGATCTTGACAGTTTCAATTAGATGTTATAGATTTCAACCTTTGTATTAATTAGTGTGGGATATGGCATCTGGTCCCATCACTCATGGGAACTAGATGGGGAAATAGTGGAAACAGTGTCAGACTTTATTTTGGGGGGCTCCAAAATCACTGCAGATGGTGATTGCAGCCATGAAATTAAAAGACTCTTACTCCTTGGAAGGAAAGTTATGACCAACCTAGATAGCATATTGAAAATCAGAGAGATTACTTTGCCAACAAAGGTCCATCTAGTCAAGGCTATGGTTTTTCAATGGTCATGTATGGATGTGAGAGTTGGACTGTGAAGAGGGCTGAGCGCTGAAGAATTGATGCTTTTGAACTGTGGTGTTGGAGAAGACTCTTGAGAGTCCCTTGGACTGCAAGGGGATCCAACCAGTCCATTCTAAAGGACTGGGTGCTCTTTGGAAGAACTGATGCTAAAGCTGAAACTCCAGTACTTTGGCCACCTCATGCGAAAAGTTGACTCATTGGAAAAGACTCTGATGTTGGGAGGGATTGGGGGCAAGAGGAAAAGGGGACAACAGAGGATGAGATGGCTGGATGGCATCACCGACTTGATGGACATGAGTTTGAGTGAACTCCAGGAGTTGGTGATGGACAAGAAGGCCTGGCGTAATGCAATTCATTGGCTCGCAAAGAGTCGGACACAACTGAGCGACTGAACTGAACTGAACTGAACTGAGACTAAACAAAACAAACAAAAAAAAAAACTGGACCCAAATATGGAAGAGATCAACATAAAAAAAAAGTTGTTTTCCATATTTTTTTTTTTGAAAGTTGCTCAGTCATGAACAACTCTTTGCTACCCCATGGACTATATGGTCCATGGAATTCTCTAGGCAGGAATACTGGAGTGGGTAGCCTTTCCCTTCTCCAGAGGATCTTCCCACCCAGGGATTGAACCCAGGTCTCCCTCATTGCAGGCAGATTCTTTACCAGCTGAACCACAAGGGAAGCTCAAGAATACTGGAGTAAGTAGCCTGTCCTTTCTCCAGTGGATCTTCCCAACCAAGGAAATGAACCAAGGTCTCCTGCCTTGCAGGCAGATTCTTTACCAACTGATTTATTTCCCATAGTAGTCCATGGAATTTCCAAGTATATAGAGTATGGGAAGTGTCTCCACACCAAAATCATTAGAATTATAACTGAGGACAACTTCTCTAATATCAGTTTGCAGTTTCCAACACTGCCCTGGGGGTCATATTCCAAGTCAAGCAGCTCTCAGAACCCTCACCTTTTGGGTTTTTATAGAGGCTTAATTACAGAGGCATGACCTGTGTTGGCCATTGGTGACTGAACTCAATCTCTAGCTCCTCCTCCTTCCCTGGAAGTCAGAAGTTATAGTGTAAATTCCAATCCAATATCTTCTGCTTCTGTTCCAATCCTAACAGAAGCAGAAGATAAAAGAAGAAATGGCAAGAATACACAGAACTGTACAAAAAAGATCTTCATTACCCAGATATCCATGATGGTGTGATCACTCACCTAGATCCAGACACCTGGAATATGAAGTCAAGTGGGCCTTAGGAAGCATTACTACAAACAAAGCTAGTGGAGGTGATGGAATTCCAGTTGAGCTATTGCAAATCCTGAAAGATGATGCTGTTGAAAGTGCTGCACTCAATATGCCAGCAAATATGGAAAACTCAGTAGTGGCCACAGGACTGGAAAAGGTCAGTTTTCATTCCAATCCCAAAGAAAGGCAATGCCAAATAATGCTCAAACTACTGCACAATTGCACTCATCTCACACGCTAGTAAAGTAATACTCAAAATTCTCCAAGCCAGGCTTCAACAGGACATGAACCATGAACTTCCAGATGTTTAAGCTGGTTTTAGAAAAGGCAGAGGAATCAGAGATCAAATTGCCAACATCTGTTGGATCATCAAAAAAGCAAGAGAATTCCAGGAAAATGTCTACTTATGCAGCATTGATTATGCCAAAGCCTTTGAGTGTGTAGATCACAACAAACAGTGGAGAAGTCTTCAAGAGATAGGAATACCAGACCATCTTACCTACCTCCTGAGAAATCTACATGCAAGTCAAGAAGCAACAGGAGAACTGGACACAGAGGAACTGATTGGTTCCAAATTGGGAAAGGAGTACGTCAGGGTTGTATATAGTCACTCTGCTTATTTAACTTATATGCAGAATACATCATGCAAAATTCCAGGCTAGATGAAGCACAAGCTAGAATTAAGACTGCCAGAAGAAGTATCAATAACCTCAGATATGCAGATGATATCACCCTTATGGCAGAAAGTGAGAAAGAACTAAAGAGCCTCTTGATGAAAGTGAAAGAGGACTCAACATTCAAAAAACAAAGATCATGGCATCCTGTCCCATCATGTCATGGCAAATAGATGGGGAAACAATGGAAACAGTGACAAGCTTTATTTTCTTGGGCTCTAACATCACTGCAGATGGCGACTGCAGCCATGAAATTAAAAGATGCTTGCTCCTTGGAAGAAAAGTTATGACCAACCTAGACAGCATATTAAGAAGCAGAGACATTACTTAGCCGACAAAGGTCCATCTAGTCAAAGCTATGGTTTTCCAGTGGTCATATATAGGTGTGAGAGTTGGACTATAAAGAAAACTAAGTGCCGAAAAATTGATGCTTTTGAACTGTGGTGTTGAATACAAATGAGATACTTTACTACTTGTTTGTATGGAACACATTTTTATTCTGGTGTTCTGAGTTTTACAGTGAGAGGAAGACTTTTAATAGAACTCATTTCTGAGTATATTGATGCCTAGTTAGCTCCATCAGCTAATACCAAAGTTTATTTCTCTTGTCAGAGAGTACTCCTTTCCTCTGCTTTCAGAAATAATGTCTGTAGTTCATTGGAACTCTATATGTGCTTTCATTGGTTCATACCTTTAACTCTTTCTTTGAGTCCAAAACTTGTTACAGCATTAAAGAAAGACTGATCCATAAATAAATCTAAGTACACTGCTGCTGTTGTTCAGTTGCTCAGTTGTGTCTAATTCCTTGCAACCCAATGCACTGCAGCACGTCCCTGTCCTTCAACATCTCCCAGAGCTTGCTCAAACTCATGTCCATTGTATCAGTGATGCAAGACAACCATCTTATCCTCTGTAATCCTCTTCTACTGCCTTCAATCATTCCCAGCTTCACAGTCCTTTCTAATGAGTTGACTCTTCACATCAAGTGGCCAAAGTTTTGGAGTTTCAGCTTCAGCACCAGTCCTTCTAATGAATATTCATGATTGATTTCCTTTAGGATTGACTAGTTTGATCTCCTTGCAGTCCAAGGGACTCTCAAGAGTCTTCTTCAACACCACAACTCAAAAGCATCAAGTCTTCAGCATTCAGCCTCCTTTATCCATACATGACTACTGGAAAAACCATAGTTTTCACTAGACAGACCTTTGTTGGCAAAGTAATGTCTCTGTTTTTTAATATCCTGCCTAGGTTTGTCATAGCTTTCCTTTCAAGGAGTAACTGTCTTTTAATTTCATGGCTACAGTCATCTGCAGTGATTTTGGAGCCCCCCAAAATAAAGTCTGTCACTGTTTCCACTGTTTCCCCATCTATTCACTATGAAGTGATGGGACCAGATGCCATGATCTTTGTTTTTTGAATATTGAATTTTAAGCCAACTTTTTCACTCTCCTCTTTCACCTTCACCAGGAGGCTCTTTAGTTCCTCTTCACTTTCTGTCATAAGAGTGGTGTCATCTGCATATCTGAGGTTACTGATGTTTCTCCTGGCAAATTTGATTCCAGCTTGTGCTTCATCCAACCCAGCATTTCACATGATGTACTCTGCATATAAGTTAAATAGGCAGGGTGACAGTACAGAGCCTTGAGGTACTCCTTTCCCAAATTTGAACCAATCTGTTGTTCTATGTCTGGTTCTAGCTGTTCCTTCTTGACCCACATACAGGTTTCTCAGGAGGCAGATAAGGTGGTCTGGTATTCCTATCTCTTAAAGAATTTTCCAGTTTGTTATGAACTACACAGTCAATGGCTTTAGCTTAGTCAATGAAGCAGAAGGTGATGTTTCTGGAATTCTCTTGCTTTTTCAATGATCCAATGTTGGCAATTTGATCTCTGGTTCCTCTGCCTTCTCTAAGTCCTGCTTGAACATATGGAGGTTCTCAGTTCATGTCCTGTTGAAGTCCGGCTTGGAGAATTTTGAGCATTTCTTTGCTAGCATGTAAGATGAGTGCACTCATACAGGAGACTGGAATGAAAACTGACCTTTTTCAGTCCTGTGGCCACTGCTGAGTTTTCTATATTTGCTGGCATATTGAGTGTAGCACTTTAACAGTATCATCTTTTAGGATGATGAAATAGCTCAGCTGGAATTCCATCACCTCCACTAGCTGCCAAGCAGAGGCAATATTGACTGCCTCAATATGGAACACTGTCTTATCTTCTCAGAAGGATCTTGGTGAGAAATGAATCCAAATCTAAGGATGGACTGGTTCAGGGATGGGTAATCATCAGAATTCAGGCCAGAGTTTGTAGCTCCTTTAGAGGATGTGCCCCAAGCCTCAGATTCTATGCAGGTGGCTGTGCAGAAAGGGTAATCCACTCAACCCTTAGAGCCAGAATTTCATTTGATAATCATACTTGCATTTGTTCCATGTGATGTGGACAAATGGTAAATAACCTTCTGAAACAAAGTGGTCAAAGATCAAATACCCAAGGAATGAAAAATTAGTTTAAGGCCTACCAACTGCAGTACGTATATATTCATTGTCATCATTTTAATCTTCTATGTGGTTTATTTTTTATATTAAAGTCATGATAACTAGATAGGATGAACCAGGATAAAATATTTTTCAGAATCAAATTACTCTGTCAGTTTCTTCTTCTTAACAATAAAATTTCACTTTCATTGTGGAAAACAACTTATGTTCAATTTTTCACCAAAGTGTACATGTTCCTGCTGTCATTAAATTTGAAGTCGTCAGACTGTTATATTTATAACACTGCAATGTTGGTTGAGTGAGAGAAATAGACGGGTACCATAGATCTGAGGATATGAGATATGATTCTGTCATTCATAACTAAAGTCATGCTGCGTGTATAACATAATCTTTGTGTCTTGCCTGTTTTGAAATACAGAATAAAATGTGTATAGAAAGGGATACCATATTTATATAACTGATTAATTGTGATTATTTTTAGAGAAATAGATTTCAGGGCCTGAATATGTATATAGTATAACAGATCAACAGATTAAAAACAGTATGATGAACAAAATTGTGTTCAGTCAGTAACCAGCAGTTAACCAAAAGGAAATTGGATATAATCATTTTAACAGACATGCCAATACTTTGCCATGGTTGATGCCAAATGTTCACCTTCTCTAACAAACTTTCTTCCTGGTAGGAATTCAGTGTTTTTTGAAAGCAAGCCATAAAGTAGTTAAACAGACAGATCCTGGAGTCAAATAGCCTGGGTGTGAATCCTAGCCCACCTCCCAACTAGCTGTGTGAACATGAACTGTCTTTAACATTTTCATGTTTCTCTTCCTTAACTAAAGTAATACCTGCCACATTTGGTTGTTATGAAGATTAAATATATTAATAGATGCAAAACTCCTAGAAGCATGTTGTATATTGAGTGGCTCAGTCATGTCTGACTCTGCGATCCCATGGACTGGAGCCCACCTGGCTTCTCTTGTTCATGGGATTTCCCAGGCAAGAATACTGGAGTGGATTGCCATTTCCTTCTCCAGGAGATCTTTCCAACCCAGGAATCAAACCTGGGTCTCCTGCATTGCAAGGAAAATTCTTAACTGTCTGAGCCACCAAGGAAACATGGAAAAAACTCTTGCTTAACTAGAATGTGAAAATGACTGGAACATGGAACTTATCAGAAGTGAATTCATTCTCAATGGAATTGCATTACCTCAGAAACAACAAGCCCATAAAATCATTAACAATTTAGAAATTTCAGTGATATGGATATGAGCATTTAACTACTATTCTTGAAATTTTTCTGTAAGTCTGATATATATTAAAATGAAAAGTGGAAAAGAAGCTCACATGTGCCAATAAGAGAAGAGTATGTGCTCATCAACCAATGAATGCCAGGAATTTCACCATCAGGAAGACAGTTGTCTGAACTGTGAAACTTCCAAGTTGGTCATTTTCCACCCTATTCACTTCAGATGTGGCCACTGAAGATGTGATATTGTGATTTATAATAAGAAATATATATATATATATATATTCATTTGTATTCAAAATCTCCAGAAAAACAGCTATAAATGAATACTGTCTCCTCATTCTGTAGTTAAGGAAACAGAGAAGCTGATGAATGAGTTAAACAGATTATACCACCAATTGAAAAAGAATTTTTTCAAGACCATAGATATATCATAAAATATAACTATTTTTTACTTTAGGTGAAGTGATGAGAAAATTAAACAAACTAATTATTACTGCTCCCCCAAGATGTCAGTTACCAAAAGCAGATAAGATGGATGATTATGAGTGCCTTACTCAGGTCTTCTACTTAGAGCCTTTAGACATGGCTTAGCAGCCCCTCATTAATGGAGACTACCTAACCTTAAAGTAAGGTATACCCTAACCAGTGAATTTGATCACATGAGGGTACAAAACTGATCCATAGTAAAAGCCTCATCTTCAGTGCTGAGGAGCAAAAGCCACAAAGAAATATAAAAATGTTTGTGTCTTAAATCTAATCTAGACCCTGTATTTGGTTATGCTTTATTCTTTTTTACATTTTTGTCATCTTTAAGTGGATCCAAATCTAAGTAATATCTGCAAACAAATTAATAATGAGTTTACCCAGTGACTCAAATGGTAAAGTATCTGTCTATAATACAGGAGATCTGGGTTTGATCCCTGGGTTGGGACAATCCCTTGAAGAAGGGAATGGCTACCCACTCCAGTATTCTTGCCTGGAGAATTCCATGGACAGAGAAACCTGATGGGCTACAGTCCATGGGGTTGAAAAGAACCGGACACAACTGAGTGACTAACTGTTTCACTTTCACTTTTTTCAAAGAGAATAAAACATTTGAATCAGTACTCTTTTGGTCTCAGACTATTTCCAGTGTGTGTGTGTGTGTGTGTGTGTGGAGGGGGGGTTCCTCTAAAAACTTAATTTGAATAGTAGGGTGGAAATGGTTAATGATATATTTCTGGAACTGCTTATCTAATCTAATGACAATGCCAAAGGCTTACTTTAGAAAGTTCAACATATTCTTTTGATTAATTTTTTATTATATCATTAATAATTACAAATGAATTCTGAATGAAAAATGGTGTATATCTTTCTGTTAGCACATTTTCTTGACCTGTATTTCCAGAGAAAACATTTTCCAGTTCATTCCAAGTTTTGATAGTCACCTCTCTTAAGGTCAAGATAAAGATACAATGATGAGAAAATAGAACAAACAGCAGCTAAGGGAAGAAGCAGTCCATAAAAAGCTGTAATGGTAATTCCACCCAGACAGCAAAGGAATGCAGCATTTTCATTGAGCGCTACCTGACAGATTCAATAATCAAGGGAAAGCCTTAATTGATGACACTTCATTAGCATAATGAGTCGAGGCTGGGAAAAGAGAGTCCCTTATTAATTAATCAAGCAAAGCACGAACTGTTTCAGTCTCCTACACTCTGCCATTTTCCATTAATCAAGAAAATGTGTATTAAACTCATTTGAAATCCTGGCATGTGGATTATCATTCCAAGGAAGAGCAATGGCAAAAAGGTTTGCCCAGCTGCACACATCTGCTCTGGACTTATGTATGCCTCCAGTTCAGATCTGCAAGGCTGAAACCATGCACAGAGGGCCCAGAGTAACTGGTTCTCTAAAACATGTAAATCACCATCTCATTAGGAAAATAAACAAAACCCCATCATCTTCACTAGGAAAAAAAGAAAGAGAATTAACTCCATTTGCCATTCCTTCACCTATTGTCCAAAACCTCTATTGCATGAAATGTTATCAAATATGCATATAAATGAAATCTTTATAATAACCTGTTCAGTGTCCATACAAGATTCTGGATTCAGTGTTTCCGGCTGTTCATACTCTATTTGGTCATGGGAGAAATGATTATTGGTGGTGGTCTCCGGTACAAAGAAGTCATACATACCCTAGCGTCCCAACTAACCACAGGCACAGGTGTTGAGAATCAATGCTAATGAGGTTAACAAGCCAAGATCAAAACTGTGGAATCCCTATAGCAGAATGGACTTCAAGGGAGGTTAAAACCACAACTCTATTATTGTAAGGTCACTTCCCAGTGATGTCTCATAATCAGGGGAGAGGTGACTGTCAACATATTAATAAGATAATGAGAGTTAGCATAGAGTTTTGAAAACAGAGCACTGGAAAAGAAATCTATAGACTGGAATTTACATGTAGCTTTGACAGCTACTAGCTACCTACAGGTGGAGAAGGAAATGGCAACCCACTCCAGTATTCTTGCCTGGGGAATCCCAGGGACGGAGGAGCCTGGTGGGCTGCCGTCTATGGGGTCGCACAGAGTTGGACACGACTGAAGCGACTTAGCAGCAGCAGCAGCAGCTATCTACAGGACTTAGTTCAACCCTTTGGTGAGTAGGAACTTAAGTTTACCTAACTTATACTGTAATGAGTTTGAACTAGATGAACTTTTAAGTCAATTTTGACTTGTAGTCTCAGATCAGATGCTATTAAGTATGTCATTCAAAGCAGGTAAGGCTCTGATTTACTCATTGACCTAACATGCAATTTCAGAATGATGATTTAATCAAACCCCTTACTTGCTTCATATCTATCTGTGGTAGTGCCTCCATGTACTATTGTGCCAGTTGTATACCATCCAGATACAGGGGGCATTCTTTGCAAAGATTAAAAGCGATCAGTGCTCTGTAAAGTTATGTGATGCCTGAGCTTAATGGCCATATATGACGGCCATGAAAAGCCAGCCTTGTAAAATCAAGGTCAATTTCAGATTTATTTAGGTTTGTTCCAGTCCAAAAAGGATTTGAAGAATTATTCAAATCTTAGTGGTGCCAGAATAAGTGGAAAAATAAAAACTCTGATCAAGCAGAACATAATTTTATCCATTGCCTATTTATCAGCATTATATTTAAGTGCTTGATATTCAAAAGAGAAATTTGTTTGACAGAAGAGTGATTCATCTAAATATTCAAGTGGGTGCATTAAGCCCAGTAACAAAATAAATTCATATCTGAAGCACTCCTGGCATTCTAGAACTTAAGTGCAGTGATATACAGATCACCAGAAAAGAGCCATTACCACTCCAGGGCCTCTTTCATGTCAGCCAAATTGGTCCCAAGTGCTGAACATTAACTGTTTGAGCTCTGAGTGGAGATGAGCACTACCTCCTTGCAGTGCAATAACCTGTATCAATTTGGAAAGAGCGTGGCTTTATGATGAGAAAGATTTTACAGTAATAATTGCATTTTGCAATTCAAAAATGGCTGAAGCCATCACCTAATAACATGGAATGATAACCAGGGATTGCATGCTCTTCCTTGCCACTTTTTTCTTATAAATATTTTACTGATTTTTGTTTTTAGGCCCATGAAGATTCCCTGTTGTCATAAAGCTGGTTTAATGTATACAATAGACTTCACTTTATGCATATTAAATGAAACCTTCTCTCTGGTATAGTAGAAATAGAAAAGAAAATCCTTGTTATGAGCAGGATCTATTTTTGAGTTCCAACTATTAACTTTCCAGAAAGACTTTCAGATCTTTTCACTATTGGCACTATTGCAATGTGCTCTTTCTGTGTACAAGTATTATCAGTAAATAAAGAAACAGCAAAACTAATTTTAAAATGAGAAAGCATTATACATCAAATGCAAAAGTTAGCATAATTAAAAACAAACACAAAGGAAAGAGCCAAGACATAGAGTGATCACAACTCTTTTTCTTAGATAATGAGAAACAGTATCAGATATAGATGTTTATTTCAATAAATAGCAGATAGTGGCATTTTGGTAAAGAATGATTCTCCCCTAAAGCTCTGAAAATAATAAATTCCTATCAAAAGGTAAGAATTTAAATAAATTAAAAAGATGGAACCCTTTTATACTCTTGAGAGTATAAACTAAGGCTTATACTCTTATATACTAAGGTTTATACTTATACTCTTATATACTCTTATGGAAGGAATGATGCCAAAGCTGAAGCTCCAGTACTTTGGACACCTCATGCAAAGAGTTGACTCATTGGAAAAGACTCTGATGCTGGAAGAGATTGGGGGCAGGAGGAGAAGGGGACGACCGAGGATGAGATGGCTGGATGGCATCATGGACTTGATGGACGTGAGTCTGAGTGAACTCCGGGAGATGGTGATGGACAGGGAGGCCTGGCTTGCTGCAATTCATGGGGTCGCAAAGAGTCGGACACGACTGAGCGACTGAACTGAACTGAACTGAACTGATACTAAGGTTTATACTTTGAGAGTATAAACTAAGGCCGAAAGAATTGTTTCACATAAAATAGAGCAAAATAACAGGGCTATTTTAAAAATTCTATAGATGATTAATTTAATAGAGATTTCAATGTTTTTAAATTTTAAGTATGTTTATTTTAAAATAAGGGTTGAATTTCAGAGAGGTGCTAAGTTTAAGGGATTGCCCTGCAACCTTTGAAATTATTTTACTTCTTTTGAAAAAGCCAACCACATTCATCAAATAAGAACTTGGTTCTTATTTTTGGAAGATGCATTATCCCTTTCAGGCCAATTAGAATATTAGAATATAAAATTCTAATAAAATTAGAAATTTTAGAACTAAAATTTTTGAAATAAAATTTCTATAAAATAAAATCAATTTTTGAAATAAAAGTAGAATTTTATGTGCTATAAGAGAAATGCCAAAACAAGCAAAACCACTCATAAAATATGTGTAACATCTAAAGTACATCTGGAGAGAAATGAAATAAAAATTATATAAAAATCCAAAGAATATTATTACAGAGAAAGACAACTTTAGAATAACCTGACAGCATGGGAACGGATTCCCTGGTGGCTCAGGTGGTAAGGAATCTGCCCACAGTGTGGGAGACCCAGGTTCGGTCCCTGAGTTGGGAAGATCCCCTGGAGAAGAAAATAGCTGCCTATTCCAGTATTCTTGCCTGGAGAATTCCACGGACAAAGTAGCCTGGCAGACTACAGTCCACAGGTTCCCAGAGAGTCAGACACAACCTAGTGACTAACACTGCTACTACTACAGCAAGGGAAAGGTAATAATATATTTAACTTTGTATTTGCTATTCTCCATAAACCTGTAGGAGCAACAGGAAACACAGCAGAAGAAAATGAACTATTTTAGATAGAAAGCACACTGAGAAAGATGTAGATATTTACTGTCTCTGTGAGTATTTTCCACTATGTCCAACTCAAAATTAAACAGAAAATAATGTACTGAATACTGCTAGAAAAAAGAAAAATAAAAGGTCCCACCTATAATTTCAAAGCCTTTGTTTGTTTAATCACACAGCACATTCTGTAGTCAACAGGTAAAAGGTAAATTACCTTTGAAAAGTGAATGTGCGAGTTGCTCAGTCATGTCCCACTCTTTTTGACCCACGGACTGTAGCCCAGAAAGCTCCATTTATCATTTTTAATGTTTCCTGAGGAGCCCCTGGATGGGGCTTCCCAGGTGGTGCTAGTGATAAAGAACTTGCCTGCCAATGCAGGAGACATAAGAGACAGAAGGGTTTGATCCCTGGGTCTGGAAGACCCCCAGGTGGAGGGCGTGGCAACCCACTTCAGTACTCTTACCTGGAGAATACTATGAACAGAGGAGCCTGGGGGGCTACAGTCCACTGGTTGGCAAAGAGTGGAATACAACACAAGAGGGTCCCCTGGATACACTGAACTAAACAAGATACTTTGTGGACAGAAAGGCTCAAGCCCACAGAGGAGGAGTAATGCTGAAGTGATAAAATGAACAAGTGATGAAGGCAGAAACAAAATCCCTGTTTTCTAAACGTCAGATCACTTCATGCTAAGTCCTTCTGTTGCTTTGCTGAGACCAACAAGTGAACCTGATAATGTGCTTGGAAAACTGTAAAGGCAATTCATGTCATGTTAACAGGATGACTGAAAGAATGAAAATGAAGAGATCTTTTCTTGACACGTTTTATATGTGGATTTGGGGGTGCAAGAGAGACTCAAATAACAATTAATGCTAGAACCACAGCTTCTTAGTGGTTATGAAAGAATACTGGAGTGGGTAGCCTTTCCTTTCTCCAGGGGATCTTCCCAACCCAGGGATTGAACCCAGGTCTCCCACATTGCAGGTAAATTCTTTACCAGCTGAACCTCAAGGGATGGCCAAGAATACTGGAGTGAGTAGCCTTTCCCTTCTCCAGGGGATCGTCCCAACCCAGGAATCAAATCAAGGCTTCCTGCATTGCAGGCAGATTCTTTACCAACTGAGCTATGAGGGAAGCTATGAAAGAAATATAAAAATTATATTTTGATCCATCTTTACAAATACATTTTTAAAGGATGTAATTATTCTACCATATTATTATATCAGAATCTTATGTGGTTATAACTATGTATATCTTACTCCTGGAAAAATTTGGGGTTGTGACATAATTAAAAATTATGGTTACAACTGTATTTAAGGAAACTACCAAGAGATTCATGTTTTATAGAGCACTTATTTCAGAAAAGTTTTTATGCCAAACCAAGAGCCAAAATTTAAGACAAAACATAGTTTTACAAAGATGTAGATAATTGCTTGGCTATTGTGACTCTTTCAAAGAAGAAAATTAAAGTTAATTTTTAAAAACCGGCTTTATTCAGGACTATATATATATATATATATATATATATATATATGTATACACATATAAAATTTCCTGAACATACAAGTGAGGGAGAAATGAAAATATTGGAGAAGAATTAAGCAGTTTAAGGCCTAAAAATCTTTGTGAGTTATGATGTGATCTGTGATCATCTTTAAGTCTAAAGGGTAATTATATTCCTTTAATAATTTTGGTAATCTCAAGTCATCTCACTTTCTCTATGGTTCTTACAAAGGAAATTATTCACATTTTTATGTCCAGGTTTCATACTGAGAACTGTATATAAGGATGTTACAGTGCAAGGAAATTCACCACAACTTGGGATCTTTATTAAAGTGTTTAATTACCTGAATTGTTCTAGAATGTAAATTCAGAATATTTCTGATTATAGAAACTTTTAAAAGTTAAGTTCATTTGATATAAAATAGCAATATATTCTAGATTCAGTCTTCAATCAATAACTTGATCCAAGTGTGCTCATGGGGAAAACGGTACACAATTTGAAACCAATGTGATACCCAGAAATTCATGTGCTCATTCAACCAGAGACTGGTCAAATAGGAATGGGTACTGATTTTTAATTGTTTTTTTTTTTCCTCCACTAACTTATTACTGTATTAATTATTGGCTTTCCTAAACTGGTAACTTTCACTGGTCCTTTTTCACTGCCCTCTTCTAAACCCATGAAGTACAGCTGATATAAAAACAAGTATGTAAACACAAGTCATTGTATGTATGAAGATGTGATATCTTGGGATTAACCTTGTAAATCCTGTCTGACCCAGGGATTAAACCCAGGTCTCCTGCATTGAAGGCAGATGCTTTAACCTCTGAGCCACCAGGGAAGCCCTTTCATTTTGTGATAGCTGGTTTATAAAAATTTGAAATCAGTGTGTGTGTGTGTGTGTGTGTGTAGAAGCAATGCTATATCTTCAAACTTGTTAAGTCAATAGATATTGACAACTGGTAGAAATTAAGAGATTTAAATTCGGTTTCAAATTGAAATTGAGATCATGGCTATCTATCACTTTCATAAGAGAACCTAGTAGATTAAATCAGTTATAGCACTTTAAATTTGTTGAATAAAGTTTATGTACTGGTAAGTGAATTCTGTCCAAAATAAAAAAGCTCTAGGAAAGTGGAAAATATTTTGATACAATA
Source organism: Capra hircus (assembly GCF_001704415.2). Lineage (NCBI taxonomy): Eukaryota > Metazoa > Chordata > Mammalia > Artiodactyla > Bovidae > Capra > Capra hircus. Next base: position 36,954,754 of record NC_030828.1, on the reverse strand, counting down.
ACTCAATGGGGAGAGAATAAATATTATCAATTATATATTGAAAGAACTGATAATTCCTAGAATATGTGAAATTATCACAGCCATAATGTATCCATTTTAGATTTTTAAAAAATATTTCTTCCCCAAGGTCCTTACTATTGTTATGTTAATATAGTATAAGAAAATAGAACCACCATCGTCATAAAGAGATTCTATCAAGGTGAATATATGAACTGCTCTTGGGCACAGAACACAGTTTTAAACAAGATATGTAAAAGGTTCTGCCTAAAGTATGAGTGGTAAAGGATTCTTTCAGAAACAACATTATTGGAGAATTCATGGACATATTAGGAAGCTTGTAAGTGCATAAAAATACACAAGGACTTTCTTCACCTGGGAAAGATAGAAAGTAATTCTCTGTGTGAATCAACCCTAAATCATAAGATTAATCATAAGATCATAGCTCTTATTTCTTCAGTTCCAATCCATGGTATCTCTCTATTTATTTAGAAAGTGTACTGCAATCTTCACTGTTTTCTCCTTTATTTTTCAAGTAGAATCAATTAACAATTCTTACTGATGTTGCCCTACCTCATCTCTCAACTATTTATTATTTGTAATTCCACAGATAATCTTAGTTTAGGCTGTCTTTGCTCCCTAGAGGAACAGGAGAGAAGTGGCTAATTACACAAGTCACCTTTTGAGAAGGTGGAATCCAGGTCACACCTCACAAGTTTAATTGGAAAAGAGACACTTCATCCAAAGTAGCTGAGGGAAAATCAGACAGTATATGTGATTACAGATGCAGGTGAGTTAACAGTTTTGTAATGGGAAGGTGAAAAGAGTAGATGTATGATTGGATCTTATTTATTGAGTACAAAGTTTGGTCATCAGTGGAGGGAAGAGTAGAGAGGGAGATAGGAACAGAACATACAGGGAAAATATGATGATAACAATGGCTGTTTTGAAGCCTACTGGATGTTTTACACAAAGCAAACAACTATCAACCCAATTAAAGATGTGAAACAAACCTCTTCATGCACCTATTCTCTTTCAAATTAAGTAAATATCCACTTATATCAGCAGGTATTTCAGAAGATGTAGATTCAATGCACAAAAGAAATAATTGAAGATAATATTGTTAGGGTTTCTGTTGTGGCTCAGCTGGTAAAGAATCAACCTGCAATGCGGGAGACCTGGGTCCAATCCTTGGTTAGGAAGATCCTCTGGAGAAGGGAAAAGCTATCCACTCCAGTATTCTGGCCTGGAGAATTGGATTGTATAGTCCATGGGGTCTCAGAGAGTCAGACATGAGTGAGTGACTTTCATTTCACTTCCATCAATATTGTTAAGGGCTTATTGCAATAGCGTATAATTGTTTCTAACAAGAAGCTCTAGAGTTACCACAAGAAAACTGTATGACAAACTACTTCCCATACATTATCTTAATAAATTTGCTCAATAATTTTATTTTAATTTCCAAAAGGGAGCATTTGCAATTTAAGGCCATCTCTGCCTTTAGTGAGAGTTGGACTGTGAAGAAGGCTGAGCGCCAAATAATTGATGCTTTTGAACTGTGGTGTTGGAGAAGACTCTTGAGAGTCCCTTGGACTGCAAGGAGATCCAACCAGTCCATTCTGAAGGAGATCAGCCCTGGGATTTCCTTGGAAGGAATGATGCTAAAGCTGAAACTCCAGTACTTTGGCCACCTCATGCAAAGAGTTGACTTATTGGAAAAGACTCTGATGCTGGGAGGGATTGGGGGCAGGAGAAGAAGGGTACAACAGAGGATGAGATGGCTGGATGGCATCACTGACTCGATGGACATGAGTCTGAGTGAACTCCGGGAGTTGGTGATGGACAGGGAGGTCTGGCGTGCTGTGATTCATGGGGTCACAAAGAGTTGGACATGACTGAGCGACTGAACTGAACTGAACTAAACTGCCTTTAGTGCATTATGACTTTGCCTTGGTCAGGGAAATGCATATGTTCTCTTGCTTCACTTGGTTCTTGACAGTAACTCTCACAATTTTTCTCACTGAGAAAGCATGAAACTCTACTCAGTCATGCTGTTAAATATATGTCCTACTTTGGATTTTAGGTAAAGAAGACAGCAGCATCATTTAAATTCATCTTGAATATCTAAATGACAGCTATTAGACTGGAGTACAAAGGTGGGGGAAAACTAGTATATTCTTGGAAAGAAAGCAGGATAACACTTGATAAGAGTAAGGGAGTGGTTTCTTTACCAGAATGGCGGCATAGTTTTCTGATTAACAGTGTAGAGACATAGGGAAAAGAGAAGAAGTCCATTAAAAACAAACAAACAAACAAACGAACAAAAAAAAACGAAGGACATGCTGGATCTGATTTTCATGAAGTTGAACACATGCTAAAGAGTAGCCTATAAGGAAGCAAGAACGATGCTAAAACCAATAATGGTAACATACAGTCCCTCAAGCTTTTCTGTCTCAGGTATGGTAGTGTTTGAGGCAAAGTGAAAGTGAAAGTGAAAGTGAAAGTCTTAGTTGCTCAGTCAGGTCTGACTCTTTGCGACCCCATGAACTGTAGCCTTCCAGGCTCTTCTGGCAGGATTCTCCAGCCAAGAATACTGGAGTGGGTTGCCATGCCCTACTCTAGGGTATCTTCCTGACCCAGGGCCTAAACCTGTGTTTCCTTCATTGCAGGTGGATTCTTTACTCTCTAAGCCACCAGAGAAGCATGTTTGAGGCAGATAGAGACCACATCTATAGTCATGTATGGATGTATTGAGAGTTGGACCTCAAAGAAAGCTGAGTGCCAAAGAATTGAGCCGTGGTATTGGAGAAGACTCTTGAGAGTCCCTTGGACAGCAAGGAGATCAAACCAGTCAATCCTAAAGGAAATCAGTCCTGAATATTCTTTGGAAGGACTGATGCTGAAGCTGAAACTCCAATGCTTTAGCCACGTGATGTGAGGAACTGACTCACTGGAAAAGACCCTGATGCTGGGAAAGATTAAGGCAGGAGAAGGGGACAACAGAGGATGAGACGGTTAGATGGCATCACCAATTCACTGACCATGAGTTTGAGCAAACCCTGGGTGATAGAGCACAGAGAAGGTCAGTATGCTGCAGTCCATGGGGTCGCAAAGAATTGGACATGACTGAGCAACTGAACAATAACAACAGGAATTACAACTGTCCTGCAAGGACAGTTAGCAATGTCTGCAGAGACTTTTTGTTGTTGTAACTAGAAAGTGTACTACTGTCATGTAGGGGGTAGATATTATGGATGCTACTAAACATCCAACAATGTACAAGACAGCCCCGAGTTACCTGACCCAAAATGTTAATACCACCAAGTATTCTTATCTGGGAAATCCCATGGACAGAGCAGCCTGGCAGGTTATAGTCCATGGGGTGGCAAAAGAGTTGGATATTACTTTGCAACTAAACAACAACAGTTGGTCTCTCTCTGGAATTCAATCTGTTCTCTCTACAAAATTGTCCCTACTTTACCGCCTGCTTCCTGTTTCTAATACAGTCCCACTTTCATCTGTTTTTTATCTAACTTCACACTTTGTCCCAACTGTTGCACTTTCAGACACAAGTAAATGATTGTGATCTGTAAACACCTTTGTGCTATATTCTTGCCACATCCTAAGATGTGATGTGACAGTCACAAACTTGTGCCTCATTGTACAGGTGCAGTATTTTACAATGTATTATTGAGATAACATATCAGTATTTTACAAAGAACTAATCTGAAGTAATGTACATTGACCCATATCTTTTCCCCCCTTAACACTTCAGAGTGTGAGACCATTTGTCAAATGCAGTTTTCATTCATCAGAGAACAAAAATACCCTGCCACAGATGCCCACCAGCCCTGGAGGGCTGCCAAAGGGCTGCAACTCTATAGCCACTTTCCTGGAAACACAAAGGACAATGTGTTTATTTAATTATGTTGTGCTAGAAGCTCACAATGTTTAGCTGCTTCCAACTCATCTGCATAATAATGATTGCCTGGAATCAGTTATAGTGATAAAAACACATCCACACAAGAGGTATTGTTCTTTCCTCTTGAATCATATATCTCTTTATCCATACACATGCTTTAAATTCAGCACATGTTTGGCTAATCCTCTTTGTGACAGCTCCTGCAGCATCTCTGAACAGAAATAAAAATAAGGAGAGAGCCTGAGACATTTTATTCCTTTTAGTATATAAAGAATTGAAAATGCAAAGCACTGAAAATTTAAGGATTTAGAACTCCTGATAAGTATAAAATTTTTTCCACCACACTATTTTGAAGTCTAGAGGGAAATAATAATGTAATAATAAATTAGCCTGTAGCCTGTGGAGTAGCTTTAAAAAACAAGTTTGTTTTTCTCTACAATATGCCACCTCTTCCTGATGAACTGTCCTCATTTTTTTTAATGCACGATGTTAGGTTATTTATTGCTCTATCAAAATGGACCAGCTCTCATCATATGTTTTCTGCATATTTTATTATGAATGATAAAATTTGTTTATGTGAGTAAAGTTAAAAAAAACTAGTTCATTTTTCATGATGAACTAGTTTTAGGACAGAGGCATGATTCTCTTTGCCTTAAAAATATTAAATTTGATTGCTTATTTAAATTATATCTCTGCTCATCTCTAAATTTGTATTATTATCTTTTGACATAAGGTATTACATCACTTAGCACATGTACATGTGAGAAATACCTCAGGAAGTAACATTGTATCTATCTGTGGATAAGCTCCCCAAATATCAAAATAACTAGGGCAATCCTTCCAAAAAGCTGGAGATGGATGAGGGATGTCTCTAACTAGGAACACTGTTAAGCTATCAGTCAATGTCTGCAAAGGAAAAAAAAAAATATTCTCAAAAACCCTACTGCCATTTTTATGACTTAAAGACTACAAGATTCTCCAGTTTGTTTTGACCCAAATCAATTTGACCTTTCTTTTCTTCACTTACTTTTGCTCATTTTTAAGTTAAATAATGACAATAAAATGGTAGTGTGATAGGAATACCTGGATTCTTCTGGTGGAATTAAAAAATAAGGCAAAATATGCATATAAGGGTTATAAGATGGTATGAGATGTCCCAACACCAGTGCTGATAACTGTAAATAAACTACATTTCCATGAAAGAGTACTCAAATGCTTGCAAACATAGAAGTCCATTTCATATGTGGAGACCAAAATACTTCCTGAAGCAAGAATGCAGATGTTTTGCACTCTGTGTCAGCCCTCTCTAGGCAAGAAGTTCTTGGAGAAGATTTTGCAGCTGATTCAAAAGTTGTCCTTTCTAAAGAGGAGGTATAACCTCTTTTATTCCACAAAGTATAATCTCTTTTATTCCCAAGCATACCATTCTTCTGATTAAGAAAAGACAGTTTTCAAATTTAGTGATGATTTATCTCTTAACATCCAGAGAGCTATGAAAGCAAACCATCTGTTTACTTTAAGGGATTACCATCAGCAATTCTGGAAATGACTACCTCCTTGTCCTTAAATTCCTTCTACAGACAGGCAAGCTGTGTTGCTACTATTTTGAGTATCAAATCAGTATAGCAGAGCAACAAATATACTTAAGAACTATAGATTAATACTCAAAATTATGCAGAGATTAGTGCAGCTAACTTCCCTGGAGGCTCAGCTGGTAAAGAATCCCCTGGAGAACTCCAGTATTCTTGCTTGGAAAATTCCATGGACAGAGAAGCCTGGTGGGCTATAGTCCATGGAGGTGCGAGGAGTTGAACATGACTGAGCAACTTTCACAGTGATAACTAAAGTTAAAGTAAGCAAACAAATGGCAACAAAATCAATAGTGCCCCCCTTAAAAAGGAAGGATTCAGTGTATATCTTAGGTTCAGTGTGGTTTAGCTGAATCTCTGAAATACAGACCATGAACTCTTCAGATAGGGAACAGACAAAGAAAGCTTCACCCCATGCTGCTGCTAAGTCACTTCAGTTGCTTCTGATTCTGTGCAATCCCATAGATGGCAGCCCACCAGGCTCCCTCATCCCTGGGATTCTCCAGGCAAGAACACTGGAGTGGGTTGCCATTTCCTTTTCCAATGCATGAAAGTGAAAAGTGAAAGTGAAGTCGCTCAGTTGTGTCCAACCCTCAGCAACCCCATGGACTGCAGCCTTCTAGGCTGCTCTGTCCATGGGATTTTCTAGGCAACAGTACTAGAGTAGGGTGCCATTGCCTTCTCCAACTTCACTCCATAGTCATAGTGAAACGTAGTAAGACCCTGCAGTCCTTGTCTCCTGTGTCCCCTGCCTGCCTTTTGTCTCTGGAAAAACTTTAGCCAAAGAATAAATTTAATCAGAGAAGTGAGAACAGGCAGAAACAAAGGAAAACAGCCCAACAAGACTAAATAATAACAGTTTAGTCGTTAAGCATAGTTAAAGACCTTCAATTCCTTCTCAAGGGCTATAGACATTATTCTGAGCCATATCCTGTGAGTTGTCATGGATACTGAAACCCCCACCAGGTGGAAGAAGTTAACTACAGGATGACTAGACTGAAGCCATGAAATAAACTGCCATGATTCTAAAGAATTGATCTCAAGGAAATGGAAACAAAACTAAAGATAAACTGTACATGAAACAAGATGATGTGGTCAGGCCACCAATGACCAATTTCAAGATGACTGTTAGAGCTGACCTGTGCTGGTTCTGCATTTAGCCCCCTCCCTCTGTCTATAAAAGCTCTTGCCTAATGGTTTTGTCAGTGGGAGGGGGTGTTGTCAGCCTTTGCACAGGTGTTTGACCCCCTCCCCCATTGCTGGCACCCCAAATAACAAACTTTCGTTTCCACACCTGAATTCTTTATTGGCTTTTGAGCAGCAAGCAGCCAGACCCCACTTTCAGTTACAATAGCCTTCTTATCCTGTATAGATTGAACCAGAAGAACTGGTAGAAAAAGAGCAAATCATTTGTAATAAGCTTTTAAACAAAAAGAGTGGATTTTGGTGGGGGAGGAATGTGTGTTATTTAGAGATGGAAGAAGAGCCAGGAATTCCAACAATTAAAATGATTTCCTTTAAATACTCTGGTTAACTGTGTTTTACTGCATGTGGCCTGTATCTTTCAAAGCATAAAATATTTCTTTAAATTACTGAAGTAGTAGTTAGAGGGAATGGTGTTTGAGTCTTTCATCACATTTTAGACATTGACAAGTTGTGATCTGTCTGGTGTATAACATGAGAAGGAGGAACATTGCTGGCAGTATTCTCCTGTTCAGGCTATTCTTTCTTTCACAGTGAACAAACTGCTTAAGAAACTCATGGTTTAAAGAGGAAAGAGAAATATGTCTTATAAGAAGATGGGGATAAAGAAAATGGCATCTTACTGTGTCCTAAAAAATAAGACAAAATTATTTGGAGTAATTAAACAGATAGGGAAAGAGAAGATGAAGATGAATGGGCCAGGCACAGTGGACACCTTAGGGCTTGAGAGGAAATGCCGACTTGTAAGGAATTCAATAGGCTGAGGTGAATTTAGACTGTTTTTGTTTTGCTTTGTGGAAGTTGTTTCTAGCTCCTAAAAACTGTCTTCAAATATAATTTCTATTATTTGAGGTATCTATTGATGTTTCAGCAATTAACTCTTACAAAAAGGATCTTGGGATTTCCTAGGTGGCACAAGTGATAAAGAACATGCCTACCAATGCAGGAGGCATAAGAGACACAGGTTCGATTCCTGCCTTGGGAATATCCCCTGAAGGAGGGAATGGCAATCCACTTCAGTATTCTTGCCTGGAAAATCCCATTGACAGAGGAGCCTGGTGGGCTACAGTCCATAGGGTCGCAAAGAGCTGGACAGGACTGAAGTGACTTAGCACGCCCAAAGACATTTTTGATCACAATTACAGTGATCAAAAATTTTTATTCAGAATATCAAAGCAATATTTGCAAAACCCTTGTCATTGTCAATCACTAACTCCAAAGAGCCCCACCTAATAGGTAGAAGGAGTGGGTTTTATTTGTGCGCCTAACAACATCCCCAGCTGAAAGGTTATCAATATTCTGCATCTATCTCAGTAAACAAGAGGCCCCTCAGATCTGAGATGTATACTTACGACTACTAGCTAAACTAGTCATTGCCGTATTAACCTTACTGCTTTAGATGGATAAAGTGCTTATGAATTCACAAAATTTTTCATATGGAATTATAAGTTTTTCTGTCAGTGAGATGGCCTAGGAAAAAGGATTATTAATTCAAAGTATAACTTTTTCTATCACATTCCATCACTTTCTGTGGTCACAGTACCAGTATATATGAAGACCTTGGTTTCCAACTTTATATTATCTTCATTCAAAGCATAGGAGTACCAAAATACAGATTTCAACACCTCTATTTACTATTAGTCTTATTCAAAATAAGACACGCATGCAACATCTGGGAAATGCTCATATCAATTGTACCGAGATTGTGACCAGTGCTGTACTTTAGACCCTTGAATGCCTAACTCACCACCACCTGCACAGTCCTTAGAAAGGCACACATCACGATCCATGGACACTTCCAAACTCATCTCTTGCTAGGGGTTCATCCTATGCTTTAGAAACTGAATTATAGCAAATCTGCCTTACAAGCTAGCCCAGGTTCTCACCTCCCTCCTTGCGCTTGTTATGTTTCTGCTTGGTGCTCATATCGCTTCATCTGACTAATGCATTCTTAGCTTTCACAGCTTGATACAGATGTCAATTTTTCCAACAATCCTTCTCCAGACCTCCCAGTCTGGATCAGATACCTCTTAAAATTGTTTTCTATACATCTTTTTCTTTAACAAAATCTTTATCACATTGTATTTGTGACAAATATACGTAGTAAATATACTTATAGTAAACCAGAAGCTGTGTTTTAGAGGCAGCTTTGAATTTCAAATGCCCAGTGCTATTTCTGGTCATTAGTAGTTGCTTAATGAATGTCAATTGAATAAATAAGTAAAAACATGCAGATGAACACTGTTCCTCCCTTTTTATTGACATTTTTTAGGTTGGTTTAGAAATGCTGGGTTATTTTTCCTCTGTCTTCATATTGAATTTTTATTCATTAAATTCATGTATTAGAGAAAATTGATTTTCTTGCCTGACTTCTTAACTCAGCAGTACAGTTTTGACAATGCTGGAGCTTGGTGTTTTGTTTATTAGTTTTTTTTTTTCTGTGCTCTGAATGTATTTCATTGGTTTATTCTGTAGTGTTTACTATTTTAACCTGAATTTCAATGAGAGTTTTAAAGTGCCACAAGCTGTGTGTGTCTGGCATGTTGTTTTTGAGGGCAGATAGCCCAAGGTTATCAGGTTTATTGTGTATTATTCTTTACTTTATTTTACTGGACTAGTTTTTGTGCATTATTAGAGACATATTTTGTATAATATCTGAAATTTTTATAGGATAATCCCATAAATATGGGGAGTTTTATTTATACATTTGGCCTCTTGAAATAAGAACACAAACCCACCAAATTTCTGTTAAGTTATTCTGAACAATCTAGAACTGTCTCTCTTCAATAATATATTATTACTTTTTATGTTATTAAAAATTCCATCATAAATATTGGTTTTCTAAAATTCAAAAGATATTTTAGCAGTTATTATCTATACCTTACCATTATATAACTGCATTCAAAAGTGTTAAAATAAATTTTCAGAGGTCAAATTGATAGTGATAGAACATATTCCTCCTGAATCTCTGCCATGATCTCTGTTCAACTGAACAACAAGATAGAATGAATAACTGAAATTTAGTAAGTTAATGTTTACAGTAATAGTTTCACAGACATTCATTTATCTTTTCACAGAAAGTCTTGCCTTTTAAAATGTTAGATTTTATCCTGAGTAATTTAGGTTATCCAAAGGGACAGTGATGTGATGGAAAGACATCAAAAGACATAGTTAAGTACTATACATTCTTTTAATGAAAAGAATAAAGAATTTTAGTGAGATCCTAAAAATAACAAATACTGGATAGGATGTGAAGAAAAGGGAACCCTCATACACTGTTTGTAGGGATATGAATTTGGTGCAGCCACTAAAGAAAATAGTACAGTGGGTTCTCAAAAAATTAAAGATAGAATTGCCATATAATCCTACAATCCCATGCCTGAGCATATATTCAGACAAAATATAATTCAAAAAGATACATGCACCCCAATGTTCAAAGCAACACTACTTACAATAGACAATGCATTGGAAACAACTTAAACATTCATCAACAGACGAATGGATAAAGAAGATTTGGTAAATATATGCAATGGAATATTACTCAGTCACAAAAAGAATGACATGATGACATTTGCAACAACATGGATAGACCAAGAGATTATCATACTAACAGAAAGAGGTCAGGAAGAGAAAGACAGATGCCATGTGCTATCAATTATATGTGAAATCTAAATTATGACACCAGTGACCTTATCTAAAAAACAGAGACTCACAGACAGAGAGACCAGACTGTGATTATCAAGGGGAAGGGGAAGTGCAGGACAGATAGACTAGGAGTTGGGGATTAGCAGATGCAAAATATTATATACTGTATGGATAAACCAAAACAACCTCCTATACAGTACAGGGGCTATATTCAATATCCTGTGATAAATCATAGTGGAAAAGCATATGGAAAAGAAAGAATTGCCTTGCTGTCCAGAAACTAACACAATATTGTAAATCAATTATACTTCAATAAAATAAATTAGAAAAAAGAATTTTTGAAAGGCCATTGAATGGAAAAGGAGTTGATGCACCATATTACCTGGTGGAAGTACACATTTCCAACTTCTCTCAAAGTTGCTCAAGGAAGCACAGGGCTATTGACAAAGCTATTCACTGGAAGGAAACTTTCCAATGGATGTGAAAAAGCTCAACTTTGATATTGGCAAACGATATTTATATAGTTCTGCCCTTGAGTCTTTCCCACCCTCACCAAATCTGTTCTGGGCATGGGCTTGCTTGCTTATCAGTACACATAACTGAAGCAATGTTACTATTTCTGAATGGCTAGATGAATCAGATGTCAGTTCATGAGGTGGAATATCCCCTACAATGTTTCTTAATGAATTGAGTGGCACTATCAGCATTTGAAACAGGATATTTAGCACCCCTGACCCCTACCCAGCTGGGAAAGATTGAAGGTAGGAGGTGAAGGGGACAACAGAGGATGAGATGGTTGGATGGCATCACCAACTCCATGGACATGAGTTTGAGTAAACTGCAGGAGTTGCTGATGGACAGGGAGGCCTGGCGTGCTGCAGTCCATGGGGTCACAAAGAATTGGAGACGACTGAGCTACTAAACTGAACTGAACTGACCCCTGCCCTGGTGTCTTAGATGGTAAAGAATCTGCCTGCAATGTGGGAAACTTGGGTTTGATTCCTGGGTTGGGAAGATCCCCTGGAGGAGGGCATGGCAACCCACTTCAGTATTCTTGTCTGGAGAATCCCCATGGACAGATGAGAGCCTGGCAGGCTACAGTCCATGGGATGGCAAAGAGTCAGATGCGACTGAGCGAATAAGCACAGCACAGACATCTATCCAATACATTCTAGTGGTATTATTTGTTCATTGTGCCACCAAAAAAATTCTTCCTCATATTTACAAATGCCCTTGTTGAGACCTATGTAATGGGCTGCATGAGAATTCTTCCCATATTAAACGGTTATGGGAAAAAAAAAAGAAAAAAAATTCTACTTTCAGGTATTCAGATTTTGTTAGAAAAATGCTACAGTATATTCAGTTATCTTTCTTGTCCATTATTCACTTTCACAAAATTATCCATAATACAATTATCTAGAGGGCTAATGTTCTACTATATGCTGCTGCTGCTGCTGCTGCTGCTAAGTCGCTTCAGTTGTGTCCAACTCTGTGCGACCCCATAGACGGCAGTCCACCAGGCTCCACTGTCCCTGGGATTCTCCAGGCGAGAACACTGGAGTGGGTTGCCATTTCCTTCTCCAGTGCATGAAAGTGAAAAGTAAAAGTGAAGTTGCTCAGTTGTGTCCGACGAGTAGTGACCCCATGGACTGCAGCCTACCAAGCTCCTCCGTTCGTGAGATTGTCTAGGCAAGAGTACTGGAGTGGCTTGCCATTGCCTCCTCTGCTACTATATGCTATATATGTATAAATAACATTATTTCATGATAACAGTGAACAATGATTGGTAACATAAAAATGGAATGAGATAAAAATAGTTTGCATAATTTAAAGTTAAAAGGGCACGTATCTACTACCATCCCCAACTCTCTGTAAATTTGGATACACTTTAGAGATGAATCTATTCTGTTTGAATTCTTTTCTTGACAGGAAGTATGTAACATTACACTTTTGAACAACCATAATTGTCAAAGTTTTTAGAAGTGCTTTCCTTGCATGAGTCATTACCTGCTTACATGTAAATCAATGGTTTTAATTTAGACATCTGAATGACAGAGTATACAAATAATACGCTCTATATTTCCCAGTAAAATCCTTCAAAATTTTAAGATAGCAGACATTTAACATATTAAATATCTCAAGTCCTTACATATAGCACAATTTCTAAATATTTTTCCATTCTGATCTCTTTAGTCCAGACACCCTGCAGACAGTTAATGTCTCTCAATATGCAGACTCTCAAAATGAACACAATAGGCACAAACCACATGACTAATAGCATACTATGAAGATATTACCTGCCATGTGCCAGATAGTATCAGGGTTTCTACTGATAAAATCTGCAATAGCTTTTTTTGTTGGCAACAACAACTCACTGCTAACTGAATTATCAGCTGATTTTAAACTTCACACTTTTTTTACACAATAAATATCTCAAAAACCTATTTGTGGTAAGTATTTTCTTACATAAACATTTTTATATAAATGTAGTATCTGATGACGACAAAGGTCGGTCCAGTCAAAGCTGTGTTTTTTCCAGTAGTCGTGTACTGATGTGAGAATTGGACTATAAAGAAAACTGAGTACCAAAGAGTTGATTCTTTTGAACTGGTGCTGGAGAAGGCTCTTGAGAGTCACTTGGACTGCAAGGAAATCAAGCCAGTCAATCCTAAAGGAAATCAGTCCTGAATATTAATTGGAAGGACTGATGCTCAAGCTAAAGCTCCTCCGATGTTCTGGCCACCAGATGGGAAGAACTGACTCATTGGAAAAGACCCTGATGCTGGGAGAGATTGAAGGCAGGAGGAGAAGGGGACGACAGAGGATGAGATGGCTGGATGGCATCACTGACTCAATAGACATGAGTTTGAGCAAGCTCCAGAAGATAGTGATGAACAGGGAAGCCTGGCGTGCTATAGTCCATCGGATCGCAAACAGTCAGACACAGCTGAGCGACTGAAGAACCATAATTGTTAAAGTTTTTAAAAGGGTTTTCCTTACATGAGTCGTTACCTGCTTACCTGTAAATCAATAGTTTTAATTTAGTAATTCTCTACCTATATATAATTCTTATATAATTCTCTACCTATATTCGTATGTTTCTTTCAGTTCATAATTCTGATTTTACATGCAATATTCTATCTTTAACCTTTTCTTGCAAACATTCAATAAACATATTTAATGCCAGAGATATAATCACTTTTATCTGCAAATTGTGATAATAATATGTCTATCTTTAATAAAGTCTAGTAAATTAAATTATACATTTAAAGTTCAGCATTGCCTACACTGTACTGTATCTTCAGGCATGCTTGACTCTAAGCAACGCTATGGACTATAGCCAGACAGACTTCTCTTGTCCATGAGATTCTCCAGGCAAGAATACTGGACTGTAGTGTCATTCCCTTCTCCAGGGGATCTTCCTGACCCAAGGATTGAACTGGCCTCTCTTAACGCCTAAACTGGCAGGCCTTAATAGCTACCAGTTCACTTCCTTTCCCCCACCTCGTACAACATTAATAGCATAATTCAAGATGAAACTCTGTAAGACACTATCAATAATTTCCTTCTAGAATCACCATCTATTAACAATATATGTAGGAATGGTGATTGGGTTTCCCTGGTTGCTCAGATGGTAAAGAATCTACCTGCAATTGAGGAGACCCAGTTTCGATCCCTGAGTCAGGAAAATCCCCTGGAGAAGGGAATGGCAACCTACGCCAGTATTCTTGCCTGGAGAATTTCATGGACAGAGAAGAAATCCATTTTAGAGAATTGCAAGGACAGATAGGCAGGCTACATTCCATGGGGTCACAAAGAGTCAGACACGACTGAATAACTAACACTTTCACTTTCAAGAATGGTGATTAATTCTTAATATGTCAACCAAGAATCCAATCAGTCTACAGACTCCTATATTTAAAAAAATATATTACAGCAGAATTTGTTTAATGTCTTACAGAAACTGAGACATATCAATGCTATGTCTGTATTGATCACCCCTTCTATTACTTGATGTGCTTCCCGGGTAGCTCAGCTGGTAAAGAATCTACCCGCAATGTAGGAGACCCTGGTTGGATTCCTGGGTCAGGAAGATCTGCTGGAGAAGGGATAGGCAACACACAGCAGTATTCTTGGGCTTCCCTGTTAGCTCAGATGGTAAAGAATCCACCTGCAATGTGAGAGACCTGGGTTCGATCCCTGGATTGGGAAGGTTCCCTGGAGAAGGAAACAGCTACCCACTGTAGTGTCCAGGCCTGGAGAATTCCATGGACAGAGGATCCTGGCAGGGTACAGTCCATGGGGTCGCAAAGAGTTGGACATGACTGTTCACTTCACTTCTATTAATTAACTGATGAAAAGAAACCACTACAAATTATCTTAGATGGCAAGATTTGTTCTTACTAAATTCATTAACTCCCTAAGTGTTTAATGAATTATTTTTCTTTTAAATTTCAAACATGGGGAAAAGAGAGGGAAATGAATAACACATAATGTAAGGGACATGCATTTTGGCAGAAACTAATATCCCCTTAAATTTCATTCTGACCTTTTCCCACTTTGTAATAGAGATGAACGCATGTTCTCAGAGCTTTAGCAGTGCACATAGCTACCCAGTTAAAGAGCATATTTCATAGTCTCCTTGTACTGCATGTGGACAAGGACTTACACAAATGGAATATGAGCAGAAGCGATATGTACAAGCTCCACATCATTTCCAGAAAAGAAACTTGCCTGCTTTCCCCGGCCTCTGTAATTCTCTTCTCACAGGCTAGAGACGGAAAGATTGTGATTTGCCAGCTCCAACTATGTGATGCAGGCAGACACCCAGCTGAATGGTAGAGCCTGAAATAGAAGGAAGAAGATTCCTTTTTGACCTTGTGAAACGGAACTGTCTACTTCCACACTATCATGTAGTGTAATGAATGTAACTTTCATCTTTATTTAACTTCTATATTTGGGATCCATTTGTCATATAATTAACTTAGATCCTAATTTTTTACTTATATATGCCCCCAAATAAAATTTTTAAACATTAACTTTTACCATATTTGTTTCAGATTTTTTTAACCAAAATAAATACTATGGGTATTATTAAATCATTCTTCTCCCAGCTGTCATATTCTCTTCTTTCCTTCTCCAGAGGTATCACCATTCTAAAGACTAGTATAAAAGGCTTATTTCTTTTACTCTGAATTTTTTATTGAACCAGCAGACATTCAGTGGGAAAAAATACACTAGAAAAGGCTATAAATGAGTAAATAAATACAGCTTCTCAATGCCTGTCTAGTTTCTTATGGAGGTGCATTAATAGTTTGGTGAGGAATGCTCAATCTAGGCAGAATGGGATATTTTTCATAGTGGACAATCCCGGAGTGTTTTATACCCTCAAGCTTGAGAGTGGAAACATGTAGGTCCTTGAGGTCTACCTGACATATTAATTTTTTTCTGCACCCTAAGTGATATCCTCTTGTTATTACATCATTAGATTTTAAGAAAATTGGGCCTTGATCTATTAGAGCTTTATGCTTTTCCTACATTCAGCGACATGTTAAAAATCAGATGTTCGGACTTCACAAACTAGCTGAGTTTAGGGATAAAGAATTTTGAGGATTAAGCTTTCAGTTACACTGCACTGTCACTCTGTAAATATCTGCTAAATTACATTGAATGTGTATTACAGTATAATCCAGTCAAAACTAGCAAAAATGAGGTATAAATTCCGAAAAAAGTAATTTTTATTATGGGATTTTTTTTTCCTGTGATTTAGAGTGCTCTGCTTTTTAGTGTATATAAAAATTCATACAGTAATGGAAAATGTTTGCCACATAATAAATGCAATCTTATAAAACTGGTTTGATATAGCCATAAATTAGGTATTTCCAAATGAAACAGCCATATTCGTATCAATAAAATTAAACATAACATCCAAGATGAAAGTATTCCACCACTGACTGTGTAGTTACCCACTGAGTTTTATATCTTTCCTTCCTTTACCTTTTGTATGAAGTCAATACCACTATATAGAGACTGACACAGTTTTTATTTTCTCCTGGTCCCAAAAGCTGGTGATAAATGTCTATAAAACATTGGTGATAAAAGTTTAAGGAATAAGAAATGCTTTTTTGTAGAAGAGTTTAAAATATTAGCTTTAGCAATTCTCAGACATTTCTTACTAGTGACTAGAACTTGATCTTTACCTTATAACCAAAAAAATGTCTTGACCACAATACCCCAAATTAATCCCAGCAGCTTTTTGTTAATTTAATATTTCTTTGTGAAAAGAATCTGAAATAAGGGTTCAGATATAAAGTGTCTGTGGAAGGGATCTAGTATAGAGGAGTGGGAGGACAGACTAGAGAAACGGGCAAAAAGGAAAAGCCAATTTATAGGTCCTCTATTGAGCTGGTTTTCCTCATAAGCAACTGTGGCTCAGTTCTACTGGAGAAGCTCTGAGTATCTGTGAGGAAGGTACTATAAAATATTCTTCCTGTTGTATGGAAAAGGAGAATAGGTTTTGCCTTTCCTCTTCCTCTGACATGTCTTTAATTTCAAGTTTAAGGGCTCCAGTTTTATTTTATAAATAATAGCAAGTTATACATTAAGCATTATATATGCCACAATGATTTTTGTAGGCACGATTACTCATCACATTTCAGATGACCAAAATAAGACATGACAACTTTAAATAAATTTTTCAAGTTTACCCAGTAGCAAGTTGCAAAGTCAGGATGTAAAGACAATTTTCAAGCCAGGAGAAAGATGGCACAATAAAATCAGTATAATGCAAGAGAGTTTAATAAAAAGATTATCTATAAAGACATCATGTAGGAAAACCAGTAAGGATAGTGCAATGCCCCAGTGACTGGATGAAGAAAAGGGCATGCATAATTCTATCCCTATATCTGAAGGAGTGCGGGAAGGAAACTGTTATCAGGAACTGGAAGGAGAACATTATATGGAGATCATGTTGATGGCAATTGTGGCTTTGGCAGCTTAACATAATCAATCAGTCCAAGATCGTATAAGGACAAGGCAGAGGAAATTCAAAAATCTACAAGAAACTGAACAGCAAGAAGGATATAATGTAATCTGTGACTCTTCAGCCCCTTGCTGCAGGCTAAGAAAAAGGTGAGCATGAATAGAGTGGATCTGGAGAGAATACAAAACGAAGAACATATTCAGTACAAGAAGTCCATCAAGTTCCAAAACCATATTTTTGGTTAAACAGTTAAACAGTTTTTAAAAGAGACATTATATATGAATATTTGTTCAGAAAGTTTTATCTGCAAGCTAATGTAGAAAAAGATAGTACTGAATTGATAATGGAATTGAGGCAATCGGGTTGATTTGCAATAATCAAACAGAGTATTGAGCACCTTCAGCTATTACTGCAGTGTGTAGAGACTGATGATGATCAGACTGCAGAGGTAGTCTCTATGGTACTTGATAACTAAATTGCATATTCAAATATATGACAAGGGAGAGTGGAAAAGTCACTTTAAGCATGATGTCTTATATGAAGTGGCACTATAAAAGAAACAGACAAAATAGAAAGAGAAGCAGGTTTAAGAAAGACATGATTATTTAATTTGGGGGCTGTCTATATTTGAAATTCCAATGGAATGTACTGGTGAAAACATTGAGCAAGTTGTTGGAAATGTAGCAGTATATCTCTGAGGGGAGGAGGTCAGAATTTAGAATACAGATGACAGAAAGTGAAAGCGAAGTCATGTCTGACTTTTTACAACCCCATGGACTGTAGCCTATCAGGCTCCTCTGTCCATAGGATTCTCCAGGCAAGAATACTGGAGTGGGTTGCCATTTCCTTCTCCAGGAGATCTTCCCAACCCAGGGACTGAAGCCGGGTCTCCCACATTGTAGACAGACAATTTACCATCTAAGCCACCAGGGAGAGGTGATATTTATAGTCATGAATTAGGCTAAGGCAAAAAAAAAAAAAAAAGATATTTTCTATAGAAAGAAATGCTTTCCATAGCATGCACAATTTAAATGAAAGGTTAAAATTCATTTGAGAGGTATGACAAATTCATTTTGTATCTAAGTAACCCAACATGAAAACACATAAAGTGAAAAGTAACCAAGCTAAAACCACAAAATGAGAAATTGATCTTTAGAGAGAGAGATATTATTTTTAATAAGGCAAGTAATCCATAAATTAATAGATGATTTTAATTATAAAAATTGGCAAATGTAATCTAATGAATTTATAGAAAAATACTGTACTCAAAGCTGTTCTACAAATTCATTTGAGAAAACTGAATGTGCTTTATATATGAGTCAGGGTTCTTCTGAGAAACAAAACCAATAGTGTATGTCAAGCTCCCACAGAGATGAGGAGGGATTTATTACAGAAACTGTGTTATGCAGTTGTCTTCTGCAAGCTGGAAAACCAGGAATGCTGGTGATGTAATTAAATCCAAGTCCAAAGTCCTGAGAACCAGGGGGTTGCTGGTGTAAGTCTCAAAGTCCAAGGACCATAGAACCAATAACATCGATATCCAATGGCAGGAAAAGGTGAATGTTCAAGCTCAAGAAGAGAGAGGAAATTTGCCCTTCATTCATTTTTCCCCCCAATCTGGGCCCTCAAAAGGTTGAATGATGTCCACTGGTGAGAATGTATCTCTTTACATGGTCTACTGAATCAAATGCTAATATCTTCCAGAAACCCTCAAAGATACATTCAGAAATAATATTTTACCAGCTATCAAGGCATATTTTAGAACAATCAAGTTGACACATAGAGCTAACTACCATATTTTCCTAATATAATCCTTTTTTTTTTAAATCAATCCCCATCAGAAAAGTTGGTAAATGTGAGAGCTTCCCTGATAACTCAGTTGGTAAAGAATCAGCATGCAATGCAGCAGATCCCAGTTCGATTCCTGTGTTGGGATGTTCCCCTGCAGAAGGGATAGGCTACCCACTTCAGTATTCTTGGGCTTCCTTTGTGGCTCAGCTAGTAAAGGATCTGCCTGCAGTGTGGGAGACCTAGGTTTGATCCCTGGGTTGGGAAGATCCCCTGGAGAAGGGAAAGCTACCCACTCTAGTATTCTGGCCCGGAGAATTCCATGGACTGTATGGTCCGTGGGACTGTATGGTCCATGGGGCCGCAAAGAATCAGACTCGACTGAGCTACTCACTTTCAAGGAATAAGGGGCTTCCCAGGCAATGGTACCCCACTCCAGTACTCCTGCTTGGAAAATCCCATGGACAGAGGAGCCTGGTGGGCTGCAGTCCATGGGGTCGCTAAGAGTCGGATACGACTGAGTGACTTCACTTTCACTTTTCACTTTCATGCATTGGAGCAGGAAATAGCAACCCACTCCAGTGTTCTTGCCTGGAGAATCCCAGGGATGGGGGAGCCTGGTGGGCTGCCGTCTATGAGGTTGCACAGAGTCAGACACGACTGAAGCGACTTAGCAGCAGCAGGTGGAGCTAGTGATAAAGAACCTGCTTGCTAATGCAGGAGATGTAAGAGATGCTGGTTTGGACATGACTGAAGCAACTTGGCATGT
The DNA here is from genome assembly GCF_001704415.2 of Capra hircus. NCBI lineage: Eukaryota > Metazoa > Chordata > Mammalia > Artiodactyla > Bovidae > Capra > Capra hircus. Next base: position 36,934,859 of record NC_030828.1, on the reverse strand, counting down.
ACACATGAAAGGAATACGATTCGAAAACTTTGAGAAGCTACAACGTAATCAGTCATGTCTGATCTTTGCAACCCCATGGACTGTAGCCAGCCAGGCTCCTCTGTCCATGGATTCTCCAGACAAGAACACTGGACTGGGTAGCCATTACCTTCTCCAGGGGGATAATATAATTAAGAGGTTGATACAGGGAATTTTTTTAAAAACCAACAAAAAAACAAATTATAAAAAAGTGATTAATTGTTAAATTGCAATCAGAATTATGTAATTTTATATATCAAGGACATAGTAAAGAAATGAAAAAAAATAGCTCAATAACTAGATGATATGTGTTACACTGACACTGACAAAAATTAATATACAAAGTACATACTTAAAAATCCTAATCTTTCAGCTACAAAAAATCAATACATAAGAAATAAATGTAGAAAACAGGAATATACACACTGTAAGAAAAAGTATGTAGAAAGATATCCCAAATCATCATTACACAGAGAATACAACTACTGTACTTTGTGATACCTCTCACTTCTACCAGATTGGGAAGCATGTATCTAAAGGAAGACTCTTATGCTATTGGTAGATACATAAATTTATACTACCTCCAAGGAAAACAATTTGTGGCCAGCTAATAAATTTGAGTATGTAAATATAACTCAAGTTCTCTCATAAATATATACCCTAAAAAAATGCTTGCATGTGTACCTAGGAGATATGTAAAAGAGTATGCATATGGGTATCATTCATAAAAGCAAAAATTGTAAATTACCTAAATGTTCATCAATAATACAATAGGTAAATTGTGTTACTGGCTTAAATAAACACTTTTGAGCTGTAAAAATAGAGAAATTACAGCTGCATCATCAACTTGGAATGTTCTCAAAAGAAAAAAATATTCAATTGCTAAAGTAAATGTCATAAGATATCAAGCATAATTTAACATATATAAAATTTAAAACCTTGAACACGTAACTAACATATATACAGGGAGAGTCCCTATATGTGGTAAACTAACCAGAAAGAAACAAGAGTACAAAAATTAAAAACCAAGAAAATCATAGTGGTTACCATTTACAGATAAGGGATGTGATAAGGAATGGGCTCAATGAGAATACGGCAAATTGTATTTCCCTCAAATGACTACAGCAATATTTCCAAGCTCACATACTTTTCCAGAAATGCACCATCTTTCTCATCAATAGATGGAGGTGATATCCTTTTCCTGAACTCTGTGACTAGAATATTCCTGAACATTCACTGGCTCATAGAGAAAGCTAGAGAATTCCAAAAAAACATCTACCTCTGTGTCATCAGCTATGGCAAAGTCTCTGACTGTGTCAATTGTAATAAACTGTGGAAAGCTCTTAAATTAGTGGGATACCAAACCATCTTAACTGTCTCCTGACAAACCCGGATGCAGATCAAGAAGCAACAGGTTCCTGTATGGAACAACTGATTGGTTCAAGATTGAGAGAGGAGTAGCAGGGCTGTCTGCTGTCACTCTGCTTCTTTAATCTACACTGAGTTCAGTTCAGTTCACTCGCTCAGTCATGTCAAACTCTTTGCATCCCCATGGACTGCAGCATGCCAGGCCTCCCTATCCATCACCAACTTGCGGAGTTTACTCAAACTCATGTCCATTGAGTCGATGATGCCATCCAGCCATCTCAGCCTCTGTCATCCCCTTCTCCTTTTGCCTTCAATCTTTTCCAGCATCAGGGTCTTTTCAAATGAGTCAGTTCTTCACATCAGGTGGACAAAGTATTGGAGTTTCAGCTTCAGCATCAGTCCTTCCAATGAATATTCAGGACCGATTTCATTTAGGATTGACTGATTTGATCTCCTTGCAGTCCAAGGGACTCTCAAGAGTCTTCTCCAACAGCACAGTTCAAAAGCATCAATTCTTCAGCACTCAGCTTTCTTTATAATCCAAATCTCACATCCATAAATGACTACTGGAAAAACCATAGCTTTGACTAGATAGACATTTGTTGGCAAAGTAATGTCTCTGCTTTTTAATATGCTGTCTAGGTTGGTCATAACTTTTCTTCCAAGGAGTAAGCATCTATTAATTTCATGACTGCAGTCACTATCTGCAGTGATTTTGGAGCCCCTTAAAATAAAATCTGTCACTGATTCCACCATTTCCCCTTCTATTTGCCATGATGTGATGGGACCAAATGTCATGATCTTAGTTTTCTGAATATTGAGCTTTAAGCCAACTTTTTCACTTTCATCAAGAGGCTCTTTAATTCTTCGCTTTCTGCCATTAGGGTGGTATCATCTGCATATCTGAGGTTATTCATATTTCTCCTGGCAATCTTGATTCCAGCTTGTGCTTCATCCAGTCCAGTGTTTCTCATAAAGTACTCTGCATAGAAGTTAAATAAGCAGGGTGACAATATATAGCCTTGATGTTCTCCATCCCTGATTGGGAACCAGTCTGTTGTTCCATGTCCAGTTCTAACTGTTGCTTTCCGACCTGCATACAAATTTCTCAAGAGGCAGATAAGGTGGTCTGGTATTCCCTGCTCTTTCAGAATTTTCCACATTTTGCTGTGAGCCACACAGTCAAAGGCTTTGGCATAGTCAGTAAAGCAGAAATAGACCTTTTTCTGGAACTCTCTTGCTTTTTCAATAATCCAGTGGATGTTGACAATTTGATCTCTGTTTCCTCTGCCGTTTCTAAAACCAGCATGGGAATATCTGGAAGTTCACGGTTCATGTACTGTTGAAGCCTGGCTTGGAGAATTTTGAGCATTACTTTACTAGCGTGTGAGGTGAGTGCAAATGTGCAATACTTTGAGCATTCTTTGGTATTGCCTTTCTTTGGGACTGGAATGAAAACTGACCTCTTCCAGTCCTGTGGCCGCTGCTGAGTTTTCCAAATTTGCTGGCATATTGAATGCAGCACTTTCACAGCATCATCTTTTAGGATTTAAAATAGCTCAACTGGAATTCCATCACCTCCACTAGCTTTGTTTGTAGCGATGCTTCCTAAGGCCTACTTGACTTCATATTCTAAGATGTCTGGCTCTAGGTGAGTGATCATACCATCATGATTATCTGGGTTGTGAAGATCTTTTTTGTAGAGTTCGTCTGTGTATTCTTGTCACGTCACCTTAATATCTTCTGCTTCTATTAGGTCCATACTATTTCTGTCCACTGAGTACATCATGAGAAATGCTGGGCTGGATAAGTTACAAACTGGAATCAAGATAGGGAGGAGAAATATCTACAACCTCAAATATGTGGATGATACCACTCTAACAGCAAACAGTGAAGAGGAACTAAAGAGCCTCTTGATGAGGGTGAAATGGAAGAGTGAAAGTGCTGGCTTAAAACTAGATATTAAAAAACTAATGTCATAGCATTCTGCCCCAATACTTCATGACACATAGAAGGTGAAAAGGTGGAAGTAGTCACAGATTTCTTTTTGGGCTCTAAAATCACTGTGGATGGTGACTGCAGCCATGAAATCCAAAGACATTTGCTTCTTGGCAGGAAAGCTATGACTAACCTAGAGAGTGTGCTGAAAATCAGAGACATTACTCTGCTGACAAAGGTCCGTATGGTCAAGGCTATTGTCTTCCAAGTGGTCACGTATGGTCATGAGGGCTGGACCATAAAGAAGCAGAATGCCAAAGAACTGATGCCTTCAAACTATGGTGCTGGAAAAAACTGAGAGTCCCTAGGATAGCAAGGAGATCAAACCAGTCAATCTTAAGGGAAATCAATCCTGAATACTCAGTGGAAGGATTCATGCTGAAGTTGAAACTCCAGTATTTTGGCCATCTGGTGTGAACACTTACTCTCTGAAAAAGTCCCTGATGCTGGGAAAGATTGAGGGCACAAGGGAAAGAGAGCATCAGAGGATGAGATGGCTGGATGGCATCACTAATGCAATGAACATGAACTTGGACAAACCAGGATATGGTAAGGCACAGAGAGGCCTGGGCCACTTCAGTCCAGGGGGTTGCAAAGAGCTGGACATGACTGGGTGACTGAACAACACCAACAATATTTAGAATATGACAAAAATGATGATAAATGACTTTTAAGATCCATTTATAACTGGTAATACAACTTTGCCTGATTCTTTCTTGCCATTCTGAGATGTTTAACACTGAGACAAGTCCCTCATATTATGAAACAGCCTAAGACACATGTCAGAGAAGGCAATGGCACCCCACTCCAGTACTCTTGCCTGGAAAATCCCATGGATGGAGGAGCCTGGTGGGCTGCAGTCCATGGGGTCGCTAAGAGTCAGACACTACTGAGCGACTTCACTTTCACTTTTCACTTTTCCCTTTCATGCACTGGAGAAGGAAATGGCAACCCACTCCAGTGTTCTTGCCTGGAGAATCCCAGGGATGGGGGAGCCTGGTGGGCTGCCGTCTATGGGGTTGCACAGAGTCGGACACGACTAAAATGACTTAGCAGCACCAAGACACATGTAAAGATTTAGTCTTACCTAAAGTCCCAGCCAGTAGCTATCACCAACCACCAGACATGCAAATGAATGCCACCCAGCTCTGTAGAATGGAACAGAGATATGCTGTCCCAAACTGGCCTGGCTGAACCCTGTTCAAATTGTAGAGTCATAGGTATAACAAATGCTGTCATTTCTTGGAGCCTTTGAGTTATAGGGTTGCTCTTTACACAGAAGTAGATAACTGGAACAGATTCTGCTACTTAGAAATAGAATGCCACTAAAATAAAATCCAGAGCATGTGGCTTCAGAAGTGGGTGGTGAGTTAAAATGACTGTGAAGAGAGTGCCGATAGAAACCCAGTGAAGGAGTTTGAGGTCTGAAAGGAAAGTAAGGATTATCAGATACTGGAGGAAAGGCAGTCTTTTATTTGGTGGAACAGTTTACCAAAACTCTTTCCTGAAGCAATGCGGATAATGAGGAACGTACTTAATAAGCTGAACCATCTAGGGAAAGTAAAATGTTGGAGATACTGCTGGTCTCCTTCCAGCTAGCTGTGTAAGAAGCCTAGAGCAGGAGGTAAGAAGAAGAAGATAAGTTAAATGAATACAAAGGAGCCAATACTTATTGGACTTAAAAATAAGACTGCTTAATATTTTTAGCCTCTCCAAGATTCTCAAATTTAAAAAAGGACTTCCAAACAAAAATCTCTATATATAGAGAGACAATAACATTTTGGTTATGATCACGGAAATACATCAGGCAGTGTCTTAGACAACTATTCAGTCAAACAGAAGTTCCTCTAAAGATCTTAAAGGCATTACCTCACAGACCTCCTTCTTTAAAGGAGGTGAGGGTGTCCTTGAACCTAGTCAGAAAGCAATGAACTTTCTTTTTCTCATATTTGTAATCTCTCACCCAAAGCATCTTTAGAATACAATCATTCCATGATACAGTTTTAGTCATTTATTTTGCTATTTATGCATTTAATTCCTTCTGTTTTAATTATAGAAACACGTAGAATTTGTAATAAGGATCCACCAAGGAAAATGTGAATTATTATGATCTAAAATAGATGAATGCTAAAGGACTTTACTCTAAAAAGATCCGATTTTCTAAGTAACTGATATGTTAGAACAATTCCAGTTAGGATTTGACCAGAACTTACACTTATCATATGATACTTTTACTGTATGAATTAAACAGGATAAGTTCTTCAAATTTGTTCTTTTTCAAAATCATTTTGGCCACTGTAAATTTTCTGCATTTGTAAATATATTGTAGAATATTGGGTTATCAATATCTATCAAAAAGTCTGCTGGAATTTTGAGTGGGATTGTATTGATTTCTAGATCAATTTGGGGAATACTGACATCTTAACATAAATTCTTTCAATTCATGAACATGATATATCACTTCATTTGTCTAGTTTTTTAAAAATATCTCAGCAGTGTTTTTAGTTTTCAGTGAGCAGGTCTTGACATATATTCTAGATTTACCTCTATATGCTTTATGCTTTTAGAGACTATTTTAAATGGTATTTTTGAAAGGTTTAATTCTCAACTGTTGGTAGGTATAGAAGTACAACATACCTTTGTATGACCATCTATCCAGCAACTTGTAAAATCAATTATTATTTCTGGTAGGTTTTTTTTTTTAAGATTCTTTTTCCTATGTACATGTGGGAGACCTGGGTTTGATCCCTGAGTTGCGAAGACCCCCTGGAGGAGGGTATGACAACCCACTCCAGTATTCTTGCCTGGAAAATCCCCAAGGACAGAGGAACCTGGCAGGCTACAGTCCATGGGGGTCACAAACTAGATCACTTTCTAACACCCCACACAAAAATAAACTCAAAATGGATTAAAGATCTAAATGTAAGACCAGAAACTATAAAACTCCTAGAGGAGAACATAGGCAAAACACTCTCAGACATAAATCACAGCAGGATCCTCTATGATCCACCTCCCAGAATTCTGGAAATAAAAGCAAAAATAAACAAATGGGATCTAATTAAAATTAAAAGCTTCTGCACAACAAAGGAAAATATAAGCAAGGTGAAAAGACAGCCTTCTGAATGGGAGAAAATAATAGCAAATGAAGCAACTGACAAACAACTAATCTCAAAAATATACAAACAACTTCTGCAGCTCAATTCCAGAAAAATAAACGACCCAATCAAAAAATGGGCCAAAGAACTAAATAGACATTTCTCCAAAGAAGACATACGGATGGCTAACAAACACATGAAAAGATGCTCAACATCACTCATTATTAGAGAAATGCAAATCTAAACCACAATGAGGTACCACTTCACACCAGTCAGAATGTCTGCGATCCAAAAATCTGCAAGCAATAAATGCTGGAGAGGGTGTGGAGAAAAGGGAACCCTCCTACACTGTTGGTGGGAATGCAAACTAGTACAGCCACTATGGAGAACAGTGTGGAGATTCCTTAAAAAATTGCAAATAGAACTACCTTATGACCCAGCAATCCCACTGCTGGGCATACACACCGAGGAAACCAGAATTGAAAGAGACACATGTACCCCAATGTTCATCGCAGCACTGTTTATAATAGCTAGGACATGGAAACAACCTAGATGTCCATCAGCAGATGAATGGATAAGAAAGCTGTGGTACATATACACAATGGAGTATTACTCAGCCGTAAAAAAGAATTCATTTGAATCAGTTCTGATGAGATGGATGAAACTGGAGCCGATTATACAGAGTGAAGTAAGCCAGAAAGAAAAACACCAATACAGTATACTAACACATATATATGGAATTTAGGAAGATGGCAATGACGACCCTGTATGCAAGACAGGGAAAGAGACACAGATGTGTATAATGGACTTTTGGACTCAGAGGGAGAGGGAGAGAGTGGGATGATTTGGGAGAATGACATTCTAACATGTATACTATCATGTAAGAATTGAATCGCCAGTCTATGTCTGATGCAGGATACAGCATGCTTGGGGCTGGTGCATGGGGATGACCCAGAGAGATGTTATGGGGAGGGAGGTGGGAGGGGGGTTCATGTTTGGGAACACATGTAAGAATTAAAGATTTTAAAATTTAAAAAATAAATAAATAAATAAATTAAAAAAAACAAACAAAGAATCAGACACTACTGAGTGACTAAGCACACACACACATTCTGATGTACAAATTACTTCATTCTCAAATAAAAAAAGGTTTACTCTTTCCTTTTCCAATGTGTGTTCCTGATCATTTATAAGGACAGTAAGTTTACAATGATATAACAGAAAAAAAATGACATACTTTGTATATTCCAATATTCAAGAAAGCCTTCTGGCTTGACTAAACATGTGAATATGATGTGGCAGGATCACTGGCTTTCAAATATTTCTATTTTACTGTAGCCCAAAGTAATATAAATTTTACATTGCCACATAGTATGTACAGGCACACACACACACACACACACAGTTTTTTTTCACATATTTACCTTAAAAATGTGCGGCATGCTGATGGTTCTGTTATATTGAACTAATAATATTTATTATATTGTATTTTAAAATACTGAGCAAAACTCATTGAAACATCTGCTAGTGGCCCACAGGTTACTGCTTGCAAAGTACTGTATTATAAATTCCTTCTAGAACTATCCCCACAGAGAAGGTTAGTCTTTGAAGTGAACATAAAAACTTCAGAAATTATTCATTCATTTACAACCACTCAACAAAGATTTACTGAGCACTCACTGTATTATCTTTCTAGGGTTGCTGTAACAAAGCATCGCCAACTAGATGACAACACAAGAGAACTGCATTCTCTCACAGTTCTGAAGGCCAGAAGTCTGAAAGCAGGAAGTGTTTAGGGCCATGCTCCTTCCGTAGACTCGGGAAGAATCATTCCTTACAGCTACTGGCTTCTGGTCCTGAAATTCCTTAGCTTGTAGACACATCACTTCGGTCTCTGCTGCTGTCTTCATCTCACCTTCTCCTCCACGTGCGTGCCCTTTCCTCTTCTTAAAGGATATTTGTTTTCAAATGAGGGCCCACCCTAAATACAGGACGGTTTCATCTTGAGTTCCTCTACTAATAGCATTTTCAAAGATTTCCCAATTAGGTGACATTTTGAAGGCCCAAACACATACAAACTTGTGTCCAAACACATACACTTCTGCTGCTGCTGCTGCTAAGTCGCTTCAGTCGTGTCCGACTCTGTGCGACCCCATAGAAGGCAGCCCACCAGGCTCCCCCGTCCTTGGGATTCTCCAGGCAAGAACACTGGAGTGGGTTGCCATTTCCTTCTCCAATGCATGAAAGTGAAAAGTGAAAGTGAAGTCGCTCAGTAGTGTCTGAATCTTAGCGACCCCATGGACTGCAGCCTACCAGGCTCCTCCATCCATGGGATTTTCCAGGCAAGAGTACTGGAGTGGGGTGCCATTGCCTTCTCCGACATACACCTCTACTTGTTTTAAATCCTAAACTGAATAATAGATGAAAAGCTTTTCCCTTATTATTATTATTATTTGCATCTTGTAAAAGTTTTTATTGAGTTAGAGGTTTCAACTAATTAATGGCCACACCTCAAATATTTTTTTTTAATTTTAATTTTTACTTTATTTTACTTTGCAATACTGTGTTGGTTTCGCCATACATTGACATGAATCCACCACGGGTGTACATGTGATCCCACACATGAACCCCCCTCCCACTTTCCTCCCCACAACATCGCTCTGGGTCATCCCCATGCACCAGCCCCAAGCATGCTGTATCCTGCATCAGATATAGATTGGTGATTCGATTCTTACATGATAGTATACATGTTTCAATGCCATTCTCCCAAATCCTCCCACCCTCTCCTTCTCCCTCTGAGTCCCAAAGTCCTCTATACACATCTGTGTCTTTTTGCTGTCTTGCATACAGGGTCATCATTGCCATCTTTCTAAATTCCATATATATGTGTTACAGAGTGAAGTAAGCCAGAAAGAAAAACATCAATTCAAATATTTTTAATGAAATAGAAAAGTATAACAAATAGGCTATGTCATACATAGTAGGGATAAAGATTTTCAGCAAACTTTTTTTTCTGGCTTCATATGTATGTGTGTGGTCTGGAAGTAAAATCCTTTTCTTATAGTGGGTAGTTCTTTACACAGCTTGATGATGATTACTCTGAAACAGAACTTCATAATTATTTCAAAATTGGCCCAAGCTTTTTTTTTTTCTCAGTACATGTATGAACCCCACTTAATTTTATAGGTTTTTATTTTTTATTTTGACCTCCTTTATCCATCCATTGAGTAGGAAATGACAACCCTGTCCAGCATTCTTGCCTAGAAAATTCCGTACACAGAGGCGCCTGGCAGGCTACAGTGCATAGGGTTACAAAGAGTTGAATACAACTGAGCAAGCAAACACACACACGCACACACTCACACCCCACACATATTTTCCACATCCATATAGCTTTGCCTCTGGTAATCACCAATCTGTTCTTTGCATCTTTGAGCCTGGGTTTTGTTACTGTTTCATTTGTTTTTTTGAAAGACTCCATAAAAAAAGAGATCATACAGTATTTGTCTTTCTTTGTGTGACTTATTTCACTTAATGCCTTCAAGATCCATAATATATATGTATGCATATATGTACACAAGCACATATAACAGAATTTCTTTATCCATTCATTAATAGCTGGACACAGATTGTTTCCATATCTTGACTATTATAAATAATGCTACAGTGAACATGGTGGTACGTATCTTTTGATATATTGATAAATTAGTTAGTTTTTGCTTACTTTTTGATATATGAGTTAGTTTTTTGCTTACTTTGGATAAATATTCAGAAGTAAAGTTATTGGATTATATGTTTGTTCTATTTTTGATCATTTGAGGAACCTCCATACTTTTCCCACAGTGGCTGCATTAATATACTTTCCCAATAAGAGTAATCAAAGGTTTCCTTTTCTCCACATCCATGTCATCACTTGTTACTTCTTGTCTTTTTCAGAATTGTCAGTCTGGACAGGAATCCATATATGTGTGGACTTAAAGTTAAGGGATGGAAAAGATATTTCATAGAAATGAAGCCAAAAGAAAACTTGTATAGCTATACTCAGATAAGACAAGATAGACTTTAAAACAAAGATCGTAAAAAATGACAAAATGGAGTTATTATTCATAAAGATAAGTGGTCAATCCAAAAGAGAATATGCCACTTGTAAACATTTTTGCACCCCCCATCAGTTCAGTTCAGTTCAGTTCAGTCGCTCATTCGTGTCCAACTCTTTGCAACCCCATGAATCGCAGCATGCCAGGCCTCCCTGTTCATCACCAACTCCGGGAGTTCACTCAGACTCACGCCCATCCGGTCAGTGATGCCATCCAACCATCTCATCCTCTGTCGTCCCCTTCTCCTCCTGCCCCCAATCCCTCCCAGCATCAAAGTCTTTTTCAATGAGTCAACTGTTCGCATGAGGTGGCCAAAGTACTGGAGTTTCATAGGAACACCTAAATATATAAGGCAAATATTAATAGATCCAAAGGGAGAAATAACTGGCAACAGATTAATAGTAGGGGACTTTAATACTCTATTTACTTAAATAGATGGATCATCCACACACAAAATCAATGAATAAACAGCTTTAAATGACACATTAGCCCAAATTAACTTAACAAATATATAAAAAGCATACCATCATAAAACAAAAGAATATACACTCCTCTCAAATGCACATATAACATTTTCCAGGATATGTCATATATTGGGCCACAAAACAAGTCTTACTAAATTAAGAGGAATGAAATCATATCAACTATCATTTCCAACCACAATGGTAGAAAAACTAGAAGTTTATTACCTGAATAAAACTGGAAAATTCACAGATGTGTGGAGATTAAACAAAATGATACTGAACAACCAAAAAGTCAAAGAAGAAATCAGAAGTAAAATTGAAAAGTACCTTGAGACAAACAAAAGTGAAAATATAACATCTGTGAGATGGAGCAAAGGCAAGCTTCCCTTGTAGCTCAGTCAGTAAAGAATCTGCCTGCGGTGCAGGAGACCCGGGTTCAATCCCTGGGTTGGGAAGATCCCCTGGAGAAGGAAATGGCAACCCACTGCAATATCCTTGCCTGGAAAATCTCATGGACAGAGGAGCCTGGTGGGCTGTAGTCCATAGGGTCGCAAAGAGTCAGGCAGGACTGAACAACTAACACTTACTTATTAACTTAAGACGAAAGTTTGTAGTAATAAATGCCTACTTTAATAAACAAGAAAAGTCTCAAATAAATAACCTAATTTTACATATCAAGGAACTAGAAAAAGAAGAAGAAAGCCCAAAATTAATAAAACAAAGAAATAAAGATTATAGCAGAAATAAATGAAATAGAGACAAAAAAGACAAAGGAAATGATCAATGAAATTAAGAGGGTGTTCTTTGAAAAGATAATTAATATTGAAATGCCTTTCACTAGACCCATAAAAACACAGCAAGAAGAGAAAACACAAATAAAATCAGAAATGAGAGAGGAGATGTTATCACTGATATCACAGAAATATACAAAGAAACATAAGGGACTGCTATGAACAATTATACATTTGCCCTTAATTCTAATAAGCATCCAAGAAAACTAAGCAAAGGAATCTTTTACTTAGATACTATTTCAAGGTTATCCAACCAGGAAAAATAAAATGTACTATAACCCATAAGAGGAAATTAGAGTAACCAGTGAGGATAGGCAGATTACTAGTAGCTGACCTGAGAGACTAAGTCAACAAATTGTGGGACGAACCAGACGTGAATGCAATGGAGCAGTGTGGTTTTGACTAAAGGTAAATATGGGATAAAATGGACATAGGCTGTCTGCAGTTGTCATGGGTTGCAAAATCCTCTTACAGAGCATGCAAAACAAATTCTTTTGAGTTTTCAAAGGCGAATATGTTATCTTTGCAATTCAGGAATTATTAATATTTAATACTGCAGGAACCAGAGATCAAATTGCCAACATCCACTAGATCATGGAAAAAGCAAGAGAGTTCCAGAAAAACATCTATTTCTGCTTTATTGACTATGCCAAAGCCTTTGACTGTGCGGACCACAATAAACTGGAAAATTCGAGACGAGAATACCAGGCCACCTGATCTGCTTCTTGAGAAACCTATGTGCAGGTTAGGAAGCAACTGTTAGAACTGGACATGGAACAGACTGGTTCCAAATAGGAAAAGGAGTACGTCAAGGCTGTATATTGTCACCCTGCTTATTTAACTTCTATGCAGAGTACATCATGAGAAACGCTGGGCTGGAAGAAGCACAAACTGGAATTAAGATTGCCGGGAAAAATATCAATAACCTCAGAGATGCAGATGACACCACCCTTATGGCAGAAAGTGAAGACAAACTAAAAAGCCTCTTGATGAAAGTGAAAGTGGAGAGTGAAAAAGTTGGCTTAAAGCTCAACATTCAGAAAACAAAGATCATGGCATCTGGCCCCATCACTTCATGTGAAATAGATGGGGAAACAGTGGAAACAGTGGCAGACTTTATTTTTCTGGGCTCCAAAATCACTGCAGATGGTAACTGCAGCCATGAACTTAAAAGACGCTTACTCCTTGGAAGAAAAGTTATGACCAACCTAGATAGCATATTGAAAAGCAGAGACATTACTTTGCCAACAAAGGTCCGTCTATTCAAGGCTATGGTTTTTCCAGTAGTCATGTATGGATGTGAGAGTTGGACTGTGAAGAAGTCTGAGCACTGAAGAATTGATGCTTTTGAACTGTGGTGTTGGAGAAGACTCTTGAGAGTCCCCTGGACTGCAAGGAGATCCAACCAGTCCATTTTAAAGATCATTCCTGGGTGTTTTTTGGAAGGAATGATGCCCAAGCTGAAACTCCACTACTTTTTCCACCTGATGTGAAGAGTTGACTCATTGGAAAAGACTCTGATGCTGAGAGGGATTGGGGGCAGGAGGAGAAGGGGATGACAGAGGATGAGATGGCTGGATGGCATCACTGACTCAATGGACGTGAGTCTGAGTGAACTCTGGGAGTTGGTGATGGACAGGGAGGCCTGGTGTGCTGCGATTCATGGGGTTGCGAAGAGTCGGACACGACTAAGCAACTGAACTGACCTGAACTGAATGCTGCAGTTTTAAAAATTCTGTGAAACTTTTTAAAATAAAGAAAATCATCCTATTTTCAAATTTCTGACTCAGAATATTTAGAGGATGAGAACCCACCATATATACTTTTGATAAGTTTCACAGATGGCCCAGAAAACTACAAGTTTAGAAGTAAAAGTTTAACTTTAAAAATGTTGTTCATGTCAATTTTATCTTTACTAGAGTATTTGCCTTGGGATTCCATGTCAATGTCACAAATCGAAAGTTAGGAGACAGATTGTATATGCTTAGGAATGCAGTTCAAGTAAGATTGGTTATTATGACTAGGATACAACCCACTGCCCCTGCTTCAGGAGCTCTTAGTGTAAACTTTGCCAGAAAAAGAGGCATAAGGCTCATCTTTGATTTCTCTCCATTTTGAGGTTAAATTCTTAGCTTTCATTCATAGATTTTTCTATAGGAAGAATATTTTCTCCATGCAAATGTCTCCCTTTTCCCCATTCTTAGAAGTTTTCTGCAATTAGTAAACAAAACTTTGCTTTGATTTTACTGTGATTTATTTTACATTTCTGGAGTGTGATTGGTATGACCTCTGCATGTGATAAATATTTTAAGGAAGGTTATGAGTCTGCTTCTCAGAGATGAAGTATAACTTCACATAATCTCCAGATTTTCTTACCTGATGTTGATGTCTTCAATTGGTTTCCTAGTTTTTAAACTGATTATATTAATATGTATAAAATATTTCAGGTACTAATGATATTATCTTTGAGAACTGCATTTAGATCACATAAATAAGTACTCTAAGAATGGTATTTTGTTAAGGCATTTTGTGAAAATACCACTCTTATTTTCACTTACGGTGCTCTCTTGCTCATGACCATCTTAAATCCTTAAGGAAGCATTTACCAAAACTTCTCATAGGAAAGACTTGCCATGGAGAAATAGTAACATAGATGCCAACTCCTCCAAAGCCAATGCTTGTTGATGCTTGCTCCCTGGCTGGCAAAAGAACCTTTTGCACAAATGCTAAGAGATTTCTTGGCTCCACTATGTACTATAATTCACCCTGTTATGGAGGAAAACAGCTGTTTTGTGATCATGGTCTGGACATTTTCCATATTGGCATACTGAGTTAAAATCCCAACTTGCCTCTCAGCACTGCAGTTCAGTCTCTAGGCTATTGGATAATGAATGAAGGAGAGAATCCTTGAACTTTCTCTTTTAAAGCATTGCCTTTGATTGTCCTCTCTAACTTATAGTATGTTTTATTATTTATCAGTAGCTAAACTTGTAGCAGTACATAAAAGTAAATATCCCTTGAAATTTTACATTTCCAAATCAAGATACTCAAAAGTATTAGTTGCTCAGTCATGGCCGACTCTCTGTGACCCCATGGACTGTAGCCCACCATGCTTCACTATCCATGGAATTCTCCAGGCAAGAATACTGGAGTGAGTAGCCATTCCCTTTTCCAGGGGATCTTTCCAACGGAATTGAACCCATGTCTCCCTCATTGAAGGCAGAGTCTTTATCATTTGAGGCACCAGGGAAGCCCCACAAACATTTTAAGTAAATATCCTTGACTGCAGTTCATGACAACATAAAACTTATTGGTACATGATGACACCTTAACCCCAAACCATCTATAAGGCTCAGACACTGGTGTCAGTACTTAGTTTGCATGTAATCTGAAGTCTACAAATGACTCTCAACACAAGTCATCACATATTTGTAATGTATCCAAACACAGACTGCTTCAGAAGAAATATCACTGAGAATTCCCTTACCTTAACAAATTTAAAACCTCATAAAATAAAACTGCATTTTAAAGTTTTATCTTAAGGGGTTTTAACATCAAGAACACAAGACCCTTGAGAATCTTGTATAATTATTCTCCAGAATAACACAATCACATATCCTGAAACAATTCACATGGAGTAATCCATTTGAAATTCAGATAATTATCTCATATTCTCTTAATAATGGTAGGTACATTAAAAAGGAAAAGAACATAATGAGACACAATGGGAAGAACAAAGAAATCACTTCCTTCTGTAGAGATGCATCAATTTCCAGATGCCTTCGGATACAGTTACTATACTGTTGTGAGATTTCACTAATATAACCATTATACAATGGAACAATCCACTAATAACTCACTAAGGATCATTAAACTTCATTTAAGGCAGTTAGTGGTTTATCAAAGAGACAAAAATGTTAATTCCATCTCCAAATGGACTCACAGGGCATGAAGATTCTCAAATCTCTCATCCTGGTCAGGAAGACATGTATACGCATTATGCATTTCCATCACTGAGCATAAGTAATGGTCATTCCATTTAAAGGGCAAAATTTACATTCTGCCCTAGTTTCTCTGGTACTCAATGTCTAGGTTTGTTTATAGGAAGATAATGTTACCAAGCCATTATCAATAAATCATGATGTACTAAACAATACCTACAAATTTTAAGAGTGTTAAATACTTCCCTGTACTTTCAGATATGAGCAAACAAACAGGACACATATTTCTTGTGAATCATCATTTTTCCCCAGGAAATAAAAATACAAGTCATAATATTGAACGTTAGTAAGAGAAAGGCATAAAAGGACCTTTATCATCTGATGAAGTTTTCAGGGGAAAACAGTTATACAGAAAAGATTGGAGCAGACTACAGTTAACCTGGAACCAGAGAAGGGGTTCCATGGGAACTATGCAGTTATAGAAACACAAATATTTCCTTGTCTATGTGCACAATAGGCAATTTCAGACCCATATTCTAAATCCCATTTCCAGTACTTGAAAAAGAATATGATCAGTGAAGAAATGGGTATATATCTGGAATAGAAGTGCCACTAATTCTTGAAGAAGGCATAGGATGAGACACAGTTCACTAGTTATCAATGTTTAAATAATTTTTTAAAAATTTACTTTGCTATAGTCTGCTGCATGAAAATGAAATAAATATTAAAAGACAATTATTTCATGAAAATTACTTATAAAATACTTCATATTCATTGACAAAACACTTTACAACAAAATAAATATTTTATGTAATGGCTTTGTCAGTAGGAATAGTTCCATTAATTGCATTATATAAAGTGAAAATTCTTTTTCTCTTTTGTTGGTTTAATATGTTTTGTTCTCTAAAATTCTCTGTCCTTCTTAGAAAGGTCTTTGTATCCTGTTCCTGAAAATACATCACTTTAAAAGAAGATCTGAAAATGCATGCATGCCTAACATAAAATATCTACTGCTAAGGTTAAAAAAAAATGTACTTGTAGCTCTTCAGCTCCCAACATGAGCCAATGTTTGAGAAAAGAAATGTGTTTGCTTTATACAATACTATTCACAACCAAATTATCCCAAAGTGCTTTACAAAGTAATTAGTTGGAGGCTAGTATGAGAGTATGTAGGCAAACACAGGAGCCATTAAGACACTCAGCAATAGCTCACACACTGCTTTGGACATTAGAACCTGTTTTATTGAGAGTGGAGATGTTAGTTCAATTACAGAGTAATTTAATAGAATAATTGGAATTCCTCTGGGTCTGGTAAGTTTTACAGATCATCAAAAAATGATGGGCTAACTTCATACTTTTTTCATTTCTAAAAATATCCAAGTGTGAATTAAAAACATGTATTTTCCTTCAGGTAATTTAGTTAAAAGAAATCATTGCTATGAGGATGAATTATAAAAGAAAAACACACAATTCCTTCCAAAAGATACTTTATAAATTTGGTGAAGAGGTATTATTTCACAAATTCTTTTCTTTATTTTCTCCATTTGACAAACATTTTCCTTGCTTTCCCTCAAGCTTTGTTTATGCAAAGGTTCAACCAAAAATCCTTTCTCTTTTTTCAATGTATTTATTTCCCACTCTTCAAGTCACTGTCTTTTCTTCTTCCATGAAAAATTCTCCAAATGAAATACCCACCTTTCTGATTTCATATTATATATTTCCTGTATTTCACACTTGGCCTTGGTTCAGGTTAATTCTTATTTTTATTTATATTTCAAGAATAAGACCCACAAGGACAGCAAAGATGTCTATAATTTCACTTATTCCCAGTACCTTGAAAAAGGATTAGTTATATGATCAGATATATGGCTTCCAAAGTTCATGTCGATAGCAGTCTGAGGATATATTGGCAGGAGCTTCTCGAAGAAAGCCTTGCGCCATGATGGAACCGTTAACAACCAGTTAAGTTCCTGGCTTCTATTTTTTTTTTTTTTTTACCACTCTTGGTTTCTTCCTCATTCATCCATGTTCCAAATTCCTTTGATCAAGGGGTCCTCTTTAGACACCTGCTACTGCTGCTGCTGCTAAGTCACTTCAGTCGTGTCCAACTCTGTGTGACCCCAGAGACGGCGGCCCACCATTTCACCCAAAAACAACCACTTACAGGAGGATATGGTGACATAACTGCTGATCTCCTCACCATTTCGAGTATCAAAGATAATTGACCAGGACTAGCTCAGCAACTGTCAGAGCATTCCTTGCCTTCTGCTGGTCCTCACGTTATAGTATGGCATGATCCTCACATTACTACCCCCAGCTGGCCCTTCTTTCTCAGCAGGAGGAAGGCAAAATAACAGAAAAAATGAAAATGAAAGTCGCTCAGTCATGTCAGACTCTTTGTGACCCCATGGACTATACAGTCCATGGAATTCTCCAGGCAAGAATACTGCAGTGGGTGGCCTTTCTCTTCTCCAGGTGATCTTTTCAACCCAGGGATCGAACTGGTCCTTCTTTCTCAGCAGGAGGAAGGCAAAACAACAGAAGGTAGAATGAATTATAGAATAAAACGGGGGATAGAATTTTTACCTAAAATACAAAAATATTCTAAGTCTTTCACTCTTCACTCTAAAACCAGTCTCTGTTCCTTGAAGTTGAACGTCCACAGAGTTGAATGTGCACAGAGGCCTTGGTTTGAGTTTTCACTCAATAAAAGTCATAAAGTCAATGTTTTCTGTTAAGCAGAACTATGTTTTGTCAGTTTGGAATTCTTTTCACCTTTTTTTTGTCTTGCACAGGTGATCACTTTGGAAGTTCCTTTGGCCATCAGATATTTCTTAGTAACAGGTGCAACCTATTATCACCAAAACTAGATAAGTGCCACTGAACAATCTGTAAGGTAAAGGCTAGTTTCGTTTCTGTGGTTACTGCCTATACCTCTGAAATCCATGTGACTCACTAAGAAACCCTGTCCCAGGCCAGAATACAACCTGTGCTATGCTGTGCTTAGTTGCTCAGCCATGTCTGACTCTTTGCAATCCCATGGACTGCAGCCTGCCAGGCTCCTCTGTCCATGGGGATTCTCCAGGCAAGAGTATTGGTGTGGGTTGCCATGCCCTCCTTCAGGGGATCTTCCCCAAACAGGGATCAAACCCAGGTCTCCTGCATTGCAGGCAGAATCTTTACCACCTGAACCACTAGGAAAGCCCAAGAATATAAAGCCCAAGAATATAACCTATCACATTTCAAAGAGGAAACCAGTTGCCTAGGATGAACAGTTATACCCTAGCCACCCAGGGAATATGGAAGCTACATGATACTATAAGTGTCTCTTCTTTACCAGTGGCAAAAAACCAACCCAAACAAGTTAATGTAAAAATAACTTCACTAGTTCATGTATAGAATAGATCTGGATCCAACTTGCCAAGATCCAGGAGCTCACACAATGTTACCAGGACTTGATCTCTCTCACTTAGCTCTGAATTTTTTATGTTGGCTACATTCTTTGATAAGAATTCCCCATGTGGTCCCAAAATGGATGCAATGACTTCAGTTTTATATCCTCTAATTCAAACTCTATAGTCCCAGTGGATATATAATTACAACTCACTAGTTCTGACTAGGTCAGTCACCCCTCCTTTAAACAATTACTCTGGCCAAGAGAAAGCAATGCCTAATTCCAGAAGTGGGAAAGGAGTCAACAACCATCAGATCAGCAAGAGTGAAAGTAGCAGAAGGGTTTTTCACTGAGGGAAATACGGGTGCTCCTTGGAAGGAAAAGGGAAAGTGTATAATAAATGGCCAAAAACTGTAAATGACTTCTACACTATAAACAGGAAAACTTTCTTGTTTCACTAAGTGCTTATTATAGTACCAATAACATTCTTTGTGACATAATTTCCGCCCATTTCCCTTTAAGTGGATTTTGGATGAAAATGTGTATACGGTTTATCTTTATATGCAGATATTTATAAAATAAGCATATATACTTAAATGAAGTTGCTCAGTTGTGTCCAACTCTTTGGGACCCCATGGACTCATAGCCTACAAGGTTCCTCTGTCCACGAGATTTTCCAGGCAAGAGTAGTGGAGCGGGTTGCTGTTTCCCACTCCAAGGGATCTTCCCAACCCAAGGGTTGAACCCGGGTCTCCCACATTGCAGGCAGACACTTTACCATCTGAGCCACCAGGGATACTTAGGACACATTATGAATCACTAATGGTACTTTGTCAGCTAATCTAAGTTCTTGAAGTTTTGTGTGACCAACCCCCTCTACAATAGGCAAAATAGTGTCTCTCATTCGGGTTAGTGTTTCATAATAGTTGAGAATTCATATCAAGATTCTTCTCCCAACTTTACAATTCATTTATTTATGGAAATTATTTATTGAGCATTTATTTTGTGTCTGACAATATGTTAGCTGATAGAGATATAATGAATTGCAGAGACAGAAACTACCCTCATGTAATTTAAGAAGGGTGGGATATGACCAGATTTGCATTTTGAAAAGATTACTCTCATTGAACATATGCAGGGAGACTAGTTAGGAGGCTACTTACTGTATTTATATTAGTGCAAGTGGGAGATAAACCTAAGTTTAACTTAAGCAGAAACACATGAAATGGAGTAAAGACATAAGAATAGATAAAAAAATTGAATATGAATTATGGACAACTTGCCAAAGGCTAAGAATGGAAGCTGAGGTACCGTGGGATTTTAATGTTACTTCCTATGTATTTGACATACATAACTGAATAGCCCCCATTCGCTCTAATAAGGAACACTGAAAGGACCAAGTCTGATAGATGATGAATATTTTTACCTTTCTTATGACACTGTGTCTTGCATCTTACTTGGTTCTTGGCCTATAGTATCGCTAAACATAATATTATTGCTCTATTCAGTGAGAGATCAAATTTCATCTTTACCCTGGAGCAATCCCAATATCTGGCCCGAGTAGCACTTATTTACTGTTTTCAATTCACTTTTATAGAGTGGCTGAATAAATGCATAAGCCAATATATAGCCATATATCACAGTGCCTATAAATATAGTATCACATTATAATTCTTTTGATTCACCATTTTCTTCTCTAGGAGTCCTCTTTAACTCCTTTGGAACTTAAACAAAATCATAACTATCTTTAAAAATATAATCAGATTTATAATTATCTGCAATAATTTATATCACTTTTAAAGAAAGTTTTTACTTACTTTTTCCTAACTTTATTGAGATATAATTGACATATATCACTGTACAAATTTAAGGTGTATAGCATAATGATGTGACTTATATATACTGTGGAATGACTACCATAATAAGTTTAGCTAGCATGCACTATCTCATATATGAAGTTTTGAATCAAACAAGAGAGGGCAAGGAAATTGTATTGGTAAATATGACATCCAGATAAGCAACCATGTGTGTCTTTTCTCTTGTTTAAAGTTAGGGAAGGCTAGGTCAGAAAGGCTAGTTTCAAAACTTAATATTTTTTCTCTCCTCCTCCCCCATCCTAGCATGAAGATCTACATTAAGCAAAAAATAATGAACAGTAAAACTAAAAGACAAAAAACCCTCAAAACCCCAGGCAATGGAAAAATAAATAAGGATCTACAGTCTCCAAGTTATAAGGCACTTAGATTTTATCTGAAAAATGGTCATTTGGGAATCTTTGTTCTCTTTGCCTCTGAACCCCCAAAAGTACTTATTTTCTAAACATTCATCTGACTTCATAAGTGCCTTTTAAGTGATCAGCTATTATAGCATTAAACTAAATTGTTTCTTCTTTTGCTATTTAGCTTTTCAAACAGCTGTCATGTTTGAGTCATATCTAAGCCTTCAAGTTCCAGGACTACCTTGATCATCTTTGTCTGATCCCATCCCTTAACTTGTCTTAAGCATAGTCAGTAGTAATATGATTGGTTGTTAACTTATCCATTAACTGTCATATTAATTTATTAAGTAGTTCCCATTTCTTCAGTGGTAAATGGTAGGCTTTAGAATGTGAATAAAGAACATATTCTCTCTGACAATGCTCTTCCCGCCATTTCTACTTTAATGTTCTTCCTGAGTTAGAATTATTTCCAATCAAAAGTGATTTCAACTCAATCATAAATCTCCCATATATCTTCAGAGGGAATGGTTCCTAAAGCACACCCGCAGGGTTATTTTTTAATCTTCTGATCTTGTAATCACTAGAGCTCAAATAGTTCCCAAGTTACTCTATAACCTTTAGACAAGCATTGATTTATTTTCTGAGTTTCATCCTGCCAGACCTCTCATTTTAAAGATTGCTTCAGAAATGAGATCTGTGTTACCTTAACACTGGTTCTTTTCTGGATACATGTCCTGCTGTTAACTGAATACATGACAGAAACACTGGAGACATATATTGGGCAATTTCTATGCTAACCGTTAAATGGACCCTGGTAAGTTTTTCCTCTCAATATTACCTTGGGTAAAATTGCACTCTGTGTGTGTGCTTAGATGCTTCAGTCATGTCTGACTCTTGTGGCCTCATGGACTGTAGCCTGCCAGACTCTTCTGTTCATGGGATTCTCCAGGCAAGAATACTAGAGTGGGCTGTGATGCCTTCCTCCAGGAGATCTTCCTGACCCAGGGATCTAACTCACATCTCTTGTGTCTCCTGCATTGGCAGGCGGTTTTTTTTTTTTTTTTTTTTTTTTCCGCTAGTGCCACCTGGGAAGCCCAAAATTGCAACATTTTCTAATGGAAATCCAAAATGGTCCAGTGTCTCTCAGTCCTTTCTCTGCATTACATTAAGAGAAGAGTTATAAAAATTTGCATAGTGTACCTTTTTCTCAGAGATTCTGAATTTAATTGGCCTGGAGTAGTGCCTGAATTAGTGATAACAAAACCCAGCCAGGCTTGAGAAGCATGCTGCATTAGTCAATAAAATAAATAAAATTATTTATTAGCCAATAAAATAAATAGAAATAAATCTAAAGACCTATGTTCAAGACCTATTACCTTGTAAATCTGGGTGAGTCATTTCATGTTTCCAAGTTTCATCTTTCCAAGTCATATTTTTTTGCCTATAAAATAAAAAGTTGGGTAAGATGATTAATCTTTTATTAGATCAACAAATTAAATCATCTAAATTCCAGACCTACTAAGTTCCATGTTGGATATAATCAATATAAACCAGTCACTGATTCTGGTCCATTGGTTTTTTAAAAAGCGGCTATCATAGCCATCAATTTATTTTCACTTACAATTAAATTCTTACTAAAATAAAATTTTAAATCAACAAAAATGTTGTCAACTGCTACTCAAAACATTCTTCCTTTTGCCTTTCTGCTTACAGGTAATTGCTTAAGTAAAATGTTATGTTACTCTGAAGGACTTGTACAGATTGAGGTCAGAGTTGATTTGTTATATTTTAATCACCCTATATAGTCTCATCATATTTGGACAAAATGAAGTGAATCACAACAAGCTTTACTTTAGTTGCAGAAATAAATAATAAGACAAAGCTACAGCCCAGGAGATTGAAGGTCAGGCATGTGGGTTGACGATATTTAGGGCAAGGTGAGAAACTATACCATCTTGTCTAGTCCTAGTCTGGGAAAATCTGTAAGCATGATTACCCAAATATGTATGGCTGATTCAAGTTGAGGTTTGACAGAAAACAGCAGAATTCTATAAAGCAATTATCCTTCTATACAATTTTTTAAATTAATTAATTTTTTAAAAAAGTCAGGCCATTGGTGTCTTAATGGTTCATCATATAAGATGATATCCTGCCCAAGACCTGATTACCCAGATCTGGTGGGTCTTCTGCAAACACTTTACCCATCCTGCCTCTTATATGTATTCCAAAAAGGGGCAGGATCATTC